>NC_135953.1:101364127-102023905 GCF_053455715.1 Rhinoraja longicauda | reverse complement strand
TGATGAGGCAGAACATGCGGGCGGATTGTTACATTCCTGCACACCCCGACCAAGGCTCCACGCTATAACACAAGCCCTAACATGACAGCAAACCGGTGCCTGTGTGTCTAACAAACTTTAATCGCAACCATCTCAGAATGGGCGCACGTTTCATTTATTTGCAATGCCGAGGTGTGTTCTTGGGAGGTTTTTTTTTAAATGCTTTGAGATGAAATTAAACACCAACTTGCACTGCAGTGCTAAAAGTGGCAGGTGTGAGTGACACCGCGTTAAAGATGTAGAATCCAATATACTCTGTGGACAAAGAATGATGTTACCGAATTAATTTCCACGGGTGGGGATAATTGGCGGCGGCAGACTCCAATTTCTGAAACTATTACACAGTGAAGAACCTCTCTTGGTCTTCTTACCTGTTGCTGCTGCTCTGCTCAGCTGTGGCGCACAGATACAAGGTGCACAAGGCCACCAAATGTCCCACGGAACCCTGCATGGCCTCTCCCCCTTGGGAGATAGATCCCCCTTCACAACTCTTCTCCCGGTAAAATTAAAACTAGTCCAACGGCAGCTGCTGGGAACTCGCTGATCTCCTCGCCACCGCTCTCTCTCTCTCTTTCTCTCTCCCTCTCTCGACTTCGGCACTGGAGTTAATGTCCAGTCTATCGAGAGACCATGTAAAGAGTCAACCAGGGGCGAGCTCTTGCGCCGGCCGGCTGCCTGTTCCTCAGAGATTCCGTGGCGTTCACTTTATGTCCACCCTCTCTCTCTCTCTATTTTCTCTCTCTCTATTTGCACTCTCTCGCCTCTCTCTATTTGCACCCTCTCCTCTCTCTCTCCCTCTCTCTCTATTTGCACCCTCCTCTCTCTCTCTCTCTCTATCTATTTGCACCCTCTCTCCTCTCTCTCTCTCTATTTGCACTCTCTCTTCTCTCTCTCTCCCTCTCTCTCGCTCTCTTTCTCTATTTGCACCCTCCTCTCTCTCTCTCTCTGTGCACCCTCCTCTCTCTCTCTCTCTCTCTCTCTTTCTCTATTTGCACCCTCTCTCTCTCTCTCTCTATTTGCACCCTCTCTCCTCTCTCCTCTCTCTCTCTCTCTCTATCTGCGGAAGATTAGATCCCCTAGCGGAGGGTGGCTTGCACTCTGACAAGTCCGCTGAGAGAAGGAGGTGTGTGTGGGAGAGTCCTGATCTCTTGTGGTGAAGGGAGGTGGGCGATTCCCACACTCCCCCCACATCAAGCCCTTCCCACCCTCTCTGCCCGGGACACAGCTGTTCTCACTCGTAGCAGGCGAAAAGAACGAGAGAGAGATATATGAAGATAAACGACAAGAGAGAGTGAGAGAAACGAGGATGACAGGAACGAGAGAGAGGTGGGTGTGGGGGACAACGTGGTCGGAGAGGGCCTGAGATACATGAGAGAGAAATAGAGTGAAAGAGAGCCGGCGGGATAGACCGAAAGAAAGGGGAGAGTGGTCGTTGAATGAAACAAGGGAGAATTTGGAGGTAAATTGGAACAATAAAAAGACGTAGAAAGTGCATGAAGAATGGAGGAAAAAAGGTAAATGGAGAGTGGGGCGCTCACGGGGGAGGTGAGAGAAGGCGAGTTGTTGGATGAACCCAGAACCACATGAGAGTGTAGATGGCAGGTTCACTGGCCGGCGGGGAGTGCAAGGGTTGACCTTTACTCCATGAATATGTTCTGCTCGGTCACACGGGAGATTCCGCCCAATAGAGACAGTTCTGCTGAAGGCCGCCAGAGTTTGACACTTTGGGGTTAAACCAGGTCTTATATTCCGGGACAGGTGGGCAGATGTGTGTGTGTGTGTAGACATCCTGCTCCAGATTGTGTTGCCACCAAAGCACTGTCCAGAGAGAGCTGACTGCTCACCGGCTGGTGGAAGGGGGATGTGACCTCGTGTGTTTTATTCCAGAGTCACACACGGCCCGAGCTCTGCATTAAAGCTCGTTTGTAAATGTTAAAGCTTCTGCATTAAAGCTTGCTTGCTTGTTTGTAAATGTTAAAGCTTCTGCATTAATGCTTGCTTGCTTGCTTGGTTGTAAATGTTAAAGCATTCGACCTTGCTGTTTGAAGTGCACTGCAGCACTCGTTGCATTCTGGCACACAGTCAGTGGCCTTCCAAACACATCTAGAAGAATCTAGAAGTGGCTAAGGACTGGACAATAATTCCGAGAAAACGGGGAGATTAAAGAGCAAATCAAAACATTTGAGTCACCAGCGTCCAGGTCAAGCTCAGAGACTGAGTGAGGAAAGAGCATAAACTCTGCTAACCTAATCCTCGAGTGCCTTGATATCCCTTCCTCTGACATCCTTTTTCCTTTTCATCTCCAGCCTTACTCCACCCCCTCTGCCAAACAAACCCTCCTCACCTGTATCCACCTATCCACTTTATAGACACAAAATGCTGGGTTAACTCAGCGGGTCAGGCAGCATCTCTGGAGAAAAAGGAGGGGTGACATTTCGGGATGGGGCCCTTCTTCTAAGATAAGAAAGGTCCCGACCTAAACTGTCATCCATCCATTTTCTCCAGAGATGCTGTCTGACCCGCTGAGTTACTCCAGCACTTTATGTCTATCTTTGGTTTCAACCAACATCTGCATTTCCTTGTTTCTCCACCTATCATTTGCCACCTCTCTTTTCCACCTTTCTTCCCTTTACTACAATCAGTCTGAAGAAAAGTTCCGACCTGAAACGTATCCTGTCCAGTCCCTCCACAGATGCTGCCTGGTCCACTGAGTTACTCCAGCACTTTGTGTTTTTTCTCAAGATTCCAGCATTCACGTGTCTCCTCGTGATCCCTGATGCCTCAGAACAAAAAATGTGCAGCACCAAGGAAGTGCCTTTTCACACAGGTGGTGGGTGTATGGAACATGTTGCCAGAGGAGGTAGTTGAGGCAGGTACTATAACAACATTTAAAGGACATTTGGACAGGTACGTGGATAGGGAAGGTTTGGAGGGAAAAGGGCCAAATATGGATAGATGGGACTAGCGTAGATGGGTCATTTTGGTGGTATAGTTCAGTTGTGCCAAAGGGCCTGTTTCCGTGCTGTATGACCTAGAAATTGCATAATTTACCAATCAGGGATTGCCCCAGACAATCACCCCGTACGCTAGCACTATCCTACACACCAGGAACATTTTACAATTTGCAGAAGCCAATTAGCCTACAACCTGTACGTCTTTGGAGTGTGGGAGCAAACCGGAGCACTCTTGAGAAAATCCACACAGGTCAAGGGGAGAATGTACAAACTCCATACAGACAGCACCTGTAGTCAGGATCGAACCTTGGTCTTTAGCGCTGTAAGGCAGCAGCTCTACTGCCGCGCCACTGTGCTGCCAACTTGTTCCAATCCTCTTCCACCCCTTCAGGATCCATTTCCAATATTTTAACTTTTACAATTCAGGCTATGAAAACACAATACAACTATTTCAGAATTAATTTGAGGTTCAATTATCAGAAGCCAGAGCAGTCTGCATGTGTACACGTCTGCGTATGTACAAGAATATCTAGGATTAATATGAGAGTTCCAAGGATGAGTTGTGATGGGGGAAGGTGATGTGGGAGTGTGGGGAGATATAAATTCCAGCTGAAATGTTCAGATAGGTATGAATGTGTAAACTCTGCAGGAGACTTACAGTAAGGTCAGGCCAGTACCATGTTTAGGATTTAATTATGCATAGTACAATAAGCATAGAACTTGCATTGATGGAAACACATGGTGGTTATTCACGGTATGTAAGGTACTGCTTGTAATGCATTAAGTGCACATGTGTTCTTATAACAGTTGTCCGGTAATGCGCTGAAATAGATTGTATCCTGTTTGAAATCACACCATCTGCTTGTCACCCGAACCCCAGCCAATGTGTAACGATACTTCTGTAAGCATGAAATCGGTTTGATGCAAGGTTCGTTTTTCAGACAGGAAAAGCCTCTGAATTCTGTCCCACGAAGCAGGGGGGAGTACAATTGTGTTCAGTCTCCTGGGGGAGCAGGGAAGAATTGAGAAACCCCTTGCCGTACATTGTCTCATGTCCAAAGTGCCCTATTGACAACAGGTGTGGGTATCTGTTGTGATGGTGTCCATGGCAATATAGTTCACTGCCATTCAGGTCCCAGCAGGGAGAATGGAGTGGAATAGTCAACTGGGGCAGGAGTAGAGAACTCATGGAACTAGCACAACAATCCACTACCTTGCAGTAGCATTGGGTGGAGAGGTTGATATTTATACTAGGCACAAGAAACTGCAGATGCTGGTTTACAAAAAAAGGACACAAACTCCTGCAGAGTTTACACATTCATACCTATCTCTGAACATTTCAGCTAGGATTTATATCTCCCCACACTCCCATATCACCTTCCCCCATCACAACCCATCCTTGGAACTCTCATATTAATCCTAGATATTCTTGTACATTTGCAGACTTGTACTCATGCAGGCTGCTCTGGCTTCTGATAATTGAAGTAACTCAATAGGTCAGGCATCATTTCTGGAGTACATGGATAGGTGATGTTTCGGTTCGGGACCCTTCTTCAGAATCAAGAAGAGCCTCAAACTGAAATAGACAAAAAGCAGGAGTAACTCAACGGGACAGGCAGCATCTCTGGAGAGAAGGAATGGGTGATGTTTCGGGTCGAGACTCTTCTAAATGTCGCCTATCCATGTGCTCCAGAGATGCTGCCTGAACCACTGAGTTACTCCAACACTTGGTATTTATACAGTCAATGATCAAAATACTCAGAGCAATTCTAATCTGCTCAAGAGGTAGTTAACATGGCTTTCCACTCGAAGGACAGCAGTCCCGGTTTCTAAACGGGCACCTCAGAAACCTTCAGATTATTATTAGCGAGAGTGAATCCACCATTCAGTATGGATCATGCCCAGTAATAACCATCTGGACAGTGGTGTAAAGTCAGGGTTTACTAGATGGACTGGAGTAAAATGAAGCAGGCCAACTACCATGCATGAACATTTATCAGTCTGGCTGTGGTTGGTTGGATTATCTGTCCTGCAGAGACCACATTGAAAAATTCATGACTTCTGCACTTGAAGTGTTAAGTAAGTTGTGCAATTTTCAGCATGGCTGGAATGAGATAGGTGTTTACTACAGCAACAATCTGATTTGTATTACGTCTTAATGCAGTAAAATATTCTAGAATAACCTGACGGATCATAAATCATTGTTAGATGTTGGATTACGGAAGCAGATTTTACAGAGGTTGTTCGCTGGGATCGAAGGGGGAACCTGGCTGGAGGGGGTGCTGCTGCCACATGCGGCAGCAGGCAGAAAATAGGACTGGTTGGTGAACTTTGTTGGCGCCAGAAACGTGGCGTCTCTTGTGTGCTGCCTAGATGTGGTCTGCTGTATGATTTTACCGAGTTGGATGCAAAACAAAGCATTTCACTGCACCCAGGTACATGTTACAATAAAGCATCATTGAATTTAATTGAATCATTGAAACACTGTGAGAAAGATAGGATTTATCTAAATCTCAACCAAAAAGTTCACATTGGTGTCAAATGGAGATTATCGTCATTCGTGCAAGTACAGTGAGGTACAGGTATGATGGAATCTTCTTTGTAACAGCATCACAGGCCCATTAACGTAGATCAAAACCTAAAACATAAATTACACATAAATTGCTCCGTGAATTATGTAAGAGAGTAAAACAAAAGGACTGTGACAAAAAACAAAATACACAAACAAAACACAATGGAAAAATGTCCATGGTAGGACATCCTATCACCAACTAGAGAACTAAACTAATAAACTAAACAAAATTACAAACCAGTACGCCTTTGGGATGTGGTAGGAAACTGGAGCACCCGGATAAAATCTATACAGTCACAGGGAGAACATGTACATTCAGGATCAAACCTGGGTCTCCAGAGGTGTGAGGCAGCAGCTCTACCAGCTGTGGCACTGTTCCTCTCTCTGCAGATGATGTCTGAGGAGTGCAATATTCACGCATCACTGTTGATCAAGATCTGGATAAACTTAGTTTCAAAGTTACCACATGTTTCTCACAACAGATTGTAAGGTTCAGGCTTAATTCAATCTTAAAATTGAGATGTAGAATGTACGTAAAAGGGAAGTGTCCCAAGATGATTCACAGAAGTTGAATCAGAAAAATAAAAAACTGCCACTCAGCCCAAAAAAAACAGATATTAGCAGGGGTCAGTCAAAGGAGGACTCAAAATGATGGGAAGATTGAAGCTTCTTGGGAAGGATTCCATGACTTAGAGCTTAGTTATTTGAAATACAGTGTCAGTGCTTGCTGCTGTTTAATAGGATCCTTCCTTGAAGTGAAGCACAGCTTTTTACGGTAACTTTTTTTTTAAAACTAAAAATACATTTGAAAGTATCTTCCCAACCCATGTCTAATTTTAACAAAAATCTCCTTGGAACATGGTGAGATGATGAAAAACAGGGGTGAATTACACCGAATGTGTAACGTGAGTGTTTTAAATTGCTTGTGGTGAGCAGAAGTTGCTCATTTATAAGTCTGAATCCTAGAGGGTACCATAGAATAGTTTATAAATATTAAGCTGAATTGTATAAGAGGGTACCACATGAGAATAGTGTTAACACAGCCAACTGTTTTCCATCCATACATTTCATTATAGATATATATATATATATATATATATATATATATATATATATATATATATATATACATCACACACATACACACACACACACATATATATTTCATTTTCAAATATATATTTATAAACATAATCCTTTTTATATTCTAATATGCAGAAACTTAACAATGAATTGTTGCAGATAGATTTCTCAGTTTAAACCCAGTGTGTTTATTCCTGCCATTACAATGCTGAAAATCATGGACACTATAGACCTGAAAAGTGTCAAAAGTAGATGATCGCTCTGTAAATGGATTTTAAAAACCGAACCAGTATTTTAAAAAGTCAAATTAATTTTGTACTCGATTATCTTAAGCAATGCAAGCCTCCGTTTATTATAATTTGAATATCATTAGAGCTACCATGCTGGAAAATAACAGCCAACTTCAGTGTTGTGGTCACAATCCCACTAATGAGATGAAAAGAACTATGGGATTCATCCAACAGGGACAAAAATAAACCTTCATAACTGATCTCACAGAAGACATCCTTGGTTTTAGCGTCCTCCAGAAGATCAGAAGACAACCCTGTGCCAACACAAATCATGGACAGTATGAAGAACATCATTCCAGAACGTTGACTGCTCCCATGGAATAGGATTCAGTCTGAAAATTCTGTGCCTCTTATTTAATCTGAGTCAACATTAAAAAGGGATTAATGACCTACATTTGTCTGACATCTTTCACAACTTCAGAATCCCCCAAATTTTTCCACTGCCAATAAATTACTCCTTTATCTTATCTCTGTCATGTAGAAAATTGAGTGCAAATTTATGGACGGCAAATTCCACAAAATAATGAGCAGATAATCTTCTTTCGTGAATTTGTCAAGAAGTTAATATTGAACAAGATTTTGAAACATATCTGTTTATCTTAAAAGTAATGCCATTATGTCCTTACCATCTACTCAGGAAGGCATATTGTGCAGAAAGGAACTGCAGGTGCTGGTTTAGACTGAAGATGGTCACAAGTGCTGGAGTAATCCAGTGGGTCAGGCAGCATCTCTGGAGGAAAAGGATGGGTGACGTTTTGGGTCGGGACCCTTCTTCAGACTGAAAGTAGAGGGGAGGGAAGTGGATGCAAGAAAAAAAACATTTTTTTGTCTTATCTCCAGTTCCCTCCCCTCTACTTTCAGTCTGAAGAAGAGTCCCGACCTGAAACGTCATGTCTGTTTTTTCTCCAGAGATGCTGCCTGATCCACTGAGTTACTCCAGCACTTTATATCTATCCATGGCATATTGTGCCTTGGTTAATTTCCCATCTAAACAACAGCACACTAACTTTCACTCAGACCTACCTTAGAGTCTCAATGAAGACATTACAATTATCTAGAGTGGGACTTGAACATACACAATGTTTAGGAAAATTTAAGTCTTGAGAAACTACCATGGCTCATAAGATTGCAAACTGTGCATAAGCATTAACTATGTGCAGCTCTGAACACAAACGTTATAAGTACCAGAGACAGACATGGACACATTCCAATTAACGTACCATTCCTAGATGGCCACTTATTAGTTCTAATGTTATAGCTCAGGTGTTTTAGTCAAAAATACCAAATGTTTGTGATAAATATAGAATAATAGATTCCTGAGACTGTTGTTAATATGGTAATTTAATCAACTGCTTCAGATGGTGCGGCAGGAACAGTTTATGAAGGTCATTTAATCCCCAGTATCAAATGACGTTTTAGCTCAATGCCAGGTATTTATGTTGTTTAACGTACATGATATATATACAATATATTTTTTAAAATCTTACATCTGCAAGTATCTGTGATCAACTTCTTTTAATATATGTGGAAAGCAAAAAAGAAAGCTGAGGAAGGGGCCTAATTAGATTAATGTTTCAAAGAATTATTGTAGGCGTGATAGGTCAAATTCTATAAATTCCTGAGTCTGTACATAATAAAATGTAGGTCAATGAATATGACACATTGTAATAATACCCTCTAGACAAGAGAGGCATAACAGCACCACCACTTGCAGGAGTATGTAATTGCAATGTGAAGTTTACATGGACAGTTTACAGTTCAGTTTACAGTTTAGTTTATTGTCACATTTACTGAGGTACAGTGAAAAACTTTTGTTGCATGCTATCCAGTGAGCAGAAAGACAATACATGATTAACACAATACATGACAATCCAATTATCCATGTGGAAATTGACATTTATAATTAAATATTAAAAATATAGAATTATAAAATAGGACTGAGTTACATCGGTACCGCACAATCCAAATATTTATAGGTGATAATGTAGAAACAAAGAACTGCAGATGTTGGTTTATACCAAAGATAAACACAAAGTGCTAGGTCAGCCAGCATCTCTGGAGAGAAAGGATAGATAATGTTTCGGGTCCGGACCATGCATTCATATCTGAAGATGGGTTCAAACCCAAAATGTTACCACTGAATTACTCCAGTACTTTGTGTCTCTTCATAGGAGATAGTCCTGCTTCACTTAACTCCAACTTTCTAGTATGTAGTTAGTGAGATAGATCAATATTTTATACAAAGAGCACCTGTTATTAAAATCAATGCTACTTTGCTGATTGTAAGATTATAACTTTGTATATGGCTTTTCATAATAATAAAAAAAGATTTTTTGACAAATCAGCCTTTGATATTCCTTTCAGTGACAACTTCTATGCTATGAGGTGTAAACAATAGGCTTGTTACACATCGCAAAAAATAATATTCTTTCCACAACATGAATTCCTATCAAAATCATGTTGGTGCTATTTAAATGTGTTCAGATCTAGTTGTATTTATTTCATTTGATTTTACTAATGGGTTTAACACAGACAGGTAATTACGTACAGGGCAGGACCTTCACCAGGAATAGTAGGACCCTGGTGAATGTTATAGAGCAGAGGGATCTAGGGATACAGGTACATAGTTCCTTTAAAGTGGTGTCACAGGTAAATAGGGTGGTAAAGAAGGCTTTTGGTACATTGACCTTCGTCAGTCGGGGTATTGAAAATAGAAGTTGGGACATTATGTTACAGTTATACAAGATGCTGGTGAGGCTGCATGTGGAGTATTATGTTCTGCTTTAGTCACCCTGCTATAAGGAGGATGTCATTTAGCTGGAAAGGGTGCTGAGAAACATATATGTTTGTACGCACCGTCAGGATTGGCTATTTTTTAATTTCGTTGTACTCGTTGCAATGACAATAAATGAATATTATTATTATTATTATTATTATTACAAGGATGTTGCCAGAACTCAAGGGCCTGAGGTAAAGGAAAAGATTCGGAAGGCTAGGACTTTATTCCTTGTAGCACAAGAGGCTGAGGTGTGATCTTTTTGAGGTGTATAAAATCATGAGGGGAATAGATAAGGTAAACGAACATGTCTTTTACTCAGGGCAAGGGAATCAAGACCAGAGGAAATAGATGTAAGGTGAGAGGGACAAAAGATTTAATAGGAACCGAAGGGACAATTTTTTCACTGCAAAGAACGAGCTGCCATAGGAGGTAGTTGAGGCGGTTACTATAACAGCATTCACCGCCACCCTCACCACTATGTAGGGATCTAAACAGCCTTTCTAGTTGAGTCAGAGATTTACACGCACTTCCTCCAACCTGGTCTATTAAATTCAGTGCTCTTGATGTGGCCTTCTCTACATCGGTGAAACTATGTGGCACGGTGGCGCAGTGGTAGAGTCACAACTTAACAGTGCCAGAGACCCGGGTTCAATCATGACCACGAGTGGCTGTACAGTGTTTGTACGTTCTCCCCCTGGCCGCGTGGGTTTTTTCTGGGTGCTCTGGTTTCCTCCCACACTCCAAAGACGTGCAGGTTTGTAGGTCAATTGTCTTTGGTAAAAATTATAGATGGTCCCTAGACAAGTGTAGGGTAGTGCTAGTGTACGGGGATCATACTGGTGGAGTGTACTTGTCGGCTGGGACTCGATGGGCTGAAAGGCATGTTTCCAAGCTGTATCTCCAAACTTAACTAAATGTGAACTAGGCAACCATTTTACTGAGCACCTGTGCTCTGTCCACAACAGCCAACTTGAGCTACCTGTGGCTGTCATTTCAAATCCCCTTACTCTTCACACTATGACCAGTTTGTCCTTGGACTTCTCCACTGCCACAGTGAGGCCAAATGCAAACTTGACGAAGAGCACCTCATATACCACCTGGGCAGCAGCTCATCTGAGCACCTCATACTGTATACCACTTGGGCAGCTTACAAGCTACCCAGCCGACAAGTACACTCCACCAGTATGATCCCCGTACACTAGCACTACCCTACACTTGTCTAGGGACCATCTATAATTGAATTGAATTTTCTAATGTCATGTAACCTGCTCCAATTGTATACCTTTCTCACTTCTGTCATCCCACCCATCTTCTCACTCTCTTTATTCACCTTTCCAAACCGTCCCCCTACCCTGATTACCTGTTCTCATCACCTACTTAGTTCCATCTATCCATCATCTCTCCCTTATCTAGTTCCAACTATCACCTATCAGCTTCTGTCTCTATCCTCCCCCTTCCAACCCCACCCCTATTCTCACGTTTTCTCAATGTATGGGGTGATCACTGGTTGACGCAGACTCCAAAGTTTCTCTATAGTCTAATCACCAATCAAAACAATGAAGGACTAAATGGCGCCAAAGAACAAACCGCGCCAAGTTGTATCACTAAATATTTACTGAATAGTCTGACCAATTCTTGCGTTTTCAATTATTTCCCAGTTGGCTTAGATGTTGAAATCTGGTTTTATGAGTCATGGTCTCAATAACAAACAAAAATCAACAATTGGCAAAGAAAGCCAACCAGATTAGATATGACGAGCTGATTTACTTTAAAGATTTTCGTGCATGCACACCTTACAGTTCAAGTGAAGAAAGTCTTTTAAAATAATGCTTGGCCTTTCAGTGTGCTGATAACATCCTTGACTGAGACTTGAGTGAGACTATTATTAAATATGTTTTTAAGATACTGGATACAGAAATCTTTGGTATGAACAAACAAAATCCTTGGGAACACACTGACCTTTTATTGACTAGTTTGAGCAACGCTACTCTTTCCTCATTGTAAATCCTCAATGTTACATGGACTCACAGTAATGCACTGCATGCAACGCATAAGGAGGCTGTAGAAGTACAAATGCATGTTTAATTCGATTGAATTAAATTGCATTTGGTCAGTGCCAATCCGTAACAATTACGCACACTAAAGTAGGGCATGTCCAACTTGAAAGGCGATAAGTGGTTTTATTTTGTAGATTTAACACTTGGTTTAACATCAGGAATCCTCACACCTGCCAAATGAATGCAAGTTTTAAGTGAAATGTTGATCAAATTAAGTATTTTTGGATAAGGGTGCGAAATGAAATGTCAGCAATAATATATGGCATCTTTCAATACAAAAAATAGCATCGTTCACTATCCAACCTACATGGATGGTGGGTTAAACGGCTACCATAAATTACCCCTAGAGTAGAGGGGTGGCAGGAGAATGGAAGGGGTGGCAGGTTGATGGAAATAGAAACATAGAAACATAGAAAATAGGTGCAGGAGTAGGCCATTCGGCCCTTCGAGCCTGCACCGCCATTCAATATGATCATGGCTGATCATCCAGCTCAGTAGCCTGTACTTGCCTTCTCTCCATACCCCCTGATCCCTTTAGCAAAAAGGGCCACATCTAACTCCCTCTTAAATATAGCCAATGAACTGGCCTCAACTACCTTCTGTGGCAGAGAATTCCACAGACTCACCACTCTCTATGTGAAGAAATGTTTTCTCATCTCGGTCCTAAAAGACTTCCCCCTTATCCTTAAGCTGTGACCCCTGGTTCTGGACTCCCCCAACATCGGGAACAATCTTCCCGCATCTAGCCTCTCCAACCCCTTAAGAATTTTATATGTTTCTATAAGATGTGTGAAAGAGTAAGGTATAGAAAAATTAATATACGAATGGGACTAATGGGAATGCTCTGAGAGCTGGGATAGAAACAATGGGTTGAATGGTCTCTTACTTTGTAAAAGAGCATTGTGATATAAGGAATATGGTTTGTCATAAACAATATCAGTTATGTTTACAGGGACAGTATTTGTACAGAGATGTGTCCAATCTAATCAGGGAAATTTCTAAACACCCCTGATAGGTCTGATGAAGGGTCTCAACCCTAGTGCTTTTCTCCAGAGATGCTGCCTGATCCGCTGTTACTCCAGCATTTTGTGTCTATCTTTGGCGTAAACCAGCATCTGCAGTTCCTTCTTACATAAATTTCTAAATTAAAAATAGTTAATAGAGATGAAAAGTTGTTGCACTTCTACAGTTCTTGTTTCTACTCCCAAACTGAATTCCAATTGTTCAGGGGCGGGTTCTAACTTTTTACCATATATGACAATGAAGAGAAAATCTGTAATTTGTTTGATGAGGCATCTGTACTTGGGATATGACAATATGAATGGTTTGTGACTGGTGTGGGTGAACATCAAGGAGCTCGCAGTCTCAGGTTGAGACCGGTCGGGAGCTCCTAGCTGCACGAGGTTCGACTGGTTCCAACCCGGGGTAGGTCACCGGTGCGGGGGTGCTGAGACCCCCCCCTCCCCATGGAGGAGCTTGATCACCCCGACGAGGAAGGCCTGCCGCTGGCTACGGGAGTCAAGATCGTCCCATCAACGGAAGGTTAGAGGTCCCTGACTGCTGGAGGACAAAGAAGGGAGAGATTGAACTTTTTTTCACCTTCCATCACAGTGACGAATGGGGAGGAGTCACTGTGGTGGATGTTCATGTTAAAATGTATTTTGTGTGTTCTGTTGCTTTTTATTGTTATGACTGTTTGGCAAATGAAATTCCTCGTATGTTGCAAAACATACTTGGCTAATAAAGTATTATTGTGATTGTGATTGTGATTGGTTGATTGTGAATACTCAATAGTACCCATTTCTCTGTAAATGCCTGGGCTCCTTTATTAGTTCAGGGATAAAAATGACGTAAGGAATTGCAACTATGGACAGTTGACAATACAACATTTGTCACAGGGGATGTTGCCTCTAGAAAACAATTCTGCAGGATCCAAGAAAAAGCACAGGTCAAGGGGTTATAAAGCATGGAACATGCCACCCAGGACAGTGCAATGTCCCAAGCTGGTGGAGGTTGGAGACTAAAAGTGGCATCAAGATGTACATCCCAATGATCAGCCAAGGGAAAAGAAGTAATAACCATGGTATTAAGACAGTTTACCATCAAGTTTAAGTTGTAGCCATGGGTGCTTGCATGAGTCCTAGTTATGCCTGCCATTTTGTTGGTTACATCAAACAGTCCATGTTCCAGACATACACTGGCACCATCCCCCAATTCAGAATCAGAATAACATTTATTGTCATCCAAAAAAACCAAGTCTTTTGGACGAAATTCCATTACCCACAATCCAACAATAAGAGCAATAAAAATAAGCAATAACCAACACAAAACAAAAAAAAGAAACATCCATCACAGTGAGTCTCCTCCAGTCACCTCCTCACTGTGATGGAAGGCCAGAATGTCTTTTCTCTTCCCCTGCCGTCTTCTCCCGGGGTCAGGCTGTTGAAGTTGCCATGTTCCAGGCCGCGCCGGACGGTGAAAGGACCGCAGCGGGCCGACCCAAGCCCCGCGATTCGGGGCGGGCGAAGACGCTGTCGCTGCACGTCTTCTCTGCTGTGCGATGACTGCATCGAGGATGCTTCTGCACTCATGCAGAACGTTGATTTCATTCATTTTTCCACTAACATCCACCCTGTGCTCTAATCACTTGAACATTCCCATTTCTTGATCTCTGTCTCCATCAGATGAGACAGACTATTGACTGACGTCTAATAGAAATCCACTGACACCCACAGTTATCTGCACTACACCTCCTCCCACCTTGCCTCGTGCAAAGATGTCATCCAGAGGTACAGTACTTTCCACTGCAACTGCAAGAGATGCAACAACTGTCCCTATATCTTCTACCTCACATCCATCCAGGGACCCCAACAGAATTTCCAGATGAGACAGAGGTTCACATGCATTTCCTCTAACCTTATCTTCTACATTCGGTGTTCCCAATGTGGCTTCTTTTACATTGACAAGACCAAGCATGGGCTTAGCAACTATTTTGCCCAACACATGCACTCAGTCCTCCAAGACCTATTGGATCTCCCAGTTGTTAACCATTTTAACTTCCAACAATACAATACAATATAATATATCTTTATTGTCATTGTACAGTGGTACAACGAGATTGGAAATGCGACTTCCATTTGATGCAATAAATGAATTAGCTAATCTTTAGACAGTCCAAAGAAACAAAATTAGAAACAGTTAAAACAGTATAAAGTGCAATTGTCGCTGTGCGACATGACCATTCGAAGGAGACAGTTCATGGGGGGGAACTCAGTAGGACCAGTTCAGAGCAGCTATAGCTCTGGGGATGAAGCTGTTCCTAAGTCAGGAGGTGCGGGTGTAGAAGGCCTTGTAACGTCTTCCGGATTGTAGAAGTTCGAACAGACTATTGCATGGGTGTGAGAAGTATTTATGAATGCTGGTGGCTTTCCTGAGGCATCGTGTATTGTAGTTGCTCTCCAAGGCTGGAAGCTGTGTTCCGATGATCTTCTGAGCTCTGTAGACTACCTGCTGAAGAGCTCTCCTCTCCGCCTCCGTGCAGCTGAGATACCACACAGAGATGCCATGCGTTAGGATGCTCACTATGGTGCAGCGGTAGAAGGTCGTCAGCAGCTGTTGGGGCAGACCAGACTTTTTCAGTGTTCTCAGGTAGAACAGTCGTTGCTGTGCCTTCTTGACCAGCGCAGCGGTGTTAGTGGACCATGTGAGGTCCTCCGAAATGTGTGTGCCCAGAAACCTGAAGCTGGACACTCTCTCCACACTGTCCCCGTTGATAAAGATCGGGGCGTGTTCTCCATTATGTGACCTCCTGAAGTTGATGATCAGCTACTTGGTCTTAGAGGTGTTTAGGGACAGATTGTTATCTGAGCACCAGTCCGCCAGGTTCTGCACCTCCGCTCTGTAGTGTGTTTCATCACCGTTGGTGATCAGCCCGATCACTGTTGTGTCGTCTGCAAACTTGACAATGGTGTTGTTGGCGAATGCAGGAACACAGTCATGTGTGAAGAGGGAGTAGAGCATGGGGCTCAATACACAGCCCTGTGGTGTGCCGGTACTCAGGGTGAAAGTGGAGGACAGGTGCGGGCCCATTCTCACTGCCTGCGGTCGCTCCATCAGGAAATTCAGGATCCAGTCGCACAACGATGAGCTGAGGCCTAGCTGGTGGAGTTTGATGATGCGCTTGGTGGAGATGACCGTGTTGAAGGCAGAGCTATAGTCTATGAATAGCATCCTCACGTAAGTGCCCTGTCTCTCCAGATGAGTCAGGACAGTGTGAAGAGCCAGAGAGATGGCGTCCTCTGTGGATCTGTTTGCCCTGTATGCAAATTGATGCGAGTCCAGTGAGGCAGGGATGCTGGATTTGATGTGTGTGAGGACCAGCCTTTCAAAGCACTTCATGATTATAGGTGTTAGGGCAACCGGACGGTAGTCGTTCAGGTTGGTGATTTTTGTTTTTTTCGGCACCATGGTAGCTGACTTCAGGCACTTGGGGACCATTGCCAGGGTTAAAGACAGGTTAAAGATCTTGGTGAATACCTCAGCCAACTGTTCAGCACAGTCCCTAAGTACCCTTCCTTGAACTCCATCCGGGCCTGCAGCCTTGCGTGGGTTGACCCTTCGCAGAGCGCGCTGTACTTCCTGTGTGCTCAATGTTAAGACCTGTCCCTCCGCCATGGCTGGGGTTCTTCCACTCAAGGTGGTGTTGCCAGTTTCGAAGCGGGCAAAGAAGGTGTTAAGCTCGTTGTTTAGTGTGGCATCACTGTGGGGGCAAGCAGGGCTGCTCTTGTAGTCAGTGATGTCCCTGACACCCTGCCACATGCTTCTGGTGTCCGTGGTATTGAAGTGGTCTTCCACCCGTTGCCTGTGGGTGTCTTTGGCCCTTTTTATACCTTTGTTCAGGTTTGACCTGGCAACACTGTACGCTGAAGTGTCACCAGATTTAAAGGCATTGTTACATAGAAACATAGAAACATAGAAACATAGAAAATAGGTGCAGGAGTAGGCCATTCGGCCCTTCGAGCCTGCACCGCCATTCAATATGATCATGGCTGATCATCCAGCTCAGTCGCCTGTACCTGCCTTCTCTCCATACCCCATGATCCCTTTAGCAAAAAGGGCCACATCTAACTCCCTCTTAAATATAGCCAATGAACTGGCCTCAACTACCTTCTGTGGCTGAAAATTCCACAGACTCACCACTCTCTGTGTGAAGAAATGTTTTCTCATCTCGGTCCTAAAAGACTTCCCCCTTATCCTTAAGCTGTGACCCCTGGTTCTGGACTCCCCCAACAACGGGAACAATCTTCCCGCATCTAGCCTCTCCAACCCCTTAAGAATTTTATATGTTTCTATAAGATCCCCCCTCAGTCTTCTAAATTCCAGCGAGTACAAGCCCAGTCTATCCAGTCTTTCCTCATATGCAAGTCCCGCCATCCCAGGGATTAATCTGGTGAACCTTCTCTGTACTCCCTCTAAGGCAAGAACGTCTTTCCTCAGGTTAGGAGACCAAAACTGCACACAATACTCCAGGTGCGGTCTCACCAAGGCCCTGTACAACTGCAGCAGAACCTCCCTGCTCCTAAACTCAAATCCTCAACAGATTCTGTACCTCCTTGTTCATCCAGGGTTTCCGGTTTGGGAACATCTTTATTTCCTTGTCTACTGTGACATTCTCCACATAGCAGTTGATGGAGGAGAGCACAGTGGATGTGTACTCCTCCAAGCCTACCACTGAACCACAGGTCGCCTGTTATGCAAACAGGTCCCAGTCGTGCGATTAAAGCAGTCCTGGAGTTGTAAGGTGGCATCCTCGGGCCATATTTTGACCGTCTTTATTGCAGGTTTGGTCTTGTGGATGAGGGGTTTGTATGCGGGTAGTAGAAACAGTGAGAGGTGATCGGATTGTTCCAGAGGTGGGCAGGGGAGAGCTCTGTAGGCGTCCTTTACGTTGGTGTACACTTTATCCAGCGTGTTTGAGCCCCTGGTAGGGCACTGCACATGCTGGTGGAATTTGTGGCGCGCAGCTCGAAGGTCGACCTGATTAAAGTCCCCGGCACCAATGAAGGCACCGTCGGGGTGGGCATCCTGCTGCTTGCTGATGGCCGAGTGCAGCTGTGCTAGCGCTAGGTTCGCATTAGCCTGTGGGGGAATGTATGCGGCCATGATGATGACCACAGTAAACTCCAGAGGCAGATAGAACGGCCTACATTTAAGCAGTAGGTACCAGGTCTGGGGAACAGTAGCTCTCTATTGCAGTGTGGTTGGTGCACCAGTCATTGTTGATGTAGATACAGAGCCCTCCGCCCTTGCTCTTACCGGAGTCCTTTCTTCTATCGGCCCGATGTAGTGACCGGTTCGTTAGCTCCACAGCCCCATCGGGAACCAGCGCGTTGAGCCACGTCTCCGTGAGGATCAGCGCGCAGCAGTCTTTCAGGGATCGCTGGGTGTTGATCCACAGCCTTACCTCATCCAGCTTGTTGGAGAATGACCGGACATTTGCGAGAAAGACGCTTGGTAGGGATGGTCTTTGTGGGGCCCTCCGTAGCCTGGCCTGCACCCCTGCCTCGTTTTTGCTTCCTCTCCCTGCGCTGGCTTCCTCTCCCTGCGCTGGCTCCGTCTCCCTGCGCTGGCTCCGTCTCCCTGCGCTGGCTCCGTCTCCCTGCGCTGGCTCCGTCTCCCTGCGCTGGCTCCGTCTCCCTGCGCTGGCTCCGTCTCCCTGCGCTGGCTCCGTCTCCCTGCGCTGGCTCCGTCTCCCTGCGCTGGCTCCGTCTCCCTGCGCTGGCTCCGTCTCCCTGCGCTGGCTCCGTCTCCATCCCTCCGGTGTGGTGATCCAGGGGGCTGCTCTGCCGAGCTCCGTCGGGATTTTGTTGAGGGTTCTGTAGTATTCACCAGCCAGTCTCTCACAGCCATGTCCGATATTGAGCAGCTCCGTACGGCTCCATGTGCGATCCGCCTTCCGTGAGCTGTAGTGCCTTGGGGAGCGCGCTGCCTCTGTGTCCGGACTCGCCGCCACGAGCTCCTACGGGATTCCGGTGGAGGTAAGTGAGGTGGATTTTAAATGAAAATTTAATGACCTGGTTTTCTCGCCGCGTCCGATGTTGGACTGCTCCGTGCGGCTCCGTAAGCGGTCTGCCTTGCGTGGGCTGCAGCGCTTTGGAGAGCGCTATGCCGCTGTGTCCGGACGTGCCGCCGCTAGCACCGTCGGGATTTCGGTGCCGATGCTGGATTTTCCCATACCGGTGAGTATTGGGTCTTCTTTCCCGTGTTTTTTAGGTACCTGGTTTTTGCAGCCGCGTTCGCTGCTGGGCTGCTCCGAGTTGCATCGGTCTGGAGAGCGCAAAGCCGCTGCGTCTGGACGCGCCGCCGCCATACCCATTCCCCACTGACCTTTCTACACTGGGCCTCCTCCATTGCCAGAATGAGGCCACATGCAAACTGCAGGAACAGCACCTCATATTCCTCATGGCTAGCCTACAACCTAACGGTATGAATATTGAATTCCCCAATTTAATTAACTAATCCACAAACAACCCCTCTGTTTTGTTCCTTTCGTTCATTCCTTCTTCCCTGTGCCCCATCAGATCTCGCACCGATTTCTCTCTCCCCTTCTACCTATATTCCAGCTTCTGGCTTTACAATTTGCATGTCTATCCTTATCTCACACCTATTGTCATTTAATTTCTTGCCTTTGTCCAACCATCTGCCTATCAAACCTCCCCCTAACCTGTCCACCTATCACTCACCAGGCTTTGTCTTGACACACCTCTCTTCCAGCTTTCTCCCACACCCCCCACTACAAAGAGTCTAAAGAAGGGTCCCGACTAAAAATGACACCCATTCATGTTCTCCAGAGACGTTTCCTGACCCGCTGAGTTACTTCAGAACTTTGTGTCTTTTTTTGTGAACAAGCACCTGTCGTTCCGTGTATCTCTAGTTTATAGTTTAATTTTTCTTAAAAAGATTGTTCAGTGTCTGGTTATTGAATATTTTCTCAAACTATTTCATGCAACTTCTGAAACTAAATTTTGCTGGCAGTCTTTTGGACGTGATTATAGAGGCAGTCCTTGGGTTAAATAAGGGTTCCATTCCTGAGAATTGTCCACAACCCGATTATCCCATATGTCAGAAATGGCTGTTTTCTAAAGCGAACGATATTGTATCCCTTTACATACACTTGCTATAATTCTTCCACTTCATTGTAAATAATCACCCTAACACTACCCTTAATTAAACTTAATAGATTTTGTTATTATTATTATTAGCAGCCTGAAAAATATTTTTAAATATAGGGAGAATTTGCAGAAAATTGGATTTTCGTAATGTCATTCGTAACCCAGGGAGGTCCAGTTTATGGGTGATTCATGAATAATGTCCCGCGATTGTCAAACACATGAACAGCATATTTGATTGGTCTGCAATGTATTATATAATGTAGTACGTTATTCATTTTAAATACTGTATATATTTTAAATCTTAATTTCACTATTATCCAGGTTAATGCACCATTAATCCAAATTTAAACAATGAAACAATTTGCATTTATTCACATTGTCCATTTCATTATTATGACACTTCACAAGCAAATGTTTAACCTGTTTTTAAACCTTTCAAAGTAGGATCCAGTGATCCCAAGGAAAACAATTAATTTTAATGCCCGGTGTTTTAAATATACTTTATTACAAAAGAATTATATCTTGATTGTAAAAACATTCCGATTGCCAATCATACTTAACAATATTCAAATTCCACAATATTAGAACAATCCTGGAAATATCAGGAATATTACTAATTTATTAAATGCTGTATTCCAACTGCACCCATGACAGGAAGTGCTGGAGTAACTGAGCGGGTCAGGAAGCATCTCTGGAGAGAATATCGATAGGTGACGTTTCGGGTCAGGACCCTACTTCAGACCTGAAATGTCACTGATCCATGTTCTCCAGAGATGCTGCATGAGTTACTTCAGCAGTCTGTGTCTTCTTTTGTAAATCAGCATCTGCAGTTCCTTATTTCTATTATAGTACTATATTATTTTCTTAACATTCATTAAAATTATGTTAGTTTTACCTACCTAGCATTGGCTACAAATGCTGTTATGTCTGCCTGCCTGCCTGTGCTGAATAAAACATTTTATAAAAGAAAACATTTAGAAAAAAAGTATTGCAAGAACTATAACACATTGTTTTTACCACTTATTCGGTCACTAAAGAAGAGTTCAAACATTGAGATGGGAAGATTTTATCAAATTATCAGCAATTATTAAGGATACAGTCAAATGAGGAACAGAAACTCCATCAGGAGCAGCCTTCTCAAGTACAATATCGGATTTCCATGTTTTATTTCCTGGTTTCATTATATTGTTGACTGATGCACATTGGAACAAAGTGCATTTGTAGTCAAAATGGCTTACAATATCAAATCATGAAAATTCAAAAACATTTCCTGAAATAATTCACAAAATGTATCTAAAAATTCCCAGTCAGTTTCATTCCTCAGAAGATCAATTTTACAGAAAGGTGGAATTTACAAGGCGTTGCAGTGCTTGGGGTAGCTGCCTTTTGTTAAAATAAGTCAAATTATGGAATTTTATGGTGGCTTTCTATTTCCATTGCACAAAACCGTGGGGATAGCGATACATTGTGGAGAAAGAATGACACAAGACCTCACTATCTTTCTGCAGCTGAGCACAAAATGTTAAGAATGAAAAGCAAAATATCGTAGATGTTAGAAATTTTAAAAAGCAGAAAATGTTGGAAACACTCAACAGGTCAGGCAGCGTGAGGAAAGAGGGTTAAAAATTTCTGATGATCATCGACTTGAATCTTTAACTTGTTTTCTCTCTCCACAGATGCTTCATCAGTCTGGGCATTGAGTTTAGAAGTTGGAAGGTCATGTTGCAAAGACGTTGGTGAGGTCACATTTAGAGTATTGTGTTCAGCTCCGGGCACCATGTTATAGGAAAGATGTTGTCAGGCTGGAAAGGGTGCAGAGAACATTTACGAGGATGTTGCCAGGACTCAAGGACCTGAGCTATAGGGAGAGGTTGAACAGGCTAGGATTTTATTCCTTGGAGAGCAGGAGGATGAGGGAGGATCTTATAGAGGTGTGTAAAATCATGATAGGAATAGATCGGGTAAAGGCACAAAATCTCTTGCCCAGAGTAGGGAAATCAAGAACCGGAGGACATAGGTTTAAGGTGAGAGGGGAAAGATTTAATAGGAATCTGAGGGGTAACTTTTTCACACAAAGGGTGGTGGGTGTATGGAACGAGACATTGGATGACATGGGCAAGTTGGGCTGAAGGGCCAGTTTCCACACTGTATGCTTCTTTAACTCTATGCTGTCTGATCTGACTTCCCCCAGCATTTTTCTGATTTTACATCGGTAAAAAGTTAATGGACTTCAAGTGGGATGCAGTGAAACAGCTCATCTTTCGTGTTGTGCTGGCAGTTTAGTTGTTGTCTTTTGTGACACTGTGCATTTAAGCTGAGGCGTTGGGCTGCTCACGTGTCCCCACTATCAGGTTGTTTTTCGGTGAACAACTATCTGGTTCCATGGATGTGACGTAGACAGTGTATCCATGATCCTCTGCTGCCAACGCTCGGTCCAGATCCACAAGGCCCATGC
This sequence comes from Rhinoraja longicauda, assembly GCF_053455715.1. Taxonomy (NCBI): domain Eukaryota; kingdom Metazoa; phylum Chordata; class Chondrichthyes; order Rajiformes; family Arhynchobatidae; genus Rhinoraja; species Rhinoraja longicauda. The sequence goes on along the minus strand of NC_135953.1, from coordinate 102,001,505 downwards.
AGTTCTTCCCTGTAAGTAAAGAAATCCCATCAATACTTTTGTCGATAACTACATAGCATTGAGTCATATCCCTAAATATTACATGAAAATCAAAACAAACATCTGAGGTAAAAACAGGAACACCCAGTTGCAAAGAACAAAGTGCTGGAGGAACTCAGTGGGTCAATCAGCATCCGTGTAGAAAAATGGAGGCAGACAGAGTGGGTGGAGGGGGGGGGGGCAGGAAAGCTGGTCTAGCGGGCACATACGATAGTGATGTTTAAGAGGCTTTTAGATAAGCACATGGATATATAGAGAATGGAGTGATATGGATCACATGCAGGCAGTGATTAGTTTCACCTGGCTTCATGTGCGGCATGGAGATTGTGGGCTTAAGGGCCTCTTCATGTTCTGTACTGTTCTATGTTCAAAAATGCTGTACATCAATTGTTGACCCCAAAACACCAATAAACAATTATTTAAAGTTATTTGTTTTTGAGGTAAATGGAAGCCCAGTCTTTGGGTCTGCTACTGCATGGAACATTTTAATTTTACAGAAGTTTTTATCTAGATGAGGAAATGGCAATTCCCTGTGAAATGTTCTTTGTATAATGCTACACAGTGAGCCACAAGTAGAATTTGTTAGGACTTCATTCAGGGTATTAAGCAACCTCAATGATTTAATAAACACTAGACCAAGTGGACCCGTTGGGCCCAAACCTCTCCTGCATTGGTGCAGCACCCTCTTCACCCCCCCTTCCCCCTCTCCCCCTCCATCCCTCCCCTCCCTTCCCCTCCCTCCTCCCCTCCCCCTCCCCCACTCCCTCCCCCCTCCACCCCCCCACCCCATCCTCAACCTCCCTTATCCTCCCTCCTCCCCCCCTCCTTCCCTCCCTCCCTCCCACCCTCCCCCCTCCCTCCCTAGGAGATAGATTTAAACTTTAAAATGTGAATAACTTTAAAAATATAACGCCGATTTCAATGAAACTTCTTCCATTAGCACCAAAGGGATGACGGTGAGTACGGTGGGCCTAAAATTGTTGCGCTATCATGTACCGTTTTGGCTGTAATTCAGGAACAAACAAACAAACAAACAAACGCGAGTTTTAGTATATAGATGTTCCCAAATGAAATACATGTGAAGCTTTGCTAATTCATGTTTGGAAAAAAATGGTAGATCCTGACCACAAAAACTCTGGTAAATTAATAGTGTTTATGTCCACAGGATATCTAATAGGCCAGGACAGTAAATGGATTCTGCTATTTATTACTTGGCACTGTGGCAACCCTGGTGGTAATTGACTAACTGTTCTTGAAATTGATGACCACTAACTGTGTTTATTGAATAAGTTTTCCCATGTGGCTTGACGATCACTCAACTAATATTATCATGCTTTCACTCTGACCCGAGTATGAACCAAAGCATATGCATCAGGAAGCACGTTTGCTCAATTATGGTGAGTTTTCTGCATTAAATGGAATTATTGTCTTAAAATTATGAAATGTAACTTATTCTGCTCAGCACCCTCCCCAGGTACTCCAGATTATAAATTCATTATATACCTCATAGGGCAACCAGACAATTTAGTCTTAGACACAGACCAGGATACTGTTAATCCTCCTCTTTTCCCTGAGTAGTTGCAGCTACGATTGAAATTGGAAACTCACAATGAACCTAAAAGGACATAAAGTGCTGGAGAAAACTCAGCCGATCAGTCAGTATTGCCAGAGAACGTGGATGCACGACGTTTCGGATCGAGACCCTTCACAATGAACCTACATTGGTTTAAGATCTTAAATTGTGTTGTCAAAAAACATAAATATTAAAACATGAATCAGCAACAGGATGAAAAAATAAATCAAAGTCAGTCCCTCCCTCTGGAATCCAGGCTTGGGTTGAATCCAAAATGATGATACGAATTTGCAACTCTTTTATGCTAGACAAAAAAATGCTGGAGTAACTCAGCAGGCCAGGCAGCATCTCTGGAGACGTAATGGGTGACGTTTTGGGTCGAGACCCTGATGTCAGGGGAGGGGGCGGGAAAAAGATAGGATGTGGTAGGAGACAGAAAGACTAGAGGGAGAACTGGGAAGGGAGAGGGGATAGCGAGGGAAAGAGGAACTATCTGAAGTTAGAGAGGTCAATGTTCATACCGCTGGGGTGTAAACTGCCCAAGCAAAATATGAGATGCTGTTCCTCCAATTTGTGCTGGGCCTTACTCTGACAATGAAGGAGGCCCAGGACAGAAAGGTCAGATTGGGAATGGGAGGAGGAGTTGAAGTGCTGAGCCACCGGGAGATCAGATTGGTTAAGGCGGACTGAGCGGAAGTGTGGAGCGAAACAATCGCCGAGCCTGCGCTTGGTCTTGCTGATGTAGAGAAGTTGACATCTGGAGCAGCGGATACAATAGATGAGGTTGGAGGAGGTGCAGGTGAACCTCTACCTCATCTGGAAAGACTGTTTGGATCCTTGGATTGAGTCTAGATACTCCAGCATTTTTTGTCTACTTTCGATTTATACCAGCATCTGCAATTTTTTTCCTATGCAACTCTTCTATCCTTATCTCACACTTTTTGTCTTTTCATCTTTGGTTTTTGTCCAACCATCTGCCTATCAAAACCCCACTCACTTGTACTGACCCATTACCTGCCAGGCTCTGTCCTGTCCCCTCCTCTTTTCCAGCTTCCTCCTCCCCCCACACCATAATCAGTCTGAAGAAGGGTCCCGACCCGAAAAGTCACCTATCCATGTCCTCCAGAGATGTTATCTGTCCCGCTGAGTTACTCCTACACTTTGTGTCTTTTAAAAAATATAAGTATCTCCTTTCTTTGTAGGTCTCCTCTCTATGAAGATCCTTGATAAAATATGTTGACGTGGAATATGTCGACGTAGGCACGGTGGCGCAGCGGTAGAGTTGCTACCTCACAGCGTAAGATAATCAGGTTCCATCCTGACTGTGGGTTCTGTCTGTACAGAGTTTGTACGTTCTCCCTGTGACCACGTGAGTTTTCTCCGAGATCTTCGGTTTTCTCCCACACTCCAAAGACATACAGTTTTGTAGGTTAATTGGCTTGGTATAAATGTAAAAAAATTGTCCCGAGTGTGTGTAGGACAGTGTTAATGTGCGGGCATCGCTGGTCGATGCAGACCCGGTGGGCCAAACGCCCTGTTAACACGCTGTATCTTTAAACTAAACTAAACTAAACAAAATCCACTGATTTTGGATGATCAGCCATGATCGTATTGAATGATATTGATGATCAGCCATATTATTGATCAGCCACGATCAATTGAATCATACTCAAAGGGCCGAATGGCCTACTCCTGCACCTATTTTCTATGTTTCTAAACAAAACTAGATTCTACCATCTCTTACATAGGTTCAAAGAAGTTTAAGGGATTGCAAATATCTCATTGACGCTCCTTTTAATTGGGTTTAAAGGACAGTTTTAGAGTTTTAGAGGGCGACTGATACTGCCGGAACAGAAAAGAAGGGACCTCTCAGCTTCCAGCTGAAATGATCACTGAAAGGAAATAACTGCCAATAATCTCCAATCATAAAACTACTCAACAATTTTTAGACATTGGATACAAACTCCTTAATTTAAACTGTGCTTCACCTGGATCCATCAAGCTAGTTATATGGTTAGCCAGTGGAGACTTGATGGGACAAGTAGCATCGTTTCGTGCCGTACCATCCCATGGCTTTACGAAACTTACAACAACCATGACAATGCCATTACTATCACTGCACTGAGAGGCATAAAGGCTGTAATTGTGCCATCATTAAATAAACATGCTGAAGATACAAAAAATATGTGGCCATTCTGTGACTTGGGCCGGACAAAGACTGTGCTCATCCATCAGACAAGCAAACCAAGATCACCTCATCACTCATGTTTGCTTGTAGTGCCAGTGCAGTCCATCAGGCAAACCAGCTTCTCCCACCCTGGTTGACTCCATCTATATTGTCATTCTCTTCTATCCCATCTCCAGATTATACAAAAGCTTGAAAGCAAATAGCACCAGATTCAAGAACTGCTTCTTCTCTGCTGCTATCAGACTCTTGAATAGACTTACCATATACTAGGGTGTAGTCCCAGTCTTCTAATGTATCTTGTTGCGGCCCAAACACTTTTTACTATCTACATTTTTTTCACAGCTATACACTATATTCTGCACTCTATTTATTTTCCCTTTTGCTGATTACTACCTGATGAATTAATGTATGGTATGATTTGCCTGAATAGCACGCAAAACAAATTTTTTCACTGTATCGTTGCACAAGGCAACAATAAACCAATACCGAAGATAGACACAAAACGCTGGAGTAACTCAGCGGGACAGGCAGTATCTCTGGAGACATTTCGGGTCGAGTCTCTTCTTCAGACTAGTTAGGGAACTAGTTTCCCCATATCGCTCTAAACTTTTCCTATCCATGTTCCAGCTTAAATGACGTTTGTTACTGTGCCTAAGCACCTCAAGCACTTCCTCTACCAGATTGTTCCATATACCCACCACCCTTTGTTTGAAAAAGTTGGCTGTTAGGTTCCTATTAAATCTTTTCCCTCTTACCTTAAACTTATGTCCCCTTGTTTCCTTTGCTGTGGGGTAAAGACCCTATTCATTCGTCCTATGTATGCCCCTCATGATTTTATACACATTTATAAGATTACCCCTCAGTCTCCTATGTGCCAAGGAACAAAGTTCAATGGTAATTGTAAAAGGATGCCACTCGTAGGCAGAGTCTTTTACTATATATAAGTTTATTCATAACACTGCACATACATTATGCCCTAGCTGTCCGTGGTCATCACTGGCACTAGAGAGCGAGCTGGAGGTGGGGAAGTTACAATTATACCAAAGACAATGGGGAGTGGTTAGTAGTGGTGAGGTCACTATGTTAAAGGAACATGCACTGATCTACATCCTTCCTCTTGGAAACAAAGTGACCACGGCTCATGCGCTAGGCTCAAACTACAAACAGACTACTCGTACACACCGTACCGGACAGGCGGCCTGACCACTCTCCCAGAGCGGGTGCGCAACCCACCATCCCCGCCGGTCGAAGGAGCAGCATGAACGGGTGCGGGTACAGAGGCCGGGGAACCAGGGGAAGGAGGAGGACTGGGAAGCGATGCACGCACAGGCGAGGGAGGGGTAGGTAGCTGGGGCGACTGCGGATGTACCGGAGCAGGAGGCACATCAGGCACCTTGTAGTGGACGGGAGGCGAATACGGGATCGCGGGGGGGCGGTGCAGGTTCGTTTACCAGCATCAGGTGCTGGCGGGTACGACGGTACACGGTACCCTCGTAGTTGACCAGGTACGACCGTGGAGAGTCAGCATTGCCGACGACCACGGCCAGCCGGTTGTGGCCGGAGGACGACTCCATCCGGACAACCTGGCCAGCGAACAAAGGTGGAAGGGGACGGGACGATTTGTCAAAGGAGCGCTTCCGAATGAGCTGCTTCTCAGTGATGCGCTCCCTGACAGCGGCAGGGCTCCGAGCCGTGGGTTTCAGGGATTGCTGGGAGACGGGGATGGGGGGTCTAGTGGTGCGGGACAGGAGGCGCTGCGCAGGGGAACCGAGCGCGGGGTCCCGGGAGATGTTGCGGAGGTTGAGGAGGGCAAGGTACAAGTCCGAACTGTCAAGCCGGCAACGTTCCATCAGCTCCTTAGCGCTGCGGACAGCGCGCTCTGCAAGTCCATTGCTTTGCGGGTACTCGGGGCTGCTGGTGATGTGGCGGAAGTTCCAGCGATTTGCAAAAACAGCAAACTCCGCGCTGGTAAACTGGCTGCCGTTGTCGGACTGGAGAGATGCCGGGGAACCAAAGGTCGAGAAGTGGCGGCGAAGCTTCCCGATGACCGCAGCAGACGTGAGGGACGGCAGCAGGTCCACCTCGAACCAGCTTGAGTAGGAGTCCACCAGGACCAGGTAGTGTTTGCCACGCCACTCGAAAATATCGGCGGCAACAGCCGTCCACGGCAACTCGGGAGCCGGCTGCTGCAGGAGAGGCTGACGCTGCTGATGAGGTAATAGGCTGTTGCAGGCAGCGCAGGCGGAGACCCTGTCCCGGATCTCCTTGACCATGCCAGGCCAGTAAAACTGTGCTTGGGCCTGGGATAACGTGGCCTCCACCCCTGGGTGTCCGTTGTGGGCGGTGTGGAAGTAGCGATCGCGCAGCGCAGCCGGCACCACAACCTTGTGACCCTTCACCACCACACCCGCGTGCAGCACCAGTTCATCCCGAACCAGGAAGTAGGGCACGGCACCAGCCGGCAGGGAAGACCGTCGTTCAGGCCAGCCACGGCGGATGACGCCCGCAAGCTGTTGGAGGTCCGGATCCGCGGCAGTGTGTGTGACCAGGGACTGCAGCTGCCAAGATGGAACAATGTTGACGTTCAACACCATCAGGTCCGCCGATTCGTACGGATGGCGGGAAATGGAAGGTAGTGGGGCGCGGGACAGAGTGTCTGCCACGAACATCTCCTTGCCTTTGCGGTACACGATTTCGAATTGAAAACGCTGCAGCTGCAGCATCATTCGCTGCAGGCGGGACGATGCTGCGTGGATGGGCTTGTTTAAAATCGAGACCAGCGGCTGGTGGTCAGTTTCGATGGTGAAAGTTTTTCCCAGAACGTAGTCTCTGAACTTGGAGCAAGCGAACACCACGGCAAGGAGCTCCTTCTCAATCTGCGCGTAGCGCTGTTCAGCAGGGGTCATTGTTCGAGAGGCATAGGAGACGGGCAGCTGTCGGTCGTCGTAGAGCTGCAGGCAGGCAGCACCCAGGCCGAACCGAGATGCATCGCAGGTGAGGACAATTGGCCTGTTTAAGTCGAAAAACCGCAAAGTCGGGGTCCGCGCGAGTCTGGACCTCAGGGCTACGAAGGCCGATTGGTGGTGAGGGAGCCAGACCCAGGCATTGTCCTTCTTGGTCAGCTCTCTCAGGGGGGCACTTAGTTCGCTGAGGTCGGGTATGAACTTACCCAGGTAGTTGACCATGCCCAGGAAGCGCTGCAGGCCGGGCACGTCAGTGGGAGCGGGCATTTCGGTGATCGCCGCCGTCTTCTCGGGGTCTGGCTTCAGGCCCCCCGCCGTGAAAACGTGGCCTACGTAGGTGACTTCCGCAACGCGGAACCGACACTTCCTTCGATTAAGCTTGAGGTTTATCTCACGAGCCTTGTCCAGGACTTGGCGGAGGTGTCGGTCATGCTCAGCAATGTCCCTCCCGTACACCAGGATGTCATCCACGATGATGGCGCACGGCAACCCAGCAAACAGCTGCTCCATCGTACGCTGAAAAACCTCGCTTGCCGAGTTGATACCAAAAGGCATGCGGAGGAAACGGAACCTGCCGAACGGTGTGCTGAAGGTGGTCAGGAAGGAGGAACGTGCGTCCAGCGGGATCTGCCAAAAGGAGCTCTTGGCATCCAGGACCGAGAAAACTGTGGCTGGACCGACCTGTGCCGCGACGTCCTCCACCGTCCGCATGGGGTAGTGCGGGCGTTTAATAGCCAGGTTCAGGTCCTTGGGGTTGATACAGATCCTGATCTCGCTCGCGTCCTTCTTGGCAGCGACCACCATGGTGGAGACCCACTGGGTGGGGGCACTCACCTCCTTGAGGATGCCCAAGTCCACCATGCCACGTAGTGTGGACTCCACGCGGCCCTTCATGGCAAAAGACACACGGTGGGCCGGTCTGACCACTGGGTCGACCCCCGGGTCCACAACGATCTTGTAGGCACAGGGCAGCTTCCCCAGGACGTCATCAAATCGGTCAGGGTACTCGACCAGGGGGTCCATGGGGGCCTGCACCAGGTGGATGTCGCGGTGAAATGAGACCAAACCAAAGTCCTGGCATGCACGGGCGCCCAGCAGGGTGACGTTTTCAGATGCTAGCAGGAGGAACGTGAGGGGCCGAGAGGTATCCAGAACAGTACAGACAACCGTTGCCTTTCCCACGGCAATCAGAACGCCTCCCCCATAGGCATGGAGGCGGGAGTTGTCAGGAGTAACCCTCTCCCCCGAATTTATCTGCTCGAAGAGGCCCACAGACATAACATTGGCAAACGCCCCAGTGTCGACCTTGGCAGGGAAGGAGTGTCCATTGACTGTAACTTGCACGGATGGATCCGTTATCAATGCAGGTGCTCCCAAGAGCGAAAACACCAGAGAGTCTCCATGGGAGGAAGTCGTATCTGAGCCATCGAGGACCTCATGTTGGTACCGGGAACCGGTTGCGTTATCGCTTGCAAGGTTGTTTAGACTCCCTCTAGGAGCAGGGACAGGTCTCCCACGAGAACGACAGGCTGCAGAAAAATGGTTCTGCTTCCCACATGAATTACAAGTTTTGCCCTGCGCTGGGCAAATGTTATACCTGTGTGACGAGAAGTTGCAGTTTGGGCATCTGCGAGGGGTGGCCATAGTGGGCGCGGAGGGGGCGACCCTGGGCTGTGGGTCATTCAATCGCCGGCGGCTGGTGAAATTTATGTCCTGGGGGGCCGGCCGGGATACTGAGCCAACAGCAGAGGCCATTCGTGCGGCATGTATTGCGTCCGTAAGCGACAGGTCAGGCTTCATTAGGAGCTCATCCCGCAGCCTAGAGTTTAGGAGACCGTTGACCAGGACGTCCCTGATCATCTCGTCGGGTGTAATCGTTTGAAGGCGGCACCGCCGAGCCATATGTCTTAAAGATGCAATAAAGGCGTCAACGTGCTCCCCTGGAGTCTGACGCCGCGAGAAAAATTTAAAACGTTCGATGATATTGTTGGTGGGTATGTCGCACAGGGCAGTGAACTTAGCAATGAGACATACCGGGTCGTTGCGGTCCTCTGGAGGGACGAATTGGAACGACGCATAGCGTTCCATTGCCTCCGGACCAGCCAGGTTGAGGAGCAGGTGGGCTTTTATCGCAGCAGTCGCATCAGGATGGGCAATGGCTATATAGTGTTCGTAGTCCCGCTGGAAGACAGTCCAGCGGTGCACGATGTCCTCATCGAAAACGAGCGTGTCCGGACGACGACACGAGGAAGACATGGCAAAGTGGAAGGAGGGGACACAATTGGGAGAAACAAATAATAAAATAAAAAAACCGATAAACAGGAGGCGCAAGTCTACCGATCTGACACCATGTAAAAGGATGCCACTCGTAGGCAGAGTCTTTTACTATATATAAGTTTATTCATAACACTGCACATACATTATGCCCTAGCTGTCCGTGGTCATCACTGGCACTAGAGAGCGAGCTGGAGGTGGGGAAGTTACAATTATACCAAAGACAATGGGGAGTGGTTAGTAGTGGTGAGGTCACTATGTTAAAGGAACATGCACTGATCTACAGTAATCAATAAACCAATACCAATATGGTCCTTGCCAGCATTTCACAGGTTGGAAATTAGCAGGTACTGCTGCTTCTCAAAGGCTTGGAACAGATACTTAAAAGTGGGTGTGGAGATTAGTATTTTCAGTTGACGTAGAAGTTGGCAGACAGCGTGGAGAAGCAGCAGGTAACATAAGTCCATAAACCACAGGCATTTTCAAATGTTTGAATGGGAAAATCCTCACAATCAATATGTCTTCAGCACATGTCTTCAGAATTTCCTATCCATGTTCTGCTTAAATGACCTTTAAATATTGTTACTGAACCTACCTCAAGCACTTCCTCTACCAGATCGTTCCATATACCCACCATCCTTTGAAAAATTTGCTTGTTAGGTTCCTATTAAATCTTTACCCTCTCACCTTAAGCCGATGTCCCCTTGTTTCCTTTGCTCTGGGGTAAAGACCCTATTCATTCATCCTATGTATGCCCCTCATGATTTTATACACCTTTACAAGAATACCTCTCAGTCTCCTATGCTCCAAGGAATAAAGTCCATTAATGCAATGGTAATCAAGCTGAATTGGAGATGATTTGATCCTAAAGTGTCAAGCATTGAAGGAAAATATTTTTTAAAACTGTCTGAAATTACAAATGGCTTTGAAAGAGGAAATAGTTGAGAAGAATTCCACTGGCAGGAGGATCGACGAGAACCCAGAAATTTAAGATTTTTTTTAAACATAGGAAGGAACTGGTTGATAGAATGATGGATACAGCTTCAATTGTACCTTTTAATTGGGTACAACTGTGAAAAAAATCCGTTCAGGTCTATGGGGAAGATGCAGAGTGAATGGGATGATTTGGAGAGCGCATTCAAACAGCTGCTGCAGGCACATGTGCTATCATTGCACTCCTATTCACATTTCCAAGAAATACATTTAAAAATTGAGTTTGATGTCCACATCACAATGATATTCTTTGAATAAAGAAGCACTGGGCCGTATGAAACACATTCAGTCAGTTCCTTCCACCACTCTATAAGGTGGAAGCAGCTGTATATCTGTCCTCGTACCTATTAACCGGCGCTCTGCAGGGAGTTGTACAGCCGTCTGATCTGCAAACCTGCACAGTACCATGTGTTCCTGCAACAAAAATGAAGCACAAAGCCAGAAATTTCACAACGATGAACGAATCTCACTTAAATTATCCATGAACAACTACTTACAGATATAAAAGATAAAGAGCAAAATTAAAAAGATTTATTATCTTGCAAATTAATAGATACAATGGGGAATTAGTCGGTCCTTCAGTCCTTTAACACTGAGTGACGCAAAATAGAATATTTATGAATATTTATGAAGGCACACACGTGCCTTGTGGCTAAAAATCCATCTGACTACCAATGTGATTTCAAAAAAATAGTTATTCAAGATTGCACTGACAAATTTTATTCTGGCCAATTTTTAATTAAAGCATACAATACATTCAGCTACTGAAATTACCAATAACTGCATTAGCGTAAATACAGAGCTTTCACCTGTCTAATGAGGCTACTTCCAAATCCATCTGTCTACACATCCAAATAAAATAGTATTGCACAGACACAATTATAATGATCCAGCTGGTTAACTTGGGTGAATTCTTTAGCTTATCTAAATCACTACTTTCTTTGTATGTTAGAAGTAATAATACTAATTGAAGGCATAAACATTCATTTTCTGCAAACGTCATGTTAAAAAGGGAAAGAATTTATATTTGTTTCAGATGAACTAGCTCTGTTAAAAATTAATACCCTATTTGCATTAGGTGTAGCTTCTCAGTGGTTTCACTAGGTTTCGCAGCGTTAATGGAATAAATGACAATAGATTTTATTGAATCAATTTCTGTTCTATGTAAAGTGCAGGTATACTTGATCATAAGACCAAAAGATATAGGAGCAGGATTAGGCCATTTGGCCCATCGAGTATACTCTGTCATTTGATCATCACTGATCTATTTTTCCCTCAACCCCATTCTCCTGCCTTTTCCCCATAACTTTTAACGTCCAGATTAAGGAACAATTTCTTCCCAGCTGTTATCAGGCAACTGAACAGTCCTCTCATTAGCTAGAGTGTGGTCCTGACCTCCCATCTAGCTCATTGGAGACCTTTGAACTATCTTTAATCGAACGTTATCAGATGTTAGTTTTATATCTTGCACCAAATGTTGTACCCTTTATCCTTTATCTGTGCACTCTGGACGCCTTGATTGTATTCATGTATAGTCTTTCCTTTGACTGGATAGGACGCAAAGGTTTTTCGCTGTACCTCCGTACACATGACAATAATAAACTAAACTAAACTAATCAAGAACCTATCCATCTTTGTTTTAAAAATACCCAATGACTCGGCCTCCACCGCTGTCTGTGGCAATTAATGCCACTGATTCTTCACCCTCTGGCTAAATAAATTCCTCCTCATCTCGATTCTAAAGGTACCTCCTTTTATTCTGAGGCATTAATGCTGGTTCTAGCCGAGAACATAAATAACATTGCTTTTCTCCAGGTTAGCTATCATTTGCTAGCATTGAATTTACACATCATTAGAGTTGCAGAGATTGTTGGATTAATGGTAACCTACAAATCATTTTCCCAATGCCATTTGTGACAGTTTAAAAGAAAGACCCCAATATCAATCACCTGGGACACCATGGATCACAGATCTTCACTCAAATCTAAACCTATTAATAAAAATTATTTATCGACAATAATGCATGCAATTCATAATGTGCATGGATAGCAACTTTGACCAACTCTGGTCAATTCTGCCTTGCTGGAATAGTTCAACATTTCTTGCCTTATCTGATCAATAAAAGAAGTAGAATTATCCCAGTCGCAATAGTTTTTATTCTTTTTTCCAATTCGTAAGAAAGATCCCATGTGACTCAAGCCCATTTTGCTCAATTCACCCCATGAACAAAGTATACTTAAGACCGCAAACAGAAATAGCGTCCCAACCCAAAACGTCAGCTATCCATGTTCTTCGGGGATGCTCAGTTATTCCAGCACTTACTCTGCAATTGCTTGTTTCTAACAATATCTTTCTTCAGAAGTCTGTACAAAAGGAAATCTTTTACAGTAATACCCAATAACTGGTATTATTTATAGAAATGATAGCAAGAACAAAATAATTGATGCTGCCTCTTTTTCATTTCCCTTCCTCCTCATAAACTGTTAAAAATCACTGCTCTAACCAGGGCTTACTGATGTATTTTATATTCTCTTTTCAATCTTGTGCATGCCTGATCTATGGACTTTTTTCCTCACGTCATCGGATGTAGAGGGGTTTTATTTATATAACACCTTCCACAATTAAAGATATTCTAAACTATTATATATATCATGCAATTTTGAAGTGAAAGAAAATTAGATGCCACAAAAGTTAATTTTGGGATCTCAGTTATTTACAATCTATTATTAATGTTTGTGGATGATACATAGGGTCTGTAAAAGTGAACTCTGACAGTGACAGGGACTCAAGAGATGATTATTAAGGACAGTGCTTTTTTTTTGTAGACAGAAAGATGCCAGTCACATATCCATTAACAATCAAGCTGCATTTATCAACATTTATTTATATCAATAAACTCCCTCTTCTGTTTTGATTTTGTGACCAATCAACTAATTTAATAAATTAGTAATTAAAAAGTATAAACTATTTAAAATTCTAAAATAATTGGGAAATCTAGTTTTTAACATTTTAGGGTGCTGGTATGCAGTGCAAAATAAAGCATTGAGGATAAATTTAGGCCGAAAGTACTGCGATTCAAACTGTCTGACTTCCAAAGAATCTTACAGTATTGAACGTTTGAGGCATCAGTTAGTCTGGAGAATCAATTTTGTTTACAGCTTTCTACACTGTTATATCATTGACTGGCAGGGACACCATGTTTGCAAGTGTAATAGACACAAAATGCTGGAGTAATTCAGCGGGTCAGGCAGCATCTCTGGAGAAAACGAATAGGTGACATTTCGTGTCGAGACCCTTCTTCAGACTGGGAGCCTGAAGTGTAATGTTTTTGTAAGTGTGAAGTTTATTACCAGTAACTTTGAAATCATTGAGCAAAATGCCACCTACCTTATATGACAAAACACTCTTGAATCGCTGGCTGAAAAAGAGATTAAATATAATTATTAGTTCTTACATTCGAAAATAACAGTGAACAAAAGCAGTGTCATTTAACTGTGAATATTTCTACAAAAGTGTTCATGGGCATAGACATGTTAATATACCATCATTGACAATGAATGCTGAAATATTTAGCAACCAAATGGTGGATAGGAGCAGGGAATGGAGAAACATGTGTTTATACGCAGGCAGATAAGAGTTGGTCTTGGCATCATGTTCAGCACAGACATTGTGGTCCGACCAGCCTGTTCTTGTGCTGTACTGTTCTATCTTTTATTCTATTCTGCCTATTCCATTTCTATTTCATGATTTTATTATTGACACAAACATGCAGTTAACATGAAGGCTAAAGACATTTTCACGCATCTTTTTTAAGTTAACATATAAAATGCATTACATTAACAAAACCAGATTAGTTGAAAAGTAGCAAGTAAATTGGTGAAGTTAAACCCTTTTGGAATTTTCCATTTGATTTCAAACAGGAATTTATTTCACTGTTTTGTGGGAAATACAATTACATCTATATAAGGCTCGGAATGTATAATGGCTTTTGTAAATCACACATTGATTTTCTAATGATAACATTATAAGTGCTGAGGCGAGGGGAAGGGGGTGGTTGAGAGGCTTTGCGTGTGTTTATAAATGGTGACGAAGCTCCTTAATGTTGATAGGCACCATTTATACTTTGTTAGGTGCTATTGTTCAATTGGCCGTGAGCTGCCTTCTCAGCACAACGCAAGTGGTTTCCACAGCAACCCTCAGCAGCATAGACGCAAAAGTTGGTTGTAAAGTATTTCAAATTCTCGATATACTTGCAGGAAATGAAAGACCTGGATTGCCACCATAGTTTAAATTGAATATCTTGAGAAGCTTTGAACTGTAGGAATTGTTGCTACATTGCTTATTACTTTCCTGATGACAGCTGACCCTCCCCACCGAAATCTTGGCTGAACCAATGTGCAAACTGTTCTGCTTGGATTGTGCTTATAAAGGCTGAGAATAGACAGGGCAGCACAGTAGTAGGGCTGCTGACTTACAGCGCCAAAGACCCGGGTTCAATCCTGACTACGGATGTTGAGTGCACGGACTATGTTCTTCCTATGAGGTTGAGAAAACCAACGCAGTCACGGGGAAAATGCACAAATTCCATACAGATGGCACTCATAGTCAGGTTCGGACCCGGGTCCTTGGTGCTGTAAGGCGGCAACTCGACCACTGCAAAACTGTGCCACGCTATCTTTTAAAAGTCAGATCATTATATGGTAAAGCAGCAATAAGAATGAAAGGGTATTGAAAAAAAGATCCCCATAATATCTACAAGGCTCGAAGTAGACGCAAGATGAAATCAACAGGGAGCTTCACCCACCTTCTTGGGAATGAGTACTTGACTGTATTCTGTATGAAACCATAGCAGCATGGGCAGACAACAAAGGCCGCCTGAGCCATGATACAGTGATTGATCACCATGTCAGTCGCCACCCCGCACGCGTGAAGTGCCACCTGGAAAGGAAAAGTGGGAGTAGGAGTTAAGTGGGAGTGAGTGTTAAGAATAATTGCTCACACATAGGTGTGAAGACCTCATAGACCATTAGTTACCGGAACTTTAAAATGGATCTGCTTGAAAATTTGACATTCCTTAAATTGATTTCCATGAGATGGTTGAATGGACGTAGTGTCATACAGCATGAAAACAGGCTCTGGCCCACCGAGTCCACGTTCGCTATTGATTCTATCTCCAGAATAGGGAAGATTCTATCCCCTACTCCCAATTCCTCCGTCTACACCGCATCTGCGCCCAGGATGAGGTTTTCCATACTAGATCATCGGAGATGTCCTCATTCTTTAGGAAACGGGGGCTCTCCTCTTCCATTAGAGATGAAGCTCTCAGTAGGGTCTCCTCGATATTCTGCAGCTCCGCTCTTGCTCCCCCTCTCCCTATTCGCAACAAGGACAGAGTCCCCCTTGTCCTCACCTTCCACCCCATCAGCCGTCGCATACAGCATATAATCCTCCAACACTTTCGCCACCTCCAACGAGATCCCACTACTGGCCACATCTTCCCATCTCCACCCCTTTCTTCTTTCCACAGAGACCAATCCCTTTGCAATCCCTTGGTCAACTCGACCCTTCCCACACAAACCACCCCCTCCCCTGGTACTTTCCCCTGCAACCGCAGGAGATGCAACACCTGTCCCTTTACCTCCCCCCACGACTCCATCCAAGGAGTCAATCTTTTCATGGGGGGCAGAAGTTCACTTGCACCTACTCCAACCTCATCTACTGTATCCGCTGTCCCAGGTGTCAACTTCTGTACATCGGCGAGCCCAAGCGCAAGCTCGGCGATCGTTTCGTTGAACACTTCCGCTCAGTCCGTCTTAACCTACCTGATCTCCCGGTTGCTCAGCACTTTAACTCCCCCTCCCATTCCCAATCTGACCTTTCTCTTCTGGGCCTCCTCCATTGTCAGAGTGAGGCCCAGTGCAAATTGGAGGAACAGCACCTCATATTTTGCTTGGGTAGCTTACACCCCAGCGGTATGAACATTAACTTCTCTAACTTCAAATAGCCCTTGCTTTCTCTCTCACGCCATCCCATCCCCCTTCCCAGTTCTCCCACCAGTCTTACTGTCTCCAATTACATTCTATCTCTGTCCTACCCACTCCCCTGACATCAGTCTGAAGGGTCTCAACCCGCAACGTCACCCATTCCTTCTCTCCAGAGATGCTGCCTGTCCCGCTGAGTTACTCCAGCATTTTGTGTTTACCTACTCACTATTGATCACCTGTTCATACTAATTCTACATTATTCCACTTCTTCAATCACTCCCTACACACCTGTAGCAATTTTTACAGTGGTCAATTAACCTACAAACACGCACGCCTTTGGGATACTGGAAGAAACCAGAGCGCCCAGTGGAAACCTAAGTGATTCAGGGAGAATGTACAAACTCCACACAGACAACGCCCAAGGTCAAGATTGAGACCGGGTCTCTGGCCCTCTGAGGCAGCGGTCTCACCTGCTGTGCCAGTGTGCCACCCATACGCCACTGTGCCACCCTAACTGGAAATAACTGGAAACATCAAGAGGCTAAATGTTCCCACCTTTGCACGTTTGGCACTTGAAACTCTGTGATGTAATTTCACTCATTGATTTTAAGCCCATAAGACATAGGAGCAGAATTTGGCCATTCGGTCCATTGAATCTGCTCGTCCATTCGATCATGGCTGATCTGTTTCCCTATCAATCCCAATCTGCTGCCTACTCCCCATAACCTTTGGTTTATGGCAATGAATTTCACAGATTCGCCACCGTCTGGCTAAAAAAAAATCTCCTCATCGCCAGTCTAAAGGTATGTCCTTTTATTCTGACACTGTTCTGGTCCTAGACTATCCAAATACTGAAAACATCATCGCCACATCCAGTCAATCTACTCCAATCATACTCCATTAAGCTTTGATCATTTCTTTCTCCTTCACTCCTCACTATTATGTTTTCCATGTAGGTGGCAATTCGATAGTTCATTTAAATCTCATTTGTCAAGTGTAAGGCAAAATGAGCATGGACACTCTATACAGAAGCCAATCCAAATGTGGTGAATGATATTGTCCATCCATGTCTTCCAGACAATGATCAACAGCAGAAGACCTAGTTGTCTTTCTCTCTCTCTACAACTCCGCTGTCAATCTGACAGTGCTCTCTGCTTTCTCCTCCTTGGTCAGGCACTGAACCTGGGGCCAATCCTGATCAACACAATTTGCTACAGAAGGAGTGTAGGAAAATAACTGCAGATGCTGGTACAAATCGAAGGTATCACAAAATTCTGGAGTAACTCAGCGGGTCAGGCAGCATCTCAGGAGAGAAGGAATGGGTGACGTTTCGGGTCGAGACCCTTCTTCAGACTTCTGATTCCTTCTCTCCTGAGATGCTGCCTGACCCGCTGAGTTACTCCAGCATTTTGTGATACTTTGCTACATGAGTTCATGTATCCAAAGTCTTTAAACTTTATGGAGCATGGGTAACATTTAATTAAAGATATGTGTTATTGCTCTATTTTTGGTTTATACGGATTACCATAACATTCCAAAACACTGATTCTCCCTGTTCTGTTTTGCAGTGAATATTTACATATGCAATTTTACAACCAGGTTCCAAGAAAGCATTTAGTTAAGTTTAGTTTAGAGGTACAGCTTGGAAACGGGCTCATCGGCCCAAGTCCCTGCCAACTAGTGACCCTATACACTCGCACTGTCCTACAGACTAAGGACAACTTACAATTTTTATCAAAGCCAAATTAACCCCCTGGATGTCTTTGGAGTGGGAGGAAACCGGAGCTCCCAGGGAAAACCCATGCAGTCACAGGCAGAACGTACAAATTCCGTACAGAAAGCACTCATAGTCAGGATGGAACCCGAGTCTCTGGCGCTGTAAGGCATAAACTCTACCGCTCCACCACTGTGCCGCCCCAGGAGTAACTGTATTGTGTCTCACCTCAATAATGTAGCTAGGACTTGGACACTTGCCAAATCCTGTCTCTTTGTTGAAACATAATTCTGAAAATTATAGCTATGACACAAAGAACCTCAGGGACTGGTTTATATCTCTGATTTTAATTGCTCCAGTACAAGGAGTCCTGTCTTTAACCCACAGGCCCCAAAAGTTTGCAATTCCCTCCCAAATCATTTTCCCTTGCTTCCTCTCTTCCCTCTTTTAAGATGTTTCTTGGAACCAACGTCTCTTGCTAGGTATTTTGCTATCTGCCCTAATATTGCTTGGACACCTTGCTTTCAGCTGGGAGATATCATATCATATCATATATATACAGCCGGAAACAGGCCTTTTCGGCCCTCCAAGTCCGTGCCGCCCAGCGATCCCCGTACATTAACACTATCCTACACCCACTAGGGACAATTTTTACATTTACCCAGCCAATTAACCTACACACCTGCATATACATAACATATACATAACATATACTACAGTACATGTTATGTTTTCAATCAAAGATAGACCCAAAATGCTGGAGAACTTAGCGGGTCCAAGGTATGCTTTCACCAACATTTGAGCAGTCTGAGAATCTTCACACCGTTTATCCAAGGAGGGACGGCTAATATGTGAGATTGATGAGCGGAACAATCTCTGGTCCACTTTACAAAGCAAAATTCAATAAAACAATGCACTTTTCATTTCCCTTGCATCCAATTTAGTTTATGCTTTCATATTCTTCACCTCAGTTTGATGAGGAGTGGCACAGTGGTACAATGGCAGAGCTGCTGCCTCACAGTGCCAGAGACTCAGGTTCAATCCTGAATATGGGTGCCGTCTGTGCGGAGTTTATACGTTCTCCCTGAGCCCCATGGGTTTCCTCCGGGTCCTCTGGTTTCCTCCCATATTCCAAAGACAGTGGGTTTGAGGTTAATTGGCTTCTATAGAAATTGGCCCTACTGTGTAGGATATAGAACAAGTGTATGAATGGTCAGCGTGGACTCGGTAGAGCAAAGGGGCCATTTCCTCGCTGCAGCTCTAGACTAAACTAAACTATTTTGCTACTTCTTAAATATAGTAAAATAAGGTAAATATAGTACTAGAAAGACAATTTGAAATTTTCCTTGTCATTTCTCCAACCTTTATCTTCCTGTGTAGAAGCCCAGATGAATCCATATCAACTTGGCTTGCCTTCAGCTTAGTTTGCCAACCCTCTAGAATTACCCTGAACTTTCCAGGATTTGAAGATTAATTTCCAGAAGAATGCTGTGAATGATTCAAGTTTAGTTCAGTTAGTTTAGTTTAGTTTAGACGTACAGTGCGGGAAACGGGCCCTTTGGCCCATCTTCGACCGGCAATCCCCGCACATTAATACTATCCTGCACACACTAGGGACAATTAACAGTTTTACCAAGCCAATTAGCCTACAAACCTGTCTTTGGAGCATGGGAGGAAACCAGTGCACCCAGAGAAAACCCACGCAGGTCACGGGGAGAATGTGCAAACTCTATACAGACAGCACTCGTAGTCATGATCGAACCCAGATCTTTGGCACTATAAAGCAGCAACCGTACTGCCTATACACCGTGGTGAAATGTCATCAGGTGCCTCAAACAAATATGCTGTTTATTAGTTTCTTTAAACACTATTATTGATAATACATACATTGGAGCAAGCAAAAAGAAGATTATCTGATTTGGTAAGGTGGTCCAAGGTCAGAGGTCTTGCAATGACAGTTATATTGAACCAGTGGAGACACAAGGAACTGCCGATGCTGAAATCTTGAGCAAAACACAAAGTGCTGGAGTAACTCAACTGATCAGGCATCTCTGGAGGGAATGGATAAGTAGTGTTTCAGGCCGGAATAATTGTTCAGGCCCAAGGATGCCTCTCCATTCCCTCCACAGATACTGCCTCTCCCACTGAGTTACTCCAGGACTTTGTGTTTTGGTGTGTAGTGAACAAGTGTCAAGAAAATTAAGTTCAGTCAAGCAAATCAGTTTAAATAAAATGCTATTACCAGCGGTGATGTCCATATAACTACTCACATTTCTTACAAATCCACCACTGTTATTTAGGGAAGGGACTCTATCTTACATAGGCTGTTCCACATGTCCCCAGACCCGTGACATAAAACACATTTTCATCAACTCTTTTGGCCCAAGTAACTCAACTTGGGCCAAACGGCCTGTTTCCACGCTGTACGACTCTATGATTCTACAGAGATATAAAGTGTTAATGATCAAATGGACTACCCCCAGGTCGTAACTGAATACTACCGTTAGGATAGTGATGCATACAATTGCTCACCTGCTCTGATTGGAAGGAGGTTTATGCTGTTTGCATTTTAACATTCATTGTGAACCCTTCAGGGTTACCGCACTTAATCTATATACTAAAACTCTCGTTTGTTTGTTTGTTTGTTCCTGAACTACAGCCAAAATGGTACAAGATAGCGCGACAATTTTAGGCCCACCTTATTCACCGTCATCCCTTTGGTGCTAATGGAAGAAGTTTCATTGAAATTGGTGTTATATTTTTTAAGTTATTCACATTTTAAAGTTTAAATCTATCTCCTAGGGAGGGAGGGGGGTGGAGGGAGGGGGGGGGGGAAGGGACGGGGGAGGAGGGAGGATAAGGGGGGGGTTGAGGGGGATGGAGTGGGAGGGCAGGGGAAGAGGGGGTGGGGAAGGGGGAGGGAGGGGGGAGGGGAGGGGAGAGGGGGTAGTGGGAGGAGGGGGGAGGGGGGGAGAGGGGAGGGGGGGTGGGGGGAGAAGGGAGGAGAGGGTGCTGCACCAATGCAGGAGAAGTTTGGGCCCAACGGGTCCACTTGGTCTAATATAAATATAAAATTAATTAATTAATGGATCTAACTTGGGACAAGAGCATTTTATTGTCTTGTTAAAAATCATTCTTTCTGGTTTAACCTTCCTCAGAATAGACGGATTGAACAGACACAGGGCAAGAAAATGAATTTACAAACAGTTTCACAAACCTTGCAACTCATCAAAGTAAATAATTCAAAAAGAATGCGGTCTCTCATCTGTGGTTTAGTCTTGAACTGTTCCTGTTCCACCTTTGTGGACGTACAGATTTAATGACTGACATCATACTTTGATCTGAGACGCATTGAAATTAATGTGGAGTTGTTTTACTAGTCAATGGAGAGGAAGTAAATGATAGAAACATTAAAAAAAGTTAATGAATTCATGCATTCTGCTACTCCAAATAGGTGAATAACATCCATTGAAAGAGTCATACAGAGATACAGCACAAAGATAGCCTATTCAGGTAAGATTTACTTTCCTTACTGACCAGTGACCATTCCCTGACACTAATCCTGCACTAATCCCATTTTATTCCACCCACATTCTCATCAATGTACCCAGATTCTACCACTTCTCGACCCACTGGGGTCAATTTACAGTGTTGTAGTTCATGGGATCTATGCAATATACAAATTGGGTTCCTACCCAAGCATTCTGGCTGCCTCACATGGCTGCTGGTGATTTGAAAAAATCCTAAATTCATTAAACTAGATTGCACAATTTGTGAACTCAGAGAGTTTAAAAAAAAATTGAATATTTAATATGTATCTGCCACTTCTAGGAGCAAAATTAACTCCATTTTTATTTCCCCTGTAACCCATATGGATTCCTTTAAATAATTCCTGTCTCGACGCGCATGCAGTTCCCATTATATGAGGTGTTCACTGGGTGTCAGGGTAGTGAGCAAATATTCCACTTTGCCTGCAAGTCGAAGCCAACTTTTAGTCTGGTGCAAATGGCGCAATCTGTGTCCAGATTAACCCAGAGCTAATGTTATCCCACTATTTAAGAAAGGAGGGAGAGAGAAAACGGGTAATTATAGACCAGTTAGTCTGACATCAGTGGTGGGGAAGATGCTGGAGTCAATTATAAAAGACAAAATTGCTGAGCATTTGGATAGCAGTAACAGGATCATTCCGAGTCAGCATGGATTTACGAAGGGGAAATCATGCTTGACAAATCTACTGGAATTTTTTGAGGATGTAACTAGGAAAATTGACAGGGGAGAGTCAGTGGATGTGGTGTACCTCGACTTTCAGAAAGCCTTCGACAAGGTCCCACATAGGAGATTAGTGGGCAAAATTAGGGCACATGGTATTGGGGGTAGGGTACTGACATGGATAGAAAATTGGTTGACAGACAGAAAGCAAAGAGTGGGGATAAATGGGTCCCTTTCGGAATGGCAGGCAGTGACCAGTGGGGTACCGCAAGGTTCGGTGCTGGGACCCCAGCTATTTACGATATTCATTAATGACTTAGACGAAGGGATTAAAAGTACCATTAGCAAATTTGCAGATGATACTAAGCTGGGGGGTAGTGTGAATTGTGAGGAAGATGCAATAAGGCAGCAGGGTGACTTGGACAGGTTGTGTGAGTGGGCGGATACATGGCAGATGCAGTTTAATGTAGATAAGTGTGAGGTTATTCACTTTGGAAGTAAGAATAGAAAGGCAGATTATTATCTGAATGGTGTCAAGTTAGGAGGACGGGGAGTTCAACGAGATCTGGGTGTCCTAGTGCATCAGTCAATGAAAGGAAGCATGCAGGTACAGCAGGCCGTGAAGAAAGCCAATGGAATGTTGGCCTTCGTAACAAGAGGAGTTGAGTATAGGAGCAAAGAGGTCCTTCTGCGGTTGTACCGGGCCCTGGTGAGACCGCACCTGGAGTACTGTGTGCAGTTTTGGTCTCCAAATTTGAGGAAGGATATTCTTGCTATGGAGGGCGTGCAGCGTAGGTTCACTAGGTTAATTCCCGGAATGGCGGGACTGTCGTATGTTGAAAGGCTGGAGCGATTGGGCTTGTATACACTGGAATTTAGAAGGATGAGGGGGGATCTTATTGAAACATATAAGATAATTAGGGGATTGGACACATTAGAGGCAGGAAACATGTTCCCAATGTTGGGGGAGTCCAGAACAAGGGGCCACAGTTTAAGAATAAGGGGTAGGCCATTTAGAACGGAGATGAGGAAGAACTTTTTCAGTCAGAGAGTGGTGAAGGTGTGGAATTCTCTGCCTCAGAAGGCAGTGGAGGCCAGTTCGTTGGATGCTTTCAAGAGAGAGCTGGATAAAGTTCTTAAGGATAGCGGAGTGAGGGGGTATGGGGAGAAGGCAGGAACGGGGTACTGATTGAGAGTGATCAGCCATGATCGCATTGAATGGCGGTGCTGGCTCGAAGAGCTGAATGGCCTACTCCTGCACCTATTGTCTATTGTCTATTGTCTAATACTGTACGCAGAGACAGGCTGCAGACTGTCAGTGAGAGAAGCAGAACATCCCCCAGCACTTGGCAACTAATTTGATGTACGACAGCTGCTTTCCTTTTCGGTAAAAGCTTTGGCATTCCCTTCATTAGATTGAAAGGCAGGTGTACTTGATGGCAGCTTTCTAAGCCCGATCACAACCAACATACACACTCCATCCAGATTTTGACAGGGATTGTTCAACATGCACGATTATAGCAGGTGATTTCATGCTCAGAATTCAATCTGTTTGGGGGATAATCACATTTAGAATTAAGACTATAAGATCTGAATGGATTTCTGCAGCAGACAAAAACCTCAAATTGTGCAATCTAGTTTAATGAGTTTAGGATTTTTAAAATACATCATTTTAAAGGAGAATAAAGATTTTTACTTATTCACTTCATCAGATTCAAATCAACAAATGCCTGCAGTAAGTGAGGCCTATTTTTAAACCTTAATGTGGTACAGTGTGGTGCTGGTGTTACATTTCCCATGTCCACAGCTGTCACCAGTCCTGTCTGAGTGTGTGAGAGGAACACGTTCATGCACATTGTCGCTTATTCCCACTGTCCTGAATAAAGCCAATGTTAATCAGTCTGAAAACTTTGATGATGCCATTGAGAACAAACATTCTGAACAGGGTGTAAGGTAAAGGGGCTCAGTTCTCCTTTTACTGCATAGAAAAGTATGAAAACGAATGGAGAGTGTCCTGGCCTTCAGTTATCCTCAGTATTTCTGTAAGTAGCAACAGGAAGGTGACAGACAAAAGTAAGTTGAACCTCAAATTGGTGCTGGATAAGTATGAGAGGAATTTTGCCCTTGGGCAGCAGCGTTAAACAAGGGAAGATAAAATGTCCTATTGGACAATTATCAGTTTCTCATTGGTTTCCTGACCAATATATATTCTTCAATTCACAATTAAAACATAATACCATGTAAGAAAGAACTGCAGATGCTGGTTTACACCGAAGATGGATCACAAAAAGCTAGAGTAACTCAGCGGGTTAGGCAGTATCTCTGGAGAAAAGCAATAGGTGACGTTTCAGGTCGAGACCCTTCTTCAGACTGATGATGAAGGATCTCGACCCGAAATGTCACCTATTCCTTCTCAAAACATAATACCTTGCAGCTTGTTGAATTTTATAGTCCCCAAATTGGCTGCTGTGTTTCTGTACATTACAACAATGGCTACACTTTAAAAGAAAATGCCACACTAGCTGATTTTTTTGGGGTGTCCTGCAAAATAATTCAACTTCTTTCTTGAAATCATCCATTAAGCCTTGATCATCAAGTTTGTTAAAATGTGCTAAATTAATTTTCTTTGCATTCTCTGGAACTCAAATATATTTTGAAATCTAATGCTCACTACCAATGACAAATGTACTACTAATGTGTTACCTAATGCTTCCATTACACACAAGTCAAGTCTGTAGCCTGCAGTTGATGGAGGATAACTGCCGCATAATTCAATTTAAACTCATTCCACCATTGCCATTGCTACTGTTCCACTTGGAACAGCCTGTGCAAACTTGCTAAAACACCAGATAGTGGTGGGACTGCATTCTTTTTTCATGGACGGACAGTTATTGCAGAAGTAAGATTTAAAATACACGATGGTTTATTTAAATATATGATGTATATGTTAAGATTAATGCAATGTTTTTTGTTTTATATATTTATATATTGTTTTATTCAGGGGCTTTGCCATGGTCTAATTCTTAACAGCAATAAAAATGCTGCAAAATATTATGACTCTAAATGCTCGCTAAAGGTTCAGGTAAAATTGATTCCATTTATCCTATAAAATCAATAAACATTTTATAACCCAACAATAATAGCAAGAAGGAACATTGGAATAACATGAGATATCCTCATCGAAGTTCATCCTCATCCCTCTGCAATCTCCGCCAGAAAAATTTACAAAACTATCTCATTACGATGCTCGCATTTTTAGTCTATTCTGCACTCTGTCATAGTAACTCAACTGCAACAATCTATTTTCCAAAGACAGAGACAAAAATCTGTAGTAACTCAGCGGGTCGCACAGCAGTGGAGATGCCTGTCATTAGTTTAAACCAACATCTGCAGTTTCTTCCTACACAATCTATTTTTCGCTCTATTTGTCTTCTCTTTTGCACTACCTGGTTTATGGTATGATCTGCCTGGATAGGATGCATATCAGTATCCAATATGATAATAAACTAATACCGATACAAAAATGGCCAATGTATTAATTGTTTTATTTGTAACAAATAAAGGCCATTTGGCAACATTTAACAAAGGTTTTAATTACATTGAAGCATTGGCCAAGAAAACACACCCTCCCCTCTACTTCCTCAGAAGACTAAGGAAGTTTGGCATGCCTCCATCAACTCTTACTAACTTCCACAGATGCATCTTGGAAAAACATCCTATCGGAATACATCACAGCTTGGCTTGGCAACACCTCTGACAAAAAAAACAAGAAATTGCAGAGATTGTGTATGTAACCTAGTCCATCACACAAACAAGCCTCCCTGCCCGCCCTCCCCCCCCCATCGACTCCACTTACACTTAAAAAATCTGCACTTTTGTTTATAACTCTAACATTATAACGTTGTAACACTATATTCTGGAATTTTTTCTCTTTGCTATATCTGTTGTACTCGTATAAGACTTGATTGTAGTCATGTATAGTATGACTGGCTGGGTGGTACGCAAACAAGGTTTTTCACTATATCTCAGTAAACTTGATAATTAAGAAAACCAATACCAAATACATCTGTTTGAAATTGTTTGATCTATTCAATTAACTCCCTAATTAACTTCCCAGGTGACCAGAAGCAACTAAAAAAATGATTGTGAGTTGAAAGTTAGAAAGATCAAACATTTGAACTAATTGAAAATAGCAATTCATAAAGTTATAAATTAAATATTATAATTTGAGAAAACTTACATACCTTTGCTGCTGGCCTTTCAAGCAATAAACAAGAAACATGCTTCTGGGAATGGGTCATTCAACACCTTTTGACTGTTCTAATATACAGTCACTGATTCAATAGCTACTCTGCACCATCTTTCTGCTTTTCTTTATGTTTCATTAAAACTATTAAAGTGAAGGGAAGAAAAACAACCCAATGCTCACTTTGTAATCAAAGGTTGGTGCACATTCAAAATTATAAGCATGCACAAGATGCATTATCATATCATATCATATCATATATATACAGCCGGAAACAGGCCTTTTCGGCCCTCCAAGTCCGTGCCGCCCAGTGATCCCCGCACATTAACATTATCCTACACCCACTAGGGACAATTTTTTTTTTTTTAACATTTACCCAGCCAATTAACCTACATACCTGTACGTCTTTGGAGTGTGGGAGGAAACCGAAGATCTCGGAGAAAACCCACGCAGGTCACGGGGAGAACGTACAAACTCCTTACAGTGCAGCACCCGTAGTCAGGATCGAACCTGAGTCTCCGGCGCTGCATTCGCTGTAAAGCAGCAACTCTACCGCTGCGCTACCGTGCCGCCCAAACCTGAGAGGTAGATCGGAAGTGTGCCCAGTTCCTCTGTTCAGTGCATTATAGAATAACCCAATAGTGAGTCAAGGTGTGAAGCAAGAGATAAGATTAATTGACATCAAAGTCTAGCTTTTTTTTGAGGTTCAGTACACTGGCCCTGAAGTGCAGAACAGGTGTCAGCTAGCTGGTAGTTCTTCACAATATTGCTGGCCAACATTCAGTGCAACCTGACCCATTAAGTGACTCAGAATACACATTTCGGGAGTTAAGTTAGAAGACTGATTCCAAATTTTATAAATGATCCTAAACTGGTTTTACCCTCTGACATAAATAGGACTCATGCTTGACATACCATTATTAAATATTGAACATGGGTCTCCCGCGCTAAAGAATTGTAATATTTCTTAAAATATCTAAAACCATTTTTTTAACATAAAATATCTGGAATCAATTTTAACCACAATAGTGCTCCTTTGACTGTTTAATTCCCCTCTTTCTGGGATTCCTGCTGTAGCCCCCAGTGCTGAACTACTATCTACCTCTTTGGTGACCCTCGGACTATCCTTAATCGGACTTTGCTGGCTTCACCTTGCACTAAATGTTATTCCTTTATCATGTATCTATACTGTAAATGGATCGATTGTAATCATATATTGTCTTTCTGTTGACCGGTTAGCACGCAACAAAAGCTTTTCACTGTATCTCGGTACACGTGAAGGTATGTTGTTTTATTCATGATCCCTGCATGCATTGAGCAAGTGACTGATGCATTGGTCATCTCTTTCATTTCCCTTCTCACTGACTGCCCATTATCTTAACAGTTGCTCCTATACTGATGAGTTCATTTCATGGTGTTCTGATAATCAGACACCAGGTTCCTGTTCCCTCATAAGATCCTAATCGCATATGAACTAAGCTCAGCTGCGGGCTCAGTGACCATGGCCTATGGAATGTCTGTCGTACAGACAATGGCGCGGAGTGCTGTGAGCCACTTCCTTGTTCTAGGTCACTGACAGTGCTGGCAGATTGCTTTCACAAGTCCACCGTGACAAAAAAGGGACCAACGCTGGAATGCCGGCTCCAAAACATGGTGTCAAACAGAGCTTGCATTGCAAAGTATCAAAGTGCATGAGACTTGTACGTTTAACAGAGTGTGATGATTCTGGCATTGATCTTGGGGATTTGACTGTCGATTCACCTTTTACTTCTGTTTCCCATTGATAAATGAAATCACTTTAAGGGTGGCATGATGGCACAGCAGTAGAGCTGCTGCCTTACAGCGCCAGAGACCCAAGTTCGATCCTGACTATGGGTGCTATCCGTATGGAGATAGTATATTTTCCCTGCGAAAGACATATGGGTTTGTAGGTTTATTGGCTTTGGTAAAGATTGTAAATTGTCCCTAGCTTATAGGAACGTGCTAGTGTACGGGGATCTCTGGTTAGTGCGGACACGGTGGGCCAAAGGGTCTGTTTCTGCACTGTATCTCTAAACTAAACTAAACTTATATCAACATAAATTTGCATAAATAATAAAAGAAAATATTTTGTAAGGAGAATTTACACCAGCAATCTGATGTTTGGCTACCAAAAAGCCCAAAAGGATCCCAAAAAAAGACACAAAATGCTGGAGCAATTCAGTGGGCCAGGCAGTATCACTGGAGAACATATGATAGGCGACATTTTGGGTTGAGACCTATCTACAGTGACTCCCCCAACCTGTCTTCTAGTCTCTCTAGACCTTTTTATTTCTGCCAGCTTAGAAAATGTTCTCCAAAGATGCTGCCTGACTTGCTGAGTTAATCCAGCACTTTGTATCTTTTTTTGGTAAGCCGGCACCTGCAATTCTCTATGAAATGAACCCATCAGTTTAGCTGCTGCAATAATGTGGAGAGAATGGGCAATCAGTGGGAAGGGAAATTAAAGCAACTACTGATGCAAGTATTGACCATGCTATTTAAGCAAGTATTCACTATGTACATGTATATGTAGATGGATAGGAAAAGTTTAGAGTGATATGGGACAAAAGCGGGCATGGGGCATCTTGGTTGGCATGAGCAAGTTGGGTTGGGTTGACTCAATAACTCTATGAGAAGCCACGAACAAGTCACAGGTAAGGCTGTGGAAATTACAATTAGCCACATGTTCAATATTATCAGGAAAGACCTGACATTCACTGCACCGAATAAACTTATTTAACTTGGGTAAATATAACTAAGTACAGTTATATTTAGTTTGCACCTACCATTGCTCAACAAGGAGATAACACTCTCAACCAAACATGGCCTGCTCCTTGCTTTATCATTCCAGCAAAACATCAAATAATGAAACTTTTAGATTTAGATTTAGAGAGATTTAGAGATACAGCGCAGAAACAGGCCCTTCGGCCCACCGGGTCCGCGCCGCCCAGCGATCCCCGCACACTAGCACTATCCTACACCCACGAGAGACAATTTTTACATTTGCCCAGCCAATTAACCTGCATACCTGTACGTCTTTGGAGTGTGGGAGGAAACCAAAGATCTCGGAGAAAACCCACGCAGGTCAGGGGGAGAACGTACAAAGTCCGTACAGACGGCGCCCGTAGTCAGGATCAAACTTGAGTCTCCAGCGCTGCATGCGCTGTAAGGCAGCAACTCTACCGCTGCGCCACCGTGCCGCCCAGAAACTTCACATATATACCTTGCATAATTGAATACTATGATCACATGACCAACAACAGTCCCAGTTACTTTGGGGTTTTTTTCATTTATCAATCATCAATACAGTTATTTACATTTGCTTCTTAATTAGACACATATCCAGAGGTTGTGCATTGGACAACACTGCATGCTGGTGTAGTGATTAAACTCGCAGTGTGGTAAACTGCAGGCCTGGACTAACAAGTCAGAGAATTTAGTTCAAATCCCACCTTGGCAACTGGGAAATAATCTGGAATTTAACCAAAGGTTATTCTCACTGATGATGACCATGAACAGCTCTAAATCCAAGTAGAGTACTGGATTCTCATAAATACCTCTTGAAGCTTACTTGTCCCTTCTTCATTTAGTCTACTCAGTAAAGTACGGATGGACAATATATGCTGGCATTGCCAGCAATGTCTATACCACATGAATGAATAAAAACTTTCCTGAACTGATTATAATGATTAAAGCAATTGAAAAATTCTATATTTTCACTTACCCAATAAAAAAAGCAAATGTAAAAATGTCTACACAAATATGAGTAGAAGGTAAATATCAAAACAACTGTATCAATACAATAAAATGGATTCGTCACTTCAAGGATGACACATTCATGCCAAGCATGTTTCATAAATAACTACAAGAAGGTGATAATTCAGTTTCTTCCTCTACAGATGCTGCCTGAACTGCAGATAATTTCAGTTTTCTCAGTTTCTATCCCAGCATACACAAGTGTAACACCAAACAAAAATTAACACCAAGCCATAAAGTGGCCCGATAGCTAAGAGTAACATCACCTTGAACACCAAATTCATTTAACATAAATAATTAATACCAACAAAAATTAAGGAAGAAAATGTTGCCACACACTCTGCCACACAGGCACTATCTGTGGAAAGAGAAAGAGAGATAGTTCAGGTCAGCCATGATCATATTGAATGGCGGTGCTGCATCAAAGGGCCGAATGGCCTACTCTTGCACCTATTTTACTATGTTTCTATGTTTCTAGGTCAGGATGTTTTATGAAGAGGTCACCAACCTGAAACATTAACCCTGTTCCTCTTTCCTCTCAAAACTTTTTGATTTTATAACATACATTTCCTTCTGGTTCATAGTCTTAATGTATTATTTCTATGAAGTATGAAAGTTGATATTCCAGGATATGTTTAGTAAAATAAAATGGCACAAGGGCATTGCTGGTAGATAAAGGCCTGGATAGAGTGGATGTGGAGAGGATGTTTCCACTAGTGGGAGGGTCTAGGACCAGAGGTCATAGCCTCAGAATAAAAGGACATTCCTTTAAGAAGGAGATGAGGAGAAATCTATTTAGTCAGAGGGTGGCGAATCTGTGGAATTCATTGCCTTAGAAGGCTGTGGAGGCCAAGTCAATTAATAGTTTTAAGGCAGAGATAGAATGATAATTGATTAGTACGGGTGTCCGAGATTATGGGGAGAAGGCAGGAGAATGAAGTTAAGAGGGAAAGATAGATGAGCCATGATTGAATGGCGGAGTAGACTTGATGGGCCAAATAGACTAATTCTGCCCCTATCACATGAACTTATGAGCTGCTGTCTCACATTGTGAGAGAGACCCAGGTTCAATCCAGACCTGTCTGAGTGGAGTTTGCCCGTTCTCCCAGTTACTGCATGGGATTTCTCTGGGTGGTTGGGTTTCCTCCCACATTCCAAAGGTGTGCAGGTTTGTAAGCTAATTGGCCTCTGTGAATTGCCCCTAGTGTTTAGGGAGTGAATGTGAAAGTGAGATAAAATAGAACTGGTGTGAGAGGGTGATCAGTGTTCAGCATGGTCTTGGTGGGCCGAAGGACCTGTTTCCATGCTGTATCTCCAAACTAAACTAAACGTGCAGAATATTTAACATGTTATTACTTCAATCATTGTAAACTAATCAACCACAAAACTCATTCACAGTCATGATCTAATGACCCCCGCTGGCAGGTGCACAAGTGGGCATCACATGAATAAAGGATCATGTTCACAGGTGATGCTATCGTGCCTATGATCTAAACAACAAACCACTTGGGCATCAATTTATCAAGGCGGAGTAGGATAGTAGTCTGCCAATCTTTGCAAAACCCTATCTCCCCACTTTAAGCAGTTCTAGAAGAGGCAACAATAAATTAAGTAAACATTATAACTTTTTCCTTAATCATTTTGTGCTGTTCACTTACGCCAATTTCAAAAGAGCCTATGAAATAATCCAGATTTGCCTGCAGAAACCAGATGTTTGGTAATTCAAGGCTGTCGCATCTTTCTTTGGCACGTTCTAAGGATTCTTCTTTGTTTTCCACCAAAATTACCTGGAACGCAGATCAAATTTAATCAGTAAGAGAACAGAAAATGCTAGAAAGGTTTAGAGGGCAGCATGTGAGGACAGTCAAATAGTGTTAACATTCAAGTCAATTTAGTTTAGTTTAGTTTAGTTTAGTTTAGGTTAGTTTAGTTTAGTTTAGTTTAGAGACACAGCATGGAAACAGGCCCTTCAGCCCACTGTGTCATACTGACCATAAATCACCTATTCACACTAGTTCTATGTTATTCCACTTTCACATCGACATCCTATGCGCTAGGGGCTATTTTGCAGAGGCCAATTAACCTACAAACCTGCATGTCTTTGGGATGTGGTAGGAAACCGGCGCACCCGAGAGAAACCTATGCAGTCACAGGGAGAAAGCACGAACTTCACACAGACAACATCCGAGGTCAGGATTGACTGTGGGTCTCTGGTGCTGTGAGGCAGCTGCTCTACTAGCTGAGCCTCTGTGACCTGATGATCTGTCATCAGAAGGCCTGAACTACAGGAAACGGTTGGGCAGGATAGGCCTTTGTCCTTGGAGAATCAAGAGGTTGAGAGGTGATTGTACACAGATGTGTACAATCATAAGGGTAATAGATAGAGTTAATTATAAATTAAATTAAAATAAATTATAATGAAGAAGTAAATGGAGTTAAATTTCTGTGCTGCAAAAAAGAAATTGGTGCCTTAAGCAAACTTGGGATGAACTTGCTGCTTCGTAACATTCAATTTCACTGTATTACAATCAAAAATGAGTATCAGGGAATGCTGGAAATCTAAAATAAAAATTAAATTGCTGGAAATACTCAGCAAGTCAGGCAGCATCTGTGGAGAGAAAACAAAGATCATTTCAGGTCAGCGACCCTTAGACAGAGGAAGGCTGTTTGTCTTGACATGTTAACTCTGTTTCTCTTTCCACAGACACTGCCTAAACTGCTGAATGTTTGCAGCATTTTCTGTTTATATTTCAAATTTTGTGGGGAGTCGCTTCATTGAAATAAACAGCTTGACCATTTTCTAAATTATACATTCAAAACAGCGGTAAAACAAGAAAGCAATAGAATAGCCTGCATGCAATCTAGGTAAGTATTGTGGAAGAACATCACGTTGATCATTTACTGTCTGGGAGATATACAGTGAAATAATGGCCAATAATAAAACATACAATACTTATTGACGTATTGCTAAGAAATGGGCCACAATCACTCATTTGCAGAGTGTCACACAAACACTGTGAACAAAAAGCAAACAGCTGCCATTTATTAAAGTTCTGCCTCCTGTGTTACATTCACTTTTTGATGGTGCAAGATCAAGGAAACTGACATTTGTAACTACTATAGAACTAAATAAATAAAGCAATTCCAGATTAAATTATTTTTAGCTTCAAATGCTGCATCACAGCATGTTCCCAAATGCTTCAAAGGGCAAAAAATACAGTTCCCAGGATATATGGCTCCAATCCCTAAACACTTCCTCGTCTTTTATATATTGCATTATCAGAATTAATTCCTAGTTGAAAATTTCCGAATCCAGTACCACTCTGCAGGAGTGAATTTTCTCCTGAGCATAACATGAAATATAAGCTGCCTCATATCCCACTGCATACCACTGTAACTATTTCTTTGCACATGTCACTGAGCTGTGGCTTCCGAAAAACAAATTACGTTATGCAGTGTGATTCCAAAACACAAACAATCCTGAAATCTAAACAGATTTAAAAAATAATTTAATCTTTGACTTGTTGAGCTGGAGTCTTTAGTCACAGGCCGGTTTCTTGCATTACGCATTGAACTGTCAGCTTTTGGGTGATTTTACTGGCTTTTGTAAGCTTTTTTTGTCAGCATCACTGAGTTTTGTCAGCCAGAAAGCATGCAGGAAACTGTGAGCTTGATGGATTTTAAGATCAGGCTGTGGAGTCAGCTGCAGGTATCATACACTAAATCTCGTCCTGATGATGCGGGATGGAACACAGAAGGAGAAAGATGATTGTTACTTGAGATTTTGATGAAAGAGACCAGCATACATATTTGGCCCAAAGCCTAACATATGAAAGATGGTGAGCAGGTTAAAAAGCAAATGTTGACAGAACTTCACAATGCAGTTTTAGCTGCTCCAGGCAAACCTGTGTGCGTGGGCCTGTACTGATTTTTTGCTACGTGCATATGTTATTCCTTGATCTCTCCACCATCGAAGGGATCTACAGGAGGCACTGCCTCAAAATGGCAGCCACAATCAAGGACTTACACCATCCTGGTCACAATCTCATTTCACTCCTACCATCAGGAAGAAGGTACAGGAGACTGAAAACTGTAACATCCAGGTTTAGGTAGTCAAGATATTGTCATTTGTTTCCAAACAGAACAAAGAAATTCTTACTTCCAGCAGCATAACAGAATATGTAAACAAAGTACTCTGTAAACAATATAATAAATAAGAAAAAAAAGTTCAGTGTATATAAGTTCATAAGTTCATAAGTGGTAGAAGCAGAATTAGGCCACTTGGCCCATCAAATCATGGCTGATCTATCTTCAATTTTAACCCCATTCTCCTGCCTTCTCCCCATAACCCCTGACACCCATAGTGATCAAGAATCTATTTATCTCTGCCTTAAAAATATCCATTGACTTGGTCTCCACAGCCTTCTGTGGCAATAAATTCCACAGGAAGTGGCGGCGCTGCGCAGCAGCTGCGGCTCGCCCGCAGTCCGTTTGCTTTTGTGTTTTTTGTTGTTTTTTGTCTTAATTGTAGTGTTTGGATGTGATGTAGTGTTTTTTGTGGTTGTGTGTTGTATGTGGTGGGGGGGGGGGAACTATAAAAATTGTCTCTTCCGTACGGAGACGCGATCTTTTTTCTGGGTCGTGTCTCCGTTCACGCTGCGGCCGACCATCGGCCAAACACCTGGAGCTGGCGGCCTCCAGCTGGGACCACTTGGGGCTCTGGTTCGCAGAGCCCGCGGACCGGACTTACCATCTGCGGAACTGGCTGCCTTCAGAGGCTGTGGTGGCGCTGCGAGTGTGGCTGCGACTCGCCTTCGGAGGCTCAGGAGGTTTCGGCCGTGGGCCGCGTGGACGTCGGAAGCTCGCTGGTCCCTGTGTGGGGGCCGACCTCAGGAGCTCCGGCAGTGGCAGCGTCTTCGCCCGCCCCAAATCGCAGGGCTTGGGTCGGACCGCTGCGGACCTTTCACCGTCCGGCGTGGCCTAGAATAGGCCGCGTGGGATTTTTTTCTCCGCCCGGCGGGGACTTCAATATCGGGTGCCACGACCACCCCGACGTGGCAATTTCAACAGCCTGACCGCAGGAGAAGACGGCAGGGAAGAGAAAGACATTCTGGCCTTCCATCACAGTGAGGAGGTGACTAGAGGAGAATCACTGTGATGGATGTTTCTTTTGTTTTATGTTGGTTTTGTGATTGTGTGTGTTATTGCTTCATTTTTATTGCTTCTTATTGTTGGACTGTGGGTAACGGAATTTCATCCAAAAACATGTTTTTGGATGACAATAAAGGCTATTCTGATTCTGAGATTCACAACCCTCTGACTAAAGGTATATGTATGTATGTGTGTGTATATATATATATATATATATATATATATATATATATATATACATACACACACATGCATACATACACATAAAAACAACAAACAAACAATAATAGCGCAAACAATCAAACAACTTCTTCCCAACAACCACAAGGCTATTGAATGTTATGAAGTCCAACTAAACTCCAAACTACAAACTGCTTTGGTTGCACTAGGGACTTTGGGCTTTGTTGTTTTTTACACAATATATATTTTTAATTTATTGACATTTTTTAATGTTTACTTATGCATTATCTATTGAGTACTATTTTACAAACCTGTTGTGCTGCTGCAAGTAAAGAATTTCAATGTTCTGGTACCCGTGACAATAAAACACTCTTGACTCCCTTGACATGCCATCATAGAGCTCTCATCCTGAGTTGCAAAATTCATTCTGGACTAAGCAGAATAATTGGAACAATTTAAAAACTACGTACCTGACACGATGGTAAGGTGTGAGCTAGGACTATCCCAAGGTGCCCCTGCAAACACAGGACACACAGCTGAGTTAATCACTGAACCATGGTCTCACATCACGACCAGACATGCATACATCGGCACAGGCAGACATCTTTATTTACCTGCCTGCCAGATGAACTCTTGGGAACTCAGGCTTAACCACATATGGAACTTCAAACTTCCACTCTCAAAAATCGTGACATCAAAATTATCATGTTTATAATTAACAGGGAGACACAACAGGCTGCAGGTGCTGAAATCTGAGATCTGAGCTGCTGGGAGAACTCAGTGGATCATGCAACATCTGTGGGGGAGCCGCCGAGAATGAAATGGGACCCGGCGGGATGGGGAGGGGCTGCGAACGATGGGGGGGAACGGGCGGGGGGCCAGGGGAGGAGGGGCCACGAGAACGATGGGGGACCTGGCGGGGAGGGGGCACCTGCGGCCACACATGGCAGCAGGCAGTAGATGACACTGTTTGGTGAACTTTTGTAACTGTCGGTGCCAGAAACGTGGCGACACTTGTGTACTTCCTGGGAGAGGTCTGCTATATGATTTTAACGGGTTGTATGCACAACAAAGCATTTCAGTATATGTGACAATAAAGCATCATTAAATCATTGGAGACAGAGGAACAGTCAATGTCAGGATGCTGTATTGGTTTGGGATTAATCTGTTTTGAATCTGCTGTTAAACTGGAATCAACTACAAATGAAGGTACCAATTTATTATTTTAAATAAAGATTATGGGATGTATTTCTCCACAATAAATAAACTCCAAGTAAAGTGTATTCCCACATATCACACTATTCTAAGACACAGAGGATGGCACAGTGGCACAGCTGGTAGAGCTGCTGACTCACAGCACCAGACACCTGGGTTTGATCCTGACTTCGGGTGCTGTTTGTGTGGATTTTGGACATTCTCCCTGTGACTGCGTGGGTTTCCTCTGGGTGCTCCATTTTCCTCCCACATCCTAAAGTCATGCGGGTTTGTGGGTTAATTGACTTCTGTAAATTGCCCCGAATGTGTAGGGAGTGGATGCGAAAGTGGAATAACATAGAACTAGTGTGAATAGTGGTCGATGGTCGGCATGGACTCTGTGGGCCGAAGGGCCTATTTCCACACTGTATCTCGAAATACAAAAAAAAAATCCTGCAACTTCACTACCTATGAACTTATATAACTTTAGATAAATCCTTTCTGCAGGAGATCACACTCAGTGCTGTGATCATAGTCCACAGCTCAATCACATCATGGCTGATCGGTTCTATGACTCCACTTATCTTTGCTCCAGATTCCTTGGTAAATTTATCAGATAAAAAATAAAATTACTTATGCTTTTGAACTACGGGGCTTTAGGCATGAACGTACATGCTTGAAAACCATTGTGTCATCCAAACCACCAAAAAATATCAGAGTTTTTCATATGTATTTCTATATGCTTTTTATAGGCTTCTAATTTTGTTGTATAAAGGTAAGATATTGCAACATAATCTTATCTGACTACTATACTATGGACAAAACTTTCAAATGTAATGCATAAAAAATATAACCATGAACATAATAATTAAAATAAATGAACTTAAAATATATTGCCTCTTAAAATCTCTGGTTGCTCATTTTCAGCCAGTAAACTACTCCTGCTGCAGCTAATTTGCACAGTATGTTAACAATCTGATGTTCTATTTCGGAGATGTTGGTTGAATGATAAAGTGATGCAGGATTGTTTTCATGTCCACCCATGAACCCAGGATGCTAGTTAAATATCTTAGTGGACAAGGTGCGTTGATTAGCTTGTTTCCATGCTGCATAACTCTATGAATCAATGCAACTTAAAGTTGGCAAAGATTTTTAAATTGCCTACCCCGCCACTGCAGAAGTCAACAATCGTATCACCAGGCTTGGCTAATTTTGTCACAATGGAGATTATGTTGTCCAACTGTTGCTGCTTCCTCAGAGCACGTTCAGGGGAGAGCATTCCTGTAAGGGCAAGTCAATGTAGAAATAGAAATCTATCAGTGCAAAAATCAGACATAATTTCAGTCAGCAGGTGCCTTATATTTTCTGCTTTGCAGTTACTGTTGCAACGTAAAGAAAGGCTGACAAACGAGAGTTGGCTTTGTACTTTCCAGTCGGTTAAACTTTCAATCTCAACAGGTAACGTATTTAAAGCTTGGCAACAAATAGCTTCAAGGAAACCTCTTGCATAATAAAAATTAGGATCATCAATATCAACATTTTGCATTCAAGAGAGAGCTAGATAGAGCTCTTAAGGATAGCGGAGTCAGGGGGTATGGGGAGAAGGCAGGAAAGGGGTACTGATTGAGAATGATCAGCCATGATCACATTGAATGGCGGTGCTGGCTCGAAGGGCCGAATGGCTTCCTCCTGCACCTATTGTCTATTTAAGCCATTTAAAAAAAAAAGTATATTCATATCTAATGACAAATTAAAATCAAATATTTTACAGATATATCCATTCCCATAATTTCATGAAATGATAAACAAAATGTTGTGGTGTTAAATTAGTTGTTGATTTGGTTTATGCATTTATTGTAGCAAATTAAATACAGACATAGGCTCTTGTGCCACATCTGGCATTAGATCATGATGGAACCATACCTCAGCTCTATCAACCTGCCTTTCGTCACAGTTCTAGATACTCAGATTCAGATCAGTTTATTGCCATGTAGACTAATCTGAATCTGTCATATACACCAAGTTGCAATGAAATTCCTTGTTCACACAATGCTCACAGGGTAAACAGTATACATACAGTAATGATGAATAAATACAATGAATGCAAAAGAGACAAATAGTGCAACATTGTAGTGCAATCCAAAGTAGTGCAGAAAATAAGAAGGTCAATAACAGAATTACCAAATGAGGTAAAATTAAGAGTAAGAGTACGTGGCAGCACCTCCGAGAAGGGAACGTGAAAGAGCTGACTGGTTCAGGAGTTTGATAGCAGTGGGGAAGAAGCAGTTCTTAAGTCTGGAAGTCTGGGCTTTCAAGTCTCTGTATTTTCTCCTAAAAAGTAGGCGCGAAAGGAGAATAGCCAGGGTGACAGGCACCCTTGATTATACTGTCAGCCTGCCGAATGCAATGTAACATAAGATTCCATCTACAGTTCACGCTTCCTCGGCAAGACCACCAGCATAATCAAGAACATCTCACCCCAGACACTCCCTCTTCTCCCCTCTCCCATCAGGCAAGAGGTACAGAAGTGTGAAAACGCACACCTCCAGATTCAGGGACAGATTTTTTCCAGCTGTTATCAGGCAACTGAACCATCCTCTCACAAATAAGAGAAGTCCTGACCTACCATCTACCTAATTGGAGACCCTCGGACTATCTTTAAATGGACTTTTCTGTGCTTTGTCTTGCGCTAAATGTTATTCCCTTTATCCTAGAGCTGTACATGGTAGTCTTTCTGCCGACTGGTTAGCACGCAACATAAAAAGCTTTTCACTGTACCTCGGTACACGTGACAATAAACTAAACTAATCTCTGGACTGGATGTTAGAGCAGCTGCATACCAGGCTGTGATGCATCCCGTCAGAATATTGTAGTCTGCAGTGCCATCTGTAGAAGTTCATGCGAATTCCTATAGACATGTCAAATGTACTCAGACGCCCTAAGAAAGTAAACATGCTGATGTGCTTCTTTGATCACTGCATCAGTGTGCAGGGACTTGTTTAGGTTGCCAATGATATGGGCACTAGGAATATGAAACTGTCAACTATTTCTCCAGCAGCTTAGATGGTGAGCATAGAGTTGTGTTCAATTCTCTCATAACCTCCAACCTACACCCCCCCCCCCCCTTCACCATTTGATGGTCATCATATTTGCTACTTCAACCTTAACTGCTGCAATTTTATGAAGCGACGTTTTTCAATCCTTTAATAAGAGAATAAACAATGCACATGACTCAGTACTGTAGGTGACATGTTGATTGTGGCTTTTATGAGTTACTCGACGACCCGTGGACCTGTTGGGTTCCCGTTGTTACTAAAGGTTCTTTAGTAACATGTCAGTTTCTTTGTTGAACTAAATTAAGGCGCATGTTGCAATCAAAACCGCTTGAACAATTGGTTGGGCAGAAAGCAGGCAAAACGGTACATGGTAGTGCAATAATTTGAACGAAATACGACCCGTGGACCCGTTGGATACCCGTTGTCACAGCCCCAGGGCCGGGGATGGGCGAGGCGGGAGAGGAAAGGGGAGAGGGAGCTACTCACCCCGGCCCCGGGCGGCTATCGTGACGGCTAGCAGCAGGTGAGTGGCCGCAAGGCGCTGCCCCATGTTCGTCCTGCTGGTGGCCATCTTCTTTGACCTTCTCTCTGCCACCGCGCTGCAGCACGGGAAGAAGGTCAGACCAGGGGCACACGCAGCAGCACCGGGGTGGGCGACGGTCCTCCCGGCGCTGCTGCACAGGCGCGCTGCCGCCAGGCCAGGCAATCCTCCCCCAACTGCGAACGCGCGGATACTGGGCCTGGCAACCCTCCCCCAACTGCGCACGCGTGTATACTGGGCCCGGCAACCCTCCCCCAACTGCGCACGTGTGGATACTGGGCCCGGCAACCCTCCCCCAACTGCGCAGGCGCGGCTGCCGGGTCCATTCACGGTATAAAGTTTATTAAAGTTTATAAAGTGAATTACTTTTAAAATATAATTAACTTGATTCTGCACACCGTGCGTGAATGGTGAGTAAGGTGCCCCTAAAATGGTTGCGCTATCGTGTACAGTTTTGGCTGTGTTTTGGTATCATACATACATACATATATGAATATATAGAATATATATGCATACAAGATGAGACTTTTAGTAATAGATAGATAGAGTTGTGCAAAGAAACAGGCCCTTCAGTGCACCACGTCCATGGCGACCATCATGCCTCTCTGTACTAATCCCACTTGCCTGCATTAACTCCATTTCCCTCTATGCTCCGTTCATTCGAGTTCCTGGCTAGATGTCTATTAAATATTATTATAGTTTCTGCCTTCACCACCTCTTTCGGCAGCTCATTTCTGATGCCAGCTACCATTATCCCCTTTAAACCTTTAAACCATCTCCCTCTCACCTAAATCCCTGCTCTCTAATTGTAAACCCTTACCATGGGGAATAGACCCTGGCTATCTACCCTGTCTGTACCTCTCATAATTTTATTTACTTCTATCATGCCACTTTGGAGCCTCCTTTGCTATAGGGATAACTGACCCAGGCTGTACAATGTCTCCTGAAAGTTCAAGCCCTTCAATCTAGATAACATCTAGATAACATCCTGGTGAATCATTTTGGCACTCTATCTTAGTCAGATATCAAGTCAAGTCAAATTTATTTGTCACATACACATACACGATGTGCAGTGAAATGAAAGTGGCAATGCCTGCGGGTTGTGCACAAAAAAGAATTACAGTTACAGCATATAAATAAAGTTAATAAGTTACTATTAGTGTCGACAAAAATTTAGTCTCTGGGGTTATAAAAGTTGACAGTCCTGATGGCCTGTGGGAAGAAGCTCCGTCTCATCCTCTCCGTTTTCGCAGTGTGACAGCGGAGGCGTTTGCCTGATCGTAGCATCTGGAACAGTCCA
The DNA here is from genome assembly GCF_053455715.1 of Rhinoraja longicauda. Taxonomy (NCBI): domain Eukaryota; kingdom Metazoa; phylum Chordata; class Chondrichthyes; order Rajiformes; family Arhynchobatidae; genus Rhinoraja; species Rhinoraja longicauda. The sequence continues at coordinate 101,960,123 of NC_135953.1, read as the reverse complement.
TTACTGGGGTGGCAGGGGTCCCTCATGATCTTGCTTGCTCTGGATCTGCACCTCCTGATGTATAGGTCCTGCAGGGGGATGAGTGTAGTTCCCATGGTGCGTTCTACCGAACGCACTACTCTCTGCAGGGCCATCCTGTCCTGGGCAGAGCTGTTCCCAAACCAGACTGTAATGTTGCCGGACAGGATGCAATGAAGGATCCTCAGAGACACTCTGAATTTCCTCAATTGTCTAAGGTGGTAAAGGCGCTGCTTAGCCTTACCCACCAGTGCGGCAATGTGCGTTGCCCACGTCAGATCCTCTGTGATGCAGACTCCCAAGTATTTAAAACTGCTCACCCTATCCACAGTAGACCCATTTATCTCCAGTGGCGTGTACGTCCTTGGATGTTTAGCCCTTCTGAAGTCCACAATCAGCTCCTTTGTTTTAGTGACATTCAAGAGGAGGCTATTGTCCTGACACCAGAGTGCCAGATCAGCCACCTCCTCCCGGTAGGCCTTCTCATCGTTGTTGGAGATCCGGCCCACCACCACAGTGTAATCAGCAAACTTGATGATGGAGTTTGAGCTGAACCTGGCCCCACAGTCATGTGTGTACAGGGAGTACAGTAGGGGGCTAAGGACGCAGCCCTGGGAGGATCCTATGTTCAGGGTGAGGGAGCTAGATGTGTGTTCCCCCATCCTGACCACTTGGGGCCTGGCAGTGAGAAAGTCCAGGACCCAGGCACACAGAGGGGTGCTAAGCCCCAGTTCCAGCAGCTTCTCTGCTGGGGACTATTTTTTCACAACGCTGTTTGCATTTAATGAGATCATATTTTCGTCGCTCTGTAGATTTTCATGCTGAAATACTGATGAGGATACAGACGTTAATCTAGAATATGTCTTCTTAACTTTCAAGTCAACGCACCAAAACCTCTGATAGGAATTATTGCAACTCACACTTTACAACATTCCACTGGAGTGGAGTGATCACCACCCACCAATCTTTTCCACACTCCACCAACCCCCGCTCCTGCCACCACCAGCCTAATAATCTTGCCTATACCCTGGTATTTGATTTCTTATTTTGGTATTTTGGCATGATTTCTTATACAATGATTCCACCTGGAAGAGACTGGAGTCTCTTTCGCATATGTATGACTCCGTGGAGGAATTCTTCTGCAGTTAGAGCTCACTTGAAATGCACTGATTGGTTGATTTATTGAGTTCAATAACACAGTCCTTGTTCAGTAACTTGCCTCACATGGACATAATCTAAGAGAAGATGGGGTGAAACTGATTATGTAAAGTTGGTAGGGACGTGCAAACTAAAAAAGAATGAACGGTCACCCAGTCATTAAATGACATTTGTCCCGTTCCAAATGTTGATGCCTCCAAAATTTAACTTCACCTGCATGGTGAAGTGATAGGACAGGGGCGATGGTGAAGCGGAACAAGGTGGAGGGGAGAATTGCAGGTAGTGAAGTTAAGATTTTACCTTAACAAAATTAACTTATCTTTGTTGTGCCTGGCAGTGTGAAACAAACTGGTTCCTTGATTAACAGTTAATTTCACCATGAAATGTACTGATGCATCTGTTTCTAACTGTTCACAGGTTCACTACTGATTTTCTGGCACCCTTGGTTCCAGAGCCTTTCTGGATTATCCATTTTTCCGGACCATCAGAGATCACGGCGTCCGAGAGGAGTCTAACGGTACCGCGTAGGAGCCGAGATACCAGCCCGTAAAGTCAGCCTTGGAGGTTGGCTATGGGAACACATCTGCCAGCTCCGGCCGGGCCGGACTGCCAGATCCTTGGCCACAGGGGGTAAATTCGGCCCACCGATCGGCCGCAGAAGTCCTGATGAGGTCAAGATCGGACACCTCACCCAGCCATTTTGGGGGGATTTTAAGTGCACTCTAGTAATTTTGGCTGGATTAAAGGACCTTACATTATATATTGTTCCACAACACGAACAACTTGTGTTCACAAGGCACTTTAAACTCAGTGACGAGATGCATTATTTTTGACAGGCATATTAGCAAATTAAATTTGACACCAAACTACTTCAGTTGAATATCCAAAATAAATATTCATGCAGGAAATCTGGAAAGAAAAACAGAAAATGCCAGAAACACTTATAAGGTCAGGCAGCATCTGCATAAAATAAAGCAAAGTTACTGTTTCAAGTCAAAAATCTGTCATCAGAACTGGAAACAGAAACTACTGAATGCGAACAGCTCTGATGAACGATCTTTGACATAAAACATTAACTCTGTTTCCCAGCAGATCTGTTTGACCTGCTAAGTGTTTCCAGCATTTCCTGCTTTTAGTTTAAGTATGTATTTTGACTCTCAAGCAAATATTTGCTTAGAGGGATATTGGATTTAAGGAGTGAGATGCAATAAAGAGGCAGAAGTTATTTTTGCATGTTATCTTGGCATGAGTAAGCTGGATTATTGTCATACATTTACACACAGTATTCTGGAAATGAATACTGCTCTTGGTTTGCAATACCTCTCATATTCTGGGCAAAGAAATAACATGTGTATAGTTTTAGTTTGAGTTTAGTTTATTGTCACATGTACCGAGGTGCAGTGAAAAGCAGAAAGACAATACATGATTATAATCAAGCCATTCACAGTGTACAGACACATGATAAAGGGAATAACGCGAATAACGTTCAGTAAAGTCTCATCAAAAATAGACCGTGAGTCTCCAATGAGGTAGATGGTAGCTCAGGACTGCTCTCTAGTTGTTGGTAAGATGGTTCAGTTGCCTGATCCAGTTTAGTTTAGTGTATAGTACCACACAGAACATTACACACATATTACTAGGCAACCAATTGTTCTTATGCAGTTCTTTGGGATTGAGGATGACACTTCCACCCTGGTTTGGTGTGTTCCAAGGTGGCTAGAGAGGGCAATATGGGGATCATAGCCTCTTCCACAGACGGTAGGTAGTTTGTGAGGTGGTCCTCTCTTTCCACCACTTGTGCATGACATCCCCACGCTTTGAGATTTTCAATGCCGTCCTGAATGCTCCTTCTCCAAGTTAAGAAATCTTGGTGTTCCCAGGAGTCAGCGAGGATTTTGCATTTCTTCAAGGAAGTTTCAAGCACATCCTTGAATCTTCTTCGCTGTCTGTTAATCGTCCCCCGTGAAAGTGCTTGAAATAGGGAGACTGTTTCGGTAGTTTGATGTCAGGCATGCGAGTGACATGGTCAGTCCAACGTAGCCAGATGACTAGAAAGCAGTAGATGTAGGAAGGAACCGCAGATGCCGGTTTAAACCGAAGATAGACATAAAAAGCTGGAGTAACTCAGCGGGACAGACAACATCTCTGGAGAGAAGGAATGGGTCGCTTTTCCGGTCAAGACCCTTCTTCAGACATATTGATTCATTGCCTCACAACCTGGTTTGGCAACTCAAAGGAATGAAGAAGATTGCATAAAGTGGTGAACAGTGCCCAGTTACTGACCTCCCAACAGTGAAGGGATCTATCGGAACCGCTGCCTCAAAAAGGCAGTCAGCATCATCAGGGACCCACACCACCCTGGCCACTCTCTCATTTCACTCCTGCCATCGAGAGAAGGTATAGGAGCCTGAAAACTGTAACATCCAGGTTCAGAAGCACCTCCCTCTGAACAACCATCAGGCTAGTCAACACTACAACCTCCAACTAAACTCCAAAACACTAACTGCCTTGATTACACTCGGGACTTGATGGCATTGTTTTTGTCTTTGCACTATATTGTTTGTTTTTATATATTGAACTAATTTTTGTTGTTGATTATGGTGTCTACTGAGTACAATGTTTGCATATCATAATCATAATCATACTTTATTAGCCAAGAATGTTTTGCAACATACGTGGAATTTGTTTTGCCAGTCAGACCAATAAAAAGCAACAAAACACACAAAATAAACATTTTAAATAAACAGTGACTCCTCCACATTCCTCTCTATGATGGAAGGCGGAAAAAAGTTCAATCTCTTTCCTTCTTTGTCGGGGGCCTCGAGCCTTCCGTTGACAGAATGATCTTGACTCCCGTAGCCAGCGAAGGGCCCTCCTCGTCGGGGCGATCAAGCTCCTGCATTGGGGGGGAATCTCAGCTTCCCTGCTCCGGGCGATCTACCCTGGGTTGGGGCTGGGGCTGGTCGAAACCTTCTGCGACCGGACCTTCCCAACATCAGTCTCTACCCGAGACTGCAAGTTCCTTGATGGTGAAATCCGCAGGCCGCAGTTGGAGCGTCGATCCCAGGCAAGGGATTGCACGCTCTGATGGAAAGTCCACTGCCCCGCGGTGGGGCTCAAAGTCCCGAGCAAGGCCACCAGCTCCATGACGTTAGGCCACAGAGCGACCGGAGATACGATCCGGAAACCAATCGCATCTTCGGCAAGGTAAGAGATTGAAAAAAAGTTTCCCCCGAACCGCACCCCTACCCCCCACATAAAACAAACCAGAGAACATTAACACAAACTTTTAAAACACACTAAAAATAACAAAAAAGATGAAAAAACAGACAGACGGTTGGCGAGACTGCCATCGCTGAGGCACCACCCGGTGGATATGTATTGTGTTGCTGCAAGGAAGAATTTTATTGTTCCATTTCGGGACATATGACAATATAATAGTCTTGACTTTAGTTTTAATTTTAGTTTTAGAAATGCAGCGCGGAAACAGGCCCTTCGGTCCACCATGTCCGCACCGCCCAGCATTCCCCACGCATTAATACTATCCTTCACACACTAGGGACAATTTATACTTATACCAAGCCAATTAACCTACAAATCTGTGTAGTGTGGGAGGAAACCGAAGATCTCGAAGAAAACCCACACGGTCACGGGGAGAACGTACAAACTCCGTACAGATAGCACCCATAGTCAGGATCGAACCTGGGTCTCTGGTGATGCAAGCGCTGTAAGGTAGCAACTCTACTGCAGTGCCCTCTTGATGTCTTGACATTGAACTTTTTGAGTAACTGCTGCTTCAATACTGTGGATTTAGGTTGCAAGAGGATTCTAATCAGTGATTTTGAAGATCATAGCAAAATGCTCTAAATGTTTAAAACTTGTTTTGGTAGAAATGCTGAGTCAAAGGGACAGATTTTTGCCTACAATTAGCACTTAAGGTAAAGACTGAAAATAGTTGTGAGTATTAATTTTGCTTCTGAAATTTGGAATAAGTAAGCAAGCATCCTGTATCTTTCTGCACATTCTGTTCACATTATCCAGGACAAGTCTCAATTCCAAAATTTATAGCCATAATCAGGAATAAGAACTTATCTAAAAATGCCAGATTAGCTCCTTCCCTTTCATGTTTGACTAAGCATTGGGATCAAATTTAGTCTTCATCGTCTCTCTGTCCCAGCTATCATTTTAAGGTGTTGTGTTTCTGAGCTGTCAGGAATTAATCTAGGTGTGACTGTCGTCAATGAGCTCCAGTTACTCTGATGCCCTGTACTATGAACTGTTGTCAAACCATAATGAGAGGATTACATTTCTTCCTACTTTTTAAATGCTTGGCTGAGAGATTTAGGTCTGATGCAGTGAATTATTTTCTTTATCAAGCCTATTGATAACACAGAACAACAGGAGCTCGACGCAGACACAATAATGTATATGACATCAGGTTCATTGATGTTGATTTTCCAGTCACAAACACTACATAGTCAATGGTAAAATTTGCATAAAAAAGCATTTTAGTTTAGTTTAGTGAGACAGTGCGAAAACCGGCCCTTCGGCCCACCGAGACCGCATCGACCAGCGATCCCCGCACATTAACACGATCTACATTAGGGACAATTTACACTTATACCAAGCCAATTAACCTGTATGTCTTTGGAATGTGGGAGGGAACCAAAAATCTCGATGAAAACCCAACCACAGGGAGAACATGCAAACTCCATACAGACAGCACCCTTAGTCAGGATCGAACCGGGGTCTCTGGTGCTGTCAGGCAGCAACTCTACCGCTGCGTGACATTTGTGAACATTGCCAGTGTTATCCCATTGGCCAAAAAAGACAAACTGCTGGAATAACTCAGATGGTCAGACTGTGTCGCTGAAGAACATATCTAAATGATATTTTGGGTCAGAGCCCTTCTTCAGACTCCTTACATTTTTGGCACCATAGTCTATCTTTATCGGCATTAGAAGGGAAACTGTGGTTAAGCCTTTAGGTTTAGTTTTTGTTTTATTCAGAGATGGAGCCTGGAAACAGGTCCTTCAGCACACTGAATCCACGTCGACCAATAATCACTATCCTACACCCTAGGGACAATTTTATAGAAGCCACTTAACCGACAAACCGGCACGTCTTTGGAATGTGGAAGGAAACCGGAGCACCGAAGAGAAGGATGTACCAGGGCATCTCAGGCATGCCGTGATCATGACCATGTTCAAGGTGACAAGTAAACTATGGTGATGACAGAGGAGTTTCACTGCTGTCTGCCGCACAGAGTCAGCTTCAGCATACTTCTCAATTGATGTTTCCCAGTGCCAAGCAGCTGCTCCATGAATAACAGGGTGGATTCCATCCATTCAGAGGTACAATTGGCATGACCTACACTGTGCTACAACTTCAAAAAGGATGCAGGAAGCAGAACCAGGAAGCCTGCGTGGTGGCCTTTGACTCCATCACATTGGACGGATTGCGGAACACCCTCCTCAAATTTGGCTGCCCAAGAAATTATAGAGCAGTATGGTGAAATGACGCACTGTGAAACCTGTCCCATTGGTTTCAATTTGGCCGAGAAGATGTTTAGAGATTAGTTTATTGTCACATGTACAGTGAAAAGGCTTTTCTTGCGTGCTGACCAGTCAGCGGAAAAACAACATATGATTATAATTGAACCGTCGACAGTGTACAGATACATGCCAAAGGGAATAACGTGAATAACGTTTAGTGCAAGATAGTCGTATTTCATATTTCATTGTCTTCCTTTCTCCATGCTGTAACAGAATGTTGAACTCGATAAATAAAATAAAAGAATACAAGAGAGGAAGCTATGATCAGGCTAAGGCCTGCATTAGGTACCAGCTGTAAAAGATTCAAAGAACCGAGATGTTATTATTGGTATTCTGACTAAAATGTATTCCTCAGTCGACATAAAATCAGACTGGGCTGGTATTTGGTCATTGAAACATTTCTGGATAACCAAATTGTACCACAAATCCTATCTTACAACTATAGACTTAACAAAACACTCCATTGCCTGCAAAGCTGGTTGTGACATTCTGAAATGCTCATGGGAGGTCCTTTGTAAATGGGACTATTATTTCTCTTTAATAGCAATTTTTACTATTTTATGAAACACGGCACCTCTGACAGTTTAACAATCACTCAGCACTGCATTGGGATGTCAACCTACATTCTTTGTGCCCGTGGGACATGAACACAGAACACATGAAGCAACTATGCGTACAACTGAGCCTCAGCTGACGAGCAAAGTAAGTCTTTTTTATCTCAGCAGAATGGTCACAAAGTTTTAATTTCAGCATACAGGTGCTTCAGTGATTCTGCAAACTATAAAATCCCAAAGGGCTTCACAGTCAAATTGTTTTTGAAGTGTTCTTCGATTCTTTTCACTAGAACACCGGAGAAATAGGGGAGTCCTGTGAGTATATAAAATTATGAGAGGCATTGACATTGTGGGCTGAAGGGCATGTTCCTATTCTGTACTTTTCTATGTTCTAACTACAGTCACTTTTGAAATTTGATATTCAAGATGCACCTTTCCAATAGAGATTATTTTCTAAGATGAAAAACCTAGGTTTAGACTGTTCCAATGAATAATGTCACAAATTACTGAATATACAATTCAGGAGTGAAGTATAGAAACAAGAAATTGCAGATACTTGTTTACAAAAAAGACACAAAGTGCTGGAGTAACTCCGTGGGTCAGGCAGCATCTTTGGAGAACAGCTTCCAGTTGCTAACCATTCTAATTCCCCTTCCCATTCCCATAGACCTTTCTGTCTTTAGTCTCCTCTATTGCAAAAGTGAGGCCACATGCAAACTGGAGGAACAGCACCTCATATTGCACTTAGAAAGTGTACAACCCAAATGGTATGAACATTCAATTCTCCAATTTTAGGTAAAATTCTCCCCCCCCCCCCCCCACCCTCCTTTTCTTTTCACCCCACCCTCTCTTCATTGTACCCCACCTGGACTCGCACATATTTCTCCCTTCCCCTACATTCCCTCACAATTCACAACTCTTCAATCCTTTTGTCTCACACCTTCTGTCTTTTCACCTCTGGCCTTAGTTCACCACCTGCCTATCAAAACTCCCTCACCTGATTCCACGTATTACCTGCCAGGTTTTGTCCCGCCTCTCCTCTCATCCAGCTTTCTTCATCCCCCCCCCCCCCCACTACAATCAGTACAAAGAAGGGTCCAGACCCAAAACATCACCTATGCATGTTCTCCAGAGATGCTGCCTGACCTACTGAGTTACTTCAGCATTTTGGGCTGCAGGGCCTGTCTCCATGGCTGTATGATACTATTCAGAGTGACTCAGCAGTGTTCTGCTCAAATCAGAATATGCATGAGCTGCAAGTTAAACACAGCTGACATGTGAAGTCACCAAAGATAGACACAAAAAGCTGGAGTAACTCAGCGGGTTAGACAGCATCTGTGGAGAAAAAGAATAGGTGATGTTTTGCCACCTATTCCTTTTCTCCAGAGATGCTGTCTGACCTGCAAAGTTCCTCCAGCTTTTTGTGTCTATCTTCGGCTTAAACTAGCATCTGCAGTTCCTTCCTACATGTGAACTCACCAACTTCTATTAGGTTCAATCTGAATCTGAATCTGAATTACCTTTATTGTCATTCAAAATTAATTGAACGAAAATCATTTGCCACGCAGCCACAACAGTACAGAATAAAAGACACAAGACACACAATTTTAACACAAACATCCATCACAGTGACTCCTCCACAATGCAAGCAACATACATCCTGATGCTGAGAAGTGTTGCTGCTAAATGAATGGATGTTCGTGAGGCTGATAAAGAATGGTGTCTGCAGAAGGGATGTTCTATACGCATGGGATTCATAGAGATCCTCCACGGTGACAGCCAAACACCCCTGGTTGGCAGTAACCCTGGAGGATTCCCTGCCAGGATATTGAGTGCAGTATGTCAATGGGGAACCCCGCATAGGAGGTTAATAATCTCCAATTACTCTTAACAACTTCCACAGATGCAACCGAAGAAGCAGACAGTTGGGTTGCATCATAGCTTAGTTTGGGAACAGCTCAAAGACCTCAAGAAATTGCAGAGACTTGTAGACATAGCCCGACTGTCAGACCAGACACCATTGATTCCATCTACACTTCACGCCCCCGGAGAGGCAGCCAACATGGTCAAAGATTTGTCCCACACCGATCTTTCCTTCTTCTCCCTGCTCCATCCGGTAGAAGACACAGAAGCATGAGAGTGCACACTGCCAGACTCAGGAACAGCTGCTTCCCTTCTGCTATCAGGCTTCTGAAGGTCCTTCCATAAGTTAGGGTGCAGTCCAGATTTTCCAAACTACCTCATAGCAGACATTGGACATTTTCTCTGGAATTGTTAAGCTGCAGGGTGCAGGGAAATTATATTCTGCATTTTGCTATTTTCTCTTCGCTCTGCCCGTTTTACTTGCGTTTGGTTTGATTGTATCCAAATATAGTATCATCTTATTTGATTGAAGAGCAAACAAAAGCTGTTCTCACTGTACCTCAGTGCACCTGAACTTAAACCTAAACCTAACAGCTATTCCCACTCTTCTTGCTGATGTGGGATGAAGAAAAAATAAATGATGTCTTCTCACAGTTGCCTTGGATGATTTCCCTCATTCAGCAGGAAGCAGAACATGGTGATTTGCCACAGATCTACGGCACCAGCCTAAGCTGATTCTGAGGCTTGGACGTTGAAAGTGAATGTGACCGTCATGGCTAAAACAGTCCAGGACTATGAGTTTGCATTTGAAGTTGCAAGGGATCAATCATCTCATGCTGGCCCTTTAAATAAAATAGTCTCAGAGAAAATGGCATTAGTAACAAATGGCTATTCCATACCCTCTGTTTATTAGATCTGGTTGAACATCTCTTTGCAGATGTATTTTCATTGTTGCATTACTCTTTCCCTCATTTGGAGAAGTTCTATCCCAGAGATAAAATATGCTTGGGGTGACAGCAGAGCTACTGAAAAGTCAGGAGCCAAATTTCCAAGCCAAATTGGTAATAAGACTTCTAGCAATGTTTGCAAAATTGCTCTACTCTAAATAAGGCCAATTTGTTACTGAAACGCACTTTTTCCTGGAATCGTGCAAAGGTTTTTTTTAGACTAGTATCTGTATAGATTTTCTGAGACATGTCATCTTTATTACAGCATTATCTATTTCACTTTCCTTGCACCAAGATCTTTCTTCATTTAATACTTTCTGGAATTTTGTTTAGTTTAGCTTAGCTTTATGTTGTCATGTGCACCGAGATACAGAGAAAGGCATTGTTTTGCATGTTCTTCAGTCAAGTCATACCACACATGAGTACAATCAATATCAAGTAAAAGAATGAAACGATTGTACTAAATAATTGCAGATTCTCTTCTGAGGCAGCATGTCGCCACATTCTTTTGCCATCTTGCAATCTTCAAGTTTCGAGTCTCTGAAAGTGTCAAGTTCAATCCTGGCTAAGGAGATATGTATTGTAGTTTTTTTATTTTTCCACTTCAAAGCCCAGTCACAGGCGGCATTGGATTGATGATTTGGGGGTTAGCTTGGCTCAGTGCGATGCCATCTATTGACGATAGGTTGACTAAACACAACATAAATAAAGTAGCCATCTAGAGTGCTCCACTGAAGAGTCAGTCTACATGTGGTATTATTTCCCAGACCTTCATTCTCAATCAAAATGGAGACTGTTTAGTGGCATTGAATTCCAAGCAATGTTTCAATATGAATGCTGAATTGTTGTTGTCATGGGGAATTAGGATCTTTGTCTCGCCCCCATCTGTTCTGTGCTTTTCGAAAGTTGTTAGACCTTAAACATGATGCAAAAACCATACCTTGTCCAATCGATGACAAGCTTTGTTGTGCCTTCTCTTTTTGCCAGGCAAGACAAAATCTGTACATTTAAAACCTATCATATCTATTCCCTTGACATATGAAAACACCAATGATGGATCTGAGATTTTGGAATAAAATACACAACCGTGTAATCCATTGGTTCTGCATTCACTTCAGCTCTGAGTAACATAAAACATGCTGACAGGATAATGTCACTTTGGAATTGTACAAAAAAGGGGAGTGGGCTGTGCACAGATATTTGGAGCCCGTCCAACTGCACACTTTTGTGATAGTGTGAGGGAGGAACTGAAGGGAATCCACATTAGTCAGGAAACGGTGTTAGCTAAACTGTTGGGACTGAAGGCAGATAAATCCCCAGGGCCTGATGGTCTGCATCCCAGAGTACTCAAGGAGGTGACCCTAGAAATTGTGGATGCATTGGTGATCATTTTCCAATATTCTGTCGACTCTGGATCAGTTCCTGTGGGCTGGAGGGTAGCTAACGTAATTCCACTTTTTAAGAAAGGAGGGAGAGAGAAAATGGGGAATTATAGACCAGTTAGTCTTACATTGGTATAGGGAAGATGTTTGAGTCGATTATTAAAGATGTTATAGCAGAGTATTTGGAAAGTAGTGACAGGATTGGTCAAAGTCAGCATGGATTTATGAAGGGGAAATCATGCTTGACTAATTTTCTGGAATTTTTTGAGGATGTAACAAGTGGAATGGATAAGGGAGAGCCGTCGAATGTGGTGTATCTGGACTTTCTAAAAGCCTTTGACATGGTCCCACACAAGAGAATAGTGTGCAAAATTAGAGCACATGGTATTGGGGGTAGGGTATTGACATGGATAGAGAACTGGTTAGCAGACAGGAAGCAAAGAGTAGGAATTAACGGGTCCTTTTCAGAATGGCAGGCAGTGACTAATGGCGTGCCGCATGGCTTGGTGCTTGGACCCCAGTTATTTACAATATATACTAACAATTTAGATGAGGGGATTAAATGTGACATCTCCAAGTTTGCAGATGACACAAAGCTGGGTGGCAGTGTGAGCTGCGAGGAGGATACGATGAGGCTGCAGGGTAACTTGGGTAGGTTGGGTGAGTGGGCAGATGAATGGCAGATGCAGTATAATGTGGATAAATGTGAGGTTATTTGACATGAAATGGATTTATTCACTATTTAGAGCATTTTTACACCAATACCAGCTGACAGGCAATTTATCTTACATTATTAATAGATTTGTTGGTTCATAAAATTATACAGCATGGAAACAGGCCCTACGGCCCAACTCATCCACGCTGACAAAGATGCCTATCTGATTTTCAACACTGTTCATTCTGCATGAACTAACAAGTGATAGCATTACTGTAACCATCTGAATAATTTGTATCTACATTTTTTTAGAGCCATGATCTGTCAAAACACACCAAGAGTGCAAATTATTCATAAGATAATGAAAGAGCATTTTGTAGACTTAAGATTTTTTATGACTGTTCTTATGCGTTAACTTGCTACACAAGGAACTCATTGCGTTAGCAAGTTAACTCATAAGAGTTGTCATTTAATTAATTGTTACTTTATTTAACTTCATTTAAGGCCCTGTCCCAGTTAGGCGTTTTTTAAGGCGAACAGGCATCATCTCTTGATCGAAGGAATGGGTGATGTTTCGGGTCTGAAGAAGGGTCTCGACTCGAAACGTCACCCATTCCTTCTATCCAGAGATGTTGGCTGTCCTGCTGAGTTACTCCAGCATTTTGTGTCGATCTGTCTCACTTCCATTGCACGTTGTTTGATTCTCCAAATCAATCAGCTGTATTGACGTCTGTCCAGGGTATTTCTTCAGTTACACAACTGCGCCACTAATTCAGGGAAAACAGCTCCAACCTGATTGAAGTAAGAGATGCTGCCTGGCTGCGTTCATCCAGCCCTTTGTAAGTTTGTTGAAACTAATTATAAGAGTGACATCAGCGATCTATGAAATAATTTTGATGTCCAATGTTTAGAAGCTTTGATCATTTGTCATCACCTGAAACGCCTTTAGTCCATCAGATGTATCAATTCTTGATGTGTCTAAGCAAAGCCTTACATCGTTAGATGTCATTAACAAAACTACTTGAAATAGGAATTTTCTTAGGACGGCTCTGCCTTTGGTTAAATTCCAATGTCAATCTCATTCAAATGTAAAAACAAGGAACTGCAGATGTTGGTAACTGCACAATAATGCACAAAGTGCTGGAGTAACTCAGCAGGTCATGCAGCATCTCTGGAGATCCATGCAATCCAGAGATGCTGCCTGACCTGCTGAGATACTCCAGCACTGTGTCAATCTCATTGATGTGCATAAGTGGAACCTCTCTCTAATCTCTGTGGCCCTAGTTATGAAAATAATTCAGATTTTTGTTTCACTTCCAAACAGCAAAACAAATTTCAGAACTCAAGTCACATTTTGACTATTGCCCCATAACCACCATTGGCTGACTTCAGCAGAAGACAATCAATCCTTGTCCTATAGATTCCTAGCACAACAGTTTCACACGCAGAGCCACAGACTCAACAGTTCACCCCTTTCAATTTCTCAGGTTTTGCACAGTGACACAGCTGTAGAGTTGCTGCCTTACAGCGCCAGAGATGAAAGAATGGGTCGATTGGGCTTGTATTCTCTGGAATTTAGAAGGATGAGAGGGGATCTTATAGAAACATATAAAATTCTTCGAGGATTGGACAGGGTAGATGCAGGAAAAATGTTCCCGATGTTGGGGGAGTCCAGATCCAGGGGTCACAGTTTAAGAATAAGGGGTAGACCATTTAGGACTGAGATGAGGAAAAATATTTTCCCCCAGAGAGCTGTGAAACTGTGGAATTCTCTGCCACAGAAGGCCATGGAGGCCAATTCACTGGATGTTTTCAAGAGAGAGTTAGATTTAGCTCTTAGGGCTAAGGGAATCAAGGGAAAAATCCGGAACAGGTTACTGATTGTAGATGATCAGCCATGATCATATTGAATGGTGCTGCTGGCTCGAAGGGTCAAATGGCCAACTCCTGCACCTATTTTCTATGTTTCTATGAGACATAGGTTCGATTCTAACTATGGGTACTGTCTATACGGAGTTTTTCCTTCCATCAATGACCGCGTAGGTTTTCTCCGGGTGCTCCGGTTTCCTCCTACATTCCAAAGACAGGCAGGTTTGCAGGTTAATTGAATTCTGTAAAATCGTCTCTAGGGTGTAGGATCGCAGTATTGCACGGGATATTGTTGGTTCGCGCGGACTTGGTAGGTTAATTGGCTTCTCTAAATTGCCCCTAGTGTGTCGGATGCGAAACTTGGATAACATAGAACTAATGTACGGGTGATTGTTGCTCGGCATGGGATCGGTAGGCCGAAGGGCCAGTTTCCATGTTGTGCCTCAAAATTAAACTAAACCACGCCTTCATCACCTCCCGTCTGGACTACTGCAACAGCCTCCTCTATGACGCACCCTCAAAAATCATCAGTAAACTTCAATACATTCAAAACTCCGCTGCCCGTCTACTCACCCACACCCCGATCCGTGACCATATTACCCCCGTCCTTTACAAACTCCACTGGCTCCCCATCCCCCAGAGAATCCAGTACAAAATCCTCCTCATGACCTACAAAGCCCTCCATAACCTGGCCCCATCCTACCTGACCGACCTCCTCCACAGGCACACTCCCACCTGCACCCTCCGCTCTGCTCCCCCCACATCCGGACCAAACTCAGATCCTGGGGGGACAGGGCTTTCTCCATCGCTGCTCCCACCTTATGGAACTCACTACCCCAAACCGTCAGAGACTCCTCCACACTCACCACATTCAAAACATCACTGAAGTCTCACCTGTTCAGTACTGCCTTCAACCACTGAAGGTCACCTCACCTTCTGTCTCCTTTCTCTGTTCGTTTACTTATTTATCTATTTATTCACTTCCCTATGTTCTCTAAATCCCTGTAAAGCGTCTTTGAGTATATGAAAAGCGCTATATAAATGTAATGCATTATTATTATTATTATTAAACATTTCCCTGGCTAGAAATAGAGAGTTTAAGCATACCCAAATTCAAATGTGGTTATGATTCAAATCATAACCATTCATGATTAAATCACTCATTATTCCAAATATAATATGTAGAAAACCAGAGGCATCAATATTTAGGTGGTCAAAGCACGTGTTATCTATGGTGGAACCCTCCAAACACCTTTCTAACCAGTTCTTATTATCCCACCTTTCTTCTTCCATTAAACATTGGCATGGTTGCATCATCTGCTGTCATGTAATTCAAGTCAGACAGAGCGTGCATGTGGGTCACATGCTCTATTAGTACTGGTCTACTTATCAGCTTCATCACAATGAGAAAATTGAATTCAAGTAGTGCATAGTAATACAGCTGTAGGTGTGGCAATGGTACAGAAGTAGCAGTCAATGATGCAAAAGCAGAAACCTACACTGGCAGAAAGGTACAGACCAGATGTTCTGCATCAATGTGTAACTGTAGGTTTTTGGTGTGGACTACTCCAGTCACTCTAGGCCGTGGGTAATATTTGGGCTACAGCTCGTGTTCTTTACTTTTCTTTCATCACAGGCAATCACAGCAGCAGCTCACTCAATATGCTGTCTCCACGTGTCACCCAGGGCATTTCCTCACTTTGATGAACACAAATAATTAGAAAGCGACTGATATACTTCAGGTCTAAGCAGCAGCAGAATTAAATGTTTGTAAGCATATCAAATTCTATAAATTCTTATGTGTGCTGGGCTTATACACTTATTCAGTGAGACATGTCACATTTCCTTCCAGCTGGTTGAATAGCTGCCTCACAGTGACAGAGACTCGGGTTCAATTCTGACCTCAGATACTGTCTGTGTGGAGTTTATAGACTAATTGGCACCTGTAAATTGGCCCTAATATGTAGAGAATAAATGCAAAAATGGGATAAAATAGAACTCGTATGATTGATGGTTGGCATGGAGTCAGTGGGCCGAAAAGCCGGTTTCCATGCTATATCTTTCAATCAATCAAATAGGGCAGAAACGGCAATATTGCGGAGACCAGATCTCCTGGTTGCCAACACTTTGACTCCCCTTCCCGTTTCTATAGTGACTATTCCGTCCTGGGCCTCCTCCACTGTCAGAGTGAGGGCAAACGCAAATTGGAGGAGCAGCACCTCATATTTCGCCTGGGCAGCTTACACCCAGAGGAACAAATATTGATTTCTCTAACTTCAAGTAACCCTTGCATCCCCTCTCTCTCTCTGTCCATCCCCCTCCCTAGTCATCCTAATAGTTTCACTCTCGTCCTGTTATGTTTCACTGTTTGTATCACTCATTACACCTTCTCCATAGCCAACAATGGACCATTGTGAGCTTCACCTTTCTTTGATCATCGTTGCGGCTTTGATTTGTCCTTTTCATACCTTTGATTCATTTGTTCTTTGTACCTTTTCAAATCTCTCTATTCCCTCTCCCCTGACTCTCAGTCTAAAGAAAGCTCTCGACCCGAGACGTCACCTATTCCTTTTTTCCAGACATACTGCATGACCGCTGAGTTACTCCAGCATTTTGTGTCTATCTTTGGTGTAAACCAGCATCTGCAGTTCCTTCCTAAATGGCATTGCCAACACGTTGGGTTATTTGACTTTAATGGGGATTTTATAAATTAACATGTAAACAGCAACAATTAACTCAGAAAACTGCTGCAAAACCATGTCTCAAATCAGATTAGCAATCAGAGTATATTCCACCTCCAAGTAGGTAATTTGCAGTACATGTGTGCTTATAAAAGCTTTACCAGAGTGTACTTCCCATCTATTTGTGTGTTATATATTCCATTCTCCTCCCAGCTGATTTACCCTGTCACTCTGCTTGTAACACGATAATTATTCTCCATTCCTGTGGTTCCACCACTGGGGATAAAAAAGTGAATAACAACATTGTATTATGAATCAACATGACACCTTATAATGGAAACCTAAAAAGACAAAATGCTTGGCATAATAACTGGATGTTACATGACCAAAGTCAGGGGAGATGCAAACTTAAATGTTCGAACATTCTCTGCTTATGCTATAGAGCTCCATGCTTGCAAGCACAGTTCAAAGAACTAAGCAGAGTTCAGAACACAATATTCACATGTTTTCTACTCCCTGGTGATATTATCAGGAATGCTGCTCTTTTTTTCCGGCTCTCCTATCCATACTGCATCCAAGACTTTGTAAAAATAAAATAAAATTGCTCAGAATCTCTCAAAAAATAGGTATAATAAATTCTTGTTTATGTGGTAATCATGCATCTGGAATTCTCATACAACTGGCAAAAATGTTAATAAGATAGAGCAATTTCAGAGACACAAGAAACTGAAGTTGCTGGAATCTTGAACAAGGGACAAAGTACTGGAGGAATTCAGTGAATCAGGAATCTGTGGGGAGAATGTTTTGGCTCAGGGCCCTTCTTCAGAGTCTGCAGAAGAGTCCTGACCCAAATCACCATCTGTTCATTCCTCCCGTTGCCGCGCGACCCACTGAGTTCATCCAGCACTTAGTGTTGTGAGCAATTTCAGTATTTTTGTCAAAAAAACCTGAAATTTGAATTTGTGCTCCGGGTTCCAATGTGATGTGTTCATGTGCCATCTCCCATCAGTATCCAAGCTGCAGCTCCCCATCAGTTCCTCACGTAGTGTTACAATGGTGATTCATAAACTTCCGTATACAGTATCTCTCATTTATCCACCATGTTAGAATAAGAATACTCCCGGCAAAGGTATAAAGTGAGGTGCAGACGTAGGCTGATTTGCAGCAGGAGTCAGTGTGTTTATTTGTCATATCACGCTGCCTCGGCAAGGCCACCGGCATAATCAAGGACGTCTCACCCCGGACACTCCCTCTTCTCCCCTCTCCCATCAGGCAAGCAGTACAGAAGTGTGAAAACACGCACCTCCAGATTCAGGAACAATTCTTCCCAGCTGTTATCAGGCAACTGAACCATTATATCACCAACTAGAGAGCGGTCCGAGTCCTGATCTACCATCTACCTCATTGGAGATCCTCGGACTATCTTTAATCAGACTTTATCTTGCACTAAATGTTATTCCCTTTATCCTGTATCTGCACATTGTGGATGGCTCGATTGTAATCATGTATAGTCTTTCCGTTGACTGAATCGCACACAACAAAAAGGTTTTTCACTGTACCTTAATGCACGTGACAATAAACTAAACTAAACTAAACTAAAAAAATATGTACCAGATATGACCAGAACAATAAAATTCTTCCTTTACGCAACCTTAGATGAAACAACAATAAATATATAATAAATTATCAGTTATCAGTTGTTCTCTGAAAAAGGGTCCAGACTTGAAATGTCACCTTTCTATGTTTTCCACAGATGCTGCCTAACCCAGTGATTTACTCCAGCACCTTGTATCTTTGCTACTGTTGGCAAGCTTACTTCTGAATTGCAAGTGGTTGAGGATTTTTAAGGCAGAGATCGATAGATTATTGATTGGTACGATTGCCAGGGGAGAAGGCAGGAGAATGGGGTTAAGAGGGAGAGATAGATCAGCCATGATTGAATGGCGGAGTAGACCTTTTGGCCCGAATGGCCTAATTCTGCTCCTATCACTTGTGAACTTATGCAAAGAAGTTTAGGGGTGGTAGAAATGGCAGACTAGAGAAAAGAAATGCTGCAAATGAAACAGAAACAAAATGGCTAGTAGACAGAAAAAAGGGAGAATTATCAAAGAATAGATTTGTGTAACTTTTGTCTGGAGAGCTTTTCCAAGTGCCAAGCATTGAAACTGGCTCTATGAGGATTTCAGAATTCTTGCAGTGATAATTTTTTGGCACATATTTTCATGTTTATTCATCACATATCAGGACAGAGATAGGTAGTTAACAACAGCTGAAGACAGAGGGCATTTTCATGGGTCAGTACATCTAAAGCATGTAAAAAACAGGAAGGAGACCTTTGATCCAAAACATGACCTCCTATTTGTTGAACAAAACAGTAGAAGGAACATTGTTTCTATTGGAAGGGCAACGTTGTGCTGGAACAC
This sequence comes from Rhinoraja longicauda, assembly GCF_053455715.1. Lineage (NCBI taxonomy): Eukaryota > Metazoa > Chordata > Chondrichthyes > Rajiformes > Arhynchobatidae > Rhinoraja > Rhinoraja longicauda. The sequence goes on along the minus strand of NC_135953.1, from coordinate 101,941,018 downwards.
TTAACTGTCTTATTAACAATGTCTGGAAAAAATTCTGAACAATAGTAAGTAAATCTAATGCAATCCTCCAACTTGAAATCCAGGCAGACGAGGAGCAGATCACAATCAAAATGTGTGGCAACAACACTCCCTCCTTGATAACCATCAACACAGGAGCACCTCAAGGCTACATACTCAGTCCCCTGCTCGACTCTCTCTAAACCCACATGTAGCCAGACACAGCTCCAATGCCCTCTTTAAAACCTCGCATAATAACACCGATGTTGGACGAATAACAGGAAATGATGAGTCTCAGTGCAGGAGGGAGATTAAAAATCAGATTGAAAGGTGCCAGAACAACAATCTTGCTCTCAGTGCTAGCAAGACCATGGTGCTGATTATTGACTTCAGAAGGAGAAAGCCAAGCATCCGCAAACCTGTCTCCATTAAGGAGAAACAAGCAACTGCAGATGTTGGTTTATTAAAAAAAAGACACAAAGTGCAGGAGTAACTCAGCGGGTAAGGCAGCAACCCTGGAGAACATGGATAGGTGACGTTTTGGATTGGGACTCTTCATACTGATTGTGTGGGGGGGGGAGAGAGAGGAGGGGTCGGACAATGCAAGGCGGGTAATAGGTGCGAGTAAGCGAACAGGCGATACATGATTACAATTAAATTGTTAGCAGTGTACAGATGAAGGGAATAACGTGTAGGATAAAGTTTAACATGGCATCATGTTCGGCACAGACTGTTCCTGTGCTGTCGTGTTCGGCGTTCTCTGTGTCACATTCAAGAATGAAGTATACAGAATTTTCCAAAGAGGATGAAAAAAGGAGCAAAGAAGAAAGATTTTTTTTTTAAATCTCCAAAATTGTGTCAAATTGCTAATTCCTTAATATCTTTAGTATTATTGCCAGGATACAAATTAACAGACTGCAATATATCAAGAAGAGCAAGTTGAAACCGAAAATCATGGAAATACTCAGCAAGTCAGTGGGTGGCACAATGGTAGAGTTGCTGCCTTACAGCGCCAGAGACCACCGAGTCAGGACCAAAGTCAGGACTACAGGTACTGTCTGTGTGGAGTTAGTACATTCTCCGTGTGACCGCATGGGTTTTTTCCGGGTGCTCTGGTTTCCTCCTTCACTCCAAAGCCAATCAGGCTTGTAGTTTAATTGGTTTCGGTAACTTGTAAAATTGTCCCTGGTGTGCGTAGGATAGTGTACCATCGATCGCTGGTCGATGTGGACACGACGGGCTTAAGGGTCTGTTTCCGCACTGCATCTCTAAAGTCTAATGTCAGACAGCAATTGGGTTAGCATTGATCAGAGTTAACATTTTGGATCTAAGACCCTTCTCTGAGTGCTTCCAGCATTTCGCATTTTTATTTTGGATTTCCAGCATCTGCCGTTCTTTTAAGATTCAATTACTGGAGAAGTGCGTGTGATTACCTTTAAATCATTAAAGGAGGGGCAAATAAATCTGTCCAGATTATTGGCACTCGAGTTGGTCAGAATCAAATTTGTAGCTGAATACAAGCTGGAACTTCCTGCCTTAGAAGTCAGCCTGACCATCGTCTTTAAAGCAAGCATTACAGTGGCGCCTTCGGAAACTTTAATAAGTTTTATTATCTTTAACTTTATTGAACTCTGTAATCTACTGTTGGCTCACTTTCATTAAAACACAGCTAAGCACAAGAATACAGTGCACCAGAACACTTTTAATCTATAGAAACTAATACACTGGCCACAAACTTCTTTGCCTCAGGAATATTGCACTCCTGGCATGACTCACCAAATCAAACCAGAAATCATCTTTAAATAATTATACTCGTATTTCATTGCTCCAAACTTGCAATGTTGCAAAAAATAAATAAAAGTAATAATGTCAACATGTGGTATCATGTGCATGAGAGCCAGCAGCCTACACTGATGACATCTGAAAACATGAAACTTAGCTGCACTCAAGAATTAATTAAAGGAGTTGCAGTTCGCAATTGTTGTTGCTGCTGACCTAAAATGACCTTTGTCGTTTAGCTCTGTCACCTTAATCAAATAACAGAACTTGCTTTTTTTAAATAATGATGTGGGACATTAAACAATGAGCTTCGCTTTGGAGATTCAGGTCATCTTGACCCCAGCCAATGATCCCAGTGCTCGAATTCAAAGTTGCTTCTACATACATTCCCCATCCCTCCCCAACACAGAATTAAATGCTGTTAAAGTCATTATTTTGAGTACAAGACTGGATTTGAGTCAGGCCTTACTTCGCTACATATAAAGTAGGTCATGTGTTTCTTGAAAATAATTTTAAAGCAAGATTTTATGCTGGCATTCATAAGTTAATTAAGATGCCCCGTCCCTGGCCACCGTGCCTTGTTAAAGATGAATGTTGCTGCATTACGGCAGAATTGGGGTTACTTTGTTATCTCTCGACTCTCTTCCTCACAAGAACTTAAAACCCTTCCCATCTGATGTCATGTCAAGAAAGTCAAGAGTGTTAAATTTGTCATATTTACCAACAACGGAACAATAAAATTCTTACTTGCAGCTGCTTAACAGGTCAATAAATGCCATACATGCAGATAATATACATATTATTAAACATTACAATAAATTAATAATCATTGATAACAAGCAAAAAACCAAAGTCCTTCATTAAAATTCATAGTGGCTGTAGTTGGTGTTGTGTAGTGTTGAAGAGCCTGATGGTTGTTGGGAAGAAGCTATTCTTGAACCTGGTGGTCATAGTTTTCAGGGTCCTGTACCTTCTTTCTGATGGTAGGAGCAAAATAAGAGAGTGACCAGGGTGGTGCGGATCTTTGATGATAGTGGCTGCCTTTTTAAGGCAGTGCCTCCCACAGATCTCTTCGATGATGGGGAGATTAGTATCTGTGAAGGACTGGGAAGTATCTGAGCGTTCGAGTTGCCAAACCAGGCTGTGATGCAACCAAAGATAAGACACAAAAAGCTGCAGTAACTCAGCGGGACAGGCAGCATCTCTGGAGAGAAGGAATGGGTGATGTTTCGGGTCGAGACCCTTCTTCAAACTGGTATGCTCTCTATCATACACCTGCGGAAGTTCAATAGAGCATTCGTCAACAGATATCTACACCTGTCCATCTTCCAGAAGTCAAGCAAGGGAAATTTGGCTGACTTTATTCATTCTTCGCCCACGGACACTGAAGCCAAATATAATGTACTTCTGCTATTGCTACTCAGAGAACTAGCCACATATATACCAAAGTGACAACAGCAGGGGCAGCACAGCGGTAGAGTTGCTGCCTTACAGCACCAGAGAACTGGGTTCGATCCCGACCACGGGTGCTGTCTTCACGGAGTTTGTACGTTCTTCCTGTGACAGCCTGGGTTTTTTCTGGGTACTCCGGTTTCCTCCCATATTCCAAAGATATGCAGGTTTTTAGGTTAATTGACTACTGTAAACTGTCCCTAATGTGTAGGATAGAAATAGTGTATGGGTGATCGTTGGTTGGCACGGACTCAGTGGGCTGAATGGCCCTGCTGAACTAGCTACAGTATGCATCATCTTCAAAATCTGTTAGAGTTACACACGCAGGTTGCTCCAACAACACTTTCCAAATCCGTGATCTCTACCACCAAACAGAAAGTGGTTCCCAAAAACAATTGCAGTTTCCCCTCAAAAATCACACTCCAACCTGACTTAGGAATAAATGGCTAGTCCTTCACTGGTGCTGGATCTAAATCCTTGGACTTCCCATCCTAAAAGTTCTATGGGAACACCTTCACCAGAAGGGCTCCAATGATTCAAGAAGGCAGCTCGCCAAAACCTTCTCAATGGCATTTAGGAATGGACAATTACTACTTGCCTGGCCAGCAATGCACAGTTCGCAAAAATGAATAAAACATTTTAAAATCATGCACTATTGAAAGACGACATTGAGAAATCTCATATAGCAATGGCCACCTAGTATATCCCATAATCAATCCCACAGGAAAAAAAACTGTAAACTTCTGAATATTACGTGTTGAGCTTTGCTCTGATTAAACTGCACCATGAAATTGATTACAAAACACCATTCAACATTTTGTCATGTCATAAGGTGCTTTTATGCATGTACACCTTTCATTATGTTCATCTGTCAACACACTTTTGAGGAACCAGATGTTAGATAATTTATTACCTTGATTTCTGCATATACATTTTTAAGAGGATTTTTTAATGCAGAAGTTAGCAGGTTCTAATCCGATGTTAAATATTGGGCTGCATTCTTTTAATTTTCTTATTGCTTTTCCAAAATAAAATGGTTAAGTGAAAAATAACAATAATTTGGCTGGTTTGTCTGGTCTTGGGAGTGTAGCAGCTGTGATTGATTCAGACCAATTTCAAAACAGCCTTTGACTCATATTTGGGGAAAAAAATAGAATAACTGGCTGTCAGTCATTGATTGATGTCTTATTTTGCAGTAACAGGTTTGAGGATATATCTGGAATGTAGGCTTACCTGAATTTTGCAGCAGTCGGGGACTTTCCAGGAACTGTGGATCTGCCACCCGAACCTGATCCGATGAAACTGCAGACCCACCAAACTCCAGACCCCTTGAAGTCTCATGGCGTCAGGTCACACATGGCCAGGCAGATCTCCTCCTGATCACCACCTACCCATACCTGTCTGCCAATGTGATTCTCCATGATGATCACTCGCCATCGACTCGAGGGTTTGAGTTAATGGGAGAGGATGGGCAGCCTAGGGCTTTATTTAGAGATATTTATTTTGATTTAGAGACACAGATACAGCGCGGAAACAGGCCCTTCGGCCCACCGGGTCCGCGCCGCCCAGCGATCCCCGCACGTTAACATTATCCTACACACACTAGGGACATTTTTTTTACATTTGCCCAGCCAATTAACCTACATACCTGTACGTCTTTGGAGTGTGGGAGGAAACCGAAGATCTCAGAGAAAACCCACGCAGGTCACAGGGAGAACGTACAAACTCCGTACAGACGGCGCCCGTAGTCAGGATCGAACCTGAGTCTCCGGCACTGCATTCGCTGTAAGGCAGCAACTCTACCGCTGCGCCACCGTGCCGCCCTAGGCAGAGTGTAGGAGCCCGAGGGGTGATCTCATAGAGGTGCATAAAATCCTGAAGGACAATAGATAAAATGCACATAGTCTTTTTACCAGGGATTGGGAATGGAGAACTAGAGGCCATAGGTTTCAGGTGAGGAGAGAAAATAGGAACCTGAGGGGTACTGTTTTCCACACAGAGCGATGAGTATATGGAACGAGCTGCCAAATGAAGTAATTGAGATAGGTATAATAACAATATTTAAAATACATTAGTACAGAACATGGATAGGAAAGATTTAGAGGGATATAGGCCAAACATGAGCAAATAGGACTCACTTAGATGGGGCATCATGGCTGAAATGTGCACTTTCATGCTGTACAACTCCATAAACAACATTTGGAAGAAGCACTGAAGGTAGTTTGGGCGCAGTATGTACTCTGACTAGGGGATGTCATTATCTAAGGCTGAACAGTGGCGCAGTGCTAGAGTTGCTGCTGTACAGCACCAGAGACCTGGGATCAATCCTAACTATGGTGCTGTTTGTAAAAAGTTTGTACATTCTACCCGTGACCATGTGGATTTACTCTGGGTACTTTGGTTTCCTCACTAATCAAGAATCTATTCATCTCTGCTTTAAAAATACCCATTGTCCTGGCCTCCACAGCCGTCTGTGGCAATGAATTCCACTGATTCACCACCCTCTGACTGAAGAAATTCTGCCTCATCTCCTTTCTAAAGGTACGTCCAGGATGAAATTTATACCAAAAAAAAGCCCTTGGTCAGAACACTGCCTCTCAGCACTACTGTGAAGCTGGTGTATTTAGACTTCAGGAGTTGTGAATTGCCAATAGCGTTCCTTATCGGAAAAAGATATTGATCCACGAACCTATAAGTTGAGAAAATGCTCAGGCGCAAGTCATAAATAAACCCAGAGAGTTTAATCTATTTGGTACGGTTCAGCTGTCAGCAGTAATGACAAGTTCTTTCATCTAAAGCTCAAAGGCAATGCTTCCCTGACATTTTTTTATATTGTGGCAATAACAAAAGTCCATTCATCACTTTCTATTCAGTCACTGTGAGACAAAGATCAATGTTCTGAGAAACAAGTTAGATCAGAGCTCTGTACTTATTAATCAACTGAGGCTCAATTTATCATTAGCGATAATGAAATACAGTACAAGGTCAGAACAGCTCATCAAACTCGTATGCAATCACAAGATAATTACAGATGAGAAAACCCAATGTAGCTTAACTATCTAAGAGAACTTAAACTGCAGAAACCAATAGGTTCAAGAGTTTTTACCTCCAGACAGCCCTTTCCTTTCCAGTCCATGAATTCTGTACTTTTAAAATGAAAAATAAGTTCCTAATAAATAAGTTTAACCAGAAATAATCTGAGTAAACAGATTCAATTCAACTAGTGATGGGGGTTTTGCAGTCAAAAAGTGAGTAGATTTTCCATCTTATTAGCTTCTGCCTGGTCTACATCCAGAGGTGAGAGATGAATAATTAATTTCCCTCCATCATTTAATAAAATAGCAATTGTCCTTCAGATGGACGTAGAAGAGAATAACTTGAATAGAGTGCATTAAAATAAAGAAATCTTAATGCATATCACTGACTGAAGATGACATTACGTCAAAGGTAGATTAAATTAATGTATAAAATCATGAGGGGAACCATGAGAGGTTTTACTCAGAGTAGGGCAATCAAAAACCTGAGAACATATGTTTAAGATGAGAGGGATAAGGTTTAAGACAAACCTGAGGGGCAACTTGTTCACTCAAAGAGTGGTGGGTATACCACCAGAGGAGGTAGTTGAGGCAGCTACTATACGAGCATTTAAGAGACACTTGAGCAGGTAATTGGATAGGAATGGTTTAGAGGGACATGTGCCAAACACGAGGAAATGGGACAAGCTCAGATGAGGCACTTTGATTGGCATGGATGAATTGGGCCGAAGGGACTGTTTCCATGCTGCAAGACACTTTGACTCTAAATGTGCAGTTTGCAGGAAAGTCTAAAGGAGGGGATAAAGCTAAAGGACAGGCATGTTGACTGAAAGCACAGCTGCTTCCGATGTTCAGAGGGATTGGAGCAGCCAAGAGTGGAGACATTTTGGGGTTTCATCCTTATCTCTGCAGAAAACAAAGGTGTTAAGGAAGAACTTGAAAATGAGAATCAAAGTTTTAAAATCTGATGCACCAATGGGGTGAAAGCCAGGCGCAGATCCACAGGCTCAGATCCACAGGCTCAGAATGAGTCCTGGGCAAGTAAGTCTTGATGTGGATGGTAAGGAATCTGTGGTTCTGCTAACATGCAATCATTCTAAACTCGAACACAAGAATCAACCCAATTTAACTTGCCATTCATCTCTGCCATTTGTAGTGCAAATTCCAGCCTAATTTACCTACAAAAAAAAATTGTGCTTTTAAAACCCATGTACAGTTAAATGTAAAGATCTGCAAATTTAGCCAGAGGAAGCTCTAGAAGCAAATATATTTACACCTTTCAAAAGACATTTAGACACATAGGTTGGCAAGAAGGGGTTAGAATTATACTAGACCAAGTGGACTTCAAACCTCTCCTGCATTGGTGCAGCTCCCCCTCCTCCCCCCTCTCTCCCCTCCCCCTCTTCCCCTCCCCCCAACTCCTTCCCCCTCAACCCCCCTTATCCTCCCTCCTTCCCCCCCCCCACTCCCCTTTCCCTCCTTTGGAGATAGATTTAAACTTTAAAACGTGAATAACTTTTAAAATGTGACACCGATTTCAATGAAACTTCTTCCATTAGCACCATTAGACGGTGAGTAAGGTGGGCCTAAAATTGTTGCGCTATCATGTACTGTTTTGGCTATAGTTCAGGAACAAACAAACAATGGGACGTTCATATGTCAACTTGGTTGACATGGACCAATTTGGCCAAAGGGTCTGTTTCCATGCTGCACAGCTTCATGAGTGTTGCCAGGACCTGAGGCCCTGAGCTACAGGGAGACGTTGAGCAGGCTAGAACTTTATTCCTTGGAGTGGAGGAGGATGACGGTTGATACTAGAGAGGTGTATTAAATCATGAGGGGAATAGGTAGGGCACAGTCTTTTACCTAGAAAGGGGGAATCGGGAACCAGAGGACATGGGTTTAAGATGAGAGGGGAAAGATTAATAGGAACCTGAAGGGCAACTTTTTCACACAGTGGGTGTTGGGTATATGAAATGAGTTGTGAGGAACAAATATGGAGCAGGTACTTTTACTAAATTTAAAATAAATCTGAACAGATACATGGATAAGAAAGGTTCTGAGGGGAACGGGCCAAACGCAGACTTATGAAACTAGTATAGATGGGGCATCTTGGTTGGCATGGGCTAATTGGGCCTGTTTCTGTGCTATATGGCTGTATGACATAGATAAAGTTAAAATTATACACATGCTTAAATAGATTCATCAAACACTGTGCTGGTCATATCAGGTTAAAGAATAGTTTGCCACCCCCTTCCCCTTACCTATTTGTCCCAAAGTGTTGCATTTAGAGTTAGAATAGTAAGTTTTCCAACAAATTTTATTCAGCATATTATTTTCATTAATATCCAGATTCACAGCTGATTGCAATGAACACAGAAATGTTTTTGATGAATATTATTAACATTGTAATATGCAGCACGATTAACCCACCAGCTTTCATTTCATTTTATTACAACAAAAATTGTCCTGCCGAATCCAATGTCCTTTTCCTATCACTTACTGAGAACCACCTTGTTCGGTATCCTAATTCAATGACACTACCAACTCTGAAGTCATGTTAAACCACGATATACTGTACATTAATGATACTTAACCTGACTTTCTTGGAAAATAACCAGCAATAAAATATAGAACTTGGCAATGTTTCTCTAAATAAGGATAGGAATTTATGGATTGGCACAGGTGCTGAATACGCAATACAGTAGTGGCTGCACATTGCACGCCACCTTTGAAATCTGGTTCCAATTAAACTGGTACTAATTCCCATGTGTAAAGTGTGTATTTAAGAGCTAATTTCTACCCTATCATCTTTGAAATTAACAACAACATTTTTGTTTATTAGGTAACAATAAACTTTGTACAGGAATAGCCGACTGCAGCACCTTGACAAAGCTTCATTGACAGCGCATTGCATTATCCCTTACCACCTTGAAACCCAGGACAACAAAGGTTTGGCAATAGCACCACCAGGTTTCCCTCCAAGTCACACTGAGCTGGAAGATGGGGGGGGGGGTGGTAGGTTGTGGTCAGTAATCAGCCCAAAGAGAGTATGATCTCTTTTTATTCACAAAATGCTGGAGTAACTCAGCAGGTCAGGCAGCATCTCGGGAGAGAAGGAATGGGTGACGTTGCGGGTCGAGACCCTTCTTCAGACTGATGTCAGGGGGGCGGGACAAAGGAAGGATATAGGTGGGGACAGGAAGATATGATCTCTTTTATTGCTTTGTTCATTTGCCTCTTCCAGTCTAAGGGTGGTGTAGTCCACTGAGCAACATGGCTCACAAATAGTAAAAGAAAAGCTAGTTGAGGCCAGTTCATTGGCTATATTTAAGAGGGAGTTAGATGTGGCCCTTGTGGCTAAAGGGATCAGGGGGTATGGAGAGAAGGCAGGTACGGGATACTGAGTTGGATGATCAGCCATGATCATATTGAATGGCGGTGCAGGCTCGAAGGGCCGAATGACCTACTCCTGCACCTATTTTCTATGTTTCTATGTTTCTATGTTTAAACTGTGATACTGTGATACCTCAGGTTGGCCTGGGATTGAAATTCAACGAAGAAACAAAAATTTGCAGTTGCTGGTGTATACCAAAGATAGACACAACGTGCTGGAGCAACTCTGCAGGTCCGGCAGCATTGCTGGAGAAAATATTTATTCTTCAGGGATGTTGCCTGACCCACTGAGTTACTTCAGCACTTCGATGCACTGAGTTACTTCACCTGCTTCGATGCTGACCTCTGGTGCTGTCTGTGTGGAGCCAGCCTGTTCTCACCATGACCACGTGGATTTCCTCCAGGTGCTCTGGTTTCTTCCCATGTCACAAAGATGTGCAGGTTTGTCGATTAATTGGCCACTGTAAATTACCCCCAGTGTGGAATGAGTGGATGCAAAACTGGAATAACATAGAACTAATGTGAACAGGAGATTGATGGTCACATGGACTCTGTTGGAAGAATGGCCTGTTTTGCATGTTGTAGGTCTAAACTAAATTAAACTAAACTGTAGAAATTTTGTCTGCAGACCCACAAGTGGCTTTCTTCCAAAGGACAAGTAGAGGTATTGCAGTCTGCTCACCTGATAGCTTGTCTTGGACCAGTCTCAAGTGGCATGTTGGATGATATGCCAACATCCACACAAATCCACAGAGCTTCTCCAATGTACAAACACGTGACAGCTTGACCTGACCAATGTCAGCTTGATGCAATCCAAAATACAAGATCTCCATATGAACAAATATAAGTCACTGAAGCATAGATACTTTATTCCTAATTGGAGAACGAATGCCTACTTTAAAAGATACAGGCAGTGGTGTAATTCACTGCCTTCCTCAAACATTCTCGTTGGTTTAAAACTGATGAGGTTTAACGTAACCAAACCTATTGTGGAAATGAAACAATTGCTTCATTTCTTATTTCCTTCAATGAATAAAACAGGAAAGATGTTTTTGTTTTTTTTAATGACAGCCCTTATATAAATAAACCTCTTCAAATGCCAAGCTGAAGTTTTGTTTTCCCTTTGAAACTTTGAAGCATGAGGGAAAATAATTGTGCCTGTACCTTCGAATCTTGTGAAGATGTCTCCACAAGAGAAAGCTGTTCAGGCAGCCTTCTCAAGGGCATCCAGGATAGAAAATAGGTGCAGGAGGAGGCCATTCGGCCCTTTGTGCCAGCACCGGCATTCGTTGCGATCATGGCTGATCGTCCCCAATCAATAACCCGTGCCTGCCTTCTCCCCATATCCCTCGATTCCACTAGCCCCTAGCGCTCTATCTAACTCTCTCTTAAATCCATCCAGTGATTTGACTTCCACTGCCCTCTGTGGCAGAGAATTCCACAATATAGGGTGATAAGTACTGGCCTTGCCAGATACCCCTTCAATTACCCCTACCTATTAATCTCCAGGATAAATTTAATAAAGCTTCAATACATTTTATTCTGGTTCTTTAAAAACAGCTCAATAAAACCAAATAAAATTGATAATTGTATGAATTAACACTAAGCAATGTAAAAATCACATGGCCATTTCTGAAAATGTCTTTTATGTAAATCCTTTAATTCTTTAGTATTAGATTTTATACAAGCGGACTGTGTACAGGCTCAGAAGAGTGCAAACATAAATGATGCTCACTCAGTCAATTTAGAGTCGTTTATTCAGCCACAGGTAGAAAAGGATTTATTTTTCATCATACAGTTTGTCAGATTCCTTTATTGAAGGAATTTTATCAATTTTAATCTCAGTAAAAAGACCGATGAGCAAGAAGGCATCAGTTAAACATCGCATCTGTAGCAGCCTAGAGATAGAATGACAGGTTGCAGCAGATGTTACCACTAGGATTTGCAATTATTAACTGTAATTTACTGATTTTTGGTCATTTTCATTAAATAATCAAAGTTAAGACAGGCAAATTTAAAACAAAAAAAATATTTTTGACTACTCTAATTGTCTACTAAATTACAAAGCCTAGATTTTAATAGCTTAATTGGATATTTAACACATTAGGAAATATCCAGGATATGGACCTCTGATTGATTGATTGAAATATACAGCATGGAAACAGGCTCTAGGGCTGACTACGTCCACATCGACCATCGATCACCTGTTCACACTAGTTCTATGTTTGCCCACTTTCACATCCATCTCGACATACAAGGGGCAATTTAAAGAGACCTATTAACCCAAAAACACAGATGTGGGAGGAAACCCACACAGTCATGGGGAGAATGTGCAAACTCCACACAGACAGCAACCAAGACAGGATCGAATACGAGATTCTGTGAGGCAGCAGCTCTACCAGCTGTGCCACTGTACTGTAATGTAATTGGAAGGTCTTCGTGGACTGGTAGAGAGAAAAGGGAGAAAATCATTAGAGGAAAAAAGGGAAAGAGTAACTGACGGGAAGAATAATTCAAAGTATGAAACAAAACAGGGAGAGTGACTGTAATGGGGAAAGAGTTCAAGTGGGACAATGAAGGGAAGATATTAAGGGTGATTAATAATTGTTAAGGGAAATAACTGTGAAGACAAGATGAAAATGGAAAGTAGACACAAAATGCTGGAGTAACTCAGCAGGACAGGCAGCACCTCCGGAGAGAAGGAATGGGTGACTTTTTGGGTCAAGACTCTTCTTCAACTGAAGAAGGGTCTCGACCCGAAACATCACTCATTCCTTCTCTCTGGAGGTGCTGCCTGTCCCGCTGAGTTACTCCAGCATTTCGTGTCTACCTTTGATTTAAACTAGTATCTGCAGTTCCTTCGTACACAAGAAAATGGAAAGACTGGACGAGTTGTTTTTGGAACCACATGCCTTGTGATTTCTGAATGTATAGAAACAGAAACATAGAAAATAGGTGCAGGAGGAGGCCATTTGGCCCTTCGAGCTAGCATAGCCATTTATTGTGATCATGGCTGATCATTCACAATCAGTAACATGTACCTGCCTTCTCCCCATAGCCCTTGATTCCACTAGCCCTGAGAGCTCTATCTAACTCTCTTTTAAATTCATCCAGTGGATTGGCCTCCACTGCCTTCTGTGGTAGAGAATTCCACAGATTCACAAATCTCTGGGTGGAAAAAGTTTTTCCTCATCTCAGTCCTAAATGGCTGACCCCTTATTCTTAAACTGTGACCCCGGTTCTGGACTCCCCCAACATCGGGAAGTTTTTTCCTGTCCAATACTTTAAGAATTTTATGTTTCTATGAGATTTCCTCTCATCCTTCTAAATTCCAGTGAATACAAGCCCAGTCAACCCATTCTCTCATCATATGTCAGTCCCACCATCCCTGGAATTAACCTGGTGAACCTACGCTGCATTCCCTCAATAGCAATAATGTCCTTCCTCAAATTAGACGACCAAAATTGCACACAATACCCCAGGTGCGGTCTCACCCGTGGCCCTGTACAACTGCAGTAGGACCTCCTTGCTCCTAAACTCAAATCCTCTCACAAAGAAGGCCAACATGACATTAGCTTTCTTCACGGACTGCTCTACCTGCATGCTTACTTTCAGTGACTGATGTACAAGCATACCCAGGTCTCGTTGCACCTCCTCTTTTCCCAATCTGACACCATTCAGATAATAATCTGCCTTCCTGTTCTTGCCACCAAAGTACATAACCTCACATTTATCCACATTATACTGCATCTGCCATGCATCTGCCCACTCACCCAACCTATCCAAGTCACTATGCAGCCTCATAGCATCCTTGTTCATCCTGGACCCATATCTCCGTAATTCCAACTATATCATATTCCTTAACTACTAACTACGCATTCAACTCATCCACCTTATTACGACTACACCTCGCATGAAGACACAAGGCTTTCAGGTTTGTTTTTCTTATCTCCCTTCTACCTTTTGCTTCTGTCCTCCTTTTATGTCCCTGTCTCCTTGCATTGGTTCCCACCCCCCTGCGCTGTTAGTTTAAACATGACCTTTCCTACACTCTCTTTCCCGTTAACTGCACGCCAATCAGAGTAAGCAGAATGCCTCAATTTTCAATGAAATAAAAATGTTGGTACTGATTTACATTCACAAGATAGGTAATAATAAATTGCAGCGTTGCGTCCTAAAAATTAAGTATCAATGACACCACAAACATATGTAGTGAAATTTAACAGTCCACAACTTCCTAAAAATAGTATTGAAGACAATAATGCTCGAACTCTGCCAGTGCAGATCCCATTACTGTTTGGTAAGACCTGGGTGCATTTTTGGTCTTCATTGCAAAGGCCCTGTCCTGGTGGCAGGATAGATGCTGAGAGACTATTTTCCCTTAGTTGGTAAATCAAGGGAACATTCTTATTCATAAGACCTATGAAATTAACCAATTAAGATGATTCTGAATCAATTAGGCTGTTTTCTGAAGAGAACAAGACTGGTATAAGAAATTTCCTCATTCAGGAACATTTGGAATTTGAGATCTGTGTACTTGTTGAACATATTCATGGCTCTTGATTCTAAGTGAATGAAGCTAGAAAGTGGATTTGGGGTTAAAAATTAATCATGATCTTCGTCATGATCAATGATGGTGGGGGCTTGATGCACTGCATGACCTTTTCTTTCTCTAGTTTACATTTTTAAGTTATATTCGTAACTGTGCTGATGCTGCCTAGAGTTAAATCTCTCTTGTCACAATCACAATGCTGTAAACAAGGCAGCCTACAATCCGAGTTTGCGGTCTTATTATACCATTGTCCTTGTGCGACGGATTAACCAGTCTTGTTCTCTTCAGAAAACAGCCTAATTGATTCAGAATCATCTTAATTGGTTAATTTCCATAGGTTTTGAAAGTAGTACTGATCAAAATGTTTTAGAGAAGCTGGTGTTGTTAATTGGAGATGCAGGGAAGCACAGATTCTAGTTTACCAAAAAAACCCCACAAAGTACAGGAATAACTCAATGGGTCAGGCAGCATCTCTGGAGAACATGGATAGGTGACATTTCGGGTCGGGACCTGAACAAGGGTCTGAAGAGCTCTGCATGTTCTCCAGAGATGCTGACTGACCTGCCAAGTTACTCAAGCACACACAGGCTTTTTTGATCCTGCTAATTGTATGCAGTAAGATTTTGAATTAAACCAACTTACTGCTGCACTATGTAGCACAGAGGCCACTTGGTTTATATTTATTCTTGAAAAGATACAATTATGCACAACCTTAGAGAAACTACACCAACATAGCAATCACTACATCCTTTCCTATGCTTCTGAGAAGAACTATTCTAATCCTATCAACATTTGACAAAAGGGGATAAATAGTTCCCACAGATATACCATTTCTGCTGACTTGATGGATGGCCCTCAGTGATTTGCAGATGCGAGAGTTTTGGTTGGTGCTTGAACTGAAGTTGCTCAATTTTTACATCCAGCCTTAAGATTATCCATTTTGGTTTTACTAGCGTGTGAGGTGTTTTTTGCACAATGCATCGTGGCAGTTTTTGTACAACAGTTTGCAAAATATACAATGATGCAGACATGGAATCGTTGACTGCAATGATTGTGGCAGTAAATTCATTTAGTTACATCTGATATGGAGATACTTGCTTGTCGGTATAGTTATCGGTTTCACAACAACTATATCCCCAGGCCATAATGGTAAATATCTTAAGTTCACGTGTTTCCTTGTATCGGCATCAACAATCTTCTTACATGGATGTGGAACATGTACCCCGAGTGCTATACCTGGAAAATGTACATGCAAAGAATGTACAAAAACAAATGTAGCTGACAGTATTCCCATCACTGAATGTGGTATTCCACATGTATACATACCTATAAAGTTCCTGCTTCCGTGATTTCCCTTTGCTGTTTATCAGTACAGATGTTTTTCTTTAGCATTCACATAAATTGCTCTTCCAATGGATTGTGGAGTCATAGTCATAAAACATAAAAACAGGCCACTCAGCCCAATTGCATCCATGCCGACCAACATGCGCCATTTAAGCTAGTCCCATTTCCCACTTTCTCATCCACTCCCTACACATTATAGCTAATTTTACAGAGGCCAATGTCTTTGAGACACAGGAGGAAACCAAAGCACTTAAAAGACACTTGGACAGGTACATGGATAGGAAAGGTTAAGAGGGATATGAGCCAAACACAGGCAAATTGGACTATACGGCATCTTGGTTTAATGGATGTGTTGAGCCAAATGGCCTGTTTCCGTGCTGTATGACTCTATGATACTTGGAGGAAACCCATGTGATCACAGGGAAAATGTGCAGATTCCACAAGACAACACCCAAGGTTAAGATCAAACCCAAGGCTCTGGCACAGGGAGGCGGCAGCACTACCAGCTGCATCACTTCCCTCTCACAAGTCTACAGCAAAGAAACTTTCCGAGTGGTATTCACTGACAAAACATCCAAAATGTTTGCTCATCCTTATTACCCGTGTAAACTGAAACTAGTAAGCTTTTGGTATGTGTGATTACACAACCTCATCGCTGCATGAAGTAGAACAATGGATGCATTCTTTGGTATCACACCCAAAATACTGGACATGTTCAGAATTATACACAAATTTTAAGAAGAAATATAACAACAGCAGCAACACCTCGAGTTACACGTTAAAATTCAGGGTCAGTCAAGTCAGTCAGTCAATTCAAAGGGGACAAGATTGTTAAAGTAAATGGCCGGAGCCTCAGAATCAAAGTAAAATATTTTGTTCCAAAGTCTGAAGAAGGGTCCCGACCCAAAACATCACCTATCCATGTTCTCCAGGGATGAATTACTCCAGCACTTTGTTTGAAAAGCAATTACTTTAATAGTCAATTCAAGTTATAATCGTGCTGTGAACTGTGCACATAAGATGCTGTATCAACAAGGATTAATGCAAAGAAAAAAACCATGAGATAAAATAACCATTCACAGCGGGTCTCAACAAAGCCATTGTGCACTTTATCAGCATCACTGTGCACCTGACCAGCCACAGAAGCTGGCATGTTTTATCTTGGGCTTATCTCCAACAATCTGTCAGTTAAGTGTTTTCCATGTTCCTCATTCCACTAATTGAGTTAACAAATTGAACTCACCACACAACAAACTTGCAGGAAAATGGAGAGATCTGGTGCTTTTCATACCCGAGTAGAAAATTCCTTTGTGACCCTTTCCACAACGAAAGACAAAGGTTCTTATAATTTTTAGCACCACAGAATGGTGTTTTAATGGGCTAGCTTCACCCCAATCAATTAGAACTTCTTCCACCTCCCACATTTCTACAAATTTCAGAGCAGTAAAATTCCTATCTAATTTTAGAAAATCCTTTGAAAGTTCTGCATTGCCACCATGTTTGTATGTAGGAGAAATCTTTTTTTGGGGGGGGGGTGATGACTTTGTTTGTCTTAATCTTTCAGAATTAGTCAAACAATGGAGCCACTTGTGCTAAGAAAAAGCAAATCAGATTCACATTTATTTTTTGTAATCTACAAAAACAAAAGAAACTTGACTGCATTTGCGGTGATATTTTCACGTCCAAGTCAATATTCTTGTGATCTTTGGTTCTGATGCAGATTCAGACCTGCAAGTTGATAACATATCAGTAACTGGAGGCTTATTTCAATCAATGGTCCAAACGTTATTTAACTTGCATTAAATGAGAAAGGCTATTGCTTGTGCGATAGTTGAAGCCACAAATACAATTTGGCTTCAAAGAAAATTCATGGATTTTAATTCCAATCAATCCAACACGCATCTGGAATATCACAAGTTGAGGGGACACCTGATAGAAGTATATAAAATTATGAGAGGCAGAGATAAGATAGTCATTCAGATCCTTTTTCCCAGGATGGAAATGTTGAAAACTAGAGGGCATAGTTTAAAGAAGGGCAAAGTTTAAAGGAGATGTGTGGGACAAGTTTTTTTTCACAGAGGGTGGTGAGTGCCCAGAGGGTGGTTGAGGCAGATACAAAAGTGGCATTGAAAGATACTTTTGGATAGGCACATGAATATGCTCAGAGTAGAGGGATATAGATTATGGGCAGGCAGATAAACGTTTGCCTTGGCATCAAGTTCAGCAAAGACATTGTAGGCCAAAGGGCCTGCTGTATTGTGTCCTGTTTTCTCTCTTGTGACTAGAACACTGAGAAACTTGGAGGTGGGCGGGAAAAGCATTAATGAACAGCCCACTAACAAATACCTTCAATCATTCCGAATGATCATGCTTGCCACATTACTCTGCTTGTTCAAAAGCGACGCAGATATTAAAAAATCACATATTGCACAAATAAGCAAAAGTTCTGGCATAATATTGACCAATATTGGCTGTTTGGTACCATCCATCATGTTTCTCGATTCCTGATATTGGTAGTAAGGGCAAAGATGGGGGAGGGGGCTAGAAGGCTGGAGAGACAGTCATACGTTCCTTAGAATTTGAGGCAGCCTGGTGGTACAGTGGTAGAGTTGTTGCCTTACAAAACCAGAGACCCAGGTTCGATCCTGACAAAGGGTGCTGTCTGCACGGAGTTTGTAAGTTCTCCCCATGACCTGCGTGAGTTTTTCTTCGGGAGCTCCGGTTTCCTCTCACACTCCAAATGTACAGGTTTGTAGGTTATTTGGTTTGCTAAAATTCTAAAATTGTCCCTAGTGTGTGTAGGAGAGTGTTAATGTGCAGGGATCACTGGTCGGCGAGGACTTGGTGGGCTGAAGGGCTTGTTTACGTGCTGTATCTCTAAAGTAAAACTAAACTGAATGTTATTTGTAACAATGTTTCTGGATGGGTGGAGTGGGGAAAAGCATGTTTGAGTGGGAAGGACAGTTGACAGAACTATTGTAGTGAGTTGTCCACACTTTTGTAAGTATCTAATGTGTGGTCTAAGTTAACATTGCATCAGACAGAATTGCAGCTGCTGTCATTTCTGTCAACACCATCTGAGAAGCAGAATTGTGCCACAGTTAAAGCAAGAAATAACATGAACAACTAACTCAAAGCAGACAAACCTTTCAAGGTAAGATATTAAGCTTTTCCTGGTTCCCAAGCTTTTGATATAATAATCCCTGAGGCCCTATGTTGGTCAGGAGATTCCTAATGAGGTGGTACACACTTGACAGCATAAGTGATGTGCACACCCCTTTAAATTGCAGCGAAGCTTTGTTTAAAACTCCTTCACAAGGAATTCTTATAATAACCAGAGAGTGGTGAGTCTGTGGAATTCTCTGCCACAGAAGGTAGTTGAGGCCAGTTCATTGGCTATATTTAAGAGGGAGTTAGATGTGGCCCTTGGGGCTAAAGAGATCAGGGGGTATGGAGAGAAGGCAGGTACAGGTTACTGAGCTGGATGATCAGCCCATGATCATATTGAATGGCGGTGCAGGTTCGAAGGGCCGAATGGCCTACTCCTGCACCTATTTTCTATGTTTCTATGTTTCTAAACTGGTATTGACAACTTGAAAAGTTGCTTCTAAAAATGTACACAAGAAACAGCGTATTTATTCAAATTATTGAAATCATCCAAAAGCTAATCTTAACCATGAAATACTATTTGTTGGATCTACCTTCCAAGCAAACCAAATCCAAATCCTCTTATCCTAGACATTCAAATCATGCCAGACCACAGGAAATACAGGACCAAAGATTCTACTTGTACTTGGTAGAAACATAATCATATGCCATGGATCTGTTATAATAATAATAATAATAATAATGCATTACATTTATATAGCGCTTTTCAAACACTCAAAGACGCTTTACAGGGATTTCTAGAACATAGAGAAGTGAATAAATAGATAAATAAGTAAACGAACAGAGAAAGGAGACAGAAGGTGAGGTGACCTTCAGTGGTTGAAGGCAGTGCTGAAGAGGTGAGACTTCAGTGATGTTTTGAATGTGGTGAGTGAGGAGGAGTCTCTGACGGTTTGGGGTAGTGAGTTCCATAGGGTGGGAGCAGCGATGGAGAAAGCCCTGTCCACCCAGGATCTGAGTTTGGTCCGGATGGGGGGGGACAGGAGATTGGCAGCAGCAGAGCGGAGGGTGCAGGTGGGAGTGTGCCTGTGGAGGAGGTCAGTCAGGTAGGATGGGGCCAGGTTATGGAGGGCTTTGTAGGTCATGAGGAGGATTTTGTATTGGATTCTCTGGGGGATGGGGAGCCAGTGGAGTTTGTAAAGGACGGGGGTGATATGGTCACGGATCGGGGAGTGGGTGAGTAGACGGGCAGCGGAGTTTTGAATGTATTGAAGTTTACTGATGATTTTTGAGGGTGAGCCATAGAGGAGGCTGTTGCAGTAGTCCAGACGGGAGGTGATGAAGGCGTGGATGAGGGTTTCTGCAGCTGTGAAGGAGAGGGATGGACGGAGACGGGCAATGTTTTTGAGGTGGAAGAAGGCTGTCTTTGTGATGTGTTTGATGTGTTTGTCGAAGGAGAGGGTTTGATCAAAGATGATTCCAAGATTCCGGATGTGAGGGGAGGTGGATACTGGGAGACCATCAATATTGAGGATGAAGTTTTGGGTGGATTTGGTGAGCGTTTTTGGACCAATGATGATGATTTCAGATTTGTTGCAGTTGAGTTTGAGGAAATTTGATTGAAGCCAAGATTTTATTTCAGAGATGCAGTTTGTCAGTGTAGAGTGTGTGGTGGTGGAGATTGACTTGGTGGAGATGAGGAGCTGGATATCATCGGCGAAGCAGTGGAAGTTGAGACCATGACGGCGGATTAATTGACCAAGGGGGAACAGGTAGAGGATGAAGAGGAGGGGGCCAAGGACTGAGCCTTGGGGGACACCTTGGGGGAGGGGAGCGGTGGGGGATTTACAGTTGTTAATGGAGATGAACTGGGCCTGTCAGAGAGGTAAGATTATGTGCATTAAATCTTTTCCTTTATCGTTTATCTGGCCTGTTTATTAGATAAAACATCAGCACAACAGATATCTCATAATTCTCAGTAATTGGAATAATTTTTCTTGGTGCATTTTATTTATTCACCAAATTGAAATAACATTTATGCAGTGCTGATCTTCAAATTATCTTTTTTTTCTCTTTTAGTGCATACCAATTTATGAAGACCAAGAGTTGTGGATCAATCAATTAATCATTAATGAACGTGTGTGTGAAGAAGGGTGCTGATCCCAAACAGTCCATTCGCAGAAGCTGCCTGACCCGCTGAGTTCCTCCAGCACTTTGTGTTTTACTCAAGATTCCAGCATTTGCAGTCTCTTGTATCTTCAGTGAACATATGATGTTGATACTATTGAAACCATTTTGTTGTCAAATGAAGCAAATGTAGACTTAACAGAAAATATTTATGAGAGGACGTTAAGTTGGCCTTAATAAAGCCAAAAGCACAAAAAGAGAGGAATGAGGCAGTTGGGCCAACTATCTCTTCCCACTCATTTTTCCTTCTCAGTGAGATCTTTAGCTACTGCTCCTAACCCACATGTAAATGTTGATATGTTTGAACTCATTTTCCTTCAACCAGAAGTCCCTTTTCTGTACTCATTGTACTTTAGTTTGACTTGATTGTATTTATGTATGGTATTGTCTGATTCGATTGGATAGCATGCGAACAAAGCTTTTCAATGTACCTCTGGACAATAATAAACATAAACCAACCTCTCCCTAATGTCTTGGTTTGCCTGGGGTGACCGAGTGAACAATGGTGTTCGCTCTGCATTTGCAAGTGTAAATCCCCAAATTCTGTATACAGTGGAAGAGATCCCAATAGAATAAGGGCAGCACAGTGGCGCAGCAGTAGAGTTGCTGCCTTGCAGCGCCAGAGACCCGGGTCTGATCCTGACTGTGGGTGGTGTCTGTATAGAGTTTGTATGTCCTCCCTGTGACCGTGTGGGTTTTCTCCGGGTGCTCCGGTTTTCTCCCACACACCAAAGACGACAGGTTTGTATGTTAATTGGCTTTGATTAAAATTGTCCCTCGTGTGTAGGATAATATTGGTGTACAGGGTGATCGCTGGTCGGCGAGGACTGGGTGGGCAAAAAATGTCCTGTATCCGCGCTGTTTCTCTAAAGTCTAAAGTTTCTCACAGGCAGATGGAGATGCTGTCACCATCTCCTCTCAGTGATAGTGGCTGTGATTGGAATCTTACATTGTGCACTGGGTGCTTGAACCCACAATCTCTGACACAAAGATGATTGTCCAAGGAACTCACTTTACAGACAACAGGTAATTGATTAATTCCTGAAGTCATTAGTTTCTTAAGGATAGCGGAGTGAGGGGGTATGGGGAGAAGGCAGGAACGGGGTACTGATTGAGAGTGATCAGCCATGATCGCATTGAATGGCGGTGCTGGCTCGAAGGGCTGAATGGCCTACTCCTGCACCTATTGTCTATTGTCTATTGTCTTAGTTTCACATTAGCGTTGCATTTGCAGTTAAATTTTTCTTTGCTGTAATTGGATTCAGGAATTTCCATTTGACGAGCTTTATTGTCCGAATGCTGTCTACGTTTTTAAAGCTCTATCAGCATCCCATAGGTCACATTTAGAGGCTTATTACTACTCCAAATCCCACGCATACAGAACAGAGCTGGAGTGGCAGGTCAGTCAGACCAAGGATGGCAATTATGTTTTAAAAGTCACTTTCAGTACTTTATCCTCAAATTACCAGAAAAGATTTGAATTCATGACCTCTGTACAGAGCTGTTCTGACGAGAATACTCTACCCAATAAAGTAAACATGTCCAGGGATGGGCTAATCATTAGCACAGTCTGTCATCCTGCCCACAGTTACTTAAGCACAAGTTTAATCTCAATAGTTAATATTAACTACAAGCCAATGTCTTTGAATTCATTTCCTCATTTTTTGGGTGTTATTCCACCAAACATGTTTAAAGGTCTTTATTTGTTAAACATTAATCCCGTCCATATGTCATTCCACAATTTGACATGATCTTGTCATATCTGCGGTCCCTGAGTAATTCAATAGAATGTGCTTCCAAACAAATGCCAAAACCTGGAAGTCTACTCCCACACCAACCATACAGCACTTCCATTTTTTACAGTAGGTTTAGGTTGTCACATGTACAGGTATACTCGTACAGAAACATATAAGATAATTAGGGGATTGGACACATTAGAGGCAGGAAACATGTTCCCAATGTTGGGGGAGTCCAGAACAAGGGGCCACAGTTTAAGAATAAGGGGTAGGCCATTTAGAACGGAGATGAGGAAGAACTTTTTCAGTCAGAGAGTGGTGAAGGTGTGGAATTCTCTGCCTCAGAAGGCAGTGGAGGCCAGTTCGTTGGATGCTTTCAAGAGAGAGCTGGATAGAGCTCTTAAGGATAGCGGAGTGAGGGGGTATGGGGAGAAGGCAGGAACGGGGTACTGATTGAGAGTGATCAGCCATGATCGCATTGAATGGCGGTGCTGGCTCGAAGGGCTGAATGGCCTACTCCTGCACCTATTGTCTATTGTCTATTGACGTACAGATGTAAGAGGTATAGTAAAAAGCTTTGTTTTGCATGCTTTACAACCAGATCAGATATACCATACATAAATATAATCAATTCAAACTCACATACACTAGATAGAGCAAGGAAGGGGATACAGAATGCAAAGTATAGTTCTCAGCATTTCAGAGCATTAGTTCCTTAGACAAAGATCAATGTCCTAATGGGGTAGAGGTGAATTGAACAGTACATTTCCCGAAAAGGACAAAGTACGGGTGTAACTCAGCGTGCCAGGCCAGCATCTCTGGAGAACATGGATACATGACATTTTTGACTTCAGAATGGGAAGAAATGTCACCTATCCATGTTCTCCAGGGATGCTGACCTGACCCGCTGAGTTACTCCAGCACTTTGTCTTTTTTCGTTAACCATAATCTGCAGATCCTTGCTAGTACATTTCGCAAATTCCTTTAGCTATTTCTTGATAGTCAGTAGTTCCTAATATTAACATGAATGTTGAGTTGAAACAAGACAAAGCACATATTACATGAGATCCTACCAGTTGGTTGAGGAAATCAAATCAGTAGCCAGAATTCGACTCACAACATATGTTGCAGAGGGAAAAAGGATGGACGTTTAAAGTATTTTGGTGCCTATTCTAAAAAAAATTCTTCCGGCTTGAATTCTTTGCAAAAACTAATTGGGATCTGTATAGTGTATATACACATAATCTATCTATTTAGCATGTTGAGAATTCCCAGGATCTATCTGATTACACTTCCCCATTGCACTCCTCCCCCCCCCAGTCTAGTTTGGCTCAGCACCTGGATAAGCTCCAAAGTTGCAGGAACCAGTGACTCAAAATGTAGTTATTGTGCATTGATTCTGAGTAGCTTAATGCTGAAGTAACGTGTGCAGTTTGTTTCCCATGACAATGTGAAACTGGGTGGGATGTGCGCTATGAGATGAATGCAAAGAGACTTCAATGCGATTTAAGACAGGTTGAGTGAATGGGCAAATACATGGTGTATGCACAGTGATATGGATAAATGCATGCTTTTTAGATTGGTAGGAAAAATGAGAGGCAGAGCATTACTTACATGATGACACAAGAAACTGTTGATGCCAGAAAAATAACAAGAAACTATCCGCTGGTGGAATTCAGGTGGTCAAGAAGCAGGTCAAGCAGCATCAGTGGATGGAAAGGAATGGTCAATGTTTCAGGTCAACATCTTGCATCATGATCTTGCATAAGTCCTGATGCAGGGTTTTGACCCAAAACGTTGACCATTTTTTTCCACCCACAGTCCTGATGCAGGAATTTGATCGGAAACATCCACAGATGTGGCCTAACCATGGAGTTTCATCCAGCAGATTGTTGTTTTATGTTATTTACCTGATTAAAGATTAAGAAGGAATAATATATAAAGGGACCCGGGTGTTCACCTGCACCACACACTGGAAGCAAACATGTCGCTATGCAAGTTTGTGATTAAGTAGGAAGCTTGGCATGTTTGCTTCTGTTGCAAGACATTTTAAGTGCAAAAGAACGGCTGCCTTACAACCATTGCATAGAAACATAGAAAACAGGAGCAGGAGTAAGACATTTGACCCATAAAATATGCTTTACCATTCAATACGACTTTTTAAGGGTATTCGTATTCATATACTCTTCACTTACTCTTTGATGTATTTTGCATCAAGAAATCTACCTCCTTAAAATATATTCAGCAACTTGACCTTCACAGTCTTATAATAGAGAATTCCACAGGTTCACCACATTTTGAGTGCAGAAATTTCTCCTCATTTCATTTGGATATGTCTCACCTAGTTTTGCAGTTTTCGTTAAAAAAAAGACTAACTGAACAGGTCAGGTGGCAGATAGCATGCAACCTCGGTGCACGTGACAATAAACTAAACTGTAACTGTGACTTTGGAGAACATGAATAGATGACGTTTTGGTCGGGACCCTTCTCAGGTCGGGAGAAAAGTACCGACCCAATATATTACCTATCCATACTCTCCAGAGATGCCGCCTGACCCGCTGAGTTACTCCAGCACTTTGTCTCTTTTTTTTATAAACCAGCATCTGCATTTCCATGTTTCTACATGCAGTTTAGGTATCCTTGCCATAAAGGAAGTGAAGCAAAAATCAACCAGACTGGTTCCTCAGATTGCAAGGTTGACATTTAAGGAGAAATTGGATCAATTTAGGCCTGTATTGATTAAAGTCTTGAAAAATGAAAGGCGATCTCAAATTGAAAACTACAAAATTCCTACAATGCTAGACAAACTCAACGTGGGGTCTAAAATGAGGGGGGTACACACAGTCTCAGGCTATGGGATGAGGCATCTATATACTAAAACTCTCGTTTGTTTGTTCCTGAACTACAGCCAAAACGGTACACGATAGCGCGCCAATTTTAGGCCCACCTTACTCACCATCATCCCTTTGGTGTTAATGGAAGAAGTTTCATTGAAATCGGTGTTATATTTTTAAAGTCATTCACATTTTAAAGTTTAAATCGATCTCCTAGATAGGGAGGGAGGGGGGAGGAGGGAGGATAAGGGGGGTTGAGGGGGATGGAGTGGGGGGGGAGGGAGGAGGGAGGGGGGAGGGAGGGAAGGGTGAGGGAGGAGGGAGAGGGGGGGAAGGAGAGGGAAGAGGTAGGGAGGAGAGGGTGCTGCACCAATGCAGGTTTGGGCCCAACGGGTCCACTTGGTCTAGTTTCCAAATAAAAAGAGGAGAAATGTCTTCACTCAAAGACTGGTGAATCTGTACAATCCTTTATCATGGAAGGCTGTGTTGAAGTTGTGGAATATATTTTAAGGAGGTAGATATCTCAACACAAAAAGCATTAAAGAGTAAGGGGAGAGATT
Organism: Rhinoraja longicauda; assembly: GCF_053455715.1. NCBI lineage: Eukaryota > Metazoa > Chordata > Chondrichthyes > Rajiformes > Arhynchobatidae > Rhinoraja > Rhinoraja longicauda. Next base: position 101,915,038 of record NC_135953.1, on the reverse strand, counting down.
AGGAATCTGATATTAAGATAAATGATCAGCCATGATCATATTGAACGGTAGAGCATATTTTAAGGGTCCACAGACTTACTCCTGCGTTTGTTACTCCAGACTTATTCCTGCATTCAAGAGAGAGCTAGATAGAGCTCTTAAGGATAGCGGAATCAGGGGGTAAGGCAGGAACGGGGTACTGATTGAGAATGATCAGCCATGATCACGTTGAATGGCGGTGCTGGCTCGAAGGGCTGAATGGCCTCCTCTGCACCTATTGTCTATTGTCTATTGCTTTCCATGTTTCTGTGTTTGTAATTGCATTGCTCCTAACTGAAAAACAAACCAACAGATGTCGAATATTACGCCTTTATTGTTTTTTTACACAGCATGTATTTTATTGCATGCATACATTGCTGTCACCCCTCCTTCTGATGTGGGTACAATGTACTTTAATTTCCATCAACTATGTCACCTTGCCCTGGGGCAATATGTCAACTATGTTCACTCTGCAGCTGGACAAAAGCATGCAGCTATACTGAGCTGGTATTCATGCCCACGTTGCAAACAGTAAGGCAGAGCGAATCCCAGTTTTCCGCCGCAAGATAATGTTATCTTTTTGCTATTTTAAATCTTTGAGGTTTATTTTACTTTAGTTTATTGTCACGTGTACCGAGGTACAGTGAAAAGCTTGTTTTGTTGTTGTTGCTGTTGCATTCTATCCAGTCAGCGGAAAGACTATACACAAGTACAATCAAGCCGTCCACGGTTACAGATGCAGGATAAAGGGAATAATGTTCGGTTCAAGACAGTCCTGAACACATTAGCAGTTCCAGTCCTCACATCATGACAGACACACTGATAACTAGTCTTCAAACTATTCCTCTGTACTCTTCCCCAAGGGAGGAGCACAAAGGTACAAAAAGAACTATTAAAAGACACAAATATATGTTAACTCCATTTGCACAGCCCTCGGCAATCCAGTTAAATTAAACATATTTGGCTCTGTTCAATTATTTAATAGATTTTTTTTGCTGGCCAAAATTTATACTGAATTGTACAATAAGAGATTTTTTTTCAAGCAAAATATATTAGCTTCACACATGAGGAAATGTCAAAGATTTCTAAAGTTCAGGAAATTTGCCTGGTAATTTTCCACATTAAAGGTACACAGGGACTGGGTAGTACGCAGTTCACAGTATGTGGCCAACGATTCATTCATTTCCAAACATTTTCATTAATTAACATCCTACTGGTTTCGATTGACAATGATATATGAGAAGAAGTGCCAGCGAATCTTTGAAGGAGAGTGGCCCTATAATCAAAGCTGTGAAAGATAAGTCTGTGACCAAGAACACACCAAAATCCCCACCATCTGAACTTCATGCTGCCTTGGGAAAGCAACCAACATAATCAGGGATTTTGTACGTCCTCACTCGTTCCTTCTTCACCCCTCTGCTGTCGAGCAGAAAATATAGAAATTTGAAAATGCACAACACCAGACTTAGAAACAGCTTCTTCCCCTGTTTTCAGACCTCTGAATGGTCCTTCCATAAGCTTCGGCACCGTCCCCATTTTCCAACCTACCTCATTATGGACATTGGACTTTTGCTCTGGAACTGTTATGCTACAATACTGAGAAACTATACTCCACACTCTGGTATTTTTCCCTTCTTTCTAACGTTTGTACTTGGCTTGGCTTGATTGCATTCATGTATAGCATTATCTGATCTGATTGGATTGCACGCAAAAAAAGATTTTCACTGTACCTCTGTACAGAAGAAAATAATAAGCCTAAACCTAAACAAAATTTTTGGTTTATTCACCGTTGGCCACATACTGTGAACTGCGTAATACCCAGACCCTGCGTACCTTTAATGTGGAAAATTACCAGGCAAATTTCCTGAACTTTAGAAATCTTTGACATTTCCTCATGTGTGAAGCTAATATACTTTGCTTGAAAAAAAAAGTCAGTGTAAATTTTGGCCAGCAAAAAAAATCTATGAAATAATTGAACAAAGACAGAATAATGGTTGTGCTCAATTCCAGTCAGTTTGAAGTCAGCACAGGGACCAAGCAAAGTAAGGCTCTGCGGACTTCTGAGGTCATATAAGGTATAAGCCATAAGTTATGGTTTAAAGGTCTGTGTTAAGTTGAAAGGAGAGGAATGTGTGATATTTTCATGACAACAAAGATATCGAGTGCATTATATTGTAAGGCCAAGTCAGTGGATAAGACAGAGATAGATAAATTCTTGATTAGAACGGGTGTCAAGGGTTATGGGGAGAAGGCAGGAAAATGGGATTAGGCAGAAATCAACCATGATTGAATGACGGAGTAGACTCGATGGGCCAAAAGGCCCAATTCTACTCCTACAACTTGTAAACTTATAAATATATTGTTTATGCTTAAGTGGTGTTTCTTTGTTTAATGTTCAGCAAACATGCTTTAAAAATTGCTGTACTCTTGCATTCAGTATGAGATGAATATATGCTGTACATATTCAGCATACTGTATATACATCATATTAAATGGTAGGTAATACTGTGGTGGCTGATGCATTCAAGTCAGCTACAATACTGTAGTGACAATGATTCCCCTTAAATGTGCTTGGACACCAAGCAAATAACAAATAAGGATACAGCCCAGTTTATAAGGGATACCAAATGGTTCCGTGACCATTATTAAACTGCATAAACATTTTCATGGAACATTAAAAAGCTTGATTCAGTCTTCACCTAACATCCATATTCATGGAGCACAAACATTTTGTTGGAGAAATTCAGCAGCTCATGGAGGGAAATAGATGGCGTTTCTGGTTGGGAACCCTCTTCAGACCTTCATTCATTTCTGTCTATGGATGTTGACAGACCTGCTGAGTTCCTAATGCATAGGGAGTGAATGAGAAAGTGGGATAGCATAGAACTAGTGTGAACATGTAATTGATGGTCATCGTGGTCTCGGTGGGATGAAGGGCCTGTATCCATGCAGTTGTATGGGACCCTGGTGAGACCACATCTGGAATATTGTGTGCGGTTTTGGTCTCCTCATTTGAGGAAGGACATCCTTGCTATTGAGGCAGTGTAGCGTAGGTTCACAAGGTTAATTCCAGGGATGGCGGGACTGCCATACGAGGAAAGATTGGAAAGACTGGGCTTGTATTCACTGGAGATTAGAAGGATGAGAGGGGATCTTATAGAGACGTATAAAATTATAGAAGGACTGGACAGGCTAGATGCGGGAAAAATATACTGTTCGATTCATCTCCGCTGAGGACACTGGACTTTGTCTAAGGAGGTTGACATCTGCAGGTCCTCACCTCCATGCCCTATTCTTCTGCCTTTGTTTTAAATTACATCAGAAAGGCTATTCCTTGTTGGTTAAATCCTCATCTTGAAGAATACAAATTAATTTCTGCAGTTCCATGCCGTCTGACCCGCTGAGGTACTCCAGCACTTTGTGCCTTTTTGTTGTAAACCAGCATCTGCAGTTCCTTGTTTCTCTACCTCTGCAAAATTAACTTTTCTTACTGGAGATCTTAGCAGTAGTTGTTCTCTTCTGGTCTGAAGCAGCTTTACGGCCCTTTCCAAGGGTAAGACCAGTAAATTACTGCAGTAATTCATTACTTTGTCAGTGAGGCTTGCTCCAAAGTTTTAATCAGTGCAAACATCAGCCTTTATCTCACGTAACAGTTTGTCTTGGACATTAATCAGTGCAAATGCTCTCCTTGCAGAGTTCAAGGAGTTCTTTCAGAGAAAAAAAGAGAGCATGCCTTTACACCTGATAGTACTACCTCTGGAGCCCCTTACAATGTTGTATGAGTCAATACATCCCCATGGTAACAGTTCTGCGTTGCTCTGTGCATTGTTGAAAAGAAGCATTTTTTTTCCCCATCTCGTTTCATCAAAGCACCAGCATAAACATGAATTGAGGCATTCAAACTTTTCAACAGACTTTCCTATTTCAAAAATCAAATTAAAATGTTTTCTGTAGCTGTTCCACATTATCCACAATCGCAAGAACCTGTACCTACACATTAGCTTTAATTATAGGGTCCCTTTTCTGTTGCACCAAGTTTTACAGCTATAGAGTATTTCTCAGACTACTGTCATCAGGCAGCAATGAATATGTTAGATGCTTGCACACACCCTTTTAAAAGGGGAGTTATGTCCACACCTATCGAATCATATACACCGAACTTTGTTTAAGTCAACAAGAAGGAAATCTCAAATAGAGAAAAGCTGATGGAAATTTGTTGGCCTCTATCATTTGAGATTTAAAGCCACATTTGCAAGTTGCCGATGTAAGCATTAACAGTGCAGTTCCCCGAGCATTGTTAATTCAAGCAAACCTGCCATATTCTCTAGTGCAATGCACTACTTAATACATGATAGACCAGTACTAATGGACCATAGCAAACAAATGATAACAGAAAATATTGGCAGATATCCAAGAATAATTATACAAGTATTTGTACAGAACTATACCTAAGGCAAGGAATTACTGTAATCAACAGTAATCTTCACAGAAAATAGTGCACGATACTAACCACAAATATGACAATCTTACCAAAAGCAATGCAAGTAAAGATTCATATTCATGAAGTGGGTGCAATTCATTGAATTGACTCAAATTCCTTGCCTAATATAACTAAATCATTGCTGGGATCCAGGTTTATACCAATAAAGTAGATAGACACAAAATGCTGGAGTAATTCTGCAGGTCAGGCAGCATCTCTGGAGAGAGGGAATGGGTGACGTTTCGGGTTGAGACCCTTCTTCAGACCAAGTGTCACGAGAGAGGGAAATTAGAGATTTGGAAGGTTACAAAGAACATGCTAGGTGTAAAAAGGTCAAATCAAAGCAGACAATGCTCAAGGAAATGTACAATAGTTCATTGTTGGATAAGGAGAAGGTGACAATGAGGCATACAAACAGTAAAATTAATCAGAGCGGTGAAACTGGTAGGGGAACTAGAGTGGGGGAGGGACGGAGAGAGAGGGTTACTTGAAGTTAGAAAAATAAATTTTCATACCGCTGGGTTATTAGCTACTCAAGCGAAATATGAGGTGCTGCTATTATAGGAATAATGTATATAATATATATTATATATAATGTAATAATAAACTCCTTTGTGACATCTATACAGTATTCATTCCACATATGCTTAATCCTTTACAACTTTGTTGACACTAGACAAAGTTTGAATTATTAAACTGCTTTTTACCACACCACATTTAAACTTGGATTTACCTAGCTCAACTTATATGATACAATAAAGAAAATGTTACTGTGCTCCACTTTAGAAAAGGACTTTGTTTAAGTTACATTTGCTAGAATTTTTCAATCTCAACCAGTATTTAGTGTTTTAAGTGTCAAATATGTATTTTACTTCCAAAACAAAAAATATCCAAAATAATCTGTGCATTAACATTTTTTTGCTTCAGTGTAAAGCCATGAGATCTCTGTTTACCTACAGTCTCAGAGGGAACAAAATTAAGGCTAAAACCTTAAATAGCTGATATCTAGCCTTTTAAAATGCAAAACAGGAACAAACTTTTTTATATCAAGCTCTCACAGCCAACACCATTGAAAACCATCAAAAATTAGGTTTATTAAAATCAATTTATAATTGTGTTTATATAGTTGAACTGATGTTACATTTGTTTGTAATAAAGTGCAATGCATCCATTTCTGCTACTGCAGATACTGTTCATAAACCTGCTGGCGGCATGATGTGTTGGGGCAAGAGAGGAAGAGAACAGTAATATATTTGTCATGTTGCGATCAAATTTCCATTGATTGAATATTTTATTATCACATGTGACATGTCACAGTGAAATTTGTTGTTTTGCACACCATACACAAGTATGCAAAGAGTTGCCATGTATAGGGCACCAACAAAGTTACAAAGTGTTCAATGTAGTCCCCAATGGTCCCCCTTTGTTCTCGTCGGCACCCCCAAGTCGGGTCCATGATGGTCCACTTTGGGTGCATGATGAACAAAATCCATTCATTAATCTACCCAAAGAACATTAACAATCCTTTAGGAATTAGAAAAGAGCACCTGCTGAATAAAGGCATGGGGATGATAATCCATAAGATTTTTTGAGTGAGTTGTTAAATATTACTGCTGATTCGCACAACGGTGAAGAAAAGCTGCATGACAGTGTCAAATGAAGAAAGACACCGACAGGAAATGGGGAAAAAAAACAATAGTGGCTGGAAACCAGAGGGGCAGTAGTTACCTGAAATTGGAGAATTCAATGTTCAGACTGTTGGATTGTAAACTACTTAAAGTGAATATGAGGTGCTGTTCCTTCAGCTTGCCTTCAACTTTTGAAGCTGGTGGAAATACACGGGAGGGTGGTGAGATGGATGATGAGAATCACGCCAACTCTATCCATGACAGCTGAGGTGCAAGAAGCAGATGAGATGTGGTCAAGAACTATGTCAACCATAACAAAGGGGAAGCAACAGGTTAGGAGAATAGAAGAGGTACTTCTGAGGAAAGTCTCATCATCAGAGCAAATATCAAAGAAGTGGAGGGAATGGAAGAATGAAATAGAGTACTTACAGGAGCCGGGATGGGCGGAAGAGTAGTCCAGGTTGCTAGGGGAGTCTGTAAGTTTGTAATGGATGTTCATGGCTGGCCTTTCCTTTTCCTTTGAGACGAAGACAGAGATATCCAAGAGAGAAGGGTAGAGCCAGGTGTGGACCAGGTGAAGGTGGAGATATAAATGGAAATAGACTGCTCTCTTTACTGGTAATCATAGCTTAACTGTTGAAAGTAATATCCAGTATAGGAAGCTTCTATTTATTTGCTAAGGCTGTTTAAAATAAAGAAGTCTTGCCTCGTTCAGTGTGACCAAGCTCACACTGGGCGATCGTTCGGCTGAACACTATCACTCAGTCCGCCTGGGCCTACACAATCTCCCTGTTGCCAAACACTTTAATTCCCCTTCCCATTCCTATACTATCCTTTCTGTCCTGGGCCTTCTCCACTGAGGCCACACACAAATTGGAAGAACAGCACCTCATATTTTGCTTGGGCAGTTTACAACCCAGCAGTATGTTGATTTCTCTAATTTCAAGTAACTCTTGCATTCCCTCACTCCCCTCCCCCCTCCTCCCTCCCCATCCCCCCTCCCCCCCCCCCCCTAGTCGTCCTACTAGTTCCACTGTTCGCACCCTTGTACCTCTTCATTAGCACCTCTTCCCCAGCCACCAATGGGTCATTATGGGCTCCACCCTTCCCTGGTCATCTGTTACCGGTCCTGCTTTGTTCTGGCCTTTTCTTACCTCCATTTCCCTCGACTTTCAGTCTGAAGAAAGGTGCTGATCCAAAACGTCACCCATCCTTTTTCTCCAGTGATGCTGCCTGAACCGGAGTTTCTCCTCCCCAGCAATTTGTGTCTATCTTCGGTATAAACCAGCATCTGCAGTTCCTATTCTACACAACATTTCACCACTGTTGACGAGATGCCGGTGGGGTATCTATAGTGAAGCAGCTCGGTGCAACTAGTTTTTGGATTATTGTCTTCAAAATAAAGAAGTCATGCCTTGTTATCTGTGTGGAAGAGGTTTCAAATATGCACTCATTTCATAACAAGACTCATCTTTAAAAGTATCAGTGGTTTCAACAAACTCCCAATCTGTCATCTCCAACCTCTTTCTAACATCTGCAGCTTTAAATCGATTTTCAAAAATTATCAACCCCAGGGAACTGTTACTGGATTCCAGAATTCTTGGGTCTTATTTTCAATGGGTGCAGATATATTCACACTGTTTCATCCTTGTGAAATGCCCATAAATTTCTTGGTTTGTTTTTCTGATTTATTTTGAGTTACACTGTGAATTGGTTTTGGCAGAACATTTTGTATTTTATAAAATTTGCTTGTGCTTTCATTGGTTTGCAAAAAATGCTAATATCAAGATAGAACTTAGTTATGTTATTTTTTATTTTAACCACTTACCAGGACAAAAGGTAGAGAAAAACAAAAATGGCACTGCTTTTAATCAACGTAAGCCTCATCATTAATTATTGTCAAAAGACTTAGCAGATATAGACCAGTTGAAAATGTGGACAGAGAAATGTCAGATGAAGTTTAATCTGATCATGTGTGAAGTGTTTATTCACAAAATGCTGGAGTAACTCAGCAGGTCAGGCAGCATCTCAGGAGAGAAGGAATGGGTGACGTTTCGGGTCGAGACCCTTCTTCAGACTGAAGTGTTGAAGTGTTGCACTGTGTAAAAGGAAATGATACAGCAAATGGCATAATTCGGAGTCGCATTGATGTACAGAGAGATCTTGAGGCGCAAGTCCATAGCTCCTTAAAAGTGACAACACAAGTAGATTGTGTGATAAAGAAGGCATAGGGCATGATTGCCTTCCGGTTGAGTATATGTTAGGAAGTTCTGGAAGTCACGTTACAGTTGCATAAAACTTTGGTGAGGCCACCTTTGGGGTATTGTGTGTAGTTCTGCTTGTACAGGAAGGATGTGAAGGCTTTGGAGAGGGCGCAGAAGAGATTCATCAGGATGTTGCTTGGATTAGAGAGTATTAGCACTAAGGAAATGCAACAAACTTGAACTTTTTTTCTCTGGAGCATCAGAGGCTGAGGCACAACCTCAGAGAAGTATAAATTTATGAGAAGCATAGAATGGAAAATTGTTACAATCTTTTTCTCGGGATCAAATACTCAAGGGGAGGGGGGGGGGTTTAAGAGATTTATGACTCAAATTTTGTTTTACACAGGAAGAGGTGGAAGCAGATATGATGGCAATGTTGAAAACGCATTTAGACTGGCACATGAACAGGCAGAGAAAAGAAATATAAAGACCACATGCATCATGATAGGCACCAACATCATGAGCTAAAGGGCCTGCTTCTGTGCTGCACTGCACTGATCTATGTTCCATGTTCCTTCACAACTGTGGGTCAGCGCTGAGAACCATAACAGAAATAATTACAGGGTACAGTTGTGGAATTTTATGAGATTAGTACAAAGTTGTTAGCAATGGCTAAAATTGCTTTCAAAATAGCTGAGGGACATGCTAACAGATTTTGTTTTTAAAGCTGGTGTATAATTGTTGCTGCTCCAAGACGTGGATGTTATCAATGACATACAGAACATTTTACCCTCTTTATGAACTCTGTAAAAACTTTATAAATTCAAGCGCAAGTTGAGAAAACATACAGCACAAGACTCCTTTGCAGTTCCACGATAATATAGCCATATCAGACAGGCTACCACACATGTCATGCCATTCCAAGTCCAACATCAGCTATTTCTATGAGCTCTGTATGGTTGCCAATGAGTGCCTATGCTCATGTGGGTATTTGACTGAAATTATCAAAATTAATTTCACTTGCCATTTTCAGAAACACTGAACTAACTTTCCATGGAAAGAATAAAAGGGTTCAATATGTGGTTCTAATTCTGGAAATATCTCCATGCTTTCTTTCAGGTTTGCTGATATTCCAACAGGCTGGCCTGGATTTAAATGTTGATCTTGAAACTGATAGCATGAAGTGCTAATCCACTATAAAAATAACAATTTTCCACTGTCTTCAGCTGTTGGGGCCCTGTTCTCTGGAAGTCTTTCCCTAAAATTCCCTGCCTCATGTTTTCCTTGAAGACACTCCTTAAACCCTAGCTCTTTCCCCGAGCTTTAGATCACTGTTTTTAAAGGATCTCTGCCAGCATGTCAACACACTTCTCGGAATGGCAAGCAACCCTCAACAGAGGATCCATGTAAATAGGGCGTGGAACCACATATCGAATTAAAAAACCTTAGATGAAAAGCACAAAGTCTGAATTAAAAGCAAGCGACCTGATCTGATCCTGACAGAACCCAAATGCCTTTGAAATGGTTATCAATAAATAAGTCCTCAGACGTGGATTGGATTGAACTAACTCTTCATTGTGTGCAATTCTGGTCACCCCTGGTTCAATCCTTGCAACCTCATGTGCAGTATTGTGCTAAGTTTGATGTTCTATGTTCTATGACTCGTCTTAGGCCTTATCTCAACTTTCAGGTTGATGCCCATTTGAAATTGCAGTTAATTTAAAATCAGAAGAAATTAAAACGACGTCTTGTTATTTAAACCAAACTCTCTCAAGTACAATAATGGTGCATTCTAAATAACTCCAACATACCCAAGAAATGTTTAAAACATACTGAGTCACAAGATTATCATTAATAAAGAATGCTAAACCTCTAATTAAGCTGCCTTTATTAGCTTCAGAGTAGATAAGGGGCATTATTCTCAGTAGGGCATTGCTCATTTTGCACCAGTGGTTCAGCTGCCAAGTTTGTAAGTGTTATTAGCAAGCTGTTGTGCAATTACACTTGCACATTGAACAAACATCAGTACAGCACAGGAATAGGTCCTTTGGCCCACGATGTCAATGTTGGCCATGTTACCAAATTAAACAAACCCCAACTGATGACATATATCTTTCCATTATTTGCATGCTCACCTGCTCATCTAGATGCCTCTTACATGTCACTATCATATCTGCTTCAACCACCTTCCCAATCAGCACGTTCCAGGCACCTCCAAAAACGTGTACAAAACTTGCTTTCCACATCTCTATTAATCTTCTCTCCTTTCAGTTTAAAGCTATGCCCTATGACATATGGCATTTCCACCCTGCAAGACTATACAGTCAATCGTGGCATTTCCTTCAAAGCCTTTTGGAAGTTTAGTCACATTAAAGCCTTTTGGAAGTTTTGTCACATGTAAATGCACTTCCTGATGATATGGCATAACATTGGGTAAGATTTTTAGCCAAGTTGTAACTGAATCCACACCTGACTTGGGCTATCAAGTGTACCGAGAGTGGACAGTTAGCTCAGCGTTTTGGCTAGCTGTTCCAGAGATCGGTAACACTAACTATTGGCTTCACTGACATTCAAACACAGTAGGTCATTGCTGACAAGTCTGGCTGATAAAGAAATCAGTATCAGCTGAGTGTGTCACCTCAGGGATGAAAAGAATAAAACATAACATGTCAAAACACAAAGTGTTGGAGTCTGCACAACAAGTTAAAGCCTGCAGACACACACCACTCATCTACCAATCAACACTTACAGTAACTTCATCGAAATCCAAGAGTTTGTTTCCCCTTTCATGACTCAAAGAAGATACCGAAACTGAAGGGAAACCAGATTGAAAAGATTATGGAAAATTAAAACAACAGTTAACAGGGAGCTGTTGGGGAGATAGTACAATGTCACTACTTCCACTCCAATAATCTGCGCATGACATTTTAAGATCAGCCAAAATGATTATGTGTGGAAGCCATTAAGAAAGAAAAACATTGATTGCATGATATCAGCATTTCATTCTGTTCTTTTCTCAAATCTTCAGTTTTTAACATATTTCCTCTTCCTTTCTTTTTTCTCAAATAATAGCATGGAATCTTTAACGTCGTCTCAAGAGGGTTTTGGTTTAATGTCTGATCACAAAAAGATAGCATAAGAGGATGGCACAGTGGCACAGCTGGTTTTTGGGATGTGGAAGGAAAACCAGGGCACCCAAGTGTGTAGATTGCCCCAAGTGGGTAGAGAGTGGATGGGAAAGTGGGATAACATAGAACCAATATCAATGGGTGGGTGATCGGTGGTCGGTATAGATTCGGTGGGCCGTAGGGCCTGTTTCCATGCTGTGTCTTTAAAAAAAAACATTAGTGCAACACTCCTTCAATATAGTACTGGAGTGCCTGTACATTATTGCAAAAGTACTTCTGGGGATGAGACTACCAACCTTCTGAAAGTTGCGAACTCTATCATTTAGCTAAATGGACATTACTGCACAGAATAAAATTTAAATCTCAAGAGGATTCAAATCCTATGTCCTATCATAGTACTTTGCACCACAATGGGAGGATAACTTTTAAAACTTAATTTAGAATAATTCTTTATAACATTCTGAGGGCTTCATTGGAAACCACTCATTATCTAATATTGTGGTATAAAATTTAAAGTCTAACACTAAAATTATTCATAATATTTTTGATTTCTTGCAAAATATTCCCCTCCCCCCCACTCACCATCAACAACACCACAGTCACATCTGTGGAGTCATTTAATTTTCTTGGAACCATCATCTCCAAGGACCTTAAATGGGGGGCCACAATCGACTCCACAGTCAAAAAGGCCCAACAGAGGATGTACTTCCCACAGCAGCTGAGGGAACACAATCTGCCACAGACAATGATGGTCCAATTCTATACTGCCATCGTTGAGTCCGTCCTCACCTTCTCCATCATGGTCTGGTTTGGCTCACCCACCAAGCACGACATCTAGAGACTGCAATAAATTGTTCGGTCAGCTGAGAAGGTTGTTGGCCACAACATTACCCCCCCCCCCATCGATGAACTGCACACTGCAAGCGCCAGGAAGCGAGCGGGCAAGATTATCTCTGACTCCTCTCACCCTGGCCACAAACTCTTTGAAGCACTTCCCTCTGGAAGGCGACTCCGGATTGTCAAAGCAGCCACAGCCAGGCATAAAAACAGCTTTTTTCCGCGAGTAGTAGCTCTACTCAAGAACCAAAAGTCTGTAGTCTCTTTTTGCTCTGGTTTATTTCACTTACATGTTTAAACCGTAATGTGTATTCTTAATGTTTTAATGTTTTATTCTTATTTGTTTACTGTATGTTTGTGTTGTTACTTGCGGGCGGAGCACCAAGGCACGTTCCTTGTATCTATACATACTTGGCCAATAAACGTATTCAATCATTCATTCATTCATTGATTAACAGTGCAAAGTATTAAAAGAGAAAGCATTTATCTAGCTAATTGAACATCAGCAATAAATGTATCAAAAAATGTCAACACACACTCGCATGCGACATCGTGTTGATTACATATGCGAAGACATTAATTAGAAATCATTTTAATTTATATAATGGGCGTGCAAAGCTTTTGTGCAGTAAAAACATGAAAATGCCACTGGAGAGTACAAATATATAATGGGGCTGGATACGCAATTGGGCTGAAAAAACATGAACCATGAGTTCCAATTGAAACCAAATTATTCACAGCGGGAAAATTGTCAAGTGGGAAGTAGAAGGAACTGTAGGATTCTTGTACTGCTTCATAAGCAATTATATGGCAGAGTGAAGAAGCTTGTAACATAATCTATTATTTGCTCAATATCAAAAAAGTTTAGTCATGGTGTAGGAAGGATAGTGCTAGTGTATGTGGATCGCAGACTAAACTTTTTTAAACAGTTCTGCAGAGTAGATTATGTGCTATGTTGTATTTTAGTTTAGTTTAGAGATACAGCACAGAAACAGGCCCTTCGGCCCACCGAGTGGACCTGCGATCCACATACACTAGCGCTATCCTTCCTACACACTCTGGACAATTTACATTTTTTACTGAGGTCAATTAACCTACAAACCTATATGTCTTTGGAATGCGGAAGGAAACCGGAGTTCCCAGAGAAAACCCACTTGGTCATGTTGCCGACCCTGCTTTGTTCTAGCCTTTCCTTCCCTCTAGTTCTCTCCCCTCTCCATTCAGTCTAAAGAAGTGTCCTGACCCAAAATGTCACCCATCCTTTTTCTCCAGAGATGCTGCCTGTCTTGCTGAATTACTCTTGCACTTTGTGCCTATCTGCGGTATACACCAGCATCTGCAGTTCCTTTCTACCCAATTTTCCACCATTGTTGGCTATATGCTCTAGATAGAGCTCTTAAGGATAGCGGAGTCAGGGGGTACGGGGAGAAGTCAGGAACGGGGTACTGATTGAGAATGATCAGCCATGATCACATTGAATGGCTCGAAGGGCCGAATGGCCTACTCCTGCACCTATTGTCTATTGTCTATGCCGGTGATGTATCTGTAGTGAAACAGCTTGGTGCAACTAGTTTTTGGATTAATGTCTTCAATACCACAGCTCGGATGTCATCCTGGCCCATTGCCATTGCTATATCCTATTTACACAGCCATTTCTTGTTATCATATGGAGTGAACTGAACTGTAGAAACAAGGAACTGCAGATGCTGGTTTGCAAACAAAGCTGCTGGAGTAACTCAGTGGGTCAGGCAGCATCTCTGGAGAACATGAGTAGACGATGCTTCGATGCAGAACTGAATTGAATTGTTTTCAATTCAGGGGTGAATTGAATTGTTTGGAGATTAGATTCTGTGATAGTAGGGGATGTGGTCTTGACTGCCCATGAACAATAGCACCCAAATATTATCAATATTTAAAAAAATATTTTGCAAATATAAACAGGAAAGAAATGAAGGCAATATTTTGTTAACTGAAGTATAACCAAAAGATTCCCAACCTAAAAACACAGAACTGTTTCAAATTGTGGAGTCAAGCATTCATTAAATTGAATAAGAAATGCATGAGTAAGCAATGGAAATTGATCCACGTTTGGCCAGTGTTGAAATACACTGTTTTGCATTCCCTTCAAGAAAACAATGAAGTATCTATTTAAAATATAGAAACAAAAATAGAAGGCTTTGAAGTAAAGTATTTCCTGCCTAAGGTTGACACAAAGTGCTGGAGTAACTCAGTGGGTCAGGCAGCAACAATATTGATCACAGTCTCATAAAAGGAGTTCTGTGAATTTCTTACAGTTAGTAACTTACCAAGGTTTAGTGGTAAAAATAGATTCATTTTAATATAAAACTCATGTAATATTCAAAAAATGTCATTTCCAACTACCACAAAGGTACTATGGATGTATGCCCAGCAAACTGATTTTTATGGACAAAATTGATCATTTAAAATAACAAAAATAACAAAAATGTAGATATTCTATGTAACACTTACAATATTAACCAATGAATATGATGGCAGTGGACATCAAGTCTGCTGTTATTCACATTAGGCTGGACATTTTTAATGGATAATTTGTGAAGAAATAACGAAAATTCTCATCTGCAGCAGAATTTCTCCCTTTGTCAAATTACTCAGTCCCCGAACAAAACAGAAAGTGATGGAGTAACAGCGGGTCAGGCAGCATGTGGAGGGGATGAATGGAAAACTTTTCAGGTTGGGATCCTTCTTCAGACTGCGTTCTAAAGAGGGGATAGACACAAAAAGCTGGAGTAACTCAGCGGGACAGGCAGCATCTCTGGAGAGAAGGAATGGGTGACGTTTTTGGTCGAGACCCTTCTTCGGACCATCTAAAGAGGGGTCTTGACCTAAAACATCACCTGTCCTTTCCCTCTACAGATGTTGCCTGACTCGCTGATTTCCTCCAGCACTTCATCTTTTGCTCACGATGCCAGCATCTGCATTTACTTGCGTCTTCCAATAAATCCACAAGTTGGACACAGGCAGCAATTGTTGAGCGTAGGCGACTTGTTCTACCTGCTTTTCATCAAAAGATAGTGACTCGTGCCAGCATTCAGTCTTTTTATTATTTTAACTTTAGATTGCTATTCTTCAAAATTGCACTGAGACATTAGGTGCAACGGGCTATCTGGCTGAGATATGGCCAGTGCAGTGCTCAAATGATATCCATACACATGTAGTTTCCCATAGAAAAGTCATTCCTATGATTTGCAGGAGGAAGCCTGCATGCATTATCTCTTTCCTGATTAATGCTAATTTGAGCACAATTTCTACTAACGGCAACTCCTACTGAAATACTAAATCATACAGACCAGAAGATATAACTCAGAACAGACCAACATAGTACCTGGTACCTTCTGTACTCTAATAATTTACCAGTTTCCCTGCTCTCCCTCAGTGGGAGTTTCCAAAGTTATGTGGAGGGTAACATTTCACCTGTATAAAACTAGAGCTATTTAAGAGTATTAAGATGCAATGGGACATACAATGATTCATAAAAGGAAACCAGATAATATGCCACAATCAAAGATGACATAAAAACTCTCAATGCTCATAAATGGCCAAAGAAAGGCCCAGTCTTTTGACAGTCTGAAGTCATTACAATCTCTATTGATTTGCAAAATTAAATCTCAAATTTCGTGCAGCTGTTTTATTAAAGCTTTTTTTTAAAGTATCAGTTGTCATGTAATCAGGAGATCTAAGTAACACAATCACAATGCTGATGTTTCTAATGGGATATCAAAATCTACAAAGGCATTTATAAGTAAGATTATGGGATTAGATTCAAGAATTGTGCTTATTGAAAATCTTAAGGCTGATGTTAGGAAACCATTATATTAAATGATAGCTTCGAAACCACTAATCTCTAAATGGATATTTTTATGAGCAATGCATTTCTGCTGATGAAAAACATTTTTTTTTTGCAGAACAAAGCCCCTTATGTATGCATGATTTACAACAATAGAAAAAAAGTTTTTCTTTGGAATTGCCAGCAAATTGCTAATTTTCCCAAAAGTTGAAGAATGGAAAGAAGTTTCAAGCTACTGGAAGTTGATGCAACATCTAGTATGTTGCTTTTCTGCAGACGACAGAGAGCATGAAGTAGAGAGATAATGTTGCACATACATGGTCTGTACGGAAAAGAAAGAAATTGGTATCTATTTTGCATGCAATCACAACTAAAGCATGAAGCATTTTTCTATTAATGCTTTCCTACCAGCGCTCCTCTCCAAAACATCTGACGTGATTGTTTTTGAACTAATGTTTGGCTGCCACTCTGATGACCAGATTATCTTCTTATACTCTGATGACCAGATTCGTTTTATTTTGGCTTAAAAAGAAATCTGAAATCACCCTACAGTCTGAAATAAGCAAGACAGTTAGAATTAATTTTTAATACTTCAATATTGATACAAATTTTGAAACATCAAATGAAATTGACGTCTGCAGCTTAAGAACAGGGGAGAGTAAATGGCTGACATTTTTGAAATGATAATGAAGGTCCATTTTCAGATGGACAGGTTACTTGAGCTGGATTGAGTGGAGCTGCATCGTCAGAAAGCTCCCACAACAAATCCTTCAACACGATGAGGACTGGAGCTAAAACCAGTCTTAATCTTCTAAGAATACCAATTCTTAGGCGATGTAGCATTTCAATGGATAGGAGAGTAGGAGAGAAGAGGGAAGAGGGATGGGTAGAAAGGTGACCGTGTGGATAGAAACTGGATGCTCCAGTTTCCTCCCACATCCAAAAGACAATGGGGTTTGTAGATTAATTGGCTTGTGTAAATTGCCCATAGGGTCTAGGGAGTGGGAAAATGGAATAACATTGAACTAATGAAAACAGGTGATCGATGGTCAGTGGGACACGAAGGGCCGAAGGGCCTGTTTCCACTGTTTTCTCTAAACTAAACTAAACAAAGGGAGTATCTATAATTGGGTGAGACTACATGGATGAACAGGTGCACACTATACTGCTTTATCTGTGTAAAGTACTGTTGATAGCAAAGTTGTGGAACACACTTAAAGGATAAGAAAAAAAACTGAGCCAAAATGATGACAAGCAGAAATGGCCAATTCTAATATGGAGAGAAGAAAACCATTACCTACCTAAAGTTGGAGAATCCGATATTGAATCCAGAGGGCTGCAATGTTCCCAGATGGAAAATGAAATGTTGTTTCTCTTGTTTGGATTGGGCCTCTGTGACAGTGGAGGTGCCACAGTTGGAAAGGTCAGAGCGTTACTAGGATGGTGAATTAATGTGCAGGAAGCAGAAGCTCAGGGACATATTGCAGAGGGTTGCAAACCCAAAAAATTAACAGCTACTTTTTCCACAGATGCTTAATGATCTCCTTCCTGTAGCAGGGTGACCAAAACTGAACACAGGCCAATGCGGCCATGATATCCCAATATAACCGGACCATAATATCCCAACTTCTATACTCAATACCCTGACTGATGAAGGCCAATGTACCAAAAGACTTTCTTACCACCCTATCTGTGATGCCATGTTACAGGAACTATGTACCTGTACTCCCCTATTAGCTATTAGAGACTTACGCAAATGGGTGACTGCAAACAAGGGGAGGGGGCACATTATGCACCTCCCCCTCCTTCATTCCAATCATTAATCTAAAAAATATATATTAACATGCACTTCTGGGCACAAACACTAACACATTCACCCAAAATTAAGGCTGCAAGCCATTCCCCCTCAGAAAATGAGCAAATTTAAACTTCAACTCTGATGACAACCGATGGTACAAGTGTGTCATGTTGAATGGAGTTATCTCGTTAGAAATTTTCTATCAATTCAAATGTTCCTTAGTGTTCCAATCAGAAATGAGTGCATAACTGTTCTCTGACTAGATACCAAATGCTTCACATTTAAAAACAGACTTCTCTGTAACAACTGTCAAGTGATCATTTGTCATGGTTATGGAATTATGTTAACTATGTGTCAGAATCATCCAAGGGGCAGATATGCATTAGTTTTTCAAGTTAATACAGGAGCTGTCCCTGCTCACATTCCTGTAAGCCTTCGCACAATGTGTGCTCTGCTCTAAGCATTTTTGTTTACTTGTTTACTAAAATAATATTTGGGCATTGAAAGTATCACAATACTTAAAATACAAACAATTCCTACAATAAATAATGGTAAATGATAATAAATATAGAAAATGTTGATTTGCAGCAACTCGACAAGCAGTCTTCATTTTGATTTAGACTGTAGACTTTAGATTGTGCGTGAAATGTTCCAAGGTTTTCTCCAGCATGTTAACTCCGAAATTAGAGATTGTTTGCAATCTTTCCCAACCATCTCTACATATGGACTGGGAACAAACTAATTAAGTAACAGCTCCTACACACGTACAACATTCTGCAATCTTTGCACATTGCAAAACACATCCAGGCCAGCAGATGAATTATGTAGAAATAAGACTTTCGAAAATTAAAAACATTCAGACTTACAATGCAGTTTTCATATTCTTAGAAATCCCAAAGCAGAACCATTTTAATGAAAACACAGGAACTGCAGATGCTGAAATCTTGAGCAAAACACAAAGTGCTGGAGAACTCAGTGGATCAGGGGGGGAATGGACAATGTGTCGGGTCGGGACCATTCTTCACTCTGTGTCCACCGCCTTCCACCTATATCCCTCCCTCTGACTTTTCATTTCACTCCTCTTCTTTCCTTATTTGACACCCTTTTGTCTCTGTTTCGTCTTTACCACTTACTCCACCCATATGCCAATTAAACTTCCTTCATCGTATTCACCTATCACTTGCCAACCTTTGCGTGTGCCCACGTTTCTTTATCGGTTTTCTCCCCCTACTACCATCAGTCTGAAGAAGAGTCTCAACCCAAAAAGTCATTTATCCATTCCCTCCACAGATGTTGCCTGATCTATTATGTACCAGTTATTCCCTAAACCTGGTGCAAATACACGAGTATCTTTAAAAGGTAGGCATCTTATTAAGGAGAAAAATTGCACATTGCATGATCTGATAATCCTTAAATGGTGTTTTGAACATGGACTATCCACACCCTCCACTGCTGCTGCCTGATCTTCTGAGTTTCTCCAGTAGTTTGAATTTTCCTCCAGATTACATCAACTGGTGCCTTGCATCCTTGTTCATCTGTTTGAAAGGCATTATTTCAGGGATAGAAATTGGCCAGGACAGAGGGAAGAGAGCACCAGCATTTCTTCAGATATGCCCTGTATTATGTACACATCGTCTGAGAGGGCAGATGGGTTTCTTGTGAGATATCTCATTCTGAAGACCTAAACTGCAGGATTTCCAAAATTAAGACTCTAGATCCTTGATATAGGTATTAGATTCCACACTTTCTGAATTTTTGCTGAGAGTGCATAGACCTAAAATGAAATCAGAAAAAAAACCAATGATAAATTTAAAAAAATAATCCATATTTAGTTCATTAAAAAAAAACACCCGGAATGTTTATATTTGATAGTTCTTCATGGGATGAGGTGACAGTACCATTCCCAAGGATTACGAAATGCAATGTTATTGGGGGGGAAACTTTTTGCAAGTTCAGAAGATTAAACTTGTGACAAGTAGGCTATTAAAGGATCCTTTTTTAAATCACCAATGTCGTATTTATTCTTACTCATATTTATTCACCATGACTATGATTCAGAATTATTCATAGATGGCCATAGTCTCCTCAAAGAACTAAATTATGAAACATTGAAAGGAAAATTAGGAAAGAACTTGAATCTGAAAGTCAATCATAGTCTACGCAGAAGGAACGCATGCATTTGTTAAGCGAAAGACACTTAATTTTTTTCCCCCTCAAACCATGGGAAATATGAAACTCAGATTTTTGATTCTCCACATTCCAGTGAACTGAGAACTTGTTGCAATACTGCAGAAGTAGTTGAGTACCACCTGTGACCCTTACTACGAGAGAAATAAACCCTGCCTTGAATGACCCTTTAAATATGCAAGAAGCCTCCAGAGTGGACCATACCGCTACTAAACCTTTGACCCTAACCATAAAAGCCTATTAACTAAAACACAGGTCATGCACATTTACAAGCAAAAAACTGTGGGATCAAGATTCAAGTGTGTTTAATTGTCACATGCACCAACAACAGAACAATGAAATTCTTACTTGCAGCAGCATGACCAGCCTTGTAATGCAATACACATAGATAATACATACAAAGTAGACCTGATAGAAGTATAGAAAATTAGGAGAGGCATAGATAGGGTAGAGTCAGACCTTGTTCCAAGAGTGGAAAAGTAAATTACTAGAGGGCATAGCTTTAAGGTGAGAGGGGCAAAGTTTAAAGGAGATGTGCCAGGCAACTTTTTTTACACAAACGGTGGTGAGTGCCTGGAACGTGCTGCCAAGGTTGGTGGTTGAGACAGATATGATAGTGGCATTTAAGAGGCTTTTGGAGAAATATATGGTTATGCAAGGAACATATCATATCATATCATATATATACAGCCGGAAACAGGCCTTTTCGGCCCTCCAAGTCCGTGCCGCCCAGTGATCCCCGTACATTAACACTATCCTACACCCACTAGGGACAATTTTTTTTTTTTTTACATTTACCCAGCCAATTAACCTACATAACAGAGGGATATGGATGATGTGCAGGTAGATAAACGATGGTCGTGCCATCATGTTCTGAACAAACCTTGCGGTCTAAAGGGCATATTCTTGTGCTGTACAGTGTTCGATATAATAAACAAAATTAAATTAATAATCCCAACACCAGAGCAAAAAAAAAAAACAATGTCCTTAGTGCATCCAAAGACAGTCCATAGTTCATAAATCAGTGTTGTGTACATTCAAGAGCCTGATGGTTGTTTAGTTGTTATCCCTGAACCTGATGGTCACGATTTACGGACTCCTATGCCTTCCTCCCGATGGCAGGAGTGATAGGAGAGCGTGGCCAGTGTGGTGTGGAGTTTTAATGATACTGACTGGCTTTTTGAGACTATGAATCCTGTTTATGGTGGGGCAATCAGTCTACATAATGGACCGGGCAGCGTCCACCACTTTTTGTAATTTCCTAAGTTCCTGGGGGCTTCGAGTTGCCATACCAGGATATGATGCAACTGGTTAATATACCTGCTACCGTACACCTGTGGAGGTGCAAGATAGTTTTTATCAGCATACAAATTCTACTGAATCTTCTGAGAAAGTAGAGGCATTGATGGGCTTTGTTTATGATTGCATCAATGTGCGGGGCCCAGGGCAGATCTTCAGAGATATACACGCCAAGATCTTCAGAGCTATACATGCCCAGGAACTTGTTGTTGTTGATCTTCTCCATCACCAACACATAGATGAGGACAGGTTCGTGGATCCTTGACCTTTCCTTTCCAACATCAACAGTCAGCTTCTTGGTCGACGGTGCTGGCACCATTCAAACAGATTTTCAATCGCCCACTTAAAACCTAACTCATGGTTATCCATTATTCATCCAACAACCATGGGGTCATCAGTGAATTAAAAATGGCATTGGAACTATGTCTGGCTGCACACTCATGGGTAGAGAGTGAATAGAGCAGGAGAGTGAACACACAGCCTTGAGGTGCTCCTGTGTTGATTGTGTTCGAGGAGTAAATTCTACAACTGTGTTGGGATTGTCATTCTTCATTGGCATCACCTTTCTAGCAACATGAAAGCTTCACAACCACTAACATTACAGATGACACTGATGCTAACGTGGTTAGGCGTTACTAATTCTTTGTGTCAAACATAAACACCACTGTATGACTTGATTATATGTTATGTCTTGTGCTGAAAAATATTACTACTACATGACAACTGGAATCCATCACAGACAGGTATTGTTGTATAAAGTGTCGAAGGAATCTTTTTCTCATTTAGGAATTAATATATGATGTAGACTAAATGTTAATATATTCATGCAAATTGTGATGGGGGAATGAATTGAAGTGATCTGATGAAGATTGTCACTTTGAACTATAAGCAATTTGCTTTCATACCTTTCAAATAATATATATGGGTATATGGAACAAGCTGTCAGAGGAGGGAGTTGAGGCTGTTGAGGTAGTTCAGACCAGTCTGAAGAAGGGTCTCGACCCGAAACGTCACCCATTCCTTCTCTTCAGAGATGCTGCCTGTCCCCCTGAGTTACTCCAGCTTTTTGTGTCTATCTTAGGTAGTTGAATGAATGAATGAATAAGTTTATTGGCCAAGTATGTGCATATACCAGGAATGTGCCTTGGTGCTCCGCTCACAAATGACAACACAAACATACAGTTAACAATTAAGAATAAAGCATAACAACATCAAAACAATAAGGATACAACATTACGGTCTAAACAAGTGGGTGAAAATAAACCAGAGCAAAAAAGAGACTATAAACTTTGGTTATTGAGTAGAACTACTACTCATGGAAAAAAGCTGTTTTTATGTCTGGTTGTGGCTGCTTTGACAGTCCGGAGTCACCTTCCAGAGAGAAGTGCTTCAAAGATTTTGTGGCCAGGGTGAGATGGGTCAGAGATTATCTTGCCCACTCGCTTCCTGGCCTTTGCAGTGTACAGTTCATCAGACCATGATTGAGGCAGGTACTATTGTGGCGCCACCTAGGGGTCAAGCCACTTACTGATCGAACCTTCGTCACCAGAACTGGAACGATCACGACAGGGAGATGACAGTTGACAGTTGGAGATGAGAAGCTCAGCTCGAGCCCTCGAGTGAACAGACGTGTGGTGCTTCTCTCAACAGCAACCAGCACCTAACTGTTCTCCTAACTAAGCGCGCGTGTGTTCAACCACTGTTTCGTTAATAAAACCCGTATGATTCACAATGCTTGGTTTACTACATTGGTGACCCTCGACCATCCAAAACGGCTTCTTTTGGATTTCGACAATGGATGCAGACGACAACCCGGCCCAGCAGAACGCAGTCGCTCTCAAACTGCCCGTTTTCTGGACCCCACAGCCACACGTGTGGTTCCAACAGACCGAAGTCCAGTTCAATATTTGGCGCATTACCGGCGATGCGACCAAGTATTTCTACATGGTCGGCGCGCTGGACTAAAACATTGCCGGGTGCCTCATACATTACCTTTGCCAACCCCCCCAATGACGGCAAGTACGAGGGTCTCAAAGGACTCCTGTTGCGCATGTTTGGGCTCAGCCATCGCGAACAGGCCGCCCGGTTCCTTCACATGGATGGGCTCGGCGATCACAAGCCGTCAGTGCTGATGAGCGAGATGCTCTTCCTGATTGACGGACATCAGCCTTGCTTCCTATTTGAGCAAGTATTTCTGGAGCAGATGCCTGATGACATCCGCCTGCTCGTCGCCGGTAGCGATTTCGCTGACCGCCAGCAACTGGCTGAACAAGCAGACGAGCTGTGACTGGCCAAACTGCAGGATGGTGTTTCCATCGGTCGGGTGTCGACCGATCCATGGAGGTCCAAGCGGCCATTTCCAGCACAGCGTTGAAGCCGGTCTCGGGCGACGCCGGCAAAGGTACATGGTACTATTACCACCAACGCTGGGGTTCTGAGGCCCGTGGATGCCGTTCTCCCTGCACGCATCTGGGAAAAGCTGCGACCGGCGGCCAGTAGTGGCTGTCGCGGTTGGCCAGAAACATCACTTCTACACCTGGGATCGCCACTCTGGCCACCTTTCCCGTCAACACGGGAAAGTAGGTCAGCATATTGCCCCCGTCGGGATCCGACATCCGTTCCAGTAGGTGAGGCTCCCCTGACTGCCGTCGACAGCAGCCCCATCCGGACGTACGGTGTCCACATGGTTCCCCTTATTTCCGGCTCCTGCCACTTCACTTGGCCTTTCACTGCCGCGGACGTCTCCCAACCATTGCTGGGCGCCAATTTCTTTCAGTCACATTCTCTGGTGTTCGATATGAAGGGACAATGCCTCGTCCACTCTGAGACGTTCCAAACCATCTCTTTGTGCCCCGCCATCCCCGCTGCCCCACACCTCGACTCGGTATCTTCTGCGAAGAACGCGTGTGCTCAGATACTAGCAGATTTCCCCGACATCCTGACATCAGTTCCAATCCGCATGCCTCAAACACGGCGTGCTGCATCATATCCCCACCACCGGACCGCCGCTCCACGCATGGCACGCAGGCTTCCCCCCGATAACCTGCAGCTTGCCAAGGATGAGTTCCAACAAACGGGAGGACATGGGCATTGTGCGTCGGC
Organism: Rhinoraja longicauda; assembly: GCF_053455715.1. Lineage (NCBI taxonomy): Eukaryota > Metazoa > Chordata > Chondrichthyes > Rajiformes > Arhynchobatidae > Rhinoraja > Rhinoraja longicauda. The sequence continues at coordinate 101,890,531 of NC_135953.1, read as the reverse complement.
CCGACAGTCCGCGGGCTTCTCCCCTTCACATGGTCCCGAAAGCATCTGGGGGCTGGAGGCCTTGTGGGGACTACCGCCTTCTTAGTAACGCCATGACGGCCGATCAGTATCCTATTCCCCACATTCAAGATTTCACGGCCCATCTGGAAGGTGCAAAATTATTTTCAAAAATTGACCTGGTCCGCGATTACCATCATATTCCTGTACACCCGGACGACGTGCCCAAGACCATAATCATCACACCTTTTGGCCTGTTTGAGTTCCTCAGGATGCCTGTCGTCCTCAAGAATGCCGCTCAGGCTTTCCAACGCCTTATGGACATGGTAGGCCGTGGGTTGGACTTACTGTTCATTTACCTAGATGACATTCTCGTCGCCAGTCACTCTAGTCAAGAACATTGCGCGCACCTCCGGCTCTGCCAGCGGTTCAACGAACACGGCCTGGCCATTAATCTGGCTAAGTGCCAGTTTGGCCTTAATTCAATTAATTTCCTTGGCCATCACGTCACCCAACATGGTGCAGTCCCACTCCCGGCCAAGGTTGAGGCGATTCGGCAGTTTCCTCGGCCTTCCATGGTGAAAGGTCTTCAGGAGTTCATTGGCATGGTAAACTTCTACCATTGGTTCGTGCCAGCGGCTGCCAGGATTATGCGGCCGTTGTTCAAGTTCCTAGTCAGCAAGCAGCAGGACCTCGAGTGGGATGCTGAGGCCACGACCACTTTCACCGGCGCAAAGGAGGCGCTAGCACAGGCAACGTTGCTGGTACATCCGCGGGCTGAGGCTCCGACCGCCCTGACTGTGGACATCTGACACTGCTGTAGGTGGAGTACTCGAACAGCTGATCGATGGCCGCTGGCAACCACTCGCTGGGAACCACTCGAATGGAACTGCAGATACTGGTTTATATTGAAGATAGACACACAAAGTGTTGAAGTAACTCAGCTAGTCAGGCAGCATCGGTGGAGAAAAAGGATGGGTAACATTTCAAGTCGGATATCTAAGGATATCAAAACATGTTGCTGTGTTTCGCCGAGAATTGTTTCTACTGTGCTTTTAGAATTTGTTGGGAATTCATAAATACCTCCATGAAAGAGTAAGACAATACTAATTTCTGTATCTTTTACACAAAATGAATCACTAACTATGGCTTAACATACCTCATGAACAAATGAAGTTTCCAATTACAATTCCATTTCAATGCCTTATAGTTAACTTTTTACAGCTTCTGTTGACAAGTACATTAGTCATTGGTAACACATTAAAACATCAGACAGTAACCACAATAGGAATTTTGCACCATTTGGGTCAGAAAGTTGAGCATTCAATGGATGAGGAGGGAGCCGATTCCTAGGTCCAGGAGTTTGGAGATGTATTATGGGATTATGGTGTTGCAGGCAGAGTGAGAGTTGATAAATGGGTGTCTAATGTAGGAGTCTTTGTTGCTTAGATGTTCCAGAGATGTGTTTATGGCCAGGGAGATGGTGTCTGCTGTAGACCTGTTGCATCGGTAAACAAACTGCAGTTGATCAAGGCTGGCTGGAAACCTGGAGTTAATGTGCATCTGCTGTGGACCTGTGGACTACACCAATAAATGGGTAAACCCGGTAAAGATGGGAAATGTGAAAATAGAAGAGCTATTGGGGAATTTATAGCAGGAATAAGTAAATAGTTGTTTGATAAAGGAAACAGGCAAATGAGGGAATTGTAAAGAGAGAAAAAAAATGTGATCAATTCCATGGAAATCAGATTGATGAGAAATTACATCTTCTATCAGGATGGAAAGGGTGATTCTGAAGCTATGGTACACAGATAGCTAACAAATCCAATAAGGAATTCAGGATGAACCACTTAGAAAGCAATAACAATTTAGAAAACATTACCACATGGTATAGTTACCACCAGGGTCAGGAACAACTTCTTCCCCTCTGTGATCAGACTTCTGAACAATCTTTCCATAAGATAGTGTAAAGTCCTGATTTTCCAACTTACCTCACTATGGACATTGGACCTTTTTCTCTGTGCTACACTGCTGAGAACCATATTATGCACACTGCTATTTTTCTCTTCACTCTATCTTTTATACTTGCATCATGTATCGTATTATCTGATTAGATTGGATATCACACAAACAAAAACGTTTCACTGAACCTTGGCACATATGATAATAATAAGCTAAACCTAAAGCTAGGTCTAGCAACATAGATACATTTATGAGAAATCCAAGTTAAGTATGTGAAGGAAACCCAGGCCACTCTCTTCAACACAACAATGCTCTGTCGTTTCACTCAATGCTGAGTGCAGAACTGAGAGGTCGGGTTTACTGACATCGACCTCCAGTTCAATTTATACGTGGCCAAGGATGGAAGGAACTCTGAAACATACCAAGGTCTGAATGGCTGACGGCCTTGGGAATGAGAATTCAGACGTTGCAGTCAGCTTCATATATTAATCTACATTAATAAAGGCATCCTATTAATCTTCATTTTGGAACTTTAAGGCAAAGCGCGATTGACATAGGCCAAGTGAGCATGGACCTCTGGTAGTGCTAACTAGTACAGCACTCTTTAATGCAATACAAGTAAGTTACTGAACATAGGCAGACTAAACATGTTGTGCTAATCAACAAAAGTAACTCATGGTGTTTATTTTTACGATACCCAGATAATTTCAGTATGTTTTGTGCCAAATTCTAAACAATCATAATCACAATCATACTTTATTAGCCATGTTTTGCAACATACGAGGAATTTCATTTGCCAGTCATACCAATAAAAAGCAACAGAACACACAAAATACATTTTAACATGAACATGCACCACAGTGACTCCTCTGCATTCCTCACTGTGATGGAAAGCGAAAAAAAGTTCAATCTCTCCCTTCTTTGTCCTCCAGCGATCGGGGGCCTCTAACCTTCTGTTGACGGGACGATCTTACTCCCGTAGCCAGCGGCGGGCCTTCCTCATCGGGGCGATCAAGCTCCTGCATCGGGGGGGGGGGGAATCTCAGCTCCCCCGCGCCAGGTGATCTACCCCGGGTCGGGGCTTGTCGAATGTCGTGCGGCTTTTGGAGCTTCCCAACGTCGGTTTCAACCCGAGACTGCGAGCTCCTTGATGTTAAAGTCCGCAGGCCGCGGTTGGAGCGTCGATCCCAGGCAAGGAATTGGCTCCGATGGTAAGTTCACGCCCCAAGGTGAGGCTCAAAGTCAGTCCCGAGCAAGGCCTCCAGCTCCATGATGTTAGGCCGCGGAACGACTGGAGATACGATCCGGAAAATAATCGCATCTCCGGCAAGGTAAGAGATTGAAAAAAAGTTTCCCCTGACCCCCCCCCCCACCCCCACCCCCAACCCCCCACATAAAATAAACCAGAGAACATTAACACATACTTTTTAAAACACACCAAAAATAACAAACAAAAAGATGAAAAGGACAGACTGTAGGTGAGGCTGCCATTGAAGCGCCACCCAGTGTCACAAGTCTACAACTGTCAAATTACTGAGGTATTTAGTCATGAAAGCATTAAATAACACAATAGAAAAAATCCAAACCAGCGCAATCTTAGTGAACAATCAGAAATATTATTTGGAGACCGATGTAGTAGGTGCCACTCCTTCACTGAGGATTTTGGATAATTAATTGTATGAATGCCTGAGGCACAAGGTCTATGAGTATTTATTGTACCTCATTTTAAGATTTTGAAGTATTAGGTGTTTGTTCTGAAATAGTTAAAAATTCTACACTTTTCAACGCAGTTTTTAATAGCTTCAAAAGACAAACACAAAGCTAACATTAGTGTATTTAAAAAATCTTGTTCAAAATGTTCATCTGATTTATTTATTATGACAATAAATTGAATAACAGCTGGAATTAGAACACAACACCCGTGAAACAAAACATTAGTGTCAAAACAAATCTGAATCATCAATTTTAATGTACATTTTGGACAGATTGAAAGAAAACTTGATTGTAAAAAACATAGTCCAATTTCACATTGATGAATAATTAAGTTTCAGGAAGAAGCGAGATGATTTTTTGAAGTCAGTTTGCACCACTTTAGATTCACAGCTGTATTGGAACAACTGTTCAGATCTATTATAAATCACTGTTGTTTTGTGTTTCAGCTGGAGTGTTCTGTTTGACTCTGAGAGCCGTACTGTGGAAAGGACAACAAGACCTTGACTCGAGTGCAAATTTGATGTACACCAACTTTCATTTACTTGGCAATTTTACCCAACAAAATATGTCAAAGTAGCTTTACAGGAGTATTGTCAAAATGCTGAGCCAAATACAGAGATATAATGAACTGCAGATGCTGGTTTACAATAAAAGATACAATGTATTAGATTAACTCAGCGGGTCAGGCAACATCTCTGCAGAACATGGACAGGCGACGTTTCAGGTTGGGACCCAGGGGCAGGAAGGCACTTCAGGGAAGGGGAGGTTGGGAGACCACATGCCAGTTTTCATTGTTTCAGCAGTGGAACCACAGACCGCCTCTTACATGGACTCATTTTTTTCCTAATTCTGTTTTGAACTTGTGTCTTGAGTTTTTTTTGCACTGTCTTTCTCTTTTTACTGCCTTGCAAAATTTTTATGTGTAATTTACGTGTGAGGTTAGGCCTAAGAGAGGTCCAAGAGAGGCCCAAGATGTCCTAGAGTGGAAAGCTGATTCTTGGGAGCAGTTCGGTTTTGTTTAGAGATACAGCGCAGTAACAGGCCCTTCAGCCCACTGAGTCCGCACCGTCCAGAAATCCCCGCATATTAACACTATCCTACACACTAGGGCAATTTACATTTATACCAAGCCAATTAACCTACATCCCTGTACATCTTTGGAGTGTGGGAGGAAACCAAAGATCTCAGGGAAAACCCACGCAGGTCACGGGGAGAACGTACAAACTCTGTACAGACAGGATCGTAGTCAGGATCGAACCCGGGTCTCTCGCGCTGTAAGGCAGCAACTCTACCGCTGTGCTACCGTGCTGCCCAAGCAGACACAGCAGAAATGGAGAAACTGTAGGTAAAGGTGGAAGGAGTGTAGTCAAGGTAATTGTGGAAGTTGGTGGGTCTGTAGAAGATGTCAGTTAACAGTCTGTCCCCTGTGATGAAGATAGAGGGATTGAGAAAGGATCGAGAGGTGTCTGAGAATCCAAGTGAATTTGAGGGCAGGGTGAAAGTTAGCAGTAAAGTTGATGAAATCGATAAGCTAATTCGGGAGTAGGAGGGAGCCCCGATGCAGTGGTCGATGTAGTGGAAAAAGAGTTGGGGAATAGTGCCAGGTCTGGTTAGACCAAAAGCTATTCATCGTAACCAACAAAAAGAAGGGCAAAGCTGCACCACATGAAAGAAGTAAAAAGAGAAGTCGGAGAGAGTGAGGAAATGTTCCACCAGGCAGAGTAGATTGTAAGCTGGGAAAATCTCATTGGGTCTCTGTACAAGAATTTAATTGTCCCATTGTCCCAATGGCAATTAAACACTCTGGACCCCTGATTGTAACCCCTTACAAATCATCACACCTATTTTCTATGTTAAAACAAAACCATCTCTGTTCCCTGGTTTTGAGCTATCCACTGGTGTAATCAGCTTCTTTTTAGTTATCCTCCCGAATTTCATATTGATCTTTCATTCACCAATGAAATTTACCGCAGTCAATTGAAGCAAACTTCACAAATAACAAGGAAGCTAGGAGAATGTAATGCAAGAGTTTGCAAATTACATTCAATGTAAAATTTGATTCAACTAATTTGTCAGGTGTTCTTGCTCCTTCTGAGCCCATTTCCAATCTAATTAAATCATTGTGTCTCTTTATTTTTGCCTCTCTCAAATAAGCAACAAATCAATGTTATTTGATTTAAGCTCCTCATGCAACCGCAAATTTCACACCCCTCAACCTGTGGAATTTGTTGAGCATTAATTGATCTGTGAGCAACCATCTTCGATCAGTCCCTTACTATTCTGGAAAGTCGCATGGGAAAAAAATCCTCTCGTTTACCCTATCAGATCATTTCTGATTATGAATGTCCTCTGTCACATCTCATAGAAACATAGAAACATAGAAAATAGGTGCAGGAGTAGGCCATTCGGCCCTTCGAGCCTGCACCGCCATTCAATATGATCATGGCTGATCATTCAGCTCAGTAGCCTGTACCTGCCTTCTCTCCATACCCCCTGATCCCTTTAGCAAAAAGGGCCACATCTAACTCCCTCTTAAATATAGCCAATGAACTGGCCTCAACTACCTTCTGTGGCAGAGAATTCCACAGACTCACCACTCTCTGTGTGAAGAAATGTTTTCTCATCTCGGTCCTAAAAGACTTCCCCCTTATCCTTAAGCTGTGACCCCTGGTTCTGGACTCCCCCAACATCGGGAACAATCTTCCCGCATCTAGCCTCTCCAACCCCTTAAGAATTTTATATGTTTCTATAAGATCCCCCCTCAGTCTTCTAAATTCCAGCGAGTACAAGCCCAGTCTATCTAGTCTTTCCTCATATGTAAGTCCCGCCATCCCAGGGATCAATCTGGTGAACCTTCTCTGTACTCCCTCTAAGGCAAGAACGTCTTTCCTCAGGTTAGGAGACCAAAACTGCACACAATACTCCAGGTGCGGTCTCACCAAGGCCCTGTACAACTGCAGCAGAACCTCCCTGCTCCTAAACTCAAATCCTCTTGCTATGAATGCCAACATACCATTCGCTTTCTTCACTGCCTGCTGCACCTGCATGCTTGCTTTCAATGACTGGTGCACCATGACACCCAGGTCACGTTGCATCTCCCCTTCTCCCAATCGGTCACCATTCAGGTAATACTCTGCTTTCCTGTTCTTGCCGCCAAAGTGGATAACCTCACATTTATCCACATTATATTGCATCTGCCATGCATTTGCCCACTCGCCTAATCTATCCAAGTTACTCTGCAGCCTCCTAGCATCCTCCTCGCAGCTAACACTGCCACCCAGCTTCGGGTCATCCGCAAACTTAGAGATGTTGCATTCAATTCCCTCGTCCAAATCATTAATATACACTGTAAATAACTGGGATCCCAGCACTGAGCCTTGCGGTACCCCACTAGTCACTGCCTGCCATTCCTCTTACTTTCCAGACAGCTTCGGCCTACTTAACAATTTATTGTAAGGGTGACATCTGATTTAACGTAACCTGCTAACAGTGACCACAGTTGAATAAGCAACCTGAATCGTCAAACCATTCATACCTCAACCCATCGATTGTGAATAGAAACTCTCGGTATCACTGATGTTTCAAAGACCACATTTATCCAGCCAGAGAAAAAATTAAATGCATGGCCATATTTATTGCTAACACCTTTTTCCAGCAATCAGCCACCCAGAGAGGCAGGGCATCGAGATAAAGGTTAATCCTCTAATTCACCTGCCACACGGTGTTTTTGTTTGAGTCTTCACTATTTGCTATGCTTAAACATATGTAAAAGCTGCAACATACAATGCCCTTCATATTGTTTCGGACAAAGACCCATCATTTAGTTATTTGCCTCTGTACTCCACAATTTAAGATTTGTGATAGAAAAGAATCACATGTGCTTAAAGTGCACATTGTCAGATTTTATTAAAGGGTATTTTTATACATTTTGGTTTCACCATGTAGAAATTACAGCTATGTTTATACATAGTCCCCCCATTTCAGGGCACCATAATGTTTGGGACACATGGCTTCACAGGCATTTGTAATTGCTCAGGTGTGTTTAATTGCCTCCTTAATGCAGGTACAAGAGAGCTCTCAGCACCTAGTCTTTCCTCCAGTCTTTCCACCATCTTTGGAAACCTTTATTGCTGTTTATCAACATGAGGACCAAAGTTGTGCCAATGAAAGTCAAAGAAGCCAATATGAGACTGAGAAACAAGAATAAAACTCTTTGAGACATCAGCCAAACCTTAGGCTTACCAAAATCAACTGTTTGGAACATCATTAAGAAGAAAGAGAGCACTGCTGAGCTCACTAATTGCAAAGGGACTGGCAGGCCAAGGAAGACCTCCACAGCTGATGACAGAAGAATTCTCTCCATAACAAAGAAAAATCCCCAAACTCCTGTCCGACGGATCAGAAACACCCTTCAGGAGTCAGGTGTGGATTTGTCAATGACCACTGTCTGCAGAAAATTTCAGGAACAAAAATACAGAGGCTACACTGCAAGATGCAAACCACTGGTTAGTCGCAAAAATAGGATGGCCAAGTTACAGTTTGCCAAGAAGTACTTAAAAGTGCAACTACAGTCTGGAAAAAGGTTTTGTGGACAGATGAGATGAAGATTAACTTATATCAGAGTGATGGCAAAGTATGGAGGAGAGAAGGAACTGCCCAAGATACAAAGCACCTTATCTGCAAAACACGGTGGTGGGGGTGTTATGGCCTGGGCATGTATGGCTGCTGAAGGTACTGGCTCACTTATCTTCATTGATGATACAACTGCTGATGGTAGTAGTATAATGAATTCTGAAGTGGAGAGACACATCCCATCTGCTCAAGTTCAAACAAATGCCTCAAAACTCAATGGCCGGCGGTTCATTCCACAGCAAGACAATGATCCCAAGCATACGGCTGAAGCAACAAAGGAGTTTTTCAAAGCTAAAAAATGGACAATTCTTCAGTGGCCAAGTCAATCACCTGATCTGAACCCAACTGGGCATGCCTTTTATATGCTGAAGAGCAAACTGAAGGGTACTAGCCCCCAAAACAAGCATAAGCTAAAGATGGCTGCAATACAGGCCTGGCAGACCATCACCAGAGAAGACACCCAGCAACTGGTGATGTCCATGAATCGCAGACTTCAAGCAGTCATTGTATGCAAAACATATGCAACAAAATACTAAACAAGACTACTTTTATTTACATGACATTGCTGTGTCCCAAACATTATGCTGCCCTGAAATGGGGGGACTATGTATAAACACTGCTGTAATTTCTACATGGTGAAACCAAAATGTATAAAAGTGGCCTTTATTAAAATCTGACAATTTGCAATTTATCCACATGTGATTTTTTTTCTATTACAAATCTCAAATTGTGGAGTACAGAGGCAAATAAATAAATGATGGGTCTTTGTCCCAAACATTATGGAGGGCACTGTATGTCCATGTCTATCCTGTGGCACCTCATTCTGCCCAGGACACAATAAAAGAAAGGAATTAAATAGAAAAGCAAAATCACAGTGGGGAAATCTGGAATAAAAACAAAGCATGCATCAAATGCACAGAAAGCCAGGCAACTTGTGTTGAGAGATTTAACAAAATGTTATTCCAGGCTTATGAGAAGCCTGGTTGCATTTAAAAAAATAGATCATTAGATTAAAAAATGGGAAGATCTGTGCTAAAGTGAAAGGCAGGAGAAGAATGAAGGACATAAGAAGCAAAACATATGCTGGTATACATAGACGGCACTGAATTAGAGATGGTTGAAAGCTTCAAGTTCCTAGGAGTAAATATCATTAGCAACTTGTCCTGGACTGGCCATATCGAAGCAATGGCCAAGAAAGCACACCACGTCTTTACTTCCTTTGGAAGGTCCCCAACAACTCTCGCCAACTTCTACAGATGCACCCTAGAAAGCATTTTATCGGGGTGCATCACAGCATGGTTTGGGAACAGCTCCATCCAAGACTGCAAGTAATTGCAGAGTATTGTGGACAGCCCAGACCAACGCACAAACCAACCTCCCTTCCATTAACTATCTACACTTTACACTGTCTCAGCAAGACCACCAGCATAATCAAGGACAAGTCTCACTCCGGTCACTCCCTCTTCTCCCCTCTCCCATCAGGCAAGAGGTACAAAATGTGAAAACGCACACCTCCAGATTCAGGGACAGTTTCTTCCCAGCTGTTATCAGGCAACTGAACCATCCTATCAACAACTAGGGAGCATTCCTAACCTACCATCTACTTCATTGGAGACCCTCAGACTATCTTTATTCGGCCATTACTGGACTTTCTGTTGGCCTAAACATTATTCACTTTATCTTGTATCTGTACACAGTGGATGGCTCGATTGAAATCATATATAGTCTTTCCGCTGACTAGATAGCTTGCACAAAAAGATTTTCACTGTATCTTCATACTCGGGACAATAAACTAAGCTAAAAGCAATGAGAAAGTAATGGAAACAAAACATTGGTCCAGAGAACATAGCACATAGAACATAAAGCAAGCACAGGAGCAGGCCCTCCAGACCACCATGTCTGCCAAACATGAGTCAAGTTCAATTAATCTCCTCTGCCTGCATGTGATCCATATCCCTCCTTATCCATGTGCCTATTTAGAAGTATCTTAAATATCACTATCATATGTAAATGTATTGCAGAATATGGCATTTAGGTTTCTCTTCTGTGTGTTCATATTTGTACTCTTTGTGCAGTTGAATTCACTCCAGTACTGTATGTCCACATCAAGCACATCGATCTGTCTTCCCAGGACTTTATGTCCACGTAAAATACATGGTTTCAAAGGTGAAGACTGTGAACAACATGTTGCAATTCTTCATTTTGAAATCTCCCAGCTTTGAAAACTGCTTCTCTAATTTTGACCTCTATTGATCATTTGGCACTTGTGAAATGGCAGTCCAATGATTAGAGATCACAATTGTGTCTGCTGTGGGAATGTAACAGATGAAGGTCACGAGCTTTTGACAGAGGAGAATATTAAAAGTAAAAGGGAATGGTCTCCAGTTTGCCTTCCTGGCAGTTCTTCTTCTTATCGTGTCCACAACATGCTAGACATTGTGTTTCAGCCAAAACTGAACTGAACACAATTCTTAGCAATACCATTGTTCTCTGTGAGGTCCTCAGCTTTGCATTCATGCTCCAATAGAGGACAGCTCAATAGGTGCTCCATAGTTTGCGGTTCAGTGCCACATATGCAGATGACGTCTTCAGTGTCTATATAACCTCACTTCTTGAGAATCACTTTACAATGACCAGTACCAGCTCTCAGTCTGTTGAGGCATTTCCATTCAGCCCAGCTTGATTCGGCACCAGGAGAAAGTTCTTCTTTGGTACTTATGGACATGGATGTCATTGATGGAAGATTGGCTAGTCTCTCTTCCCATAATGCAACTCTAGTACTTTCAACTTCAGCATTTGGTTCAACTTCGTTGTGGAAGCTTTTCCTGGACTTTAGCCTGGACTCTTTTCCTGGACTCTTTGCGGGTTCATGGTCGAATAGGGGATGTCATATATCTGTGATCTGGCGATGGCGTTCTCTACTGCTTGCAGCACTGACGAATCTGATAGCGCTATACCAGATTGTATGTATAGGTGTCAGTTGATGTTGATCTAACACATCCAGTGATAATGCGGCAGGTTGTATTGATGGCTAGATCAATCTTCTTAGCATGGGCTGATCTTTCCCAGACTGGGCATGCATACTCTGCTGTTGAGTAGCAAAGGGCCAAGGCAGTTGATCGTAGAGTGTCAGGAATTGCGCCCTATCTTGTTCCAGTAAGTTTGCTGACAATGTTGTTTCTTGCACAGATTTTAGCTTTTGTCTTCTCAACATGGGTCTTTAGGAGAGACAACAATCTAAGGTGATTCCTAGATATACTGGGTGATCGCAGTTTTCAAGTGGGGTCCCAGACCAAGTGACGTTCAGTCGGCGTTTGGCTTCTCAGTTGCGCAGATGGAATGCACACACCTGTGTCTTTGATGGATTTGCACGGAGATGGTTCTCTTCGTAGTAAGGTGATGGTTTGTTGAGGGCATTTGAAAGTGGTTCTTCAACAGCACTGAAATCACTGGCTTGGGCAGCTACACCAAGGTCGTCTGCATAGATAAAGCGACATGTACCTTCACTTCTGGGTTGGTCGTTAGTGTAGATGTTGAAGAGTATTGGTGCAAGCACACTTCCCTGTGGTAGCCCGTTCTTGAGTTCCGCCATCAGCTCTTCTTACTACCCAGTTCGACAAAGAAGTACCTGTTCTCGAGCATCCTTTCAATCAATTCTGTTAGACGGATGTCCTTGGTAAGCTCCAGGATCTTGTGGAGAAGGCATCTATGGTTAACCGTGTCGTAAGCAGCTGAGAGGTCGACAAACACAACACCGGTTACTTTCCCGGTGTTGGTAGCTTGGGGTCATGGATGAGACTAAGTTGGTTGGTGTTCATGCATTCCTCTACTGCTTCTCCATCTTTGTTAGATTCCTTGTACCTCCATTGGGTGCTATGGTTGTTGAAATCACCAATGATGGTCTGTGGCTTACTGTGCACTTGTGGAACATAGTACGGGAATTTGAAGTCAACTGTTGGTGGCTTGTAGACAGATGTTACTATTACAGTACTCAACTCTACTGTTAGGATTTCGATGTTGTCATCTTCAGAACGGCAGTGAGCGAGAGAGAGGTATTGGCAGAGACCCAGAATCATTGCACTATTATCATATAACGCATGGCATCCCTGTGTGGTACCTCAGCTGCACGGAGGCAGAAAGGAAAGCTCTACAGCGGGTAGTCCATAGAGCTCAGAGGGCCATCGGAACACAGCTACCAGACTTGGAGGGCATCTACAACACACGATGCCTCAGAAAAGCCACCAGCATCCACAAAGACTTTTCACACCCCTGCAACAGTCTGTTCGAACTCCTTCCATCGGGCAGACGATACAAGGCCTTCTACGCCCGCACCTCCAGACTCAGGAACAGCTTCATCCCCAGGGCCATAGCTGCTATGAACCGGTCCTGCTGAGCCGGATGGCCACAACGCATAGATCAACTTGCACTTTACCCTGTCTAAAAACTGTTACAATTGTTTCGTTTCGTTGGGTTGCTGTTAATTACTTAAATGATTGCATCGTATGGGAGGCGCATTCCCAATCTCGTTGTACCCCTGGGTACAATGACAATAAAGATATATTGTATTGTATTGTATTGTACTGTTGGAGATAGGAGACAAACAATATAAACAACCATATTGAGAGAAAGAAACTGCAGATGCTGGTATATACCAAAGATAGAAGATAGATCCAAAGTGCTGGAATTTGAAGAAGTGTCCCAATCCGAAACGTCACCTATCCATTTGCTCCAGGGATGCTGCCGGACCCGCTGTTACTCCAGGGCTTAGTGTCTTATATTGTATCTATCACTGGTAATCTCTTATGTTTTAATCACTATTTATTTTTTCCTCAAATTTTAACAAATCAACACACAGTCAGGTTTAACCTCCAGCCTGATTTTGCATGTTAAGACAATGGTCAGATTAAGGTGAGGGAGAAAAAGATAAGATCTTGACCGTACAAATAAACACAAAGAACATCCAAGATTTGGAGAAAGAATGGATAAGTAGTCACCCCACAACACAAAATAATAAAAAGGTTGGCTGCAATGATATCAACAGATGTTGTTCATATGTATATTAAAACAGAAAAGGCGTCTTAACCCAGGATACAAATTGAGAAGCAGGGAGGTGACTGGATCCAAGCATCAACCGGAGGTGTAACAGCAGATCGTTAAACAAAAGCCAGAGATGAAAAGACAAAATGTGCGAGATAAGGAGATAATGATAGAAGAGGCATGAAAAGTGAAGCCAGAGGAAGGAATGTAGGTGGAAGGGGACTGAGAGGAGAAGATGAAAAGGAGAAATGGCTCTTCTTCAGAATGTCATCTTGCGTTAGTGTTTATACTGGGACTCACGTTGTCGACCTCTGAGTGGTGAGCCCTGTCAACTGACCTCAGTCAGGCGAACAACAACAAAGACAGCAGAAGCAGCTTCATAACTTCTGCTGCCTCAAACGCAAGAAGTGTTTATACTCTCAAATCCAAATCAATTCCACTTTTGTCTTTTGAGTACATTATCGTGAGGTTGATGGTTCATTCCAGCAATAAAAGGATGTTGCACAGTTGTGAGTATTATCTTTCAAACTGAACTTCAGTCTGCTCTCAGAGAAGGTCTTGAAAAATCATGTAACTTTCTATGAAGAGCACCCCAGTGTTTGTGCTTCATAAAGTGCACATAAACAGTTTAAATTGCCATTGATCTTATCAACTAATTTCTAGATTTTATTGTGCACGTATCCTATTCTTCTAACAATACGAGCAAACCTTTTGAAAAGCCGAATGTAAGCACCTTATATGTTCTTTACTTTAAATGTGCTTCAAAACACAAACTATTGCATATGAATGGAAGCTTTTCTTTCCATTGGGAACAACAAGACACAATCCATCAATGGCATGGCATTACTCATGGGAACTCATGTATCTTTCACCAGTGTGCAAATTTCTGAAAGAGTATAAAACTGGTGAAACAGATGGTCAGACTTAAAGTGGAACAGATGTAAACCTGAAGCCAGAAACTACTTTTTTGATTACTCTGGCCCCAGATAGTAGCATCTGGGTGTACACATGCCTGAGTGGAGTTTTCTCTACATTCCCCAAGTTGTGATTTATCACTTGGTTAGTTTCTGAGATCGAGCTTTGTAGGCTGTGACAACTGGAAAAACATCTTTCCAGCTTCACATTTAAAATAAGATATAACCTTAGCGATTTCTTCTATGTGGATAATGAAGGGAGGTAGAGATAATAATATTATAAACCTAATCAATTCATAAGTTGACAAAAGCAGCTATTAGATATTTTGGCAGTCTTGTCATGCCTAAACTAGATATGGGATCTATTTACCCTTGTGCTTTCAGAGTTATGTTAGTTTCCAGTGAAACAATATTTCAATTAAAATTCTCATCCTTGTATTTAAACCCTGCAGTGGCCTGAACCACCTGCACATCCCCAGCACCTCCCCAGCACATCCCCAGCCCCTCCCCAATGCCCCAACCATTTCTCTTTCATGGTAATCTCCAGCCTCACAACACTCTGGGATATCCTCACTCCTTGTCATCCCTGTTTGTGATCACCACATCAACCGGGCCTTCAGCTGCCCTCAAACCTTTCCAACTCTAGTCTTTTCTGCTTAAAACCTGACTCCTTCAGGCAAATATCTGCCTTTATACTTCCTGTGACCAGGTGTCAAGTTGTTTTTTTAAATGGTGTTCCTGGAAAGGTCATTGGGTCATGATGCTAAGTTAAGTGTGCAGTGTAAATACAAAAAGTTGCTGCCTTTGCTGCTGCTATCTCTCAGACAGACATCGGCACATACATCGTGGGTGGAGGGGCCTCCTCCTGTGCTGTACTGTTTTAGGTATGTTCCCTTTTAATTAAGGTTGTGATAAAATGTCAGGAAACAAACAAAGAAAAGTGGGATGGGTGCATGCAAGCAAGGTTGTGTGCATTTCCATGTTGACCTTTGATTAGGACACATTGAGGTACAACTGAACCTTAATTTGAACAACAGCATGTCGAACCGCAAATTCAACATGGCTCCAATGACTTGCCAAACGCTGCAGATTCATCATAGAAAACAGCCTTTTTGAATTCATCACACATTGGTTTGACAACTCCTCTGCCCAAAACTGCAAGAAATTCCAGAGAGCTGTGGATGCAGCCCAGTTCATTATGCAAACTGCACCCCATCTACACTTCACGCTGCCTCAAGAAACCAGCCAACATAATAGACAATAGACAATAGGCAATAGGTGCAGGAGTAGGCCATTCGGCCCTTCGAGCCAGCACCACCATTCCATGTGATCATGGCTGATCATTCTCAATCAGTCCCCCGTTCCTGCCTTCTCCCCATACCCCCTGACTCCGCTAAAGAGCTCTATCTAGCTCTTTCTTGAATGTATTCAAAGAATTGGCCTCCACTGCCTTCTGAGGCAGTGAATTCCACAGATTTACAACTCTCTGACTGAAAACGTTTTTCCTCATCTCCGTTCTAAATGGCCTACCCCTTATTCTTAAACTTTGGCCCTTGGTTCTGGACTGCCCCAACATTAGGAACATGTTTCCTGCCTCTAACATGTCCAACCCCTTAATAATCTTATATGTTTCGATAATGAAGGATCAATTACAACCCAGTCATTCCCTCTTCTTCCCACTCCCCTTAGGATATAAAAGCTTAAAAGCGCATACCACCAAATTCAAGAACAAGTTCTTCCCCACTGTTTTCGGACTATTAAATGGACCTCCCTCCCCCACCCTAGTTGTCCTGTCAGTTCCACTTTTCATATCCATATATTCCTTGGTTATCACTTCTTCCACAGGCAACAGTGGATCATTGTGGGCTCTACCCGTCTTTGGTCATCGGTGTTGGCTCTGATTTGTTCTGAACTTTTCAATGTTTCTAATTTCCCTACCTCCTGACTTTCAGTCTGAAGGGTTTCTACCCAAAACGTCACCTATTCCTTCCCTCTAGTGATGCTGCCTAACCTGCTGAGTTACTCCAGCTTTTTGTGTCTTTCTTTGGTCACAACCTAAGGATGTAGTCCCGATTACAAACCTTACTTTTTTTTTTTAATCTGCACTTTCTCTGCAGCTGTAACTATATTCTGGACTCTGTTTCTGTTTTTCTGTTCAGTTTGCACTCTCTGTGTGGTCTGATTGTACTCATGTTTGGCATGATTTGCCTGCATGGCACGCAAAACTACTGTATCTCAGTACACATGACAATAATAAAACAAAACCAATTAACCAACTAGAACCACAGATAAAGAATGGGGAAACAAGGAACTGCAAATACAGGTTTACAAACGAAGACACAAAGTGCTGGAGTAACTCGGAGGGTCAGGTAGCATCTCTGGAGAACATGGATAGGTGAGGTTTCAGGACCTTCCTTCAGATGCGCTTCAGAATGGGTATTCAGGGAGCTGACATTGCATATTCCAGTTGAACCATCTTTTGGAGAGTTACAGTAAGGAAAGAATATTTAGGGTAAACTGGAAACGTTGAGAATATCTGCTCTGTAAACACATACAATTCATGTGTATGAATACACCACCAACATTATTCATGCAATAATGAGCTGGTGAATATAGTCACTGTTAGGCGACATCAATGTTAGGAAAATTACACGTGAAGCTCACCAAACTGCCAGACCTTATTCTCATGGCAACTTTGATTAAAAAAAACAGATACCGATGTTCAGGGAAAGGTTATCAACTCACCTGATCTAAACTATGTTTAGTGCCAAACACATTGAACTTGGCAAAGTTCATCACAGACAGCACATTGATTGCATTTAGAACATAGAACATGGAACAGTACAATGCAAGAACAGGCCCTTCGGCCCACAATGTCTGTGCCGAACGTGATGCCAAGACCAAATCCCTGCATTCCCTGCATACCAATATGCCCTATCCATAAGTCTCTTAAATGCCGATAGTATCATATCTTCCTCAGCCACCACCCCCGGCAGCTTGTTCAAGGCACTCTTCACCTTCTGTGTAAAACAATTTTCCCCGCACAGCTTTAACCTTTCCCCCTCTCACTTTATAGCTCTGCCTTGCAGTGTTGGGCATTTCCACCCTGAGAAAAATAGTTTTGACTGTCTATTGATACAAAAAGTTGGATTAACTCAGCGGATCAGTCAGCATCTCTGGAGAAAAGGAATCGGTGACGTTTCAGGTTGAGACGCTTCTTCAGACTGAGAGTGAGAGAAAAGAGAAACGAGAGGTATGCAAAAAAGTTAAAAAGTAACGATGATCAAGGAAAGGTGGAGTCCACAATGGTCCATTGCTGGTTTAGGCTAGATGATAACGATTTATACCGACAATGAAACTCAACAGGACGACAGTGAAACTAGTGCGTCAACTGGGGTCTGGATGGGAGGCAGAGAGGGAATGCACGGGTTGCTTGAAGTTAGTGAAATCGATGTTCATACTGCTGCTTTGCAAGCTGCCCAAGTGAAAAATGAGGTGCTGTTCCTCCAATTTGCATTTGGCCTCACTCACTCTGACAATGGAGGAGGCCCAGTATAGAAAAGTTAGTATGGGAATGGGAAGGGGAGTTAAACTGTTTGGCAACCGGGAGATCACAATGGCCAAGGCAGACAGAGCGTAGGTGTCAGCGAAACGATCGCCCAGTCTACGCTTATGTCTATCCAATCTACGGCTCCCATAATTTTAAATACTTCTATCAAGTCTCCCCTCAACCTCCGATGTCCAGAGAAACCAATACAAGTAGATTCATCCTCTCCTTGTAGCTGAAATCCTCTAATCCAGGCTGCATTCCGGTAAATCTCTGCATCCTTTCCAAAGCCTCCACGTACTTCCTGTAATGGGACGACCAGAACTGCATGCAATACTCCAAATGCACCCTGAACAAAGTCCAATAGAGCTGCATCATGACTTCCTGACTCTTAAACTCAATGCTCCTAGCAATGAAGGCAGGCAGACCATTTGCCTTCTTTACAACCCTATCTACTTGTGCAACCACCTTCAGTTACCTATGAACTTGGAGTCCAAGATCCCTCTGCACATCAATGCTGTTAAGGGTCTTGTCATTAATTGTATACTCTCCCCTTGTATCCAATCTTCCAAAATGCAACACTTCACACTTGCATGGGATAAACCATACGTTTTGCTGCACAAAAGCTACAGTGTGTGTATTAAGTGCTGTACTCAGGAGCTGCCATAAGCATGCAATGAGAGGACACAAAAGTACCCATGATGTCTGATCCCAAAATGCTTCCTCAAACACATAAATTATGCAACCTTGTCAAAAGTCAGCAACAATTTATTCAGGGAAATTAACGACAGATGTCCACTTGTAGGTAACTGATTCATTTTGAGTGCATTCAGGTATGAAATGCGAGACTGCTGGCTGTAAGCAATTTTATTATCAACCTCGTGCAGGTTAAAATTTAACAGAGAGTGAAAAAGAGGATGCTAGAAATCTGAAATAAAAGTTAGGAATGCCAGAAATACTGACAAAACGCCTACTCTGCTTGTCTCTTCACAAATACTGCCTGGCTTGTTGAGTTTTCCAAAATACCCTGTTTTTTATTTAAAAGTAATCGTATTTCAATTTGGAACTGAATTCATCGCTTCAAAATTGTTTCACTTTAATTTTCACCTTTTCATTAAACAGTGGCATTTAGCCCTCTGTATAAAATTACATCCAGCGACCATGATCCTGGGTTCCAATAAAACCTTATGTGGGTCCCTATCATCAGCAGAGTCTCAGTGGCCAAGGCATCCTTGCAGATATTAAAAAGGCAATACTGGTATTGGTTTACTTTTGTCACATGTACTGAGATATAGTGAAAAACTTTGCTCACTTGCCTTCAAATCATAGTGTATACAAGTACAATCAAGCCATTCACAGTGCAATAGGTAGTGTAAACAGAAAAAATACCAGAATACAGAATATAGTGTTACAGTGCAATAATGCCATGATTAAACAGACAGAAACAACAAATTTCTTTTCTTAAAAGGTAATTAATGCATATTACAGATTTTAATAGCCATCCAATAGCTTCAAGAGCTTTAGTAACACCTGCCTTTCATTTTAAAGAATTAAAAATAAAATTATTTTTAATTCTTCAGCTACTGGGTAAGATTTGCACTTGCATAGAGTCATAGATTCATACAGCATGGAAACAGGCCTTTTGGCCCAACTTGCCCACAAGTATCAATCAATCAAAAAAACTATCGTATCCACATGCCTGTCCAAATGTTTCTTAAATGTTACTGCCTCAACTAACTCCTCAGGCAGCTCTTTCCATACACCCACCACCCTTTGTGTAAAAACATTTCTCGCATGTTCCTATCTTCCCTCACCTTAAACCTGTCTCTGGTTCTCGATTCCTTGACTCTGGGCAAAAGACTCTGTGCTTTTACCCAATCTATTCCTCTCATGATTTTGTACACCTCTACAAGATCACCATTTATCCTCCTGCAGTCCAAGTAATAAAGTCCTAGCCTGCTCAATCTCTCCCTACAGTTCAGGCCCTCGAGTCCTGGCAACATCCTCGTAAATCTTCTCTGCACCCTTTCCAGTTTGACAACATCTTTCCTATAACATAGTGCCCACAACTGAACACAATATTCTAGATGCAGTCTCACCAAAGTGTTATACAACTGCAACATGACCTCCCAACTTCTATACTCAATAGTCTGACTGATGAAGACCAATGTGCCAAAAGCCTTTTTGACCACCTTATCTTCCTGCGACTCGACCTTCATATGACCTCCTAATTTCTATACTCAATACATTGCAAGAGCACGATTTATCTCACATTCCATGATGGTAGATCCACATATCTGCAAAGACTGTGTTTATTAACTATCCCTGTTTTTTCTCTGGAAGATGGTGGTGAGCTACCTTCTTAAATCACTAATGCTGTTAGGGAGAGAGTTCTAGGATTTTGACTAATGTGAAAGAATTTCCTTGCAAGGAAGGGAACCCACTTGTGGTGACATTCTTATGCGCCTGCTACCCTTGCAGGTTGGGGATGCAGTTAGTGTTGCTGAAGCTTTGTTGTGGAAGTTTGTTGGGCAACATGGCTTACTCTCGCTCCTGCTTCTTATGGTTTCTCATGAAGAACATTTTGTAGTGGAGCACTCTACAAACATGGTGATGGGAGCGAACATGTGTAATTCAGTATCAATTCAGCCCTCAGGATGACATATCAAACCACCACACTTCTGCACTTAATAGTACTTGGTTTCACTGTACCTCTTGTATGGAGACCAAAGTAACAATAACACTTAAGTTTATGACATCAATCCAATGCGTTTTGACATAACAGGTCTAATATTTCACCAAGGATAGGTAGGTGGGATTAATTGGCTTTGGAAGAAATTATCCCATTTTCAAATTATTTGTAGCTGACAATAGACAATAGACAATAGGTGCAGGAGGAGGCCATTCGGCCCTTCGAGCCAGCACCGCCATTCAATGTGATCATGGCTGATCATTCTCAATCAGTACCCCGTTCCTGCCTTCTTCCCATACCCCCTGACTCCGCTATCCTTAACAGCTCTATCCAACTCTCTCTTGAATGCATTCAGAGAATTGGCCTCCACTGCCTTCTGAGGCAGAGAATTCCACAGATTCACAACTCTCTGACTGAAAAGGTTTTTCCTCATCTCAGTTCTAAATGGCCTACCCCTTATTCTTAAACTGTGGCCCCTTGTTCTGGACTCCCCCAACATTGGGAACATGTTTCCTGCCTCTAACGTGTCCAACCCCTTAATAATCTTATACGTTTTGATAAGATCTCCTCTCATCCTTCTAAATTCCAGTGTATACAAGCCTAGTCACTCCAGTCTTTCAACATATGAAAGTCTCACCATTCCGGGAATTAACCTAGTAAACCTAAGCTGCACGCCCTCAATAGCAAGAATATCCTTCCTCAAATTTGGAGACCAAAACTGCACACAGTTCGACCTGCATTCATTCCGCTCATCATGTTTTAAGTATGGATCGGGTGGAGAAACTGGAAAAGGTGTCTTGTCAGCTGCATTCTTGTGTACATCAGCTCTCCTTCTGTACCTGATGGTTATCATTTTTCCACTAAAATCAATATTTGTTAAAATAATTAAGAAATCTCCCTACTCCCAAGCTCGATCCCCACAACCATTGACCACACACAGAACTAGTCAGCAGGTGAAGCTTGAGATAAGAAGGTGCTTTATTATTTTCAGATGGTCTCAACAGCCTGCAGCAAAGGAGGCAGATTCTTTGTGCCAAGCTCATAATGTAAACGTTTTTCAGTGGAATTCAACTGTAGTAATAAAATATCCATAGAGGTCAGCGGGTCAAAACACCACCATCCCATTCCTCAGGGTCTACAGCTGGCTGAGCTATGCACAACCAGGGAAATATAAATCAGGGATGCCTCTGAACATGCGATACAAGCAAACCATTTAACCTTTCATCAGATAAAGGAACTGGCATTTCAGGCCAAGTGAACAGTGCACCATAAATTAACATTCTTGGGTAGATTTTAATACCCCAGAACTGTGCAGTGCAGGTGGTTCAAAATGACTGCAAACACTCTTGTCTGTGTTCCCAGCATGTTCGCAACCTCCTCCATTTTAGCTGCTGGTTAACATTGGTGGCCACAAGTCGTTAGCAGACAAGCAGTTAAATCCTATTAATATTTAAGCTAGAGTACACTAAAATCAGTCAAAAGTGAAACACAAAAAGAAATGGGAGAATTATCTGATATTTCACAAATATGACCGCAAGATATAGAAGAATTAAGCCATTAGGCCCAACGAGTTTGCTCCACCATTTGAACATGGCTGATCTATTTTTCCCTCTCAAACCCATTCTCTTGCCTTCTCCACATAACCTTTAATGCCCTTACTAATCAAGAATCATAATCAATAATTACCAAAATAGTGGAAACCTACCATAAATAAAATTTAACTGGCAGCACATTCATTACATAGAAAAAAATGATATACCACTTAATGTTAGAAGGCCAATTTGCAGATCACGACTGCAACTGTAAGTGTCTGGTATTGCTTGGGGGGAAAAAAAGTCAGTGTCAAATGGGTTAAAAGCAAGAATAAACAACCACCTTTCATCTCTCATAAGTATCTGTAGGGACACAATTTGAATTGCAAGCAGATCCAAATATTGTTGAATCTAGACAAAAAATGAATGAAAATGTACATACTATAAGGATGTTTCCAAATCCCAAAAGGCTTTCTAAAATTAACAAGATTTTGCATATTTATTTAATAACAACTCTCTTAATCTTCCAAACAAGTTGCAATTTCAGACAAGGCCAGTATTGGTGATAGAGAGATAGTGACACATGACAATGACATAGAAGAGGGACTTAAGAAAATAACTGCAGATGCTGGTACAAATCGAAGGTATTTATTCACAAAATACTGGAGTAACTCAGCAGGTAAGCAGGTCAGGCAGCATCTCAGGAGAGAAGGAATGGGTGACGTTTCGGGTCGAGTCTGAAGAAGGGTCTCGACCCGAAACGTCACCCATTCCTTCTCTCCTGAGATGCTGCCTGACCTGCTGAGTTACTCCATCATTTTGTAGAAGAGGGACTTGATCAAGGTGCCCATAATCAGACACCAGAATACTGAAATATTTTGGATAGGGACCGCAGCCGACCGTAAAACCCAGCAGGCCGGCTCATGCTTGGAAGATGCAGGAAACCGTAGCCTGGAAGTGGAGTCTGTTGAGCTGCCGCTGCTTGTCCTCCGAAGACCAGACACGAGGAGGATGGAGCTGGCGATGACAACGGACGTGATGGGAGAGGAGCGAGGCCAGTAGAAGAGAGGGAACGGGGGTCTGTCCTACCGCACCTTCAAGGTTTGCTGCGGGAGGCACCCCCAGGGAACAAAGATGGACGGGCGAGGAGAGGACGTTGGTTGCTGGTCAAGCAAGGAAAGTGATGGCTGGGAGCCCATATCAGCCTGGGGCTTGCCTGAATCAGGCACCACTCATAACAACTGGAGCTTGGACTGGACTTGGAAAATGGCACTAAAACATGGCTCCTCTTGTATGCGGGCTCAGTAGACTATTTCTGTACACAAATCAGGGATGATGTGGTGATGCTCTACTGGACTGTTTTTGTAAGGAGAGAATTTCACTGTGCGTTTGCACTTCGCACATGTAACAATGAAGTACCATTGAAATGAAACAAGAAGAACAAGGTCTTCTCTTACCTTCTATGGGATGGGCAGCTACTGGGAGATTGCTCCAGTCCTGACTCGAGGAACTAGGGTGTGGAGTAAATCTTGCTGAAATTCCATTCTCCTGTATTTTGATGGGAGACATTTGTTAACATTTTTTTAATAGACATAACTTCTCAATTTACATTTGGGTAGGTTTAGGCATAGGTTTATTATTGTCACATATACCAAGCTTTGTTTTGCATACTATCCAATAAACTCCGGTAATAGTATACATAAATACAATGAAGTCAAACTTCATCATGTTGCAGAGACCTGCGCTTTCCACCTGAATACTGGAAAATAATTGAAGCCAATGAAAATTAAGTTTGGATTGTGCAAAGAGCTGGCATGATGATGTATCCTTTAGCCCCGTTAAATCTTAACAACCATTTCCTCAATGGTGAGAAACTTCCTCGATGGTAAAATAAACAGAGGAACTGCAATAGGTTGTAATTCCACAATCAGGCCTTTTCGCTACCTTTTTTAGTTATACAATGTCTTCAGGCCATGACATTCTATCTTAGTAATGCTTATTTCCGCACCAAAAAAATCAATGCATTTCATTGCACTTTAATGTACACGACAATAAATGAAACTGAATCTCTCAGGATCTATACATCCTAACGTGCATCACACCCAACACATACTCTGCACATATACAAAAAGCTGGTGTAACTCAGTGAGGCAGGCAGCATCTCTGGAGAGAAGGAATGGGTGACGTTTCGGGTCGAGACCCTTCTTCAGACTGATTAGGGATAAGGGAAACAAGAGATATAGATGGTGATGTGGAGAGATAAAGAACAATGAATGAATGATATGCAACACCTGTCACTATACCTCCTCCCTCAACTCTGTCCAGGGACCCTGACAGTCCTTTCAGGTTAGGCAGATGTTCCCTTGCACCTCCTCCCACCTCATCTACTGTATCCGTCGTTCAAGATATGGACTCTTATACATCGGTGAGACCAAACGCAGACTGGGTGATCATTTCGTGGAACACCTTCGCTCAGCCCACCTGAACCAACCTGATTTCCCGGTTGCTGGACACTTTAATTCTCCTTCCCATTCCTACACAGACCTTTCTGTCCTAGGTCTCCTCCATTGTCAGAGTGAGGCTAAACGGAAATTGGAGAAACAGCATCTCATATTTCGCTTGGGCAGCTCACAGCCCAGTGGTATGAATATTGATTTCTCTCACTTCAGGTTGCCCTGGCATTTCCTCTCTCTCTATCCCTTCCCCACCAAAATCATACTAGCTTCTCATTTTCACCCTACAAACAGCTAACAATGGCCTGTTTGCTTTTTCATTGTTACTTTTTTGCATATCTTTCATTCATTGTTCTTTATCTCTCCACATCACCATCTATATCTCTCGTTTCCCTTATCCCCGACCAGTCTGAACAAGGGTCTTGACCCGAAACGTCGCCCATTCCTTCTCTGCCTGTCGTGCTGAGTTACTCCAGCTTTTTGTGTCTATCTTCGGTTTGAACCAGCATCTGCAATTCCTTCTTATACATACTCTGCACAGTTAGATACTGTAAGAAAACGCACAGTAATCAGCAATAAAGTAAATGACTAGAACAGCTTCTTTCAGTTAATTCATAGATAAGCACCGGTCAACTCATTAAGAGAATTCACTTATTTTCTGAGAATACCAAAATGGGATCTTTTAAATTCACTGAACAGATCTCACAAACCGGGACAGACCTCAGGTTAGAATCTGAATCAAAAAAACCTCAACAACGCAGCAATCTCTCAATGCTGCAGTGGTATATTTGCTGGGATTAGAAGCATGGAGGCTTGAATGGAGGCTTGAATCCTCAGCTTTCTGAATCAGAGATCAGAGGCACTTTCATTCAGGCTCCAAATTTAAAGATTGGAAAATGATTAGAGATCATTACCTGTCGAGTGGAAGCGATGGGGAAACAAATTTGCTACAAAACCATCAGATGGATGTTGACACCAAATCTCAATTTGCATCTTCCTCCTACCGAGGCTGGGGACCTGTGCAACTACAAACCCAGCCTTATTATTGCTTAACCAATTATTTTCAGACATATTGATCACAATTTACAAGTAGCCATGCAAAAATGATCTCCAGAAATGGATTTCCTGTAGTATTGACCCAACAATATCCTCTGTCACTTCTTCCTCTCATCAGGACTTTCTAATAGATTATGAATTTGCAAGTACTGCCGATTCCGCTCCCTCTACCCAGTCCCAGTGAATGATTTTTGCAGCTGGTACTATAAACAGTTAGTTTTACAGTTAGCAAGTGAACTCCTCTACACTCTGGTACCATTTAAAAATAGAATCCGAACTAAAGTAACCGGTAAAAGGAGTAGAACCGGAGACACGTTGATTGTTAACAACAGCTGTCAAAGCAGCCAGTTGGTTTTACAGATTAACACAATGCCTGTGGCACCACCAGGACTTTCATTCAGGCTCCAAATTTAAAGATTGGATAAACTGACGTTGTTTTCTTTCGAACAGAGGTAACTAATGGGGCTTTCATTGCAGTACATAAGATTATGAGAGTCCTAAATAGTATAAAGGAAGGATCTATTTCCTTAGCTTAAGAATCAGAAACAAGGTGCAGAGAAATAAATAATTAGTGGAAGTGCTGAAAGGGGAGTTAAGGAACAATAAATCATCCAAAGGGCAGTAGAGGGGTCTGGGCCAACCTCTCTCCCCCCACCTTTTCCCTGTGTCCCACCCAGTGAGTACCCATTTCTGCCACTATTCCGGCCCCCTTTCTGCATCCCCTTCCACCTATATCCCTTCTGCTAGTTTCACGTTTCACTCCTCTTCTCTCCTTATCTTACATCCTTTTGTCTCCTTTTTCCTTCTAGCTTTTTGGCAACCCATCTGCCAATTAAATACCCCCCCCCCCCCACCACTGAATCCACCTATCTCCTGCCAGGTTTCATCTGCCCCCTCCCCTTCCTTTTACAGCTTCTTCCCCTTTATACAATCAGTCTGAAAAAGGATCCTGACCTGAAACGTCACCTATCCATATCTTCTAGAGACCTGCTGAATAACTCCTGCACTTTGTGCGGTTTTTTGGAACTCGCTGCTTGAAAGATGATAGGGAAGAACCTTATTACACTTTTTTAATTCTTGGAGTTGAAGATGATAGACCTAGTGCTGAGGATTGGGTTTATTCTCAGTACCTCTTGGAGAAACAAAGATTGTTAGACAATGGGTCCTGACCTGAAATGTCATCCATCCATGTTCTCCAGAGATGCTGTCTGACCCACCAAGTTATTCCAGCACATTGTGTCCTTTTCTGGGTACCTTTTGACTGGCAAAGCACGATGGCTCAAGTGGCCGCCAATGGTATCATAAAATTCCTATAATTTCTAAACAATACGTCACATGGGAAATAAAGCCAAACACTTGGAAGATTTAATGATGAGCAGGACGGTGAACCAATACTGCAGCACAGAGCATAACATGCCATCAGAAAGGGG
Source organism: Rhinoraja longicauda (assembly GCF_053455715.1). NCBI lineage: Eukaryota > Metazoa > Chordata > Chondrichthyes > Rajiformes > Arhynchobatidae > Rhinoraja > Rhinoraja longicauda. The sequence continues at coordinate 101,863,566 of NC_135953.1, read as the reverse complement.
GTTTAGAAAATAAAATTGATTGAAATTGGTAGAATTGATGACTTGAAACTGCTGGAACAGCAACTGGAATTCCCAAATGATGGTGTTCACTTTTTGATTATCAACCCTGAATTTCATGCTGTTGGGAAAGCCTGCTCAAATGTTGACAGCAGTTTAAATGGAAAAATATCGAGCACTATTCAATATTTCTTTTAACAACAAGATCGTCCAAAAATGCTGAAGATCGTGGCATGATAACACTATATCATGTGATCGAACCACAAAACAAAACCACAGAGGAAGCTAATAATGTAGACACAGGGAGCCACAGATGCTGCAATCTTGCATATAACACAAAGCACAGGGAGATAAGGAACTGCAGATGCAGGAATGTAACAAGAAACTGCAGATGCTGGAATCTTGCATGGAACACAGAGTACTGCGAGACAAGGAACTGCAGATACTGGAATCTGAAGAAGGGACCAGGACCAAAATGTCACCTATCCCTGACCTGGACAGATGCTGCCTGACCTGCTGAGTTACTCCAGAACTTTGGTGTTCAAAGCTAATAATGTACTTTGGGTAGTGACTGACAATGTGGAATATCTCTTTATGTTTATCACTTTGGCCATTGTTGTTCAGCTTTACTTTCTTGTTCCGTCACACTATAGATAGCACTCAATACAATTTCCCATTTCATTCTCAACTTCTTCACCAGAAACTGAAAGCTGAGTCACTACTTCACTCTTAGTTTTTGAGGTTACAGGTGTTTAAAAATGTTGAAGTTAAATACCAATTAACAATTGGTGTATAGGCTTGTTTTTACAGACTAGAAACTAACGTGTCCTTGCCCCTTATAATATCAATGTATTGTATTTGTATTGCGTACAGTTTTGGTCTTCTAATCTGAGGAAAGACATTCTTGCCATAGAGGGAGTACAGAGAAGGTTCACCAGATTGATTCCTGGGATGGCAGGACTTTCATATGAAGAAAGACTGGATAGACTCGGTTTGTACTCGCTGGAATTTAGAAGATTGAGGGGGATCTTATAGAAACATACAAAATTCTTAAGGGGTTGGACAGGCTAGATGCAGGAAGATTGTTCCCGATGTTGGGGAAGTCCAGAACAAGGGGTCACAGTTTAAGGATAAGAGGGAAGTCTTTTAGGACCGAGATGAGAAAGTTTTTTTTCACACAGAGAGTGGTGAATCTGTGGAATTCTCTGCCACAGAAGGTAGTTGAGGCCAGTTCATTGGCTATATTTAAGAGGGAGTTAGATGTGGCCCTTGTGGCTAAAGGGATCAGGGGGTATGGAGAGAAGGCAGGTACGGGATACTGAGTTGGATGATCAGCCATGATCATATTGAATGGCGGTGCAGGCTCGAAGGGCCGAATGGCCTACTCCTGCACCTTTTTTCTATGTTTCTATGTTTCTATGTTTCTATGTAATGCTCACAAGCTGTTTTTGAATAATAAATACAGGACCAGTTTCCTCACCCGCATCTCCTCAGTGCATGTAGTTCTTCTCTTGCTTCCCCTCTTTTCAGACGGAACAAGGATAGAGTGTTCCCCTGGTGCTTAGCTTGCACCCCCACCCGCCTCCAACACATCATTCTCTAACATTTCCTACCACCTCCAACGTTATCTCATCACTCTCATCTTTCCATCCTCACCCCTTTCACGGCCCGCAGAGACCACTCCCTCTGAAATTCCTTGGTTCATTCATCCCTTGATAGACACAAAAAGCTGGAGTAACTCAGCGGGACAGGCAGCATCTCTGGAGAGAAGGAATGGATGACGTTTCGGGTCAAGACCCTTCTTCAGATGTCAGTTTGTAAGCAGACACTGGCAACCACCCTTGACTCAGTTGTCAATCTGATCGTGTAAAGATTCTTTTCATGTAGACCAGTTTTGCAGGGTAATAAATAAAATGTTATGCTTACTATCTATGTCTACAAAGTAAAATATTGCAGCAAAGACATCCCCAAACCATAAAAATATTGATTTACTTCAAGCTTGGTCATGGTGGGTCTTGGGCCACCACGGAAATAGGGATCCATGGCTTCCATCTTTTTGTCCTCATTGTCAACAGAACCTGGAAATAGCATGCTGGAGGAAGGCACAGGGGCAGGAAGGTTGAGAAGCTGGATGTCACAGCGGACAACGGCTTTCTTCACTCCGGGTACTTCCTGTACACGTTGGTACCAACGGCAGAGCAACGGCAAAGCTTTCAGTATCTGTTCTTGATGGTCCCCAAGAGAAACCTGATCAGGAGAAATTCAGAAGAAAAAAATGTGACGTTGTCTTTGTTTTGTTTTAGTTTTAGATGTACAACATGAAAACAAGCACACCGAATTCGACCCTACCAACGATCACCCGTACATTAGTGTAAGAAAATAATTGCAAATGCTGGTACAAATCGAAGGTATTTATTCACAAAATGCTGGAGTAACTCAGCAGGTCATGCCCCAACTCAGCAGGTCATGACAGAATAGGCAGGTGAAAGGTGGGTTGGTTTAAACTGCACATATTTTAATGCAAGGGGCCTGACGGGTAAGGCAGATGAGCTTAGGGCATGGAGAGGTACGAGCGACTGGGACGATGTAGCTATGAATGAAACCTGGTTAAGGGAGGGGCAGGACTGGCAGTTCAATGTTCCGGGGTACAGGAGCTTCAGGAGAGACAGGGGTGAAGGGAAAAAGAGGAGGGGGGGTGCATTGTTGATTAAGGAGGATGTTGCGGTTGTGTTTAGAGGTGACATTATGGATGGTTCGTCTGGTGAGGCTATATGGGTGGAGCTGAGGGAGAAGAAAGGGATGATCACCTTGTTGGGGGTACTACAGACCCCCGAATAGTCAATGGGAATTAGAAGAACAAATGTGCCGGGAGATTGCAGACAGCTGCAGGTCAAATATGGTTGTTGTAGTAGGGGATTTTAACTTTCCCAATATAGACTGGGAAAATCATAGCGTGAGGGGTTCAGATGGGGTGCAATTCCTCAAAAGTGTTCAGGAGTGTTTTCTTAAGCTGTATGTGGAGGCACCCACACGTGAGAGGGCAACGCTGGATCTAGTATTGGTAAACTGGGAATGGCAAGTTAATGAAGTGTGTGTGGAGGAACCTTTTGGGACCAGTGACCACAGTTCGATTAAGTTTAAGATAGTTATGGATAGGCACAGAGAGGGTCCACGTGTTAAAATGCTCAGCTGGGGTAATGCCGACTTTGAGGGTATGAGAGTAGGTCTCGCTCAAGTTGACTGGAGCAGGTTATTAGAGGGGAAAGGAACATCGGCCAAGTGGGATGTTTTTAAAAGTGTACTGAAGAAAGCTCAGGATGTGTACGACCCCGTTAGAGTGAAGGGCAAAGCAGGCAAACGTAAGGAAGCTTGGCTGACGAGGGAAATTGAGAAGTGATGGGAAATTGAGACGTTAGTCAAAAACAAGAAGGATGCATGGGACAGGTATAGGCAGCTGGGATCAAGTGCATTCCTGGAGGAGTTTCGGGAACTAAGGAGTAAACTAAAAAAGGAAATCAGAAGGGCAAAAAGGGGACACGAGATAGTTCTGGTGGGTAGCATTAAGGACCATCACAAAAGATTTTATAAATACATAAGGGGTGAAAGGGTGACTAGAGAGTGGAACCTCTCAGGAATCAAAGCGGTCACCTCTATGTGGCGCCACAGGAGATGGACAAGGTCCTAAATGAGAATATCTCCTTTGTATTTACCGAGGAAAAAGACAGTAGGACGGAGGAAATTGGAGCAGTCACTGGAAGTGTCTTGAGAGCAGTCAGGGTTACTGTCGAAGAAGTACTGAAGGGACTGTCGTGTTTGAAGGTAGACAAATCTCCAGGGCCTGATCTGATATATCCAAGGACATTGTGGCAAACTAGAGAGGAAATTGCGGGAGCCCTGGTTGAAATTTACGAGTCGTCCTTAAATACAGGAGAGGGGCCGGAAGACTGGAGGGTGGCAAATGTTGTACCTTTTTTCAAAAAGGGCTGCAGGGAAAATGAAGGGGAACTATAGGCCGGTGAGCTTAACATTTGCAGATAGTGAAGATGGTTGTGAACGATTGCAGCAGGATCTGGATCAATTGGCCAAGTGGGCGGAAGAATGGTTGATGGAATTTAATACAGAGAAGTGTGAGGTGTTGCAATTTGGGACGTCGAACAAGGGCAGGGCCTACACAGTAAATGGTAGGCCTCTGGGTGGTGTTGTAGAGCAGAGGGCTCTCGGAGTACAGGTGCATGGTTCCTTGAAGGTTGAGTCACATGTAGATAAGGTGGTCAAAAAGGCTTTTGGCATTTTGGCCTTCAACAGTCAGGATATTGAGTGTAGAAGTTGGGAGGTCATGTTGCAGTTGTATAAGACGTTGGTGAGACCGCATTTAGAATATTGTGTTCAGTTCTGGACACCATGTTATAGGAAAGATATTGTCAAGGTTGAAAGGGCTTAGAAAAGGACTAGAGGGTGTGAGCTATAGGGAAAGGTTGAGTAGGCTGGGTCTCTATTCCATGGAGCGCAAGAGGATGAGGGGAGATCTTATAGAGGTATACAAAATCATGAGAGGAATAGATCGGGTAGACGCACAGAGTCTTTTGCCCAGAGTAAGGGAATCGAGGACCAGAGGACATAGGTTCAAGGTGTAACTTTTTCACACAAAGGATGGTGGGTGTATGGAGCAAGCTGCCAGAGGAGGTAGTTGAGGCTGGGACTATCCCATCATTTAAGAAACAATTAGACAGGAACACGGATAGGACAGGTTTGGAGGGATATGGACCAAGCGCAGGCAAGTGGGACGAGTGTAGCTGGGACATTGTTGGCCGGTGTGGGCGAGTTGAGCTGAAGGGCCTGTTTCCACACTGTATCACTCTATGACTCTATGACTCTAATCATGGAAATATTCAGTTGCTATTTCCAACACCTCTGGATTTACACAGTGAGGTATGCATTTGCTAAAGTGCGTGAAACACGAAACTGAGGAAAAATGCCCCGTATTAATTGACCCTGAAAAATCCAACACTGAGCCGGATTTTAGCTTGCTTCCTCGTTGATCAAAAGTGAAATGCTTGTTGGACATAAAGTAGGTAACAAAATCTGCCAACAGACACATTTACCTGATGTCGGCCAAGCAGAGAACATACAATACATTCATCAATGAAACAGTTATTGTCCAACAGCTCACGGTGTCATGGAAAGTGCTCAACTGAAAATGACAAACAGATACCCTTTCCATATACTAATCTTTGCAATTACGGGATATCTGGGTACAAAACATATGCCTAAGCTACAATTTGTACACTGCTCCTAGATTCACAGAATCAACTGAAATCCAGGTTCAATCACTGTCTGAGCCTCTGTTAGCTTTGCACCAGGTATGAAGGCACGAGGTAAAAGTGCGATATTCTTACATGTTGTTTAAAGCAGTTTTTAAAAGGGTACATTCAGATAGTGCCTTCCACACCTTCAGATGTTCCTGGGTGGAGGGGGAGGGTTAGTTCTGCTCAGCTCCAAATCATAGAAACATAGAAAATAGGTGCAGGGGTAGGCCATTCGGCCCTTCGAGCCTGCACCGCCATTCAATATGATCATGGCTGATCATCCAGCTCAGTAACCTGTACCTGCCTTCTCTCCATACCCCCTGATCCCTTTAGCCACAAGGGCCACATCTAACTCCCTCTTAAATATAGCCAATGAACTGGCCTCAACTACCTTCTGTGGCAGAGAATTCCAAAGACTCACCACTCTCTGTGTGAAGAAATGTTTTCTCATCTCGGTCCTAAAAGACTTCCCCCTTATCCTTAAGCTGTGACCCCTAGTTCTGGACTTCCCCAACATCGGGAACAATCTTCCCGCATCTAGCCTCTCCAACTCCTTAAGAATTTTATATGTTTCTATAAGATCCCCCCTCCGTCTTCTAAATTCCAGCGAGTATAAGCCTAGTCTATCCAGTCTTTCTTCATATGAAAGTCCTGCCATCCCAGGGATCAATCTGGTGAACCTTCTCTGTACTCCCTCTAAGGCTAGAATGTCTTTCCTCAGATTAGGAGGTTTCATCCATTCCTCATAAAATGGATGAAACCTCAACATTCAAACCTCAAATTCTAAAACCCAAGTACATAATCGAGGCCGACTCTGTGGTACACTAATGAGAGTTCAATCTATGCAAAAACTGGATACCATTTAGGTTAGTTTATTGTCACTTGTATCGCGGTACAGTGAAAAGCTTTTCAGTCAGTTAGTAAAGGTCGGGAGAGCAGCAGCAGGAGCAAGGACGACAGTTGGCTGAAAGAAAGTAAGTGTGAATTACAGCAATTAAATTAGAAACTTGGTAAATTGGCCAATAGTCAAGTTAGTGACTGATATAAACAAGGCTTGCACAAGGGGTGCGGCCCTGTTGAGGGAAGTGCCCCGTGAGAAAAGTGCCCCGTGAGAAAAGTGCCCCGTGAGAAAAGTGCGAGTCTTTGGCTGCAAGTCTTCGGTGAGGAGGATACACTTGTTTTTAAGCCTGATTTGTTTTTGACACTAAAATAATGGCAGACAAGTTGGTGCAGTGTGTTTCCTGCAGAATGTGGGAAGGTAGGGACTCAGCTGGAGCTTCTGGAAGCTGCAAGAACTGTGTCCAGGTGCAGCTCCTGAATGGACGTGTGGTGGAGTTGGAAAAGCAGCTGGATGACCTCAGGGCCATCCGGGAATGCGAGAGTTTCCTGGACAGGACCTACTGTGAGGCTGTCACGCCAAGGGTCCAGGTCGAGCGAAGGTGGGAGACCATTTCAAGGGGGAGTGAACGTGGGCTATAGGAGACCCCGGTGACTGTGCCTATTGCAAACTGGTACACCCTCTTGGGAGCTGTCGGGGCAGAAGACGCTTCCAGTCCAAGCGGCGGACAGGTCGGTGGCTCTAATCCAGGCAAGGAGACCCGATCGGGGAGACCGAAGTCGGGAAGAGCCATAGTAGTGGGTTACTCCATTGTCCGAGGTACGGACAGTAGATTCTGTGGCCGCAGGCGGGGCTTGAGGATGGTCTGTTGCCTCCCTAGTGCCAGGGTTCAAGACATCACGGACCGGCTTCAGAACATCCTAGCGAGGGAACGCGATCAACCGGAAGTAGTTGTGCACGTGGGCACGAATGACGTCGGGAGGAAGAGGAAAGAGGTACTGCAACGTGAGTTTAGAGAATTTGGAAGAAGACTGAGAAGTAGGACGTCGAGGGTGGTTATCTCTGGATTGCTTCCTGTACCTCGAGCTAGTGAGGGCAGGAACAGAGATATGAATCAATGGGATTGATGCAGGGAGCAGGGATTTAGATTTCTAGACCACTGGGATCTCATCTGGGGTAGGGGTGACCTGTACAAAGGGGACGGGTTACACCTTAACAGCAGGGGAGACCAACATTCTGGCAGGCAGGTTTGCTAGTGGGTTTAAACTAAGTAGTGGGGGGTAGGGGTTGACAAATTGGGAATATGAAGATGGAGTTAAAGGGGAAGCGAATACAGGAGAAATTGCAAAGGACACTAGAATAAATGGGAATGAAAGTTCTAGATGGGATAAGAGAGTAAGGTCAGGGCCAATGGTGTATGAGGGGAGGTGAATACCGAAGTTAAAGTGTTGTATTTAAATGAGCGAAGTATAAAAAATAAAGTGGATGAGCTTGAGGCTCAGTTACATTGGCAAGTATGACGTTGTGGGAATTACAGAAACATGGCTACAAGAGGACCAGGGCTAGAAACTGAATATTCAGGGGTATACAACCTATCGAAAAGACAGACAGGTGGGCAGAGGGGGTGGGGTTGCTCTGTTGGCAAGGAATGATATTCACTCCCTTGCAAGGGGTGACATAGAATCAGGAGATGTAGAATCAGTATGGATAGAAATGAAAAATTGTAAGGGTAAAAACACCCTAATGGGAGTTATCTATAGGCCCCCAAAGAGTAGCCTCGACATAGGGTGCAAGTTGAATCAAGAGCTAAAATTGGCATGTTGAAAATGTAATGCTACGGTGGTTATGGGAGATTTCAACATGCAGGTAGACTGGGAAAATCAGGTTGGTACTGGACCCCAGGAAAGAGAGTTTGTGGAGTGACTCCGAGATGGATTCTTAGAACAGCTTGTACTGGAGCCTACCAGGGAGAAGGCAATTCTGGATTTAGTGTTGAGTAATGAACCTGATTTGATAAGGGAACTTAAAGTAAAAGCCATTAGCAGGCAGTGATCATAATATGATAAGTTTTAATCTACAAATTGAGAGGGAGAAGGGAAAATCGGAAGTGTCAGTGTTACAGTATAGCAAAGGGGATTACAGAGACACGAGGCAGGAGCTAGCCAGATTTGACTGGAAGGAGACCCTAGCAGGGAAGACGGTTGAACAGCAATGGCATGTATTCCTGGGAATAATGCAGAAATTGCAGGATCAATTCATCCCAAAGAGGAGGAAAGGTTCTAAGGGGAGTAAGAGGCACCCGTGGCTGACAAGGGAAGTCAAGGACAGCATGAAAATAAAAGAGAATAAGTATAACATAGCAAAGAAGAGCGGGAAGCCAGAGGATTGGGACTCTTTTAAAGAGCAACAGAAGATAACTAAAAAGGCAATACGGGGAGAAAAGATGAGGTACGAAGGTAAGCTGGCCGATAATATAAAGGAGGATAGTAAAGGCTTCTTTAGGTATGAGAAGAGGGAAAAAATAGTTAAGGCAAATGTGGGTCCCTTGAAGACAGAAGCAGGGGAATTTATTACGGGGAACAAGGAAATGGCAGACGAGTTGAACCGGTACTTTGGATCTGTCTTCACTAAGGAAGATACAAACAATCTTCCAGGTGTTCTAGTGGCCAGAGATCCTAGGGTGATGGAGGAACTGAAGGAAATTCACCTTAGGCAGGAAATGGTGTTGGGTAGACTGATGGGACTGAAGGCTGATAAATCCCCAGGGCCTGATGGTCTGCATCCCAGGGTACTTAAGGAGGAGGCTCTAGAAATCATGAACGCATTGGTGATCATTTTCCAATATTCTATAGATTCAGGATCAGTTCCTGTGGATTGGAGGGTAGCTAATGTTATCCCACTTTTTAAGAAAGGAGGGAGAGAGAAAACAGGAAATTATTGACCAGTTAGTCTGACATCAGTGGTGGGGAAGATGCTGGAGTCAATTATAAAAGACGAAATTTCGGAGCATTTGGATAGCAGTAAACAGGATGAAATGAATTTACGAAGGGGAAATCATGCTTGACTAATCTTCTGGAATTTTTTGAGGATGTAACTAGGAAAATGAACAGGGGAGAGCCGGTGGATGTAGTGTACCTTGACTTTCAGAAAGCCTTCAACAAGGTCCCACATAGGAGATTAGTGTGCAAAATTAGAGCACATGGTATTGGGGGTAGGGTACTGACATGGATAGAAAATTGGTTGGCAGACAGAAAGCAAAGAGTGGGGATAAATGGGTCTTCATAACAGGAGGAGTTGAGTACAAGAGCAAAGAGGTCCTTTGACAGTTGTACAGGGCCCTAGTGAGACCGCACCTGGAGTACTGTGTGCAGTTTTGGTCTCCAAATTTGAGGAAGGATATTCTTGCTATTGAGGACATTCAAAAGGTACAGTAGGTTTACTAGGTTAATTCCCGGAATGGCGGGATTGTCGTATGTTGAAAGACTGGAGCGACTAGGCTTATATACACTGGAATTTAGAAGGATGAGAACAGATCTTATTGAAATATATAAGATTATTAAGGGGTTGGACACATTAGAGGCAGGAAACATGTTCCCAATGTTGGGGGAGTCCAGAACCAGGGGCCACAGTTTAAGAATAAGGGGTAGGCCATTTAAAACAGAGATGAGGAAAAACTTTTCAGTCAGAGAGTTGTAAATCTGTGGAATTCTCTACCTCAGAAGGCAGTGGAGGCCTGTTCTCTGAATGCTTTCAAGAGAGAGCTAGATGGAGCTCTTAAGGATAGCGGAGTCAGGGGGTATGGGGAGAAGGCAGGAACAGGGTACTGATTGAGAATGATCAGCCATGATCACATTGAATGGTGGTGCTGGCTCGAAGGGCCAAATGGCCTACTCCTGCACCTATTGTCTAGTGTCTATTGTATTGCAATAGTGGTTTGATTTTTTAAGAAATATTAATTTGGGTACAAATTGCTTTGAAATAACATGAGGTTGTGAAAAATGCAGTTATAGTCATAGAGTCAATGCAGTCATAGTCATGGGAAACAGGTCTTTTGGCCTAACTTGCTCACGCCGACCAACATGCCTATTCTACACTAGTCCCACCTGTCAGCATTTGCCCCATATCCTTCTAAACCTTTCCTATCCATGTAACTTTCCAAAGATCTTCTAAACATTGTGACCGTATCTGCTTCAACTCCCTCCTTTGGCAGCTCGTTCCACATACCCAACACCCTTTATGTAAAAAAGATGCCCCTCAGGGTCCTGTTAAATCTTTCCCCTCCCTTAACTTAAACCTATGTCCTCGATTCTTGATTCCCTTACTCTGGAAAAAAGACTGCATTTACCCTATCTATTCCTCTCATAATCTTATTCACGATACACTGTCTAAATACACGATCTTCCTCTCCTTCATAAAACTACTGATGGCAATAAAGTGTCACCATTGAGTTAAGCAACACTGAAAGTCAGTTCACACTGAGCAGAGTTCCACAAATAACAGTAAGCGAATATATAATCGACCTTTAAAGGTGTCGGTTGTGAAATGGACGCTCACTGGGATATCAGCAAAGCATGCACATGTACGTCTTGTATGATATGCTCTGTATAATCGCTGGCTATGCGTTTTTGTTCATTGTATCTAACCTGCAGCAACAAAAAAGCTTACAAAGGACACCTATTTATTAAAACTTTTGGAAAATACAATTTGAAATAAAGTACAAAATAATGTTACTTTTGCATTATTATACAGAATAGCCATGTCTGCTGGTGAATTTGTGTAATAATGCTAATTGCATGGTGTCTTCTCAGGAAAGCTCGCCATCAAATTTTCTTAATGGAACAAATTTAAGACACACCAGAAAGATAAAATGTCATCAGAGAGTAAAACCCTCAGAGTGTAATATATTCAGTTTATACAGGGCAGTAAAATAAGCAAGTATGAGAAGTATCCAACAGAGATATGTCCAATTCATAGCAGGTGCACTACAATAGGCTCCTAATACCACACAGTAAATACAGCAAATTTCACTGGAAGGGTCATCAATTATTCTACACATTCTTTCTCATTTTCCAGTACTTGTTTGGAATGACAGCTGCAGTATCTCCCCAACTCCTCTCCCTATGACAATAAACCACATAGCCACAACCATACCTATTTTTCCCATGTACGGATGCCTTTCAAAGAAGTGCTAAGTTTTTTATTTAATTTCAAATTCCTTCCATTTAAAAGGCTCACCTTTCCTTTTACATATTCTTACTGAACTGTTATCTGTAAAAATCGATGTTCGGGGTGTTTAAAAGTCTTGTTGAATATTCTAGTTAGTCTGGAATCCATTAAAGCTGTAAAATGATAAAAAAAGATGGAAAATAACAATCCTAACACTGTGCTCAAATGAGCTAACCGCACAATAATATGGATCAACATTTTGATGGGTTCCTAATAAATTACATGCTTCATATCATTACACAGATCAGTGTGAAGTCAAATGCCAAATAAGCCCACAGCGATGGGAAGCCAAACTGCCTTTGTAAAAAATAAAATTGGGATTCAAGACACCCCTCTGTCGAGGGGACTTTTGCAGTCAATTCATACTAATAGCTGCAAAGGAAGGTGGCTCTAAGCTTGATTATAAACATATTCTTGATGAGACTCCCCTAAAAGCACCTAGTTGGAATGTGAACTATGTCGGAACTCACATTACCATCTTACATCCTCCCTACTATCCGAACAGATGTTACTCAAGCCTTTTCATTGGATTCCATGCAAGCTCACAATGTATTTTCTCAGCAAAAAAGAGACAGACTAGACATTCAATATTATCCAAGATTCATGACAAATAAATCAGGGAGCCCCTCATCAAAAAGGCATTGCTCACTGCAGTAGTAATCCAACTTGTTCCAATCCCTCACTCGCTCCCTCTCAATAACATGGATGAGGAGATAATTAGCCTTATGAAGTTAAGTTCAGATTCCTGATCGAAGTGGGCAGAATTCCTAAGTATCAGAGTGGGAACTGAATAGAAATGGTTCCCTAAAAATAGAGGGAAACGAACCAAATGCAGGCAAATTGGACGAGCTCAAATGGGTATCTTTTTTGGCATGGACGGGTTGAGCCACTGGTTTCAGTGCTGCGTGACTGATTTTAAGAAGCTTATGCAATCAAAAATGAGACGAGAAGAAATTTCTTCACCCTCAGGATAGTGGCTCTTTGTATTTTGTCCTAAGAGGGCTGTGAAGATTCAGTTGCAGAGAGTATTCAGGACAGGGAGCAATAGATATTTAGATTTTCTGGAAATCAGGAGGAAAGGGATTGACATGGAGAATTTGTGCTAAGGTAAATGATCTAACATGAATTTTGTATGTTTCAATTAGAAACATCCATTCTTCTATACTCAAGAGTAGAAATGTCAACCCCCTATTCCTTTTTCTATATTTCATTGACTTCTCCATTGTCCTGCACAATCTTTCCTTTCAGACACATAGCCAGCTCCCTTTTGAATGCTACAATTTAATTTCCTTCTATTACTATCCTGGCCGTGTGGTCCGCACCCTAATCACTCACAGCATAAAATTATTTTTCCTCACATAATTTTTTATTCTTTTGCCAATCACTTTAATTCCAAGCTTCCTAATCCATGACCCATTTGTCAAACAGTTTATTTCTATCTACTCTGGGTACACTTTGCATGACATTAGACATCACTACCAAAACCTCAAAACCTCCTCTGTTCAAATCTAGCCACATAAAGTCCCTCATCTCTGAAATAATTTTGGTAAATTTCTCCTTTACCCTCTCCAAAGCCTCTGTATTTTTTTCCAAAACTGGACATAAGACAACTGATAAATGATGCAGCCAAATGACGGCCCCTGATGGTTTTAGCATTGTAAACTGCAACGACTTTAGTCAGAAAGCAAATACTTTGCACTCTGTTGTGAAAATATACAAGTCCTTGAATGGGCTCAGTAGGTTTCCCTCGACTCTAAACCTGAACCCCACATCTAAAAAACTAAACAGGAAGTTTAACTACTTGGAGCAATATCAGAAACATGGATCACTGCTCACACGTTTCTTTAAAGCAATCAATCTTCCTTAAAAGGTCACACGATGAGAGGAAACAATCTTTTCCCGAAGGTCATAACACTACAAGAAAAGCTTTGCAGAAATTATTTTTCTTCCAACAAATGAAAAACAAGGCAAAAACCTTTTCTTTATTAATTCCAGTATCCCTGAACTTGTAAATACTTTAAGTTAGGGTTAGTTAGAAGAAAGTTGAGAAGGTGTTATAAGGTATCGCATAATCAGTGTTCCAGCAGTCTGACATCATTGTTTAACTCAACCTTCACATAGCATTTGTAAATTGCTCCAACCCCCGGAGTTTCTCTGGAGTGTGCAAGAAGAGAGTAGAGACAACATAGTGCTATTCATTTGCCTTTTAATATCAGTTTTGAGTAAGATTGGAGAGGATGTACACTACCAAAATAAAACAATATTTGAAGTAGTTTTAGTCTTCAGTCACCAGGACTGTGTGAAATATGTCCGTCATTTTATCTGATAGCTCCACCACAGGTGCTACAAAAGACCCTTAAGTTACAACAAACTGCTACCTTGTTGTTCTTTGTATATTTACTGGGTTTGGAGGTAAATATATTTCATGGGTGCATCTTAATTACAGTGAATGATCAGAAGAAAACTTGGGGAAAAAATGTCTAAGGGGCCTATTTCTTTTGTCCTATTGTCATTGTTACAGCAAGTGTTAGGAAGAAGCTTAAATGAAGATCCCAATGCACCTAAAGTCAGATATCCTCAGTTTCAACACAGATCTGCCCATAAGATGAACAATATCAGAGGGATGGAGAAAGGACTGATGTGTTCCAAATAAGCCAATGCCTTATTTCTGACCCCATGTCAGGAGAAGATAGGATTGGGCTCTATTATGAAATTCTATTCCCAACTTTTCCTCTCAATTAAGAAGTTACTGAAACTTTCTGGGTTTACTTTGCTTCAGCTGTGGCTCAATTGTTAGCACTTTTGTCTCTGATTCAGATGGTGCTGGATTCAAGTACAACTGTAGAGCCAAACATTGAAAGTGCAGCCTTTCTATCACAACTTAAAACCAAGGGCCATCTGCCCCTACAGATGGATACAAAAGATATCACTTCTTCTTCATTAGATGGATGAGGTAACATCGGCTATCGATCGATAGTTACCTGTCTACCCATTTGCTGTTCCATGCTTCCAACTTTACCCCAGTGGCAATTTTATAAAAATAAGAAATTGGTTTTCGAATACCCCAAAGTACAAGGCATCACAAACTTTTCTCCTCCTAGGTGCATGAACCCAGATTTGTCACCTACCTTAAAATGAAAGTTAAGTCGTTCAGAAGTGAAATCTGAAAGCATTTATTCATCATACTGTAAAAAACTAAAGATTATGGAACTCTCTTGCCTTTAAAATCTAGTGGGTGGTGCAGTGGTTGGAAGAACTAGTTTCATAACAAAATGTAAGTGCGTTCGCTGGAATTCTATATGATCTTATGGGAAAGACCCTAAATAGAACAGCAAAGGTACTGTACCACAGTAGGAACAACTTTTGCTGCAATATAGTGATTATCAAGCGTAGAATCAGTGAATATACAGTAAGATAAAGATGGATCCAGATACAGAGCAATGGTGACTGAATGGCAAGTTTAAGAGGGGTTAAATGGACAACTCCTGGCTCTACAGAAATACGTCGGAACCTTTAGAGCAAGGAAACAATAGCAAAACGATTAATCCAGTAGGAAATGAATATGTAAAAAATCTGTAAGTGCCATAAATCTGAAATAAAACACAGAAAATGCTGGGATCATTCAATAGGTCAAGCAGTATCTGTTGAAAGGGAAACAGAATTAATATTTCAGGTTCAAAACCCTTCATCAGCACTGATCTGACAAAAGTCTCAGATCAAGTCTAGTGTCTTGAGAGCAGTCAGTATTACGGTCGCAAAGGTGCAGAAGGTCCTGACGCTTAGGAAGATAGACAAATTTCCCTGGCCTGATCAGATACATCCAAGGACACTGGCAAACTAGAGAGGAGCCCTCATGGAGATCTATAAGTCGTCGTAAATACAGACGAGGTACCGTTAGGCTGGAGGGAGGCAAATGTTGTGACTCTATTCAAGACGGCTGCAGGGAAAAGGCTGGGAACTACAGGCCAATGAGCTTAACATCTTTTGTCGGAAAGTTACTAGAAAGGTTGATAAAAGTAGAGCTGTAGACAAGATTTCAGTAATTTGATAACGTTCTGCATGGTAGGCTGCTCTGGAAGGTTAGATCCCATGGGATTAGAAACATAGAAAATAGCTGCAGGAGGAGGCCATTCGGCCCTTCGAGCCAGCACCGACCGCTTCAAGGAGAGATAGCTGAATGGATAAAAAATTGCTTCATGGAAGGAAGCAGAGGTTGCTGGTGGAAGGTTGTTTTTTGGACTGGCGGCCTGTGACTAGTGGTGTGCCTCAGGGTTCATTGCTGGGCCCATTGCTGTTTATCATCTATATCAATGATTTGGATGAGAACATACACAGCATGGATAGTAAGTTTGCATTTTGGGAGCACTAACATGGACAGAACCTACACAATCAACAGTTGGCATCTAGGGAGTATTATAGAGCAGAGGGATCGAGGATTAAAGGTACATAGTTCAATGAAAGTGGTATCACAGGTAGATATTGTGGTCAAAAAGGCTTTTGGCACATAGGGCTTCACCAGTCAGAGCATTCAATATAGAAGTTGGGAGGTAATGTTGCAGTTGTATAAGAATTGATGAGGCCACATTTAGAGTATTGTGTTCAGTTTTAGACACCAGGTTATAGGGCAGACGCTGTCAAGCTCGAAAGGGTGCAGAGAAGATTTACGAGGATGTTGCCAGAATTCGAGGGTCGGAGCTGTCGAGAAAGCAGGCTAGGACTCCATTCCTTAGAGCACAGATGGATGGGGGGTGATCTTATAGAGGTGTAAAAAATCACGAGGAGAATAGATTGGGTTGACGCACAGAGTATCTTGCTAAGAGTTGGGGAATCGAGAACCAGAGGACATGGGTTTAAGGTGAGGGGGAAAAGATTTAATAGGAACCTGAGGAGTAACTTTTTTACACAAACGGTGGTGGGCGTATGAAACAAATTACCAGAGGACGTAGTCGAGGCAGATACCATCGCAAAGTTTAAGAAACATTTAGACAGGTACTTGGATAGGTTTAGAGGGATATGGACCAAATGCAGGCAAGTGAAACTAGGGTCGATGGGACATGTTGCCCAGTGTGGGCAAGTTGGGCTGAAAGGCCTGTTTCCATGCTGTAAGATTCGATAAATCTATGACTTTATCCAAAATGTTGATTCTGTTTCTATTTCTACAGCTGTTTACTGACCTGTTGAGTGATTCAATCAATTTCTGGTTAACTCCATAAATCCAAAACACTGCTGAACACTCCCACCATGAACTTCAAACTTTTCACTGAGGTGTCTTGAAGCGCTTTTCATAAAATGATCTGCTCTACAATGTGACAGAATTATTGTTCAATACAAGTCAATTTTTTTAAAATGTTAAACCAGTTACTAGTTTGCTCAATAATCTAAATCTACAAAAGTAATTTTAGACATTGTCAAATCAAATCAAATTTTAATCAAATCAAATTTTAGATATATTGTCAAATCAAATCAAATAAGACCTCCTATGAACCATTCTCAAACTAAAAAGAAAAATCATGTTCAGAGCTTAATTAAGCAGATAATAAACAAAATAATGAAAAACTTACAAAAAAGTAGTGTAGACATGGAAATAGGACCATATCTGTGAGAGTGAAGTAAATTCCTTCAGCAAACACATGTTCCAGTGGTGGAAGATCAGAGGTTTTCACTTTTCTAATACTGGACTGCTCCCTGCTGCTCACAACTGGTATCTGCTCCATTGCTAATTTTGAAAGTGCTGTCCTCAGCTCCAGGCTTAACCCTTCAGTGTCCTTGTTTTTCTCACTTAAATCGTTATTTACGTCAGCACCTTCACCAGAGCAGCCAGCTCCTCCATCAGATGCCTTTTCGGTAGGCTCTTTATTTTTGCTTTCCATGTTTTTCTCACTTAAATCTTTAGTTATGCCACCTCCGTCATCAGAGCAGCCACCTCCTCCTTCAGATCCCTCTTCAGTAGGCTCTTCATTTTTGCTGTCCTTCTTTTCCGCACTTAGATCTGTAGTTACGCCAGATCCTTCATCAGAACAGCCAGCTCCTCCATTAGATGCCTTTTTGGTAGGCTTGTTATTTTCGTTCCTAGTCTGTTGTCGCAGCTTCTGCCTACGAATCTTGTCATCATTGTGAATGTGGACAGGTTTTCCAAGTTTGTTCTCCAGGTGCAGTATCTCAAGTGGAATGGCTTGATGGTCTATGCTTTTCCCAATGAAGCTCTCCACAGCTAGCGGGATGCTAATCTCACAAAGCTTGGTCCACTGGCTCACCTGCCAAATAAAAACACAAATACATTGTTCCCATCAAATGCTTGTATTAGTTGTCAACTCAGAGAAGATTACAACATACCCTCACAGTGATGAGCAAGGAGATGCTTTTAACATGCTTTTTCATGGTTATGACATAAATTTGAAATGCCGAGTGCATGCTTTAAATGAATTAGAGTTAGTATGGTCTGAAGAAGGGTCTCAACCCAAAACATCACCCATCCTTTTTCGCTAGAGATGCTGCCTGATCGGCCGAGTTACTCCAGCACTTTGTGTCCATCATAATTAGAATGAGTGCTGCCTGTAGTTGAATCCCTGTGTTTAAAATATGCATTCTTCTCCCACTTTTAGCTTTCCTTTGTAAATTTCAATGACAATCTTAATTTTAATAACTACACCCTTAAATTTGTTATTTGGTAACAACGCCACGCAACAACAACAACACAACAGAAATTATGTGGAAAGAAAAGCTTTCCCTTATTAAGCGCATTTTCTGAGCTCATATACTTTTGTTGAAGAATAAAGGGGCAGTACAGTGGTGCAGCTGGTAGAGCAGCTGCCTCACAACGCCAGAGACCCGGTTCGATATTGACCTCGCAGTGCTGTCTGCATGGAGTTTGCACGTTCTCCGTGACCAAGTGGGTTTACTCTGGGTGCTCCAGTTTCCTCCCACATCCTAAAAGACATGCCATCCTGTACATTAATTGGCCGCTGCAAAATTGCAACTTAGAAATTGAGCCAGCTGTTTTGTTCACACCCAGTCCCACAAACATCAATGTGACAATAATCAAACATTCTATTTTAGTGATGTTCACAGAGTAATAAATATTAGCAGTTAATTTCTCTACTCATCTTCAGTGATCTTTTACCCTCACACAATAGAAGGGACAGGACAGAAGCTTGGCTCAACCTCGCATCCGTTATACAGTAACCAAAACAGTAGAGCACTCCAGAACTGCTTGTGAGTACCATCCCAGATTTCATAGTGCTTGGTATGACAGGTTTTGTAAAAAAAAATCCATTACAATAGCCATTCTTCAAAGATGCAATGGAAGTGTGTGCACGTATACATATTTAATCATCTTGATACAGTAATACAGTCGGAAGAAGGGTCTCAACCCGGAACGTCACCCATTCCTTCTCTCCTGAGATGCTGCCTGACCTGCTGAGTTACTCCAGCATTTTGTGAATAAATACCTTTGATACAGTAATGAGTAAAAGTACAACATTTAAGCCAATATGCACATTTGAATGCATTTTGTAAATAATCAACAGCATGGAGACAATGCCCTACACATTCTTAATCTGGCATTATACATTTATTTGGATTTAAGGGACTACGGGTTTTAAAGCAATCCGAACATTATGTAATTGTTCAGGTTTTTAATGGTTTCCTACTGACTTTCATCTCTTCAAAATAGGTGCTAAACTAGCCTACATGTGACACTGATTTTTTTGAGTCAAGATTTTTTTGTCATACAGTGCCCTCCATAATGTTTGGGACAAATGAAAAGGCAACAAGCAAGAGACAAGAACCTCAGCAGAATTTAATCCTTCAAGTGGGACATTTAATCCTATGTGACCTGAGAGCATAGAGCTTGAATAGATATTCTGCAATCATCTTGGTATCAGACTCAGAAGCCAAACTTTTGGGCATAAAAAATAATATATAAAATTCCAACGATCAAGTTCACCAGCCACCAAAGGGAAATTTGGCTCTTTCCCCAACCACACTAAAGTCAGGAACCAAGGAAAACATCCGTCAGCTATTAAACCAAAAACCTTTCCTAGAGCAATCACAACACGGAAAGAAACCTTAATGCTCCTATTGTACTCCCTCATAATATATGCACACTCAAAACAACCGGGTCTTAAAATCTAAACAGAAATGTTAAGACTTGAAAATAAGATCTGCACATAACAGTGTTAAATCCTATGTCCAATTCTTGTTAACTTGCCCCGTTTTAAGTTCCAATGTGAAGCTAGGCTGCCGATCCAACACTAAGGAAGCAGATCCAGCACTGTGGAAGTACTCCATTGTCAAAGGTGCCGGCTTTCAGATCAGGCCTTAAGCTGGTCTAAACTGTTCTATTTAATGAACTTTATCTCATGATTACTTTTTGAGAGGATAGATCTTCACTTTAAAACCACCTCACAGGCATTATAAACAAAATGATGTAAACCTGTCACAGTTTCTACACCCATTTGTTGATAATGGCACTTTAGGAGCACCACTGGCAGACAAATTAACAGAGACGGTACTGTAGCTTTTCTTGCACTAAACATTATTCACATTATTCCCTTTATCATGTATATGTACACTGTGGATGGTTCAATTGTAATCATGCATTGTCCTTCCGCTGACTGGTTAGCATGCAACAAAAGGTTTTCACTGTACCTCGGTATACATGACAATAAACTAAACTAAACTACAGATAACAGAAGCATGAAGTAATAAATGCAATGCAAGAGCTTAAAATGGAAATCATCTGAATTATTCTGATCCACACATCCATTATCCTCAAAGCTGTTTTATTTGAAGATTAAACATGGTCCACTGCCCATGTGCAATTCTTCTGAAAACGATTAGAGCAAAAATGCTTAACAGTTCCTATCTGTAATAATGTATCAACATTCCTTAATAAATCAGTACTGAAAGACAAGTAAAGTTCAAACATGCTTTCAAAGACCTAATGACTGAACAAAGGCACATGATGCATTTTTACACTACGAAACACCAAATATGGAATTGAAATACAGCAAAGGAAAAATAAATTGTTCTCCAAGTTTTTCTTTGAGGCTATTTTATGTTGGATTGCTTCCAGTAATGGAGAACTGATTTGACAGATTATTTCCAAGTGTAAAATAGATTTTACACTGGCCTCTAAAAATCATCTATAAATAGCACTGCAGCAAATAAAAATGGTTTTAATATTCAGAATAGAAATTAATAGTAAATGATATCTTAAAATCTAAAATTATTCAGTGAAGTCATCTTAAGCCCATGCACATTCATGAGGAAAGAGAGATCAGCATCTGAACAGGCCACATTCTTCTCAAATTGTTTACTGCCAATAAAACATAAAACTTTTTATGCTGCTACTTAGAGAATAACTGCAAAGATTGCTAAGATTTCTTACTTAAAAACTCTCTGAAAAGCAGTGTAAATTTAGGGGATTTAGCATGTGGATAGTGAAATGTGCGATTTGTGAACCATGCTTCTCCCTACATCTGATTTATTACATACAGAGAGCCCTGGGGACATGCTGATGTGTTCTGTGATGTGTAAAACAGTCCACAGACCACACATACAGAAGAATGATCTTGCAAAACTTGCTTCTACGCATGTTAATAAGCAGAATAATCAGTCATTTATTTACACAAATGCTTCGAGAAAATCGATCTAGTAAAATTGACAAATGCATTCAACAATCGCTGTGCTTTAAAAATCGTTTATAATCTGCATTTTGCTTGAAATGCTTGGCAGTACGATGCCATCCTTTTAAATTCACACTAATTTTCTGCTTAATTCCCTAACCATAGCATCCTCCAGATTTAAAACTCTCCAAATTAATTCTTCTAATTCTGGCCTGAAGCGCATCCTCAATTTTCTTTAATAGATTAGCCATTAAGTTCTGGAGTTCTCTCTATTCACCTCTCCAACTCAGTCTCCTCCTGAAGGATCTTCTGAAAATCTACAGCTGTGAACCAAGTATTTAGTCATATGTCCCAATCTCTTCCTCTGTATCTCTCTATTAAATTTAAGCAACCTGGTTGTTTTATCACTTCAAAGACAGTAGGCAAATGCAAATTGTTTTTGATGGTATTGGTTTATTATTGTCACATGTACCGAAATACATTGAAAATCTCTCTTTGTGTGCTATCCAGTCAAATTATACTATGAGTAGAATCAAGCCAAACACAAATACAACAGGTAGCACAAAGAGAAAAATACCAGACTGCATAATATAGTGTACAGCATTACAGTGTTACAGTTACAGAGAAAGTGCAGATTAAAAAAGGGGTAAGGGGTGCAGAAATAAGTTGGGAGATGAGGACATAATGCTTTTGAGAAAACATTCATTACCAATGGGACAGCATGGAGGCGCAGCTGGTAGAGTTGCTGCCTCACAGCGGCAGAGACCCAGGTTCAATACTCACCTCCGCAGCTGTCTGTTTACACGTTCTCCCTGTGATTGCCTAGGTTTATTCTGTATTCCGGTTTCCTCCCACATCCCGAAGAAGTGGGACTTTGTAAGTTAAATGGCCTAAGTAAATTTCCACGGTGTAAGAAGTGAATGAAAAAGTGGGATAACATAGAACTAGCGTGAACAGATGATAAATGGCCAGTGTGGACATGGTGGGCCGAAGACTCTGTTTCCATGTTCTCAAAAACTGTAGGGAAGAATCTGCACCTGCATCCACGAGCTTTCAAGCCTTTGTATCTTCTGTATGTTGAGAGTAGGAAAAGAAAGAATGCCTAGGATGTATGCCCTTGACTATGTTGGTTGCTTTCCCAAGGTAGCATGGTGCAGATGGAGTCCACAACTCTCTGCAATATCTTGTGGTTTTGGGCTGAGCTGTTGCCAAACTAATAGGATGCTCTCTATGGTGCATTTGTAGCAGCTGATAAGACATGCTGAACTTCTGGAGGACACGAATAAGCAAAGTGGACCCTTCTTTAGACACAAAATGCTGGAGTAACTCAGCGGGACAGGCAGCATCTCTGGAGAGAAGGAATGGGTGATGTTTCGGGTCGGGTCTGAAGAAAGTTCTCAACCCGAAACGTCACCCATTCCTTCTCTCCAGAGATGCTACCTGTCCCGCTGAGTTGAGTATTTTGTGTCTACTTTCAAATCTTAAGATTCTAGTTTATCTCTCAATGTGACTTTGAGGGTGCCTACCTGCATCATTCATTCAGTCAAAAATTTCTAACCCACATGTTCCACTGATTGAAAATATTCTTCAACTCCCCTTGGATCTCAAAAACTCAATTACTGAACTCTGTTAAAGAAAAAAGGTCTAATCTACTCACCCCATTCTGACCTTTCATATTGTTATACATCTCAATTAAATTTCCCATCAATTACTTTTATTACAAAGAGAACAGGCTAAGCCTAGCCAATCTCTCTGCACAAAGAAACATTGCAGTACACCATTTTTTTCCATTAGTAAATATTGTCAACTGCACAGATTGATGCAAGTACATTTCCATTGTTGATATCATCATTCATTAATAAACTAACCATCGGATTACCCTTTTACAACAGCCAGTTTGAAATGGTTGTATTTGACAACTTTTTTAAAGATTTTAATGTAACTGACATGTGCACAAGGGTTTAAATCTATATTTTTAATTATGGAACTTTATTTTTTAATACCATTACAAGTGATTCGCTGAAGCTTTTAATATCATATCTTCATTGATAAAGTGGTTAACTTCACAAGCCTAATTCTGGCCAATCTTGAAAAGTCAAATGAATATAAATCTTGTCGACACATGGACTGGAAATGTAACCACAAAGTGCAGGAGTAACTCAGCGGGTCAGTGGTAAGGCAAAGGGATGAGAGTAAGTGTGGGGGTGGGGGGTGACGTGTGTAAGAGAGAGACTGACCTTTCCATCCTGGGTCTCCTCCATTGCCAGAGTGAGTAACATGCAAACTGGAGGAATAGCACCTCATATTCTGCTTGGGTAACTTACAATCAGACGGTATGAAAATTGAATTCTCTAATTTTAGGTAACTAACAAACACATCCCCTCCACCTTCCACCCCTCACTAGCCTGTGCCGCATATAGATGCGCATCGTTTTCACCCACAATCCCGCACCCCCCAATCCCTTTCCACCTATATCCCTTCCTCTGGTTTCATCTTTCACACCTCTACTCTCCTTATCTCACAGCCATTTGTCTTTTCATCCATGGCCATTATCCAACCACCGCCGCTCAGCTATAATCCACTTATCACGTGTGGGAAGGAACTGTAGATGCTGGTTTACACCGAAGATGGACACAAAATGCTGAAAACTATTTTTTGCACTACCTAAGTGATTACTAGATTAGAATTAAAACTAAGCAACCATAGCATCAAGCATTGCTTCCTCACTTGACTCCAACCAGAAATTTATTTTCACGCTTTCTCATCAGTTTAACAATATACAGCATAAAATAAAGAAGTCACTGTTGATAAAACAAAAATTCACATTGGAAAACAAAGGAAGTTTAGTTAATAGTCTCACCTGAGCTAGAAGGTTATGGATTTACTCCCCTTTTGCCAAAATGTAAGCATAACAGAGAAATAGCTGCACCAGGGGAATAGTAATCCTCTGATGAGAGGGTACCTATCAATTTTCCAGTCCGGGTAAATAGTCACTGACCGTCAAAATAGGCCCTCACCTCTCCTCCACCATTACACTGAGCACCGGCTCACCACAGGGCTGTGTGTTGAGCCCCATCCTTTACTCCCTCTACACTCACGACTGCGCCCCCACCCATCCCACCAACACCATCATCAAGTTCGCGGATGACACAACTGTGGTTGGACTCATCTCAGGAGGAGATGAGACAGCCTACAGGGATGAAATCCAAAGGCTGGCAGCATGGTGTTCAGTGAACAATCTTGTCCTGAACTCCTCCAAAACAAAGGAACTTATAATAGACTACAGGAAAACCAGTGCAGAACACGACCCACTCTACATCAATGGGGTCTGTGTGGAAAGGGTACCCACTTTCAGGTTCCTGGGTAGCACATCGCAGAGGATCTTACCTGGATCTTACCAACACCATTACCACAGTGAAGAAGGCACAGCAGAGACTCCACTTCCTGAGGATCCTCAGGAAGACCAACCTGCAGGAGAAGTTCATGATGTCCTTCTATCGCTGCTCCATCGAGAGTGTGCTGGCATACTGTATAACCACATGGTATGCCAGCTGCTCAGAAAAGGACAGGAAGGCCCTTCAGAGGGTCATCACGACGGCCCAGAAGATCATCGGCTGCTCACTGCCCTCCCTGGAGCACCTGTTCAGCCTACGCTGCCTCAGCAGAGCAGGCAAAATAATAAAAGACCCATCCCACCCCGGCCACCGTCTGTTTGTTCTTCTGCCCTCGGGTCGACGTTTCAGGTCGATCAAATCCCGAACAAACAGACTCAAGAACAGTTTTTACCCCATACGAAAACTGAACACTACTTTCTGCACTAGGTCACACTGTTAAAACTTTTGTATTTAATACATTTGTATTTATTTGTTTTGCATTTATTGCATATATGTTTTACTTTTCGTGTTACGCACTGTCAGGATTGCTATTTTTAATTTTGTTGTACCTGTTGCAACGACAATAAAGGTTTTTTTTTTTTTTTTAATTTTTATAGTCAAAGGACTATTCCTTGATGGAAGGATGCAGCATGGAAACAAGCCCTTCGACCCATCGTGTCCATGCCAACCGCTAATCACCCATCCACACTAGTTCTATGCTATATCACTTTCGCATCTACTCCCTGCACACCAGGGACAATTTACAGAGGCCAATTAACCTCCAAGCCGACATATCTTTTGGATGCGGAGGGAAACCGGAGCACCCAAAGGAAATTCATGCACTCACATGAAAAATGGGAAAACTCCCCTTAGACAGCACCTGTGATCAAAATCGAACCCGAGTCTCTGGCACTGTGAGGAGGTAGCTCTACCTGCTGCACCACATTGGAGAGCAGCAAGTTCTATTAATGCTCTGGTCAGCATTCCTCCCACAACTTCTAAAGCAGGTCTTCTTCTTCTTATCGTGTCCACTGTGGTGGTGGCAGAATAGCATTAACCAGGGCCACGACGTGGACACTTCTACCATGGCCCAGCAGGTCATCTAATTTTACATCACCCATCTAATCACCGTAATTTAACGGTACCATATCAATTTAAAATAGGAAAGAAAATCACCTAGATCATCACATCTGTAGCCAATCCTTTGCAAGTGTAATTTTAAAATAACGTCAATATCACTACGCTCTCCTCAAAGCCCTGTATCTTCCTTGAAGCAACGTTTTGATACCTTTTCTTTAAAGACTGTAAAGTATTCATCTGCTCCTTTGGCAAAGCATCAGACATAAATATGCACCCTGGCCAGTGTTGCTTGGTATGCTATTAGTGTACAATCAAAGTCGATAGTACTAAATTTCAGGGCAAAACACTGTGTGCTGTTGATAATTCACACTAAACTAAATAAAATTAAAGGAATTCAAAAGGTGAGGCAGAGAAGCAATTTCATTGTATAGGAAGAAACTGCAGAAGCTGGTCCACACCAAAGATAGACACAAAATGCTGGAGTAACTCAGCGGGACAGGCAGCATCTCTGGAGAGAAGGAATGGGTGAAGTTTCAGGTCGAGACCCTTCTTCAGACCGTTTCATTGGCTGAGTGAAAAATTGTAACATAGGAAGTAGGAGATTTAGAGGTGAAATTCGAAATACATTTTTGTGCAGAATCCTGAAAATCGTGAATTCAAAGAGGGTGCAATTAATTAGATATTTCATAGTAAATCAGGAATTGAATGTGATAAAGATATCATGACATGGGCAAAGGAAAGACGTGTTTATAAAATACATTTCATGTCCCTGTCAGGGCACCTTAAACTGCTTTCTAGCCTATAAAGTACTTGTGAAGTGTGACTGTGTTGAAAGCAAGGCAGCCAATTTGCATTCACCAAGCTCCCCCTACCATTACCTGGTTAATGTGCTTTGGAAATGGTGACATACTGCCCAGAACACCAGGAATAACTTCACTTCCATAACAAAATGCCCTGGGATCTTTCATGCCCACTTGAAGAGAGACCCACAAGGACTTGAATTAACACGATGGCCCACTGTCCTGACCTGTGTAGTGTTTCTCAGTACCTCATTGGAGCATCAACCTAAATTTCATTATTTCATTGCCTGGAATCTGCAATAGACAATAGGTGCAGGAGTAGGCCATTCGGCCCTTCGAGCCAGCACCACCATTCAATGTGACCATGGCTGAACATTCTAAATCAGTACCCTCTTCCTGCCTTCTCCCCATACCCCCAGAATTCCGCTATCCTTAAGAGCTCTATCTAGCTCTCTCTTGAATGCATTCAGAGAACTGGCCTTCACTGCCCTCTGAGGCAGAGAATTCCACAGATTTACAACTCTCTGACTGAAAAAGTTTTTCCTCATCTCCGTTCTAAATGGCCTACCCCTTATTCTTAAACTGTGGCCCCTGGTTCTGAACTCCCCCAACATTGGGAACATGTTTCCTGCCTCTAACGTGTCCAACCCCTTAATAATCTTATATGTTTCGATAAGATCCCCTCTCATCCTTCTAAATTCCAGTGTGTACAAGCCTAGTCGCTCCAGTCTTTTAACATATGACAGTCCCGCCATTCCGGGAATTAACCTAGTAAATCTACGCTGCACGCCCTCAATAGCCAGAATATCCTTCCTCAAATTTGGAGACCAAAACTGCACACAGTACTTCAGGTGCGGTCTCACTTGGGCCCTGTACAACTGCAGAAGGACCTCTTTGCTCCTATACTCAACTCCTCTTGTTATGAAGGCCAACATTCCATTGGCTTTCTTCACTGCCTGCTGTACCTGCATGCTTCCTTTCAATGACTGATGCACTAGGACACCCAGATCTCGTTGTACGTCCCCTTTTCCTAACTTGACACCATTCAGATAATAATCTGCCGTCCTATTCTTACCACCAAAGTGGATAACCTCACACTTATCCACATTAAACTGCATCTGCCATGCATCCGCCCACTCACACAACCTGTCCAAGTCACCCTGCAACCTCATAGCATCTTCCTCACAGTTCACACTACCACCCAGCTTTGTATCATCTGCAAATTTGCTAATGGTGCTTTTAATCCCTTCATTCGTCCAAGTCATCTTCTAAAGCAAGCGTCCCACCAACTGAACCGCAAGTGACAGATAACACAAAGTTAAAATACGGGTCAGTTAAGCCTTGAGCAGATGAATAACATGTTCCGAAAACACTCACCTCTGCACAAGCCTTTAAGCATGTATTTTTAAAGCCGAGCAGCTCCAAGACATCCTTGCGATTGGAGTCAATGTCATAAGTCCTTTGAATTATGTATCTCAAAACCACAGCAAGGCCTGCTCGACAAAAAATCCCATCTCTCTCCACCACAGCAGGCAGACGACAACTTCGAACCACAGGGGGCAGTTCCTGTTCTGAAAGTAGAGCCACAGGAATGTTCACCGGTACTCTTTTCCGCCATAACGGACAATCAGCAGCATCCTTATTTGGCACTAGGAACACCTTCATAGATGTGGTGTCACAGTAGGACATTAGAAAAAAAACGATGGATGTGTGCAGAGGAAAAATCCTGTCTTCTGAGCAGTGGGAAAGCTCCAGATATAGGCACTCATCATGTGTGCTCCCCTTCTTCATTTCTGCAACTACCTGCACAGGGAGTGGAATTACAAAGCACTTAAAATATTGGAACAGACACTGAAAATAACATGTAAATATGAATTACTTAGCAACCTTTCACCAGCAGTAAAACAAAAATAGTAGAGCATCATGGCTATTGAGATGGAAGAGTTGAAGGAACTTTAGAAACATCTGGCCACAAGAAGAAGCAACCATTCATTTATCCTGTATCTGTACACTGTGGATGTCTCCACTGTAATCATGTATTGTCTTTCCGCTGACCAGGTAGCACGCAATAAAAGCTTTTCACTGTAACTCGGTACATGTGACAATGAACTAAACTTTGGTGGGCAGTGTTAATGGGCAAAACACAAGGTTCCTAAGTAACTCAATGGGACGGGCAGAATCTGTGGAATGGACAGGTGTCGTTCATGCCGGGACCCTTCTTCAGACTCATTGTAGAAGGGGGAAGAATGATGGAAAAGAGGTGTGGGTGGAACAGTGAGAGGGAATCGCACATAATTCTCATCAGGGAGAGAAGAACTTCAATGAAGATAGACTTTGAGGTATTTTGCAGTGAAACAGTAAAATGGACACAGAAAACTGCAGCTGCTTTAGTAATCTTGTACAAAACACAAAGTGCTGGAGCAACTCAGCGGGTCAGGAAGCATATGTGGAGGAAAATGGACATAGGTGATGTTTCGGACTTCTTCAGACTGATTATGGCAAGAGGGAGAAACGTAGAATAGGTGAGGGCAGGACAGAGGGGGAGCAGTCAGAGGATCTCACAGAACTCCCTTTTAGCTCTATCTGCCTCTATGCTATTATCACCGCCATCTTTGCCAAGAGGTGCGGAGTCTGATTTTATTCTGGACTCCGACTCTAAAGATGCAAGAGTGTTTACTTGTGCAGTATATGAACCGGAACAATGAAAGTTTTACTAGCTGCATACAGCAGCTTCACTGGCTCGTCAGCAGCCGTGTCCCATGCAAGGGGCCGATGAGTGCAATTAGCAACGCTTCACACATACGCTATGTCAGGAGGATGTGACAGAGGAGTTGGGAGAAGTGGGGTTACTTTGCAAAGACCAGTGCCCCTCGGCGAGTTACCTGAAAACATGCAACAACCAATCGGTGCGGGGGACCCAAAGAGCGGGCGGACCGGGCCGGGTGGGCCGGATGTTACCCGTTGCTATGCGGGTCGGGGGAAGGAACAGAGAGCGGGGCCGGAAGTCGTGTTGAGGTGGGGAAGGGTGACATGAAGTTGCAAACTCCAAGGGCTTCAGTTCAATGGGGTTAGAGCTGGCAACGGCAGGCCCTCTTTAATTGCACGTGTATTCTCTCGCCTCTGCATGAGATGGCTGCCCCCAGTCTGGAGCTCGACCCTCTCTTCCTCAAAGCCTTGGGGTATCTGCATTCGAAGAGCAAGGACTCGGCGGAGAAGCTGAAAGCTCTGCTGGATGAGGCCTTGGCCAGAGGGAGCGATTGCAGCTTTCGGCCGCAGCAGAAGGTGCAGTTAGAACAAACAAACACAAACACAAACACAAACACACACACACACACACACACACACATTTTAAACAGTAGCAGGCAATGTTAGTTAAAACCAGTTAATCCAGTTAAAACACACACACACACACACACACACCTTTTAAGCAGAATATATTGGTGCAGTTAATACACACACCTTTAAAACAGTGACAAGAAAATGTCAGCGTGGTTAAAGCACACGCATCTTTTAAACAAACGGTAGAAAATGTAGGTGCAGTTAAAACAGAAAAACACACACACATTTTAAACAATTGTGGAGAATGTTGGAAATTAGCTGCAGGTCAGGTTTAGGGTTATTATTGTAGAAACAAGGAGGAACTGCAGATGCTGGTTTACAAATCAAGACACAAAGTAGTAACTCAGTCAGTCAAGCAGCAGCTCTGGAGAACATGAATAGGTGACGTGTTGGGTCAGGACCCTTCAGCCTGAGGAAGGGTCCTCATACTGCCTGACCTGTTGAGTTACTTCAGCATTTTGTGTCTTTTTAGATTTATTATTGTTATGTGTTCAATGGTACAGTGAAAAACTTGCATGCTATCCAAACAGATCAAATAATACTACATATAAATACCATCGTCAAACTCGGGTACAATAGATAGAACAAAGGGAAAGATACAGAGTGCAAGATATAATTCAGTTTAGTGTGGAATATCAGTCAATCAGCATCTTTGAGGAGGGGTAAAGGTAGATCATATGTGAACTTTTGTTAAAATGAATAGTGAGGGGTGAAGATTTCTTCCAGTTGAAGAGGGGTTCATCAACTTGATTAGGCTAAACTTTGTTCTGAGGATTTTGATATCACATGCTTTTACATAGATGCATAGACAATAGGTACAGGAGTAGGTCATTCGGCCCTTCAAGCCAGCACCGCCATTCAATGTGATCATGGCTGATCATCCACAATCTACCCCGTTCCTGCCTTCTCCCCATACCCCTTGATTCCGTTAGCCCTAAGAGCTCTAGCTCTCTTTTGAATGCATCCAGTGAATCGGCCTCCTGAGGCAGAGAATTCCACAAATTCACAAATCTCTGTGAAAAAGTTTTTCCTCATCTCAGTTCTAAAAGACCTACCCCTTATTCTTAAACTGTGGCCCCTGGTTCTGGACTCCCACAACATCAGGAACATGTTTCCTGCATCTAACGTGTCCAATCCCTTAATAATTTAATATGTTTCTATAAGATCCCCTCTCATCCTTCTAAATTCCAGTGTATACAAGCCCAGTCGCTCCATTCTTTCATCATATGACAGTCCTGCTACCCTGAGAATTAACCTCATGAACCTATGCTGTACTCCCTCAATAGCAAGAATGTCCTTCCTCAAATTAGGAGACCAAAACTGCACACAATACTCCGGGTGTTGTCTCAAAAGGGGCCCTGTACAACTGCAGAAGGACCGCTTTGCTCCTATACTCAACTCCTCTCGTTATGAAGGCCGACATGCCATTAGCTTTCTTCACTGTCTGCTGTACCTGCATGCTTACTTTCAGTTACTGATGTACAAGGTCTCGTACTTCCCCTTTTCCTAACCTGACACATTCAGATAATAATCTGCCTCCCTGTTCTTGCCACCAAAGTGGATAACTTCACATTTATCCACATTATACTGCATCTGCCATGCACCTGACCACTCACCCAACCTGTCCAAGTCAAGCTGCATCTTCATAGAGTCCTCTTATCAGTTCTCACTGCCACCCAGCTTTGTGTCATCTGCAAATTTGCTAATGTTACTTTTAATTCCCTCGTCTAAATCATTAATGTATATTGTAAATAGCTGCGGTCCCAGCACTGA
This sequence comes from Rhinoraja longicauda, assembly GCF_053455715.1. NCBI lineage: Eukaryota > Metazoa > Chordata > Chondrichthyes > Rajiformes > Arhynchobatidae > Rhinoraja > Rhinoraja longicauda. Next base: position 101,832,204 of record NC_135953.1, on the reverse strand, counting down.
GCATTGCGGCATCCCACTAGTCACTGCCTGCCATTTCTGAAAGGGACCCATTAATCCCTACTCTTTGTTTCCTGTCTGCCAACCTATTTTCAATCCATGTCAATACCCTATCCCCAATACCATGTGCTTTAATTTTGCCCACTAATCTGCGTGGGACCTTATCAAAGGCTTTCTGAAAGCCCAGGTACACTACATTCACTGGCTCTCCCTTTCCATGAAAAACATGTTTAGGGCAGAGACCAGCGAAGGGAAAATGATTTAAATACTTGGAAGAGGATTATAGAGAGAACAAAGAAGAGCACAGTGGCACAGATAGTAGAGGTCTTGCCGTGCAGCTTCAATGAGCCATGTTCAGTTCTGATTTTGGATGATGCTTTTGAGGAGTTTGCATATTCTCTATGTAATGAAGTGGGTTTCGTCCGGGTACTCCAGTTTCCACCCTCGTCCTAATGATGTGGGTTAGTATATTAATTGCCCACTGTAAATTGCTCCTAATGTAGGTTGGTGATAAACTCCAGAGGAAATTGATGGGAATGTGGGACGGCTATGTTGCAGGAAAAATTAGTGGAGGAGTGGGATTGTTTTGTGAGCTGGCATGGACTCCATTCGCCAAAAAGACGATCTCCTATATTGTATGTAAATTATGGACAGTGGGATGAGTTTTGTGTTGCTGTAGCAAAGGGCTAACAGATGCCATAAGTTAAACAGCCTAATTCAGTCCTGTAAATTTCTAATAGTTGCCTTATTAAATTGCCGACCAGCGATCACTCTGTACACTAGCACTATCCTACGCACTAGGGACAATTTGCAATCTTCATCTTTGGAGCATGGGAGGAAATCGGAGTAGCCGAAAAAAAACAAAAACCCATGCGGTCACAGGGAAAGTGTACAAACTCCGTGCAGACAGCACCCGTAGCTTGGATCGAACTTGGGTCTCTGGTACTGTAAGGCAGCAACCCGACCGCTGCGCCACTGTGCAGCTGCGCACAGAAATATAACAGAAAAGCAAGAAAGAAGCAAAGCTGAGTATCTTTATCTTTAAATAATCACCCCCTTGTGTTAGATTCTGCCACAAGGAAATATGCTCTCCAAATCCACTTTGTCAAGACCCCTGAGAAGCTTGGATATTACAATAATCTAGCAGGACTCACATTTCATCATAAGACCTCCTGAAAATAATCCTCTCCTGAAAATAATCTAGTAAACTTTCCCTGAATTACTTTCACTGCATTAAAATGCTGAAACAAAGCAATGCGCCCTGCATAAATGAAGTAAAACTTTTCTACCTGTTTCAAAAAGCAAACTGCTGGAGGAACAAACCTTGCATTAGGACTGAGTGTAGAGGAGAAACAGCCAGGATAAAGAGGCAAGAGGCAGGGATTGGCAGACAAGAGGTCGACCCAGGTGAGAGGGAGATGAAGGGCAGATAGAGCTGGTGAGTGATGGGCAGAGAGAGAAAAATAAAGAGGGTAATTGGGGAGGGGAGGGACACAATAGAGACTGGAAAGTGACATGGGAACACAAGAGGCTGTAGGTGCTGGAATTTGATAAATAAAGAACATGATAAGTGGAACCCTTAACTGTTTCCACATCATGTTCCAATCACTGTCTCTACCGCCACCCACCCCTCCCTCTACCGCCACCCTCCCCTCCACCTTCCCCTCCCTCTACATACATACATACATACATACATACATACATACATCCATCCATCCATCCATCCATCCATCCATCCATCCATCCATCCATCCATCCATCCATCCATCCATCCATCCATCCATCCATCCATCCATCCATCCATCCATCCATCCATCCATCCATCCATCCACCCACCCTCCCTCCCTCCACCCACCCTCCCTCCCTCCACCCTCCCTCCCTCTACCCCCACCCTCCCCTCCCTCTACCTCCACCCTCCCCTACCTCCACCCTCTCCTCCCTCTACCTCCACCCTCCCCCCACCTCCACCCTCCACCCTCCCCTTTCTCTACCTCCACCCTCCCCTTTCTCTACCTCCACCCTCCCCTCTCTCTACCGTCACCCTCCACTCCCTATATCTCCACCATTCCCCTCCTCTACCTGGCTCCCTTTTTTCTCACTTTACCAATCTCTGCTTAACTTCCATCACTGCATCCTGACTCCACCCCTCCTGGTTCCATCTGCCCACAATTTCCCCCCCTCACCAGTTCTACCTATCACTTGTCAGTCTGTGCCTCTTGCCTCTTTAAATTGGATGTTTCCCCTCTACGCCATGATGCAGGGTTTTGACCCAAAACATCGACAATCCCTCTGTCTCCATAGATGCTGCATGACCCACTGAGTTCCTCCTACATTTGTTTCAGATTCCAACATCTGCAGTCTCTTTTGTCTCTACCTGTATTCCCAATTCTCCCCAACGAACATTCACTCTATCGTTTTAATAATTATCTATTGTACGTGCATGCTAGCCTCTTGCAAATTATACACTTGGGCTGCAAATCCCTCTGCATGCCAGCGATGTGTAATCTCATACCATGCAGATAAGGTGCTTTTCATTATAGTTCCTGCCAATTTGGGCAGTGTCTCCTTTTCGCACATAATACTGCATCTGTCAGTATTGTTAAATGTTCACTCATTTAACATCTATATTCCTTTGTAGACTCTTTAATTCCCCTGTAAAACTTGTTTTTTGAAAATGTTATCAGGCCTATTTTTTGAATTTGTGTATTCCCAACTTGCACAGGAAGTTGAAACGCCCAAGATAACTGTTGGTTCCAAGTCCAGTTCAGCCAAACAGGAATCTAAAGTGTCCTCGTCGCTAACATCTGGCAATAATGGGAAATCCAGTTCCAGTGAGAAAACCAAAAAGGAAACTGAGAAGAGGCCAGCTGAAAAGGTAAAGATTGCGAGCTTATCTCTGGAGCTTTAGATTTTTACAGTAAATGGTTTGTGTACACAGGGGAGTTCTGCTTATTTATCATTTGAGGCAGTTGAAGTGTTGGAATGCTATGTCTGAAATTTGATTTGGAACGTATCTGAACCATTTGCCTTGTTGTAACTTTGTTAACTTAAAATAGTTAAAAGTCATTAGGTTGTGTCACAATTGGATTTTATTCTAAATTGGTATTTTCTGTCAAACAAAATAATGTTGTAAAGTGGAGACAGAAGGAACTGCAGATGCTAGAATTTTGCATTGAATCAAAGTGCTGGAATAATTCAGCCGGTCAGGCAACATCTCTTGAGGCCAAGGATAAAGAAGGTCTGGACCCGAAAAGCTGCTCATTCATGTCCTCGAGACTTGCTGCCTGGCCCATAAAGTATTCCAGCACATTGGGTTCAAAGTAAGGCGTAAATTTTAATATATTAACTGTTTCCAATTTTGAAAGGTTAAACTGGACACTCAGGAGGGAGTCGACCCCCAGAAGAAGTCCAGGCTGGAGAAGCCAGAGAATCGATCTTCCCCAATCACTGTTCAGTCCAGCAAAGACCTGCCAATGCCTGACCTGCCTGGCTTTGAGAGCGCTGAGGATTTTGCCATGGAAATGGGGTTGGCATGTGTGATGTGCCGGTATGAGATAATTTATCATTATAAATCATTTTAAACCAACCTTATTACTCAAGTGTTTCAGGTTTAGAAGAAAGATGAAAATTTTGTATTAGGACTCAAAGTGCATTTTTACACATTTTGGTTTCATCATGTAGAAATTACAGCAGTGTTTATACATAATATTTGGGACACAGCAATGTCATGTAAATGAAAGTCATGTTTAGTATTTTGTTGCATATCCTTTGCATGCAATGACTCCTTGAAGTCTGCAATTCATGGACATCACCAGCTGCTGGGTGTCTTCTCTGGTGATGCTCTGCCAGGCCTGTATTGCAGCCACCTTTAGCTTATGCTTGTTTTGGGGGCTAGTCCCCTTCAGTTTTCTCTTCAGCATATAAAAGGCATGCTCAATTGGGTTCAAATCGGGTGATTGACTTGGCCACTGAAGAATTGACCATTTTTTAGCTTTGGAAAAACTCCTTTGTTGCTTCAGCCGTATGCTTGGGATCGTAGTCTTGCTGTAGAATGAACCGCCAGCCAATGAGTTTTGAGGCATTTGTCTGAACGAGCAGATAGGATGTGTGTCTCTATACTTCAGAATTCATTATGCTACTACCATCAGCAGTTGAATCATCATGAAGATAAGTGAGCCAATACCTTCAGCAGCCATACATGCCCAGGCCATAACACCCCCACCACTGTGTTTTACAGATGAGGTGGTATGCTTTGGATCTTGGGCATTTCCTTCTCTTTTCCATACTTTGCAATTGCCATCACTCTGATATGTTAATCTTCGTCTCATCTGTCCACAAGATCTTTTTCCAGAATTGTAGTTGCTCTTTTAAGTACTTCTTGGCAAACTGTAACCTGGCCATCCTAGTTTTGTGGCTAACCAGTGATTTGTATCTTGCAGTGTAGCCTCTGTATTTTTGTTCCTGAAGTCTTCTGCGGACAGTGGTCATTGACAAATCCACACCTGACTCCTGAAGAGTGTTTCTGATCTGTCGGACAGGTGTTTGGGGATTTTTCTTTATTATAGAGAGAATTCTTCTGTCATCAGCTGTGGAGGTCTTCCTTGGCCTGCCGGACCCTTTGCGATTAGTAAGCTCACCAGTGCTCTCTTTCTTCTTAATGATGTTCCAAAAAGTTGATTTTGGTAAGCCTAAGGTTTAGCTGATGTCTCTAACAGTTTTATTCTTGTTTCTCAGTCTCATAATCGCTTCTTTGACTTTCTTTGGCACAATTTTGGTCCTCGTGTTGATAAACAGCAATGAAAGTTTTCAAAGATGATGGAAAGACTGGAGGAAAGACTAGGTCCTAAGAGCTCTCTTATACCTGCATTAAGGAGGCAATTAAATACACCTGAGCAATTACAAACACCTGTGAAGCCATGTGTCCCAAACACCATGGTGCCCTGAAATGGGGGTACTATGTATAAATACAGCTGTAATTTCTACATGGTGAAACCAAAATGTATAAAAATACCCTTTAATAAAATCTGACAATGTGCACTTTTAAGCACATGTGATTTTTTTTCTAATACAAATCTCAAATTGTGAAGTACAGAGGCAAATAAATAAATGGTGGGTCTCTGTCCCAAATGTTATGGAGGGCACTGTAGATGCTGATTCTTTATATAACAACTGTGTAAGACCGATCCCCCAGTTTTCTTCTAGTCATCAATTATTTTCCACACAAGTGCCAATGAAAACTCTGACTGACTCTTTCAATCACCCTTACACACATGCGTGTTAGTGTTTTCCAGAGCAATTAATATGAACAACTGTGAGTGCAATGCCTACTCAATTTTAGAATAATTCTGAGGGTATTTCATAACTGATGCTAAACATAATTGCAACACGGATTGTAGACTACAAAATCTGGTTTGGACATCCTGCTCAACTAACCTTTAAATATCATCTTGGTAATTTTAATAAGACTCTAATATCTAATGACAAAGAAAGGTACCACGTCTTCCCTATTACAGGCTTCCAAATAGTCCTTCCATAACCTCGGATTATGTCCACTTCACCTCTCCCCCATTGTGGGCACGGTACTTTGTTTATTGTTTGTTACTGGTGCACTACAATGCTGAAAACTACATTCTGCACTTTGTATCATTCCCCAGCTCTATTTATTGTACTTGAGTTTGGCTTGATTGCATTTATGTATCGCATTATTTAATTTGATTGAATAGCATCCAAAAAGATTTTCACTGTGCTTCGGTACAAAAGACAATAATAAAGTTAAACTTAGGTTTAGGGCAGCACAATATCACAATAGCTGCCCTACAGCCCCAGAGACCCAGGTTTGATCCTGACTACAGCTGTTGTTTGTACAGAGTTTGTACTCAACTGGACGGTGCAGACTTGGTGGGCCAAAGGGCCTGTTTTTGCACTGTATGTCTAAAGTCTTAGAGAAAGCTGGAAAAAAACAATGCAACAAGTTACAAGGTGGGGACATAGTTCCTTTTTGCTGCCTTTGGAAATTTATCAGGCGACTGGAAGAGTCCTGTGTAAAAACAAATGGACTTACCTGATTAATAAGCTTGTAATACCAACGAGAGCAAATTTATCACAATCTTATGTATAGAAAATTCTCAGCATGTCACTTATGCCATGGATCGAATTTCAAAATGTACAGAATCTTCAGATGGCTCTGATAAGCTTTCCTTGCCTTTGTCTTTGCCCATCAATCAAGACACATTCTCGGGCTCTTATCTTCGGTTGGTAACTTTCACAGTTTTGCTGTTGCAATAGAACACTTGGCATTTGAAGTATCCATTCTGCAGCCTGAAATGATCTGCCTCATTATCGCTGAGAGAATACAAATAATTAGTGACCGTAACATGAGGGTGCAATGCAAGGAAATAATTTGTACATAATGAAATGCACCAGTCCCATGAAAAGGATACACTTTTGTAGAATAAGATAAATTGTCAACTTATTTATTGATACTAATCATTGGTTAACAAACTTGCTTTTAGTCAGATGACTGTTACATCAGGTAACCAGCTGGTTGAATGTCAAGAATGTCACAACCTCTACCATCAGGACTGCCATAAGCCCCAGGTGACGGACAAGGATGTGAATGATCCACGGCTGATCTGGTATTGTGCCCGTTGCACACGGCAGATGAAGAAAATGGTAAGACTTTGTCACCTGTTTGATGCATGTAAACGCACCAGAATGTCCTTTACTATTTATCTTAGCAGATGCATCGTCTTTAAGATCACTTTAATTTTGATAAAGCTGAAACATTTTGGAATATCCAAGGAGATGAGAGTAAGATTTTACTTGTGAACTTTATGAACCAGAAACATATCGATTTGAGTTTGATATTGGCAACAGAATAGAAAAGTTAGTGCTCAGAACTGGAGGGGAAACCTGCGCAATTCTGATCATGGGTGCCCCCATCAATTGTGGTTAATTGAAATCAAGCTGTTTCTTAATGACATCCTAATGGATAAGACTAATTATATGCCTGATCAGCTATGGATTGGTATGGAGGTACATAACAAATTTACTTTTTTTGTGTGAAATGGGTGTATAGGCATTGGAGACTGCTCAAAAAACATTTAAAAGTGATGCTAGAGCTCACAGAAAAAAACGTGCAAGCCAGAGCTGAAGACTGAAGGTTGTCTTGATAATTACTTTTAAGACTGAAAATTTCAATGCTCAACTCAAAAAGATATTTTCACTGTGAATAGAACATGAAAATCGTAGCTAGAAGGAGTAGTTCAGTCAATAAATGCATCTAGATTTAAGAGGAAAATGTGCAAAACACATGAAGGGAAAGAAATATGGGCTTTGATGAATCAGTCTCATATGGACTGACTTTCATATGCTCTATTATTCTGCTATGTGGTCTTTGGGGACTGAAGAGAGAGGAATGGTTAACAGATGTGTCTATTTTATATTTAAACTAGATAATGATTAATCTACCTTTTGGGATGATTGGAGCTGCAGATTCTTTTCACTTCCTAAATAAGCTAACCAAAGTTGACAACTCTTTCAATGAAAAGCTCCAAAAAAGAAAATCTTTCAAAATGGTTTCTGTGCAATTAGTTAAATAAAGTTGTCCAATTTTCCAGACCACTATGGTGGCGCAAATTAGAAAATAATTAGATTTTTCATAGATATTTCAAATATCAAGGCCTATCAAAGTGTTCCTCTGTTTGCTTTTGCATGAAATTACCTTTTCTACTATGTATCTTTATCACAAATCTATCTTTTCTATTATGTAGGCACAAAAGACACAAAAGGCTGCCCCAAAAGCTCCCAGCCTAGTTGCTATCACCACTCCATCTGTAAAAGATCCATCTGTGAAAAAGCCAGAAATGAAGCTGAAACAAGAAATGACCACATTTCAAGCTTTCAAGCGAGCTGAAGTAAAGGTACAGTAACAGCCTCTTATATTGGATGGGCAGCAAAATACATTGCTATTTCAACTCATACCCTGTTTCATTTCCATTTGGAGGTAACTATTTTGTGCACTAAAGAGGTGAATTAGTGGGATTAGAACAGGTCCACTGTTGGGAACTTTCAAAAGATACAGGAGTCCTCTTGTGATGGTTAAAACTCACTGCTTATAGCATTGTCAGTCACCGTTTAAAAAAATAGTTGGCTGTAATATCTATGGGAAGGTGTCTTGCAGGGTTACAGGTGCATTTTACAATGATAGTGGTCCTTTATAAACGGTGTCTATTCTAACCAGTTTGTATAAAAGAACACTTGCTAGCGTGTACATTTTCATTCAGTCTGACCAATCCTGTTGGTTTATAATTTACGGCAATTTTGCTTTTCATTATTTTGTTTTCAGGCTTCCGCATCTGCTTCTGGGAATTCCTCCAATTCTAACACCGCCTCTTCCTCTGTTAGTGGTCTCACAGGATGGGCTGCCTTTGGAGCTAAAACGTCAACTGCAGCACCTTCCACGGCTAAACTGGGGTCAGCTGTACAAACTGTGAGCGGGAAACCTACTGCTCCATCCTCAAATCAGAAGGCAGTGGGTTTGTCTGGACTGGCACCTTCCAAGGCAAGCCTGGGGTCCAAAGCGGCCACCAGCGTTAGCTCAAGCACTGGACCTGTAAAGCCGCTCCCGCCCCTGACACTGGGGAAACCGAGTCTTAATCGATCGTCTAGCAATGACAGCGTCAGCAACACTGTTGCCAGCAGTGGGAATGGAGGGACCACTTCTACCAACAATGGTGGTAACAATGGGGCCAAAACACCATCTGAATCCAGCAACCCTTCTGTCGTTAAGTTGCCGACATCTCAAGAGTCTCAGCTTAATGCTATGAAAAGGCTCCAGATGGTTAAGAAGAAAGCAGCGCAGAAGAAGCTTAAGAAGTGAATGCTAATGTATCTAAATGGTTGTGGCTCTCCGTCTTTGTGTTTCTACACAGAAAAGCAGGCACCTCATCCCTGCCAAGGAGGCCAACAAACTTGCCCTTGGATTTACACATTTTGCAGGATTTTTATACGTGAAAAGATCAGAGATCTCTTGCCTCCTAAAAGCCCCATGAAACAGTTGGTGTTTTCTTATTGAGAAAGGGTTTGCATTGCTCTAAGTGGTCATAATCAAGAGTTGCAGCATTAACAAAGCTATTAGCAAAAGGCTGAGGGAATTAATAGAGTACACTTTTACGTGGCAGAAACGTCATTAAATTAATTTCACTAATTTTAACAACATTGACTTGCTGGCCTTTTTTATTTTAAGTTTATCTTTTAAATGCACCACTGATTCAAGCTCTGTTTCTTAACTGTTTCAAGCAATCTGAAAAGAGCTTGTTTCGAGACTCAGCTGTGATACCAGCAGGCAAAGGTCTTGATTGTTCAGTAACTTGCAGGAGATTATTATTTTTTTGTGCTACGCAGTATAAGGTTACAAAAGCCTTCTTTCTGAGCTTGTTCTGCTTACCCTGCACTGCAGAAAACCTTTAAAATGTTTTGCAAAAGCTCTTAACAGGCCAAAAATGCTCTGCACCTCTCAAAACAAATCTTGAAAGTTGTGAGAGAGACCAGTTTACTGTGACATTGAAAACCAGGGAGGTTTGAATTCTGTGTCAAATAGACCTGATCACAAATGTTGTCTTGTATATGTTATTGTCCATGGAGATGTCATCTCCATTTGGTGAATTGCACTGGTATTGAAAAATTAAAAGTCAAACCTTGTAACTTCAATTTATGGACCATGGTTCTTACTCGTCCCTTTACATATTTTCATGGACTTTTCTTGACTTGTTTTAATATTTAAATGATGATCAATAGGTAAAACCTTTCATTTTGTTCTCTGACACCCAAATGTGACTATCAAGGAATAAACCCTATAATTACAACACTGACTGATGAAAATTATCACACAACCTCTGCAACCCAGCCCAACATTTATTTAAGCCAAAGACGTGTGGGTTTGTAGGTTAATCTGGCCCTGTAAATTGCCACTAGTGTGCAGGGAGTGGATGAGAAAGTGGGATAACATAAAACTGGTGTGAACGGGTGATCGATGGTCAGTGTGGGCTCGGTGGGCCAAAGGGCCTTTTCCCGAGGTAATGTCATTCATCTGCTTTTGCTCCATGCAACTGAATACCAGCGTTTTATAAAATAAATTAACTTGTGTCTTTAGGAATTTAGGCTTCTGTCCTTCACCCTTGATGACTTGGCTCTAATTTTCCGATTATAATCTCTGCACAGAAGAAAATAATATCCTTTTCCCTGATCAACGCAATCCATTGATGTCTTAAATTATTTCAAGAAATACTTGCATTGAAATAGCACCCTTCACATTGTCTTGTAGGTTCCTGCAGCTGATGTGTGAGTATAAAATCTAAACTCTAGAAAACGAGTCTAGAAAGACCAAAGTAATGATCAGATATTATGTTACTATTGAAATGAAGGATGATATTGGACAAATCCCAACCAATGTCACCTCCTGGGGCAGCACAGTGGTGCAGCGGTAGCGTTGCTGCCTTACAGCGCCAGAAACCTGGGTTCCATTCTGACAACGGGTGCTGTCTACGGAGTTTGAAGAAGGGTCTCGACCCGAAACGTCACCCATTCCTTGTCTCCAAAGATGCTGCTTGTCCTGCTGAGTTACTCCAGCTTTTTGTGTCTATGGAGTTTATAGGTTCTCCCTGAGACTGTGGGTTTTCTCTCGGTGCTCTGGTTTCCTCCCACATTCCAAATATGTGTAGGTTTGTAGGTTAATTGGCTTCTGTAAATTGTCCCTCGTGTGTAGGAGAGAACTAATGTATGCGTGATTGCTGGTCGGCATGGACTCGGTGGGCCAAAGGGCCTGCTTCCACACTATCTCTAAAGTCAACCCTTTGTAGTACCATGCATTTTTTCAACCTCCACCTAAGAACAGTCAGGAGCTCAGGTTGACTACTTCTCTAAATGAAAACGTTTCCATCATTACACCATCTCCTCAGTACTGCATGTTTGGAGACACGATTTCAAGAAGGACTCCTGTGTGTGCGCACGCGTGGACTTTATTAAGACGTTCCCAACATCAGCATACATTACATTAGCATATATCACAACATCCTCCCTTTTTTCAAAAGAGAAAAACTTGTCAAATAAACAGCGAATGTTGTTTAAAAAAAAATTCCCATTACTATAACAATTATGAACTTCTAAATTATGAATCTATCAAACATGATAACTGTCACTGACAAATTAAAATACAACAAAGTCTCTGAGATGCTTTGGCATCCTCACAGTTCGCCCTGAGCGGGTTTTCACTGGTTTGTCTGAGTCGCTTATCACTTGTCCATTATCTATGTCCTTATTTTCAGGTTGCCCTGTAGATGTTTTGTCTTCTGTAGACGCTTTTCTTTCAGGAGTCGCTGGCTGTTGATCCAACGCCTGCTTCGCGTTAGTTGTGGTAGTTGACGCGCTCCAGTCATTGACGTTACTGCCCTGCTTCTCGTGTTGACTTGCGATTAGCTCGTCTGGCGGGTTGTCGCTGGTCTTGCGGAGATGTACCCGATTGCGTCGATAGGTGCCAGATGGGGTTTGATCCGCATATGATTGCTCGTCAAGCTGGCGAGTAACAGCGGCTTTCTCCCAACCCTTCTTTCCTTTTATGAGGGGTTGCATTCGCACTGTATCCCCTTTGTGAAGTGGGAGAAGGTCTTTTGCTGACCTGTTGTAATTGCCAGCCTGTTGCCGCACGCGCTGCTTCATGCGTTCATGTTCCTTTACTAGTCTTGGTTCGAGTTGGCTTGCGGTAGTGGGCAGAGGTGTTCGTGTGCGGCGAATCATCAGGCGTTGAGCGGGATGTGCTCAGCCCTTGTGAAGGCGTATTGCGATGATCCAACATCGCTAGGTATGGGTCTGATCGCGATTCCTTGCTCTTTGCCATGATCCGCTTCGCTGTCTTGACGGCTGACTCTGCCTTCCCGTTCGTTTTGCTATTGCCTGGACTGCTGCACAGGTGCTCAAAATCCCATTCTGTCACGAACTGACGGAATGCGATCAATGTGAATTGCGGTCCATTGTCGCTCACAACTTGCGTCGGGCTGCTGGACCTCGCGAAGTGAGCTTTCAGCTTGCGGATTACGATAGGACTGCCCGTGTCTTTCAGCCGGTCTACCTCGAGGAAGTTGCTATGGTAGTCGTCGGTGACTAGAAAGTCCTTCCCGTCCCATGAGAAGAGATCTGTGCCGACTTTCTCCCATGGCCTAGTTGGTACCTCATGAGCGACTCTTTTTGCTGGCATACCTGTCGCTGCTCGTTCCAAGCCAGAATAAGCATTCGCGTGCTTGTTGTAGACAGCCCTCGATGCCCAGATGTGAAGAGCGTATCTTCTCCTTCATCTCTTTGCGAAGGGTTAGTGGTATGATCACACGCTCGCTCTTGAAAATCAGACCATCTAGTACTGCAAGCTCGCCCCTGTAGCTATAGTAAGGTGTGAGCTGCTTTAGTAGCCTATCGTATTTGCTAGGCCAACCATTGATGATGACGCGTTTCAGCGTCTGCAGCGTGTCATCCTTCTCTGTTTAGTCGCGAATTTGCTCGAGACGCTCATCGCGAATTGGCAAACGAGACCCCATGTTGACCTCGGATGTTTGCTCGCTGCTCCGTGTACTGCAAACTGCTCAGGACAGTGTATCTGCCAGGTACATGAGCTTCCCCTGACTGTAGCTGATGTCGAAATCATAGCTCTGCAGGCGGAGTAGCATTCCTTGGAGGCGTTCGGTGCTTTCACCAGCAGCTTTTTCGCTATCATCTCAAGCGGTTTGGGATCGCTGATCACGCTGGTGAAACGACCAAATGTGTATTGGTGAAAACGCTCCATTGCGAACACCACCCGGAGCATCTCTTCCTTGATTGAGGCATACTGCGTTTCTGTGTCGGTTAATGCCCTGCTCGTATACGCGATAGGACATCCCTTTTGGAGCAAGGCTGCCCCTAGTCCCTTGTTGCTCGCATCGCACTGTATTGTCAGCTCCTCATTGGGATTGTAGTACGCTAAGATCCGCGCTTCGGACACCATCTGTCGGATCTTGGACATCGCATTGTCCTCCTCAGCAGACCATTCCCACTCTACCTCTGGTTTCGTCAGCTGTCTGATAGGCTCCAGGGTATCAGACAGGCTGGGTAGAAAAAGGCTCGGGTAGTTGACGAATCCAACTAGCCTCTGTACACCTTGTACATCTGAGGGTGCTGGCATGTTGACGACATCGACGACCTTTTTTGGGTCAGGTTGCAGCCCTGTGCTAGTGATCACATGCCCTAAGATGGGTATCTCGGTAGCTCTGAAAGACTTGTCTTTGTTGAGCTTGATGTGTTGCTGTACACATCGCTGTACACAAGCAACTGCTCGAGTTTTGAGTCGTGATCGATGACCGCGTCTTCACTCGCCTCTCCTTAGCCATAGACGAGGATGTCGTCTGCGACACAGATCACTCCAGGTAACCCTTCGAGCGCTTGATGCAATCATCGTTGGAAGATTTCCGATGATACACTTGTACCGAATGGCAGTCGGCGCCACCGGTATCGACCGAAAGGTGTGTTGAACGTCGTTAGCTTGCTACACTTCATCCAGCTTCACCTGCCAGAAAGCTGAGCTCATGTCCAGCTTACTGAAGATCTTAGCTTGTGTAGGAAAATAACTGCAGATGCTGGTACAAATCAAAGGTATCACAAAATGCTGGAGTAGACCCACTGTGTTACTCTGATGCTGCCTGACCCGCTGAGTTACTCCAGCATTTTGTGATACGAAGACCCTAGCTTGATCGAGGTTTGGCAAGGTATCCTCAATAACTGGAAGCGGGTAGTGTTCACGCTTCAACGCTTTGTTTAGCGGTCGTGGATCGATACACACCCGGAGATCGCCATTAGCTGACCCAACTCGTCGGCTCGTGCACTGGTGCGATCACGTGACGCTCTACCATGCCCTCCAGCTCCTTCCTCACCTGTTTTATCGCGTGGGGTAAACGTCGTGGCGATAAGACTTGGTTGCACTACCTCGTCTATCTGCACGTGGGCTTCACCTGGCAGCTCTCCCAGTGCACCGTCGAACACTTCTACATAGCATTCTTCAGCCTTACGCACTTTCTCTTTCACGACAGATGACGTGTGTACACAGTGAAAACTGTCGTCATTCACCGTGATCAAGTTCATTCGCTGACCAGCTTTGCTCCCTAGCAGCGGCGTGAAGTCATCACTGACCACGATGAACTCAGCGGAGCACTTGCGGTTTGTCCTGGGGTTGAGCAGCTTAACCCGGTAAACTCCTTCCGCGTCCATCATCGTCTTATTCCACATTACGACCTTCTTATGACATGGGGTTAGTGTGTGGTCTACGCCGTTGAAATATCTGCGTGGCTCCGCTGTCCACTTGGAAGTCCACCTGCTTCCCATTGACGAGCATTGTTGCATAGACGTCATCCCGAGGCTGCACCGTGTTGACTGTGAGCTTGACGCTGTCGATGAACTCGGTGCCCGTGTCACTGCCTGTCTGGTCGTCCACTTTGTGCACTTTACTCTTCCTGCACACTTGAGCAAAATGGTAGCGACTGCCACATGCTTTACAGTTCTGTCCATAGGCTGGACACTGCTGTTTGTCCCTTGTGTGCTCCTTACCACAATACCTGCACGCTTTCGCTTCCTGGAACTGCTTTGGCACTTTCCTTGGCACTGCTTTGGCTTCGCACAACTGCTCTGTTTGCGTGGCTGGCGCACGGTAGCGCCCCTCATGTTGCTCGGCTGCCTTATTTTGTGGACCGTGGCAGCAGACCTGCCACTTCCACCGTCGGTGAAAGCCTGGAGATGTGACTCAGCCGTCTCGGCACTCTTTCAGATGTCAATACAACCACTGAGAGTGAGCCTCCTCTCTTGCAGTAACCGTTTCCTCATCTGTGAGTCGCTAATGCCAAGCACTATTTTGTCACAGAGCAAGCTGTCCGACATGCACAGGCAGAAATTGCAGGACTTCGCTAGTGTTCGCAGGCTAGCAAAACTTTCTCCTGCTTCATGCTGTCTCTTGTTGAAGAGATACCGCTTATAGGTTTTGTTCTTTTCGCCTATGGCGTAATTCTCGAACGCCTGAATGATCTCGGCCATGTCCCAGCCCTGCTCGTCACTGGAAAACAAAAAACTGTTATAAATCTCTAGTCCTGATGGGCCAAATGTATGGAGGAATAATCCCGTCTAGTAGGCTGCAGTCTGCCTGTCTACGCTGTAGTTGGTCCACATCTGCCGCCATGTTTTCCACCCCTCAATCACTCCACGATTGACGGTTAATGGGGTCGGTGGCCGTATACCGCTCACGGATGGCGGACCAGCAGCGTGCAGTGGGCCGTGACCGGTTGCTAGCTGCGCTTGCTGCTGGCCGCTCGTCCCCTCTCCACTTGCACTCATCACAGCGCGCTGCTGCACGGCTGACTGCCCCTCCCCCCACGTGGTCATTTCTCTCCGCGGCTGGAATTGCTTTAACTCGCCTCTAATTCTTTTCCACACCTGTCCCTCGGCGCTTGACACCTTCGCTAATCGTTAGCGGGCACTTGTCCTAGCCGGGACTCTCAGGTTGCGAGGAAAAACGATCTTTCAAAGTTCCACTGCTGCCGCCATGTTTGGAGACACGATTTCAAGAAGAAGGACTCCTGTGCATGAGCACGCGCATGCGTGGACTTTATTAAGACGTTCCCAACATTAGCATACATTACATTAGCATAGATCACAACACTGCAAGAGCATCTCATATTGTGATTGCCTGGATGTGGAGATGATTAGATGATCTTCCTTGATTGTACAATTCAAGCTGATGTGGGTTGACAGGCAAGTGATGATGATCATATAATATGTTAATATTGAAATGATGGATAATTATTGGACAATAATTGTTTTATCTTGTTATTGCTGAATTACCTGATCAAATTGTTCAGCTGTGAAGTTGATAGAATGTTTTCTTATATTTGGCTCATGTTTGCCATCTACTGGTCCCTTTTAAAAGTGCATATGAGTAGTGTTCAAGGTTCAATGGTTCTTTATTATAATAATAATAATATTCATTTATTGTCATTGCAACGAGTACAACGAAATTAAAAAACAGCCAATCCTGACGGTGCGTACAAACATATATGCAATAAATGCAAAAACAAATAAATACATAAATACAATTAAATTAAGTACAAGATTTTTTAACGGTGTTGCCTAGTGCACAGGTAGTGTTCAGTTCTCGTATGGCCCTGGGGTAAAAACTGTTCTTAAGTCTGTTTGTTCGGGATTTGATTGACCTGAAACGTCGACCAGAGGGCAGATGAACAAACAGACGGTGGCCGGGGTGGGATGGATCTTTTATTATTTTGCCTGCTCTACTGAGGCAGCGCAGGCTGAACAGGTGCTCCAGGGAGGGCAGTGAGCAGCCGATGATTTTCTGGGCCGTCGTGATGACCCTCTGAAGGGCCTTCCTGTCCTTTTCTGAGCAGCTGGCATACCATGTGGTTATACAGTATGCCAGCACACTCTCGATGGAGCAGCGATAGAAGGACAACATGAGCTTCTCCTGCAGGTTGGTTTTCCTGAGGATCCTCAGGAAGTGGAGTCTCTGCTGTGCCTTCTTTACTGTGGTGATGGTGTTGGTAGACCAGGTGAGATCCTCTGCGATGTGCGTACCCAGGAACCTGAAAGCTGGTACCCTTTCCACGCAGACCCCATTGATGTAGAGTGGGTCGTAATCTCCACTGGTTTTTCTAAAGTCAATTATAAGTTCCTTTGTTTTGGAGGAGTTCAGGACCAGATTGTTCACTGAACACCATGCTGCCAGCCTTTGGATTTCATCCCTATAGGCTGTCTCATCTCCTTCTGAGATAAGTCCAACCACAGTCGTGTCATCCGCGAACTTGATGATGGTGTTGGTGGGATGGGTGGGGGCGCAGTCGTGAGTGTAGAGGGAGTAAAGGATGGGGCTCAACACACAGCCCTGTGGTGAGCCGGTGCTCAGTGTAATGGTGGAGGAGAGGTGAGGGCCTATTTTGACTGTCTGGGGGCGGTTGGTCAGGAAGTCCTTGATCCATTTGCAGATGGTTAGGGAAAATCCAAGGTCGGAAAGTTTGGTGACCAGTCTGCTCGGGATGACCGTGTTAAAGGCAGAGCTGAAGTCGAGAAAGAGCATCCTCACATAGCTCCCCTGGTGTTCAAGGTGGGTCAGTGCAGTGTGAAGAGCAGTGTCGATGGCATCCCCTGTAGACCTATTTGCTCTGTAGGCAAACTGGTATGGGTCGAAGGTGGGTGGGAGGCTGGCTTTGATGTGCTGCAGGACCAGTCTCTCGAAGCACTTTGTGATGACCGGTGTGAGTGCTACCGGACGGTAGTCGTTAAGACCGCTGATGACAGGCTTTTTCGGCAGTGGGATGATTATGGCGGACTTCAGGCAGGGAGGGATGGTGGATTTTAAAAGGGACAGGTTGAAGATTTTTGTGAAGACCTCAGATAATTGGTCTGCACATTCCCTCAGCACTCTGCCCGTCACACCATCGGGGCCTGCAGCTATCATATGTATCAAGGTACAATGGAATTCTTTTTTTTTGCATACAGTTCAGTAAATTATTGCCATACATAAGTACAATCCCAGATTAAGTACAAAGGGTATAGAAATAGCCCACTGATACCATATTGCAAGCCACCAGGTTTTAGCATCATTTTCAAAGTCCAAGCTGCAGTTGGCCATAAAGACCCATTGCAGGTGTCCTCCATCCAGATCATTCAGTGACCCATCGTCCCTCTCCTTGCCCGGCCTTCAGCCTTTGTACTCCGGCGTCTGCATCTGCCACAGCCAACCTTAAGGGTGCAGAAGGTAAAATCCCAGTTCTTATCAGCCCTATGTTCTCACGTCCACCATCGCCGACCCCCTTCTTTCCGCTTCCCGGGGACGATCCCTCTCCAGGCGAGTTGCCGATTCTGCGGCAAGCGAGTCAGGCCTGCTGTTGGGCTATGGCGGCACCCTGACGGTCCTGCCGCAAGGCCTGATGGTTCTTCTGAAACCAAGATCAGGTCCAGCTGTCATGTACTTCCTATGATCAAGTAGCCCATAAATGTTGGGTGTCATACATGCAGGAATATTGACAATAATTCACCTTCAGGATTTGCCATCATCAATAGAACAGCAAAAAATGGTAGAAACAAGGAACTGCAAATACTGGTTTACAATAAAAGACACAGTGCTGGAGTAACTCAGTGGGTTAGGCAGCATCTCTGGGGAGCAGCATCTCTTCAGGCAGAAGAAGGGTTCCAACTCAAAATGTCACCTCTCCACGTTCTCCAGATATGCTGCCTGACCCGCTGAGTTACTCCAGAACATTGTGTCTGTCTTCGATATAAACCAACATCTGCAGTTCCTTTCTGCTCACTAGCAAGGATGTTTTTTGTCGTCCGTCCCAAATTCGGTTGTAAAGGCAGTGGAAACTCAATATCTTGAACTAGTGGCACCAACTTTGCAGGATTTTGACACAGCTATGACAAAGGAACATTATGGTAATTCCTGGAGGATTATGTGCTACTTAGAATGGTTCTTAAATATTGTTGTTTCCTCATCCTAAGTGGTAGAGGTTTCAGGTGTGGGAGGTGTTGTCAAAGAAGCCTTGGCAAGTTACTGGAATGCAATTTGCTGCATGCTATTACCTGCAATCTGCTTTATTCCAGTCACTGAAATAGTTTATTTAATGAGCAGGAAGTCAAGAGGCTGGAGGAGAGACCTCAGGCTGATGTGCTGAGTACAGATTCTTCAAGATCAAGCAGGAATGGAGCAAAACACAAAGTGCTGGAGGAACTCAGTGGGTCAGGCTGCATCTGAGGAAGAAATAGGTTGCTGATGTTTCAGGTTGGGATCCTCCTTCAGACTAATGGAGCAGGCGGAAGAAAGCTGGGAAAGAGGTGGTGTGAGGCAAAGCCTAGCAAGTAATAGGCGGATTCAAGTAAGACGGTGGGGTGTATTCTATCACTTACCAGCTTTGACCCTCCCCCACCCCTTTTCCTGCTTTGTCCTCTCTACTCCATCAATCTGAAGGAACCTGTCCTGAAATGTCATCGGTCTGTTCTCTCCACAGATGCCGCTTGATCCACACAGTTCCTCCAGCATTCTGCAGTCTCTTGTGTCTGGCATGATCTTACACTGAAGCAGAAGTCACATTTTATAAATGTTGAGTGCCTTTATAGATAAACGTTAGTAAATTTAATTTAGTTTAAAGATACAGCATGGAAACAGGCCCTTCGGCCCATTGAGTCCGTGCTGAACGGCGATCTCCGTACACTAACATTACCCTACACACCAGGAACAATTTACAATTTTTGCCAAAGTCAAATTAACCTACAAACCTGTACGTCTTTGGAGAGTGGGAGGAAACTGGAGCACCCGTGGAAAACCGCAGTCACGGGGAGAACGTACAAACTCCATACAGACAGCACCCGTAGTAAGGATCGAACCCAGGTCTCTAGCGTTGTAAGCCAGCAGCTCTACCGCTGCACTATTGTGCTGCCCCTACCTCTGCCTCGAGTGGAATAGGTTGGAGAGAAATTGTTGTGAGCGGGCGCTGTGTTTTCTGGCTTTTGCCTCTCCTGGGAGATTATCCAAGAGTGAGGAACTTCTGAAGGAAGTGTCTGGTCAGGATGTGATATCTGCAGTAAGTGAGGAATGAAAACAGGAATTCTGGAATCTCAGCATTATTTATGTTTCTCATATAAAATATAAGGTGAATGTGCAGAATGATTTTACTGGGAGGAGTCCACACTCTTGGTTGCATTTCCCCTCACACCCTTTCGACTGTGCGGCCAAAAAGAGATGCTATTGGTGGAGATACTCTGGTATTGGCTGGGTGAGAAAAACCAAGGGGCAGCACAGTGCCGCAGCAGTAGAGTTGCTGTCTTCCAGCGCCAGAGACCTGGGTTCGAACCTGACTATGGGAGCTGTCTGCGCGGAGTTTGTATGTCCACCCTGTGACGGCGTGGGTTTCCTCCCACATTCCAAAGATGTGCGGATTTGCCGGTTAATTGACTTCTGTAAATTATCCTTGGTGTGTAGGATGGAACTGGTGTACAGGTGATTGATGGTCGACGTGGGTTGAAGAGCCTGTTGCCAAGCTGTATCTCTGAAGCTAAACTAAAACTAAAATGTCCTGACACAAAACGTCATCTATCCATATTCCCCAGAGATGCTGCCTGACCCACTGAGTTACTCCAGCATTTTGCGTCTATCTCAGGTCAAACTAAGCGCAATTTGACTTAGCTGGACCTCCAAGAAGGAAGGTATAGTTGATGACATTAAAGGCAGCAGTGAGGAAGCAAGCAAAAGGAGAATAATGCACCTTGGTTGCAGTGCTGCAGTTGCCTTTGAGATCCAGTGCAACCATTTTGGTGCTGGGAGAGAGGGTAAAAATGAAGTTTGACAGAGCATTCGAGAGGTGTCTGCACATCCTTGAACTTTGGAGAGGAAAGCAAACGTGATATCTGGGTTTACCCTCGTGTTTATTAACAAACAAGAACAAATTGTTTAAATATTTTTCATAAACTCCCCCCACATCAAGGAACTCACTGAACCTTTGGAAGTCGAGTATTTCCTCAGAAAGAGTAAGGTTTATTTAATGCAGAAATAATTGTTTATTTTTGTTAAAAGCACAGCACAGCTGCCCAACTGTTGTCTCACAGCTCCAACAAACCGGGTTCAATTCTGGCCACCGTCTGTCTGATGGTGTTTACACATTTGCCCTGTGACCGCCTGGGTTTTCTCCCAGGCTCCGGCTTCCTAACTGCTGCGGGTTGATAGGTGTGTTGGAAGGAATTGCACATTTACGTTTACACTGAAGATTAACACAAAATGCTGGAGCAATTCAGCTGATCAGGCAGCATCTCTGGAGAAGGGTCTCGACCTGAAACGTCACCTATTCCTTTTCTCCAGCTCTGCTGCCTGACCAGCATTTTGTGTCTATCTTTGGGTTGATAAGTTAATGGTTACTGTAAAATGCCCCAGATGTGGAGATAAGTGATGGAATGTGGGGGGAGTTGATGCGAATGTGAGAAAATAAAATGGGATGAGAGTAGGGTTAGTGTGAGAAGGTGCATGATATTCTGTGCAATCTCACTATTGACTTGTTTTATGCTGTATGATTCTCTGAGTCAAAACTAAGCGCATTGTAACGCTAGTTTAATTTAGAGATGCAACATGAAAACTGGCCCTTCTGGCCACCAAGCCCATGTTGACCATTGATTGCCTGTTTACACTAGTTCCATGTTATTCCCCTCCACATAAGGGGCAGTTTACAAAGGTGAATTAACTTACAATCATGCACGTCTTTGGACTGTGGGGAAAACCGGAACACCTGGAAGAAACCCACACCGTCACAGGTGGAATGTGTAAACTCCACTCAGACAGCACCTGAGGTCAGGACCCCAGATCTCTGGTGCTGTGAGGCAGCAACTCTACCAATGTTGTAATGTAAGAAAATAACTGCAGATGCTGGTACAAATCGAAGGTATTTATTCACAAAATGCTGGAGTAACTCAGCAGGTCAGGCAGCATCTCAGGAGAGAAGGAATGGGTGACGTTTCGGGTCGAGACCCTTCTTCAGACTGATGTCAGGGGGGGCGGGACAAAGGAAGGATATAGGTGGAGACAGGAAGATAGAGGGAGAACTGGGAAGGGGAAGGGGAAGAGAGGGACAGAGAAACTATCTAAAGTTGGAGAAGTCAATGTTCATACCGCTGGGCTGCAAGCTGCCCAAGTGAAATATGAGGTGCTGTTCCTCCAATTTCCAGTGGGCCTCACTATGGCACTGGAGGAGGCCCATGACAGAAAGGTCAGACTGGGAGTGGGAGAGGGAGTTGAAGTGCTCAGCCACCAGGACATCAGGTTGGTTAAGGCGGACTGAGCGAAGGTGTTGAGCGAAACGATCGTCGAGCCTGCGTTTGGTTTCGCCGATGTAAAGAAGTTGACATCTAGATCAGCGGATGCAATAGATGAGGTTGGAGGTGGTGCAGTTCACATTCTATGTTGGGCTATTGCAGACGCCGTACCTGGAGGAAGTTGTCTTGTGCATGTGTGTCACTCAGCGCGGTTCCTATGGTAGCACTAGTTGGGGTGACTGCTGCCATGTCGGTTACTCTGCATCCTCGATGATCATTGTAATGTATTCATGCATATTCATGTGCCATGTTAATGAGTGGGTGTTCCTTGAGTCGAGAATACTGGGTAAATAAAGGCTGGGGTGATTCAGGCAACTAACGTGTGAGTGTACTTTATCTTTATGCCGTGCTGAACATAACAAAATTGGCGACGAGGACGGGATTGTGGAGGAGACTGAGTTTGTTTGCATAGCTTTTGTACTGCTACGTTTTAGGTGCTTTGCTACACCAGAACAGGCAGGAAGTCTGAGCTAGTGCAAGAAAAAAAAAACTCTCCTCGTTCCTTTGTTTAAAAAAAAAAAGAGAGGGACAAAATGGCGGCGTCCACGGGCTACATCGGAAGCCTGGGCATCTTTGACAAAAGTAGAGAGCCGTTCAGCTCCTATATGGAGAGAGCAAACATGTTCTTCATGGCAAACAACATCACGGAGACCAGTGGTGAAGGAGAGGTAGTGGCTGCAACAAACAAGGCCGTTCGTGAACGCATGAAAGCGATTCTGCTCACGGAGATCGGACCTGAAGTGTACGGCACACTCGTGAATATCCTTGCGCCCATAAAGGCAAAAGATGTGCCTTTCAGTGACATTATAAAGAAGTTGGAGGAGTACTTCAACCCAGAGCCTCTGGAAATTGCAGAAAGCTACAAATTCGGCACGAGAAACATTAGACAATAGGTGCAGGAGTAGGCCATTCAGCCCTTCGAGCCAGCACCGCCATTCAATGCGATCATGGCTGATCACTCTCAATCAGTACCCCGTTCCTGCCTTCTCCCCATACCCCCTCACTCCGCTATCCTTAAGAGCTCTATCCAGCTCTCTCTTGAAAGCATCCAACGAACTGGCCTCCACTGCCTTCTTGAGGCAGAGAATTCCACACCTTCACCACTCTCTGACTGAAAAAGTTCTTCCTCATCTCCGTTCTAAATGGCCTACCCCTTATTCTTAAACTGTGGCCCCTTGTTCTGGACTCCCCCAACATTGGGAACATGTTTCCTGCCTCTAATGTGTCCAATCCCCTAATTATCTTATATGTTTCAATAAGATCCCCCCTCATCCTTCTAAATTCCAGTGTATACAAGCCTAATTGCTCCAGCCTTTCAACATACGACAGTCCCGCCATTCCGGGAATTAACCTAGTGAACCTACGCTGCACGCCCTCAATAGCAAGAGTATCCTTCCTCAAATTTGGAGACCAAAACTGCACACAGTACTCCAGGTGCGTTCTCACCAGGGCCCGGTACAACTGTAGAAGGACCTCTTTGCTCCTATACTCAACTCCTCTTGTTATGAAGGCCAACATTCCATTGGCTTTCTTCACTGCCTGCTGTACCTGCATGCTTCCTTTCAGTGACTGATGCACTAGGACACCCAGATCTCGTTGAACATCCCCTCTTCCTAACTTGACACCATTCAGATAATAATCTGCCTTTCTATTCTTACTTCCAAAGTGAATAACCTCACACTTATCTACATTAAACTGCATCTGCCATGTATCCGCCCACTCACAGAACCTGTCCACGTCACCCTGCAGCCTTATTGCATCTTCCTCACAATTCACACTACCCCCCAGCTTAGTATCATTTGCAAATTTGCTAATGGTACTTTTAATCCCTTCATCTAAGTCATTAATGTATATCGTAAATAGCTGGGGTCCCAGCACCGAACCTTGCGGTACCCCACTGGTCACTGCCTGCCATTCCGAAAGGGACCCATTTATCCCCACTCTTTGCTTTCTGTCTGTCAACCAATTTTCTATCCATGTCAGTACCCTACCCCCAATACCATGTGCTCTAATTTTGCCCACTAATCTCCTATGTGGGACCTTGTCGAAGGCTTTCTGAAAGTCGAGGTACACCACATCCACCGACTCTCCCCTGTCAATTTTCCTAGTTACATCCTCAAAAAATTCCAGTAGATTTGTCAAGCATGATTTCCCCTTCGTAAATCCATGCTGACTTGGAATGATCCTGTTACTGCAATCCAAATGCTCAGCAATTTTGTCTTTTATAATTGACTCCAGCATCTTCCCCACCACTGATGTCAGACTAACTGGTCTATAATTACCCGTTTTCTCTCTCCCTCCTT
The DNA here is from genome assembly GCF_053455715.1 of Rhinoraja longicauda. Lineage (NCBI taxonomy): Eukaryota > Metazoa > Chordata > Chondrichthyes > Rajiformes > Arhynchobatidae > Rhinoraja > Rhinoraja longicauda. The sequence continues at coordinate 101,807,977 of NC_135953.1, read as the reverse complement.
TCTTAAAAAGTGGGATAACATTTGCTATCCTCCAATCCACAGGAACTGATCCTGAATCTATAGAACATTGTAAAATGATCTCCAATGCTTCCACTATTTCTAGAGCCACCTCCTTAAGTACCCTGGGATGCAGACCATCAGGCCCTGGGGATTTATCAGCCTTCAGTCCCATCAGTCTACCCAAAACCATTTCCTGCCTAATGTGGATTTCCTTCAGTTCCTCCATCACCCTAGGTTCTCCGGCCCCTAGAACATTTGGGAGATTGTGTGTATCTTCCTCAGTAAAGACAGATCCAAAGTAACGGTTTAACTCGTCTGCCATTTCTTTGCTCCCCATAATAAATTCCCCTGCTTCTGTCTTCAAGGGACCCACATTTGCAAAACAAAGCAAAACGAGACAATTAGTGAGTACATTGTTGCCTTGAAAAACTTAACGTTGCACTGTAACTTTGGAACCTTTCTCGAACGCGCACTACGCGACAGATTTGTTTGTGGTCTAGTGGACGAACGAATTCAGTCCAGACTCATGAGCACTCCTGATCTTACATTTGAGATAGCATGCAAGATTGCTACTACAATGGAGATGGCATCAAAGAATGCTCGCGAGTTTCATTCACCACATACTGCAGTGGCCATGTATACTCACAAAGCAGCGCCTATGGCCAAACCAAAAGGGGCCAAACTGAAACCGAAGTATGGCGGGGAGCCGAGTGCAGCCAGTTGTTATCGTTGCAACGGTAATCACCCATCCCAATCCTGTCAGTTCAAAACAGCTAAGTGCTATAACTGCCAGAAGAAAGGCCATAGCGCCTCAGCATGTCGGGCCAAGCTTACAGTGGGAAACACACGACAACACCAGAAAGGAGTTCACAACTTAGAGATGAACCCGGATGACAATGAACTTGGGTTGTACATCATTCATGCAACTGATGTCAATAAGCCTACAACCAGCCAAGACAAGGACTTTCAAATTAAACTATTGGTTAATGAACAGTTAATTGATATGTGCATTGACACGGCAGCAGACTGTTCGGTCATGAGTAAAGACCTGTACGAAACAAAGTTCTCACAGACACCATTGTCCGAGAGTAAGGTCAAGCTGAGAACCTACTCCGGCGAAGCCTTGGAGACGTGCGGACAAATGAATTGCAAAGTTCAGTGTAATGGACAGTCAGTAACACTGCCCATCATAGTGGCCAGCTACAGAAATAAACCAACCCTCCTTGGAAACGATTGGCTGCGTAAAATAAAATTAGACTGGAAGAACATTTTCAGCATTGATGTGTCCAAATCACGTCTTGAAAATGTCGTAAGCAAACACGCTGAAATATTTGCTGACAGTTACACGGGAATAACAGGATACTCTGCACACATTCGACTGCAGCAAGATGTGACACCTGTGTATCGTCGATCAAGACCGGTACCATATGCGCTGAAGCAACAAGTGGAGGAAGAACTCAACAGGTTGGAGCGGAATGGAGTACTCGTGAAGACAGACCAGAGCAACTGGGCAACGCCAGTTGTGGCCGTGCTCAAGGCTGACAAAACTGTTCGACTATGCGGTGACTACAAAGTCACAATCAACCAAGCTGTTGACGACAAACAGTATCCTTTGCCAACCTCGCAGGATCTGTATGCAGAATTTAGCGGAGCAAGAGTCTTCACTAAGCTGGATTTGTCTCATGCTTATGCCCAACTCAATGTTGACAAAGAAAGTCAGCAGTGCTTGACCATCAACACACATAAGGGCTTGTATTCATACACAAAGCTGCCCTATGGTGTGAAATCTTCCCCGAAAATCTTTCAGTCCGTCATGGACAAAATGTTGCAAGGCATTCCACACTGTGTGTGCAACCAGGATGATCTACTGATATTCACAGTGGGCATGGAAGAACATCTGGAGATACTCGAGCAAGTTCTCACACGATTGAACTGCCACAACGTCAAACTACGAAACAGCAAATGTGCATTTGTGCAATCAGAGGTGATCTACCTTGGACTCAAAGTAGATTCCAACGGACTGCGCCCTGTGAAGGCGAAAATTGAAGCAATTGTGAATGCTCCAACGCCCAACAATGTGTCAGAGCTACGATCATTCCTTGGGATGGTGCAGTTCTATGCACGATTCCTTCCAGATTTAGCAACCGTGCTAAAGCCATTACATCATCTGTTACAAAAGGATGAGAATTGGATGTGGGGAAAGGAACAACAACATGCATACGACATCTGCAAGAAAAACCTGACAAGTGACAAACCCCTTGTTCACTACGACACGACGCGCGAGATGAAACTTGCTTGTGATGCTTCAAGATATGGTGTAGGTGCAGTGATTTGCCACGTAATGGATGACGGACAGGAAAAGCCTATTGCTTTTGCCTCCCGCACCCTATCACCAAGTGAGCGCAACTATGCACAGATAGAGAAGGAAGCACTCAGCATTGTGTTTGGAATCAAGAAATTCCACCAGTTTCTACTTGGCAGACCATTCACCCTTGTGACTGATCACAAACCACTACTCACGATACTGGGTCCCAAGTCAGCTATACCTTCCATGGCGGCATCAAGGATGCAGCGCTGGGCAATTCTGTTGTCCCAGTATGACTACAAAGTGGAGTACAGAAGCTCCAAATGCAACGCAGTCGCAGATGCGTTGTCCCGATTGCCCCATGAGAACTCTGATGTGGGAAGCGAGAACTCAATCTACACACTGCAAGTCGTAGATGAAGACTTTCCAGTGACTGCAACAGAAATTGCAGCTGAAACAGAGAAGGACACTGTGCTGAAGAGTGTCTATGAACAGACATTGAATGGTTGGACTGAAGTCGAGAGTGGATCAAACTCGGAACTGAAGCCTTTCTATAATCGACGCCATGAATTATCATGCGAGCAGGGATGCATAAAGTGGGGTTACAGAGTGGTTGTACCAGAGTCTTTAAGAAACAAGATTATGTACGAACTTCATGCCGAACATCCTGGCATAGTTAGCATGAAGTCAATTGCTAGAAGTTTTGTGTATTGGCCTGGTATAGACAGTGACATTGAGTCACTGGTGAGCAAATGTAGCGTGTGTCAAAATTGCCGCAGTAAACCACCAAAAACACCACTGCAACCCTGGTCATGGCCAAGTAGACCATTTCAGAGAGTTCACGTAGACTTTTGTGAAAAGGGTAATGATAATTTTCTGGTACTAGTAGATAGTCATTCCAAATGGATTGAGGCAAAGCATATGGGATCAAGCACTACTGCTGAGCGTACCATAGATGAGTTGAGATCGATTTTTGCATGTCATGGTTTACCAGAAGAACTTGTTTCTGATAACGGACCTCAGTTTCATTCAGAACAGTTCAAAGAGTTCATGCAGCGTAACAGGGTAAAACACACACTTGTTCCTCCATACCATCCAGCCTCCAATGGGGCGGCGGAAAGGTCTGTTAGAGTAGTCAAAGAGGCTCTCAAGAAACAGGTTTTGCAGGGTAGTTCAAAGCTCAGCATGAAACATCGTTTGGCTAGTTTCTTGCTGAAGTACAGAACCACACCCCACACAACTACGGGTTATTCACCTGCAGAACTGTTGATGAAGAGAAGGCTAAGAATACGCCTAAGTCTAGTTCAACCCAATTTGGCCTCGAGAGTTGAGCAAAAACAGTTAAGTCAAAAACACCACTTTGACTTCCACAAAAAGGAGAGGAACTTCAAGCCAGATGAGCAAGTTCGTGTGCTCAGTCCTCCCAACAAGTCCAGTCGAGACAAATGGGATGTTGGGAAAATAGTGGAAGTGTGTGGAACAAAAAGATACTTAGTGGATGTTGGAGACAAGATCAAAAGTGTTCATGTGGATCAAATGATTCCAGCCAAAGATGAACCAAAAACTGAGCACGAATTCCTAATTCCTGAGTATTCATCTGAAAGTGAGTTAGAAAAGACTATTGTGGTTGATACACAAAATTCAGTGAGTACAGATAAAGAAACAGACTTCTCTAGTCAAGGTCAGTGTACTAACATAGAGCCAAACAAGCTAACAGTTGAGTCTACACGTACATCTGTTACGCCTGTTGCACCTGTTACTGTTAAACGATCGGGCAGGAACCGCAAACCAGTAATTAGGTTAAATTTGTAAGTTAGACAACTCACTCTACAAGTAAAACGAAAATGTGTAAATAAATGTGTTATGTTTAGCATTTGAAATTTTGTAAATATGGTTAAAAGTATTGATTTAAATCAAGTATCACAACACCAAAATTGTAACTGAGTACTTGGATTTAATACTTAAAAAAAGGGAGAGCAGTGTAATGTATTCATGCATATTCATGTGCCATGTTAATGAGTGGGTGTTCCTTGAGTCGAGAATGCTGGGTAAATAAAGGCTGGGGTGATTCAGGCAACTAACGTGTGAGTGTACTTTATCTTTATGCCGTGCTGAACATAACAATCATTAAACCAGGTTTGAGGCCAAATAACTTGTTTTTATTCCTGCAACATCAAACAAATGTTACTGAGGTATTGTGCAAAATTTGTGTCCATCTCATTGATTTTATACCAACCTGTCTGAAGGAAGGCATGTTCCTGAAGCAGAAGCTATTTAATATCAAAAGATTCACTTAACAAGGAAGATAGACACAAAATGCTGGAGTAACTCAGTGGGATGGGCAGCATCTCTGGAGAGAAGGAATGGGTGATGTTTTGGGTTGAGACCCTTCTTCAATGTCACCCAACATTTTGTGTCCGTTAAGGTGTATAACCAGTTCCTTCCTGCACGATTCACATAACAATTTGAGTGCTGTTTGATTTAAGCTACTATGGCGAGTCCGAAACTTGTTGGTTGTAGACGAAGTTTATTGCAGCCGCAATACACGAATACAGAGTTAAACAACAAGGTACAGGACAACCAATACAAACTTACTGTCTTCCTTGAAGACTTCGCCGAACTCTTCAAACGGGCGCCAAACGCGCACCTGACATCGCTGGCCAATCAGCGATGTCGTTCCCTGGACCAATCCCCATGGTCGCGTTCCCACGTGACCTCGCTGGCCAATCCGAGGGTTCGACGACCTGGACCATTCTCTATGGTCGCTACATGACCCCCCCTAGAACCCGAGGTGCGGAACCTAGCTGGGAGCCGGATTTCGCGACCATAACGAGTACGGAGAGGGACAGCCTGAACCACAGGAGCCGGAGGTTCCGGACTTGGAGGAACAGCCGGAACGAGAGGTTCTGGAGGAACTACCGGCACGGGGGGTTCTGGAGGAACTGCCGAAACGGGGGGTCCTGGAGGAACTGTCGGAACGGGGGTTTCTGGACTGGGCGGAACTAACGGAGGTCGGCCTCTCCTAGGGGTTTGACCGACCAGGACTGGTTGATCCGGGTCCAAATGGGCAGGTTTGAGCCGGGACACCGAGACGAGTTCACTCTTGCCGCCCATGTCTAAGGTGAAAGTAGCCGTTCCCTTACGTAAAACCCGGAACGGCCCTTGATAGACCTTCTGCAACGGGGCGCGATGGGCATCTTTACGCAGAAAAACAAACTCACAGTCCTTCAGGGAAGACGGTTCATGTACCATGGAACACCCATGACGTGAAGTCGGCACTGGAGCCAGGGAGCCCACCCGTTCCCGGAGAGATGCTAACGCTGATGGGACTGTAGGGAGCAGGGCTGAAGGGTCCGGAAACAGATCTCCGGGTACTCGAAGTGTCGAGCCATATACTAGCTCTGCGGACGACGCACCGAGATCTGGCTTAGGAGCAGTCCTGATGCCCAAAAGAACCCAAGGGAGTTGGTCTACCCAGTCCGGGCCTTCAAGCCTTGCACTGAGGGACGCCTTAAGTTGGCGGTGGAACCTTTCTACGAGTCCATTTGCCTGGGGGTGATATGCAGTTGTGGGTTGTAACTTGGACCCATACAGTTCCGCCAGCGCGGCCCAGAGGGACGAAGTGAACTGTGGACCTCTGTCAGTTGTAATAACTGCCGGGACCCTGAAACGAGCTACCCAATGAAGGGCCAAAGTCCTAGCACAAGACGCTGACGAGATATCAAACAATGGGAAAGCCTCTGGCCACCGGGTGAACCGATCCACCACCGTGAGGAGGTGGGTGTAGCCCCGGGAGGAAGGCAAAGGCCCGACCAAATCCACGTGGATGTGGAAAAAACGACAAACCGGGACCTCGAAATCCTGTACGGGGGGCTGGACGTGGCGCTGGACTTTAGCGGTCTGACAGGGCACGCAGGAACGTGCCCACCCCGCTACCTGTTTCCGCAGGCCATGCCAGACAAACCTCGCTGCTACCAAGGCAGAGGTGGAGCGGATGGACGGGTGCGCCAGCCCATGAATGGCATCGAAAACCCGGCGCTGAAGGGAGGGCGGTACTACCGGCCTGGGACGAGGAAGAGAAACATCGCACCAGACTTTCGTGCCCTCCGACCCACAAGCTACCTGGGCCAACTTCAATCCCGAAGTGGTGGACTGGTAAGCCGAAACGGTATCCGCTAAGAGCTGTGCCTCCGCAAGCTCCTGGGGATCCACTTCGCAGTCCACCGCCGAAATAGGGGGAAAAGCAGGTCTAGACAGGGCGTCAGCCACGGCATTAAGCTTACCCGCGATATGACGGACATCTGTGGTAAATTCGGAGATAGCAGTCAGGTACCGCTGCTGGCGGGCCGACCATGGGTCAGACAATTTCGAAAAAGCAAATGTTAATGGCTTGTGGTCCGTAAATGCCACAAATGGGCGGCCCTCGAGGAAATACCTGAAATGACGGACAGCTAAATAGAGAGCCAGAAGCTCTCGGTCAAATGCGCTATATTTCAGCTCGGCCGAATTTAGTTGCCGGCTGAAAAACGCTAAAGGCTGCCAACGGCCACCGACCTGCTGCTCCAGAACTCCACCCACCGCCACGTCAGAGGCATCAACCGTCAGGGCCGTGGGGGCGGAGGGGCTCAGATGGACCAACATGGTGGCGTCTGCCAAGGCTGCCTTAGCTGCCGTAAAAGCCGACTCTGCGGCCGGGGACCACAACAACTCTACCGGATTCCCTGCAAGGCATTGGAAAAGCGGGCGCAGGACTCGCGCCGCTGCCGGGACGAATCTATGGTAGAAATTAACCATGCCTACGAACTCCTGCAGCCCTTTTACTGTGGTAGGCCTGGGAAAAGCCCGGATAGCTTCCACCTTCTCGGGCAAAGGGGCGGCGCCGGCAGGAGTAATTCTGTGCCCTAGAAAATCGAGGGCAGGCAGGCCGAATTGACATTTGGAGGGTTGGATAATGAGCCCGTGGTCTTGGAGCCGCTGGAACACGGTCCGCAAATGGGCCTGGTGTTCCTGCACTGAGGGGCTGGCTACCAGGATGTCGTCTAAATAAATAAACAAAAAGGGTAAACCCCGGCCCACGCGGTCCATCAGTCGCTGGAAAGCCTGTGCCGCGTTCTTTAAACCGAAAGGCATACGCAACCATTCAAACAACCCGAACGGAGTAATAGTTGCAGTTTTTTGTATGTCCTCCGGTCGCACCGGAATCTGATGGTATCCTCGCACCAAATCGATTTTGGAAAACACCACCGCTCCTTCCAGCCCAGATGAAAAGTCCTGTAGGTGCGGTATGGGGTAGCGATCAGCCGTGGTGACAGCATTGAGACGCCGATAATCGCCACATGGCCTCCACCCCCCAGATGCCTTGGAGACCATGTGTAACGGCGAGGCCCACGGGCTGTCAGACTGACGGACAATTCCCATTTCCTCCATCTTCCTGAACTCCGCCCTTGCCACCACCAGTTTGTCTGGCGGTAGTCTCCTGGCCCGAGCGAAAACGGGAGGGCCTTCGGTGCGGATGTGATGGACCACACCGTGCTTAGCCGAAGGTGCGTCAAAACGTTGGACGAGCAGCTCTGGGAACTCTGCCAGAATCGCAGCATACGAGTCGGGGGCCGCGACGACGGCCTGGACAGTAGGGCTGGGCGAGGAGGCGATTGTCGGAGCGACGTGCTCATCTTCGGCAGAGGGTCGGAGGTCGTTACAGCGGACATCAGGAACCAGTGAAAAAGCCCAGAGAAAATCTGTGCCCAGGATCGCTTGTTTGACGTCGGCTATGATGAATGGCCATTCGTACGTGCGGAGGCCTAACACAAGGGACATCTTCCGTGTACCGAAAGTGCGAATTGGGCTGCCATTAACCGCGATGAGGGTGGGACCTGTCTTACCCGATCTGGTTTCGAGGTCGGTCGGCGGCACTATGCTGACGATGGCTCCCGTGTCTACCAAAAATTCTGTGTCCGTGAATCGATCATGGACATAGAGGCGCCGGTTCTGGCCAATCGTAACTGCCCCTATGTACGATCGGCCGAGGCATTTCCCGCGAAGGTACAAGGCAAACGACAGTTGCGGGATTCGTTACCCCATCGTAGGTGATAATAGCACCAGCCGCGCTTGTGCGGATCTTTTTGGCGGGCTTTCGGAGAATTGGCGGGAGACGTGGCGCCATCTTGCCGTCGCTGTGGCGTGGTCACTGATGTCGAGACTTTGTTGATTGAACCACTTGCCTTGTTTTTTGCCGCTATGAGCGCGTCCGCTTTCGCTGCATATGCTTCGGGGTCCTTAAAAGAACAATCTGTAAGCAGCAGTCGGACATCCTCGGGAAGTTTCTCGCGGAATGCCTGTTCAAACATCGGGCAATCCGTATGCTCACCGGCTAACATCATCATTTCGGCCATGAGGACGGAAGGCAGTTGGTCTCCAAGATCCGGTAGGTGCAGAAGTTTTGCCGCACCACCATGCTTATTCAACCCGAAGGTTCGTAGTAATACCTTCTTCATGGCCTCGTATTTGTCTTCCGCAGGTGAATTTACGATGAACCGCATCACGCGCTTGGTTGTGTCCGGCGATAGCGCGCTGACGAGGTAGAAGTACTTCGTGGACTCGTCCGACACCTTCTTTATATGGAATTGAGCCTCGGCGTGGATAAACCAAGCTTGCGGTGCGTACGTCCAAAATAACGGAAGATGAACGCCTGCCGCGCTTGACTCCGGTGTGCCCTGCTCAGCCATCGTCAACGAGGCGTCGGGTTCCTGCTCAGTCGGTGATCGTCCAGATCACGTCGGGGTCACCAATATGGCGAGTCCGAAACTTGTTGGTTGTAGACGAAGTTTATTGCAGCCGCAATACACGAATACAGAGTTAAACAACAAGGTACAGGACAACCAATACAAACTTACTGTCTTCCTTGAAGACTTCGCCGAACTCTTCAAACGGGCGCCAAACGCGCACCTGACATCGCTGGCCAATCAGCGATGTCGTTCCCTGGACCAATCCCCATGGTCGCGTTCCCACGTGACCTCGCTGGCCAATCCGAGGGTTCGACGACCTGGACCATTCTCTATGGTCGCTACACTACTGTTATTTCTATCTCTGGTCTTTGCAGTACCACTTGCTTCACTACTTCTTGTACCTCTCCTTATAACCCTATAACAATTCTAGAGTCACTCAGTCCTGTTCTTTCAGCAAACTGCATCATGTAGAAATAATATTCCAAGTAAAATAGCTTATTATTATAAAATGACTGAAGAAGGCTCCTGCCCTGAAATATCGCCTATCCATGTCCTCAAGAGATGTTGCCTAACCTGCTGAGTTACTCCAACATTTTGTGTTATTAATAATCCAATTATTTTCTTCAAAAAGTAGAGGCTATCTACTTTAGACCTAGGGAAGTTAAAACAGATTAACTTCTATACTAGCAGGTTTTAAGTTCCATTTAACCCAAAACTGGTTTGGATGTTCCATTTCCTCCTCGGAAAAGATATCAGTGAAATAAATTGCTTCATTGCAAGTAACTAGTAAGGCAAGGGATGAGTTGGGCTTCAGTGCAAGAAATGTCAGTGCAAGTGCAGTATAAGAGGAAAGGCATCTTACTGCCCTAGGTGAAATTTCATCTACAATACTGTGCACAGGTCTGGTTTTGTAATGATGCATGTTGTGAGCTGATGCCTTTCAGAATCAAAACCTGCCAGTGATACCCCAGTTCACTAAACAAAAGGGTTAAAAAAAGATGCAGTAAAAGTAACCAGCAAAAAATGGACAAGAGTTATTTTTAATCGAGCAGATTGCTGCGATTTGCAACAACACTTCCTGAATAAATTATCTGTGATAAAAACAGATTCAGAATAACATTTGAAAGAAAATACTTGGAAACAGTTGCAGGGTTATTGGGAAAGACGAGTGGAGTGGGACTCGTTATGTTATGCTCAAAGGGCCAGCACAGGGACAGTAGTTTCAATGGCCTCTTTACATGCAGTATTACGGGGCTAACTAAAGATAGATGGTGGATATGACTTTGCCAGTAGCATCTATTTCCTGAGCATATTTAAGCTGCCATTTGTGTCTTTGTTAGCCTCTCGTAAGCTTAATGGTCTTGATGACCCTGTCCTTACTGAGAAATAGCATCACCAAGAGGTTTGAAGTGATTGTTTCTTCTCCTATGAGAAAACCTATTGCCAATGCCACAAATATAAAGTTGGTGTAGTGCAGAGTGCAAACACTGTGTTCAAAGTAACTAAAATAATATTGTAGATGCACAATATTGTTGATAAATTTTCGCCATTACAGTAAGATGCCTTCACTTTTATACTTACTATGTCTTGCAATGAAGACCAATTCGCCACTTGCCTTTCTAGTAAGAAAATAATGTAATATAAGGAAACACAAGGAACTACAGATGATGGACTTTGAGTTAAGCACAAAGTACTGGAGTAACTCAGCTAGTCAGGTAGCATCTTTAGAGATACAGTGCAGGAACAGGCTCTAGAGTCCACCAAGACTGCTCCGACCAGCGAACACCCTGTACACTAGCGCTTTCCTACACACAAGGGACAATTTACAATTTTACCAATGCCAATTAACCTACAAACCTGTACCTCTTTTGAACGTGGTAGGAAACTAACTCACCCAGTGAAAACCCATGTGGTCACAGGGCAAATGTGTAAACGCCATACAGACAACGGCCATAGTCAGGAAAAAAAACCAGGGCTCTGGCGCTGTAATAATATAATAATATATTCCTTTATTCGTCCCACACCGGGGAAATCTACAGTGTTACAGCAGCAAAGTGGATAGCAAGAGATCATTCATTATAAATAAAAGTAAAGACAAGGATAAATTGTCATCAGTTTACTGTGTATTCCTTAACTGTTACTGTTGACTCGTCTGCTGGGAGCAGTGCTGGTTGTTCAGTCTCACAGCAGCGGGAAGGAAGGACCTCCGATATCTCTCCTTCACACACTCGGGGTGAAGGAGTCTGTCACTGAAGGAGCTACTCAGTGCATTGACAGTGTCCTGCATGGGGTGGGAGTCGTTGTCCAGCAGCGATGTTAGCTTTGCCATCATCCTCCTCTCTCCCACCGCCTGCACTGAGTCGAGGGGCCAACCCAGGACAGAGCTGGCCTTCCTGACCAGCTTGTCAGGAAGCAACTCTACTCCTGCGCCACTGTGCTGGCCAAAGCTCTAGAGGACATGGATGGGCAACGTTTTGTGTCAGGACCCTTTATGTTTGAGCAAAAAATCAAGTGTGAAATAGCAGCAATTGAATAGGTTCATGGCAGCATATTGTACAGTATATGCTTTGAATGTGTTGAGGAAGTTAGGTGTGTGGAAGAGTGATGCAGTGTGATAATGTAGTCAATGACACAAAGACAAAAGTCAAGTATTTGTTTTTACAAAGTCCTCTGGTGGTTTAAACATAGCTGGCACTGTCAGCAGTCTTTGCAATGAGGTAGTGATCACGAGATGATTCACCCAGCTGATGTACATGGAAAATTTGTACCTCACCCCTGAACCATGTAAATTATCTATTACAACACAAAGAACAGCCAAGATTCATTAATTGATTCTCAGGGTCATCCAGTTTCATTGCACAAGCACTGAGCATGTCAAATGCCTCAGCAGGTGGAAGTTGGTGAAAACCCATGGTTTATTTTTATTATTGTCACGTTTAGTTTATTTATTTATTGTCACGTGCCCAAGGTACATTGAAAATATTTTGTTGTGTGCTAACCAGTCAGCGGAAGGATAACACATGATTTCAATCAACCCATTCACAGTGTACAGATGCATGATTGTAAATTGTCCCTAGTATGTGTAGGATAGTGTTAGTGTACAGGATCACTTGTTGGCACAGACTCGGTGGGCCGAAGTGCCTGTTTCTGCACTGTATCTCTAAAACAAAATTATCTTGCTAACTACATTGGAAGAATTTGTGACATTGCAGGCAATGCGGGTTGCAAATCTCGCTGGAGCAATGCCATGCCATCAATTGGCATGTATCATAGCAAGGACTAGACAGGGCAGCACTGTGGCGCAGCTGGTAGAGCTGCTGCCTTACAACACCAGAGACCCAGGTTTGATCTGCACCTCTGGTGCTGTGGAGTTTGCATGATCGCCTTGTGATCGCATGTTTTTTCTCCAGAACTCCGGTTTTCTCCCACATCCCAAAGACGTGCAGGTTTGTAGGTTAATTGGTCTCCGTAAATTGCCCCTAGTATGTAGGGGATGGATGAGAAAGTAGGATAACGTCGAAATAGTGTGACCAGGTGATTGATGGTCGGCATGGTCTCGGTGGGCTGAAGGGCCTGTTTTCATGCCATATCCTTTGAATATATTTGACCAGAGTGGGACAAATCTTTGATTATGTTGGCTGCTTTTCCAAGCCAGCGTAGATGCAGTCAATGGTGGGAGTCTCGTCTGTGTGATAGACTGGCTACACCTACAACTCTCTGCAATTTCTTGCGGTATTGGGCAGAGCTGTTCTCCTCCTGTGCTCCTCCTGTTCTCAAACCAAGTTATGGTGCAATCTGACAGTATGCTTTCTATGGTGCATCTGCAGACGTTTTTGGTTCATGAAATTCCTGAGGGGTCAGATGCATCTCCCGGGCCAGATGGCCACAGTAAATGGGAGAATGTTTTTCCAAAATAATGATGGAGTGTTCATTTTCATGAATGAAATCTAAATTTAATCAACACAGTCTTTATTTGGCCAGAGGCACTCAAAGGCAAAAAAATGTATTGCAAGTTCATTGCAGTGTTTGGTAATAAGCAATATTTGGCATCAAATGAAAAGTAGAAAAGGTCAAAAGAATTGCTGCACTGACTCACGAATAAGGCAAATACACCTTGTGTACTTTTGTGAGTCAGGGAGAGTCTATTATGAACTCATAGTAGGTTGACGTCGCCAAAATGATTGTTCCAACCCAAATATCGATACTTGTTAAATGTTATCATAGAAACATGGAAAGTAGGAGCAGGAGGAGGCCACTCTACCTCCTTCAACATTCAATGTGATCATGGTTGATCATCCAAATTCAATACTCTTTCTCTCCATATTCTTAGAATCCTCCCTCCGTAATTGTATGGAGTATAGAAGTTGGGAAATTATGTTGCAGTTATATAAGACGTTGGTGAGGCCACATTTAGAGTGTTGTGTAGGAAGGAATTGCAGGTGCTGGTTTACACCGAAGATAGAAACTAAATGCCTGAAGAAGGGTCTCGACCCGAAACGTCACCTATTCCTTTTCTCCAGAGATGCTGACCCGTTGAGTTACTCCAGAATTTTGTGTCTATCTATAGAGTATTGTGCTCACCTTTGGGTACCATATTATAGGAAAGATGTTGTCAAGCTGGAAAAGGTACAGAGAAGAATTACAAAGGATGTATAAGCACTACTTGAGGGCCTGAGCTATAGTGAGAGGTTAAGTAGGCTAGAACCCTATTCCTAGGGGCACAGGAGGATGAGAGGTGATCTTATAAAGGTGTACAAAATCATGAGAAGAATAGATCGGGTAAATGCACATGGTCTCTTGCCCAGAGTTGGGGAATTGAGAACTAGAGGACATAGGTTTGACGTGAGGGGAAAAGATTTAATTGCAATCTGAGGGCTAACTTATTTACACAAAGGGTGGTGGGTGTATAGAACGAACTGCCAGAGGAGTTAGTTGAGGCAGGTACTATCACAACATTTAAGAAACATTTAGACAGATACATGGATAGGAATGGTTTAGAGGGATATGGGCCAAATGCCAGCAGGTGGGATTAGTGTACATTGGACATGTTGGGCAGTATGGACAAGTTGGCCGAACGGCCTGTTTTTCCCATGCTGTATGACTATGACTAATAACAATATCTAGCTGGAGGTCATGGATAGGCGACATTCTGGCTCAGGACCCTTTGTCAGACTGATTACAGCAGGGGGTAGAAACTGGAAGAGAGGTGGGTCGGGCCAAAATGTAGAAACAAGGAACTACAGTTGCTGCTTTACACAAAAGGATACAAAGTGCTGGAATAACTCAGCAGGTCAGGCAGAATCACTGCAGAACATGGATAGTCGACATTTCCAGTCTGAACCTTACTTCAGACTGATTGTAGTGGGGGAGAAGAAAGCTGGAAAAGAGGACAAGCAGGACATGGTAGGTAATAGGTCGACACAGGCAAGGGTGGTGGTTTCAACATGCAGATGGTTAGAACAATTGTTGGAAATAAGAACAGAAGGTGTAAGATGGTTTTGAAAAGTTGCACTTTGTGAAGCCCAGGGGAGGAAAGTGGCAGGAGGGGGAGGGGGGATGTAGAGGGGAGAACTAGGTGGGGATCCAGGGAGGGCACAAGGGAGGGAAAGGAGGGGGGGGGCAAGAGGGTGGTGTGGGGGAGAACAGGGGGGAGCTGGTTGGGGTTAGGGGGTTAGTTAGAGGTTACCTGTACAGTAATAGTTGGTATAGTGTATCCTCATGATCAGTTCCTCTAAAATATACCGAGGTATACCCAGTTTCCATGAGGTAACCATTTGAATCCCAAGGTGAATTAGCAACATCCACATTTGAAGTGGGGCCCAGTACCCAAAACTAAATACAGCATTCTGAAGCAGCCTACGTTAGGTCCTGTACATATAGGACTTGGGACTTTCACCCTTCTCAACCCCCAATTACTTGACTAGTGGCTTAAAGATGTTGAAGTGAATAAGCATGTTTCTTTCTAGAGAGCTTCTTAACCAAATGGATCAAAAGGTACACTTAAATGAATGGTACACCCCAGAAGGACATTTGTCTTATTGTGCCGATTCCAGGTCCCTTCAGCAAATGTAATTATTTTTCTTTTAACTATTTGTCCAATGCTTTGTTCATTTTCAGATGTAGTATTCCACATCGCAGCAAGTGTCTGGGTAAGTTTACATGTCATTAATATTAGTATTGGTTTTTGTTTGTTGCGTGCATGGAGATACACTGAAAACAAAAGATTTGCTTACTACCTGGGGAAATCATGCCACACCACCATATATATATGACCTTGACTTAAATGTCGATGGGTTGGTGAGTAAGTTTGCTGACAACACCAAAATTGGAGGAGTTGCAGACAGTGAAGAATGCTGTCAGAACATACAGTGGGATATAGATCAACTGCAGAAATGGGCAGAGAAATGGTAGATGGAGCTTAATCCGAGCAAGTGTGAGGTGTTACACTTCAGACGGTTGAATGTAGGAGAGAGTACACAGTTAATGGCAAGACCTTTAACAGCATTGATGTTGCAGAAGGGTCTTGGTCCAAGTTCATAGCTCATTAAAGGTGACACCACAAGTAGATAGGGTGGTAAAGGAGGCATATGTTATGCTTTGCTTCTTTGCTAGAGGCGTTAAATATAAGAGTCAGGAAGTCATGATCCAACTCTGGATGGTGGTTAGGCCGCATTTGGAGTATTACGTGCAGATCTGGTCGCCCCTTTACAGGAAAGATGTGGAAATTTTGGAGAGATTGCTGAGGAGGTTTGCCAGAATGCTGCCTAGATTTGAGGGTTTCAGCTACAGGGAGAGATTGGAGAAACATATAATTTCCTTTGAACGTCCGAGGTTGAGGGGAGACTTAATAGAAGTATAGAGAATTATGAGAGGCAGAGATACATAACCTTTTTCCCAGGGTGGAAATGCCTGACACTAGAGGGCATAGCTATATGGTGAGAGGGGAAAGTTTAATGGAAATGTGTGGGCCAAGTTTTCTTTACACATGGTGGGGGCCTGGAGTGCATTGGTTGGGGTGGTGGTAGCAGCAAATACGATAGTGGCGTTTAAGAGGCTTTTAGATAGGCACACGAAAGTGCAGGGAGCAGAGTGATATGGATCATGTAGTGGCAGATGAGATCAATTCATTTAGGCATTGTGTTTTTGGCACAAACATTGTGGGCTGAAGGACCCATTCCTGTGCTGTTCGATGTTCTTTCTAAAAATCCTTTTCACTTGCTTTTTGTTACAAGAAGTTTTACATTTATCAAGAAAGAAACTTATTTTAGATTATCTTCTTCACAAACCCCATGGATTTTAAATGTAGTTAATTTGTATTCTAGAGGTCAGTCTAGAGGTTATGTGTTCAGTTCTCAGGCTTGTATCAACCTTGGCAAGAATGTGTTGTACGCTTTGTGATTTAACTCAATCAGTAAGTCCTCAGGCTTCCAAATTGTTTTTTTTCTTGTGCCACTACAGTCGCTTGAAGGATGTTGGTCTGAAAATGCTGAGCACCTGTTCATAGATTTTCAAAATCCAGATTTGGAATGGGTATTTCCCAGATTTGTGGATTTTGGTAATGGCAACAGGACACCACAAAACAGAGGGAAACCATGAAATTAGATGTCTGAATAACACACTGGACAATTGAAACTGCTGGAGCTACAGGCAAATAAAAAGTCTGGATTTAGTCCAGGTTTGATACTTATGCATTGGATACAGTTATTATCTTCAACAGCTTGTGTGACTTGTACTTTGATTCATTTTGAAATATACAATGTGATAAAATGTTCAGAGTTTGTATTTTATTCTCACCAATTGATTTCCCATGGCATTACACTCACAGAGTCTCAGCCATGACTGGTATAAAGAGATTATTTAACTGGGCATAATTCATTTGCAATTTAAAATCATGCATGTATGGTGATTTTAAATATCTTGTCTATTATTTTTTAAAGAATTGCAAGCATCTCTGATACATCTCCCCCCCCCCCCTTCCCAATTTGTTATTTGCACCCATTTCTCCCCTCCTTCTACATTCCTTGCTCTCAATTTCACACCATCTGAGTTTTCATCCCTGGCCTTTGTCTATCTGCCTATCAGACACCCTCTTCACTTATATCAACCTGCCAGGCTTTGTCCTGCCCCTCCTCTAGTCCAACTTTCTTGTCCCCCACACCCGACTCCCCAACTCCAATCAGTACAAAGAAGGGTTCCAACCCAAAACGTCACCTATCCATATTCTCCAGAGCGGCTGGCTGACCCGCTGAGTTACTCAAGCGCTGTCTTTTGTTTTTAAGTTACTATAATCCTGTAAAAATAAGATCATCCAACTCATTTGTTGAGAACATTCACTTCTGGATGTGTTAGCAACAAAATCTTTTCCTCCTCCCGAGATGTACAAGACCCCATATTATATTTTTTTCTCTACACATCCTGTAAAATATGCATTTACCGTTCTATTAATGTCTCTAGAAGAATTATTCGGAAGGATTCCGACCCAAAACGTTACCTATCCGTATTCTCCAGAGATGCTACCTGACCCGCTGAGTTACTCCAGCACGTTGTGTCCATCAATGTTTAACTATGGTGGTCGAGAGGTGATACCATATTTAAACTCACTGTATATTTTAAAATATGGCCCACCATAATCACAATTAATCTTTAGGAATACGAGTAGACTACTCAACCCAAGGCTGCTTGGTCACTTGTTTGGATCATGACTGAGCTACATCTGAACTCCATCTTTGTGATTGTTACAATAGTATTAGTTTCATAAAGCTTCCAATTAACTTAGCATTCAGTTTATTTTGCTGAGAGCACATCCTCTTTCGCTGCGTTAAAAAATTGCCGATGGAAAAGATGTTTTAATAGCTGTTCATTAAAAAAAAAACAGAATAATATGAGTACTGGGCAATTAGAACCCATTTTACCCCACATTTTAAATTCAACAATTCATTCCAAATTCAGAGCCTTAATGACATAGCTCCTAATTTGACGTTTGTTCCCTGGATTCCCTTTCCATCTGCAAGTTACTTTTTAAACACTTCACACTTTCTGGAAAGATCTTGGGTTCATCAGCTGCTATGTAATGCTTTACAAGAATATAAAAATTAAACGATAAATAATAACATGGTGTCCCAGGAAATAGCAAAACATGAACAGTAAGTTGCCATTTCAATGCAACGTGCCTTGATTTACTAGATAACAACTGTTTTGGGCTGGAATACAATTTGCGCAGTTTCTATTTGCTCTCTCATTAAGAGTATGGGTTAAATTGCCTTTTTAGTTTAACGTCCACTTTAATATTTTGAATGTACTAAAGGTTTACTGCATAAAGGAGGGTGGCAAATGAGCAGAATCATCCCAGTAGAAGATAGAAAATTATATAAATAATTTTATTTAGTAATGAAAGATTACAGTTTCAGCTTTTTACATGCTGGTTTAATCATGCATTACCCAAAACATCTACATGTCCATTTTGTTTTAAAATGCATTGTATCCAGCACCATACAAACACCTTCCATTTTGTGCATCCAATTGAGACACTGGAGGGAAGAGAATGGAGATTAAGAAAAACGTGCTGATGGCTTTCAAAAAAAATTAAAACCAGAAGTACATAAGTGAAAGGCTAATATTAATATTCATATACAATAGAAAATATCAATGGTTGCCTTACCAAATCTAATTGGACAAAGTACCCATTTGAGAAAAAACACACAGCTTTATGCTATTTTGATGATTATTATAGAATGATTCTCAGATTTCTTTTAAACAAGAACAGCTTGTACATAGTTGCTCTCACATTCCATTCTGACTGTTTTGGAACATAGAACAATTAACCCAACAGATATCCAAATTTGATCAAAAGGCATCTGCGCCAATCAAAACTCCTTTTCCAAGTTCACAGCAAGAAATTATTTCCATTAACCATTTTATCTGAAAGGCATTAAGCACTCCATTTCAGGAGATAGTTAAGTCATTTACTTTTCTGTGAGACAAGTCATATCCAGGCTAAAATAATTGGTGCCCACACTGAAAAGATTGATTATCCCTCAAGGATCATCAATAACCTCAAGGTAATGAATGCAAATTTTGATCAAAGTGGCATACGATTTAGAATTGTATTGCCTGAATTAGAAGTCTAATGACAATCACTGTACCACCATGCCTTGAGATGACAATAGTTAGCAAACGTATTGTACTTTTAAACTATCTTCATATTAATATTACACACTCAAAGAGCCACAATTAAAGTGTATTCCTATTATTCTAACACTAAAGCTTTAGTGTGGCACGAAATGGACAGCAAGAAACTTCAGCATCACCACATAATGCCAGATGTCAAGTTGTTTATTAAATATAGCACTAATTCACATTTGTCTATAACTGTGGTTATTTAAATGATAGAGCAGCACATCTGGGTACCAATTCAAACAAGCACATCAATTTATAGCACTGTGTATATATTAAATCGAACATGGTTACAGTTTGTTCACAGGTTTAGGATTCATTATTCAATCACTTTTTTGCACCATAGAAATACCAAAGCTTCAGAGCCTTTGAGGCTGAACACAAATGTTACGCCTGCAATTTGTGCACTCAAAGCACAATAACATTATGTCTCAATATGTTCAAAACCATCCAGTGACTACACAGAGAGCAATTAATTTTACAGACGTGAATTGGATTTCATTGCAAAGACTTGAATTTGTGATTTTTTTAAAAAATCACAGCAAGTTGAATTTTTTGGGTAGTCCTATATTATCTTCAGACTTATACAACATCTGTCTTCTGGCACACTCTGTAATGTAATTAAATCCCATCTATGGGGTTCTCCAGGTTGGAAAATAAAAACAGTTCAAATGCAAGTGTAAAATCTGTACAAACAAATCCAGTTCAATCATATAATACATTTTACTACCACGGTAAATATATTTACTGATTAATACTACATACACAAGTATTTACATGTACTATACACAATATACAATTAGCAGAAGCTACTGCATGCGCATACCTGGGTTACCAAGTTTCTGGATATCAGTAACATGAAAACAGAATAACAATTCCTGATGAATTAAATTAAAGTCACATAGAGAGCAGTGTTGTATTTTTAGATCTTTCTAAGTTGCTGGTGATCCTATAATTTCACCATTCCAAGGATCCAGCTTCTAATTACATGCATGTAACTAAATGCAAATCACTTTACACCAAACAGTATTACCAGAGATTGGGCAGCTCACTTCTTGAAATCAGTTAAATTATACACCAGACTGAGTTTTGTGCAAGAGTCTATAACAGTAACTGAGGTAATGAATACAGGTTCTCTTGGGTTACGGCAGGGTTCCATTCCAGAGAACTGTTCGAAACCCAAACAGTTCACAAGTTAGAAATGCAATCTCCCAGTGATATTTATATTAAACAGAACTGGAGTGTTTAACTTGACTATTCAGATGTTTATGCAGAGTACCCACATGGCAGAAGATGCCAGCACCACAGCAGCTGGCAAGCTATCCCACCAGTCTCCCAAACATTTCTTCAAATGTATGAGCTGTACACAATTCAATGTTTGTAACCAGAGGATGACCTACAAGCCTTTCTTGCAGCCCTCCAAATTTGCACATATTGGTGTGTTAGCAGACTCTGATAGGCAAGCTTAAATAGAGATAATTGTTTTGTTGACATGAATTTTGCAGAAAAAGATCAAGAAACAACATTTAAAAAAAAAATTGATATGAAATTTTACCAAACCAAACATCACTTCCCATCTCTGAACATTCTGTTTAATAAATGCAAAGTGCAAGGTTTAACGAGTTTTATATTATCACAACTGAAATTAATCTATATGAATATTCAAAAATGCTTATTGTTTAAACCCAATGATAATCTGCGTTAATCCTTTAAAATGCAAGAAATTTTGACTCCAGGTTTCTCAGTTATAAAAAGACATCCAAATGGCCCAATTCAGCCTTTCACGTGGGTTTGTATTAGGAAGAGGGATGAATGAAACAGGGTACAAATAAATCATAGTTTGCCAATCTACTAATCCAATCATCCTTTTACTTTACAACAAAGAACAGATCACAAGCTTCTAAACAAGTTTCTGGTATTCATACATCACACAAACATTCCCAAAAAGTGCATCTCTATTTATGCCAGTTTTTCAATTCACTTTTTTTCCCTTTCCCTTAGAAAGAGTCTGGGTACTCAGCCCATTTGTGAATGTAAATAAAATTTAACTTGGTGTTAAAAAAAATAAGGGAAACATTCCATGCTGAACTCCTTCAGAGTCTGGAAAATGACCTCCATTCAGTCACTGAGTCAAGATAACAATTGTTCTTGTTCTTTGCTCCCACAAATTCCCCTCTCCCTTCATGCACGCCACCACCCAACTCCCCAAATGAATATTTGTGCTTTAAGTGTTTGGCCAATTTTCTTTTAAATCCAATAGGGATGTTCTTCTGCCTGCTCACTCCATATCCTTTACAACATTCATGAAAATAATGCATTTACACAGAAATCCACTTGAGGCGTTTCAAAGGAGCAATCCAGATTCTGAAGCACCTGAGTAACAATGTAAATCCCTTTCTGGTCAAGTTTCATACCGAAACTTTCACCGATCCAAACACTGTCAACGTTCAAGCTTCTCAAATCCACCAAAGATTAATCCAGAAGTAGATATGGCTAAAAAGGCACACCAATACATTTATTCTGGTCACATCTCACACAACCATTCTGGCAGAGATTTGGAAACGCACCAATATGTGGTGTAGAAACTTCTGAGACAGCCACAAACCCCTCAAGTGCAAGGAATCATGTCCACAGACAGCAGGACAATTTGCCCTCATGTTTAACGTTATGAGTTGGATTTAAAGCGACAAATTAGGCGTAAATTACGATCAAACACATTTAGTTTATAATAGAAAAATGTGAGATCAACTCTTGTCCCAGGCTTACTTCATGGTACCATACCAAGTAAACAAAATTGAATAGGGAAAGCAAAAGTGCATTTCTATTGAGGGAGGGGGGGGGTGGAGGGGGGTAAAGGAATCAACTATTTAGCTAAAAAATAAAAAAAAGTATTGCAAGCTAAAGTTTAACCTAGACAAGTGGTGCTTTTAAACCATTTAAATAGTTCCTGCCACAAATGGGGTTTATCAAGCTATATTGAATAAACAGTATTAGTTTAGAGGTAATTGGGTCCCATCGCAAATGAACAATTTATCCCCGATTCGTGGCAGCAGATACAGCATTCAATGTGGACAGCCTATAACCCTATTTCTGTGCCAGATTTGAAAACTCATACAATTTTTCTTTGTATTATTACATTGGGTTGAATATAACCAAATATTTTTACTCAGTCCTAAAATCTTAAAAAATTATAGAGGGTGACCATTTTCATACAGTATGACATCGAAGGGCAAAATGGCCTCCTCCTGTACCTATTTTCTATGTTTCTATGTAAAATGATCAAGTACTTTCAAATACTGCTACCTAGTTTTCTCCAATGATCACCAATTCTGTCGTTATTTTTTTGCTTCAAATGACACAGCAAAGCTTTAATTATACATCCAGCTAGCTGCCTTTATTCACATTACAAGTCTTCACATGACTGACACACCCCAAATGAAAACATTATGCATATAGTCTTTGAAGGTGTTTTTTAAAGTGGATAGTATTTTCAAAACTGAGTAATGTGCAGCATTCAGATGATAAGTCTTTCCAGTGTTGTAATTTCATGCCCATCTTCCACTGGAGACAAAGCTTCGGCTGAATGAAAAGCTGATGCCAGAGTTCTTGTGTTTCCCCCATGCACCAAATGGAACTACAACTGCTGTACTGTTATCTTCTGCACCGTACTGCAGGGCCTGAAATAGAAAGAGAAAATTAGTACCATTTCAGTCAATGTGAAATGCTCTGGGTAAACAAAGCTATTTTAAATCAAAATATGTTGTGCGGCAATGTTTTTTATAATAACATCCATTAAACGTAAACAGGCCTCAATTTGTAATATTTTGCCAGCTGAAGGAACATTTCAGCCAGCTTTGAAAATCTGCAGCCAAAAAATCTTTATTCACTAGTAGATGGAGGCTAATATTCATGGATCAGAATATGAAAATAATAGGACGAAGACAATTGGAATTACCTAATCAAAATCAAATTGTTGTAATTTCCCATGACAAAATAGTCTCCAGCCCATTGTTTCCAGAACCTTACTTGCTCCTCTTTCCCCACCCAGAAATGCGATATCTACCACCCAACCCTGTTTAATGTCCACATTTACTTCAGGGTTTACTTTTTTTTTAATCCAAAGTTTTAGAAAAATAAATAAACAATAATGCTTCTTAGCAAAATTGATTTTTAGGCAAAGATTCTCATTTCTGCTCAAGTAACTAACACGTACAATTTGGCAACTTAGTTTATATCTCTAAAATGTAAACTGACTTATGAACTCACAGCTTTTTTCAATAACAGGCAAACCATAAAAGCAAGCAAATTAGACAATCTTGATTTCCCGGAGGGTGGATAAAAGGTAATTTTAGCAGAAAAGTAAATATAAACACGACATATCCACTTGTCAATAGTCAATTTATTTGTCACATACACATAAATGCGCAGTGAAATGCACAGATTACATCAGATTTCATTTACCTGTTCAACGATAACCTGGGCAGCTTCTATTGGATCATGGCACTGACTGATATGGTCACAGATTTCTTGGCTGTTCATGATAAAGTTAATTCCATCCGTTGTTAAAACCAAGAAAGCATCATCTCCATGTTGTAGCTGCAAATAGAATGAAGATTAGCTGATAGAAGAAAAGTCATTTTCCATAAGAAAGTCAAAATGCATCATTGCCAACCCTCACAAATATACATGTCTATTCTGCTACTCACAACCTCAAATTTCTTGTCAAACAGGATTTCCTTTTCACAAAGCTATACCGACTCCACATACTCCACAATTGTCTACACCTATTCCATTTCTATAATAATAGATTCAAGCATTTCTCTGTAGCTGATGCAAGTTAACTTATTTGCAACTCCCTATAATCTTTCTACATCTTAAAAACAAAATAGTAGTGTTATATTTACAATCTTCCAATCTGCAAGTACTAAAT
The DNA here is from genome assembly GCF_053455715.1 of Rhinoraja longicauda. Classification (NCBI taxonomy): domain Eukaryota; kingdom Metazoa; phylum Chordata; class Chondrichthyes; order Rajiformes; family Arhynchobatidae; genus Rhinoraja; species Rhinoraja longicauda. The sequence continues at coordinate 101,783,844 of NC_135953.1, read as the reverse complement.
TAGAATTCATGGAATTTTGGAAGGTGATAACTAGACAGCTGCACTCTGCTCGAAATCCTGGGCGCAAGACATAAGGTCCTGGGATTTAATTGGCTTTCAATCTAATTAATTTGGCATGACACACAGACATTAAAAAGGGTTGGATGGTAGAGATGGCACTTTTGGGTGGGGAAAGGAAAAGCAAGCAAGGTTCTGAAAACAATGGGCTGGAGATTATATTTTGTCATTGGGGGAAATACAGCAAATTGATTTTGATTAGGTAATTCAAATAGTCCTCCAACCACTATTTTCATATTCTGATACATGAATAATAGCCTCCATCTGCTAGCGCACACACACCCAGTTACATGAATGCATATCTGGGGGTCTTCAGTCGCATTTTTGGCCCATCTCTTATGCATGTCACTTGTGCATAAGCAACTTCCAATGAATGTACTTCTGAAGCATGCTTTTACACGTTAAGGTAATCTCTCTACCAGGCCCTAGGCCTGCACTGGCAACTCAAGTCAAGTAGATACCCACTGGCAATAGATTTATACACTTTTTTCTTTGCTTTCAAATGGCAACTGCCAATCCTGATACTATAGCTCCCTCTAACTCACAACATATGCAGCAACTGCATTCCACTCATATTGGACAAATATGGACATTGATTCTCAAATGGCCTTGGAAGGCCACTGTAATTACTTCAAATTAGCAAATATATAATTGAAAAATAACTAAAAACAATAATGGAAAACCAGTTAGAAACCGTATGGATTCCAAATGGTGGTGGGTGAAGTGGTCCAAAGTCTGTAAGCTTACCTTAATTCGCCTGGTTTCTGGCTCAGCAATGACTCCGACAGATTTTAAAGCTAGATCTCCTATACTGCGAGTCATAGCCAATCTCCCATTTACATGTGGTTGGCCCAGACTATTCCATGAAACAAATCCTCCACATTTCTTAATCCTATTAAATGCAAGTAAAACAAAATCTTTAAAAGATGAAACAGAATGTGAAATACATCAAAATTTATCAATGCACAGTGAACCACATGGATTCAAAATTCTACTCTATTATTTTCATAAAGAATTACCTTTCCCTCTCATCCTTTCTTTCTGGAGTGTGGTCCTCAGTCAACCGCTTATGTTTTCCCTTACGACAAAGAATTGCTCGGCTATCACCCACATTTGCCACCACAAGCTCAATACTATCACGTAAAAGAGCCACTGTGGCAGTTGTCCCAGAGGTAAGGAAGGAGGCTAAAATCATCAAAAATAATTTAAATTAGTCCCTAAAAGTATGGAGTATGCAATCTAATTTGAAAGCATTGAAATAAATACTTGAGTGTGATCAAAATTATTGCTAAATAAGCAGGTATGTCAACATAAAGGCTTAGTTAGCATGCAGGTATTAAAATGCAATTAAGCTAGAGAATGGGTATTATCTTTAGTTAACAGGGCTCAATGCTCAACTTAGATCATGCAATGACTGAAAATAGCTTTTAAGCTTTAACAAAACCTCTATAAAAGCTTTAGCTGATGCATGGTCAGTTTGAGAATACTAATTATATTTGGATTAGTTTCCAGTTAGCATCAAGCCTTGTTGCAACAATTATGTAGAATCAACTAGAAAGATAAATCTAGACAGTAAGATTAACACCAAGTAATGGTCAATTAAGAACTGTATACTAAATAGCAGGTATTTTTCATTGCTATCTGCACATTTTAGAAGGGAATCCCTTGCAAAAACTTCAACTCAGTTTCAAATAACAACTTCATGAATCATAACCAGGCCTAAAAATGTTTTTCCTCATTGAAAACAGATGTCAGATTTCTTAAGTCATTGCATCAAAGCTTTCTCATCTTAGGGCTTTTTCCTTCCCAGTGAGCTATGAAATTAATAATTGTTTTTCCCCTTCACTACTTCCACTACCAGTGTCAGATTCAGACGAAAATCGACATTGGCTCTATCAGAAAAGTCAAGTTGGGTAAATTCACAAAGGCTGGTGCTGAAATTTAGTTTCACATCAAATCCTCTGCTACAAGTTAGTCAGGATAATCAAAAGGGAACAATGCATACTGCATGTTGCAGAAACCCAGGAGGTCTTCTACTAATAAAGGCCTTTCAAAACTTTTCACTCGAAAGGTAAAAATAACAAGAATGATAAATACCTTTGAAAATAGTATCCCCATACACACTCCTAATTATTTTAATAATTAATGAGTATATGCAAAAACCCAAATAAAAAATTGGAAATGAGAACTTGATCAGAAATTAATTCCAATATAGGAGAGCAACTTGCACTCATATGGGTGCTGTTATTGTGGTAACTTGCCTAGTCAGTGGATTTTTGTGGAGCAGCTTATCTGTGGGGAAGGGGGGGAGAATCACTTTGTGTAAGAGGTGACTATTCTTTTACATGTTACAAATAGTCCTACGTTTATAATACAGCTAAATTGTATTAAAGACGACTTTATTTCCCTAGTAACTGTGAAAAGGGTTCTCAGAAAGCAGAAGAATACACCTTAAATTTAGTCTGAGCTGCTCAAATTAGAGTAATTACTAATTTAAACTGAACTTACTATTTTGATTAGTGTCCTTATACTTCGGAAAACATTCAAATAAATCAACTATGATATATTGTCTTATACCGAAAACCAGTGTGTAATAGTGTTTTGACTAGCTCAGAACTTTCATGAAAGAATGCAAAAGTGCTTGCCACAGACTGAAGATAATTCCCCAGAAATATATAATTCTGTTGCAAATTCTCCTTGATCAGCAACTTCTGCTCAGATACCAGTCCAAGGAGATTCCTTGCATCCAACATTGATGACTTCCTTCAGTGGGTTGAGCAACCACTTTGGCCCAGAATCTCCTGCCAATAGCAAGCCAACACTCATCTTTGACTTCAATGCTAACTTACAATTTGATTTCTGTGATTCTCTCAATGCAAACTTGAGCTCCAAAAGAGCCTCAACCCTTATTGGTCGAGCCTCCGGTGAATACAGTCATGGAATATGGGTGGGATTGATAACAAGTCGACAACCATAACAAACGAAGAAAACACTGACATTAACTAAACCATGCCTCAACCTAATAAACATTGAATACTTTTTTTTTTTTAAATCAGCATTCAAAAGAATCAGAACTACTGATTTTGATTTAAAATCTTTGCATTTAGATCATGGAAACATTTTCAGACAATTTACCAAGAAGCAAACACTGAACTACAATGTCCAATCCATGCTTAAGGGAATAAAAGACAAAGTGCTGGAATATCTCAGCAGGTCAGGCAGTATCTCTGGAGAACATGGATACGTGATGCTTATGAGTTGGGGTCCTTCCCAACCCAAAATCTCACCCGCTCACTTTCTCGAGAGATGCTGCTGACCCGCTGAGTTACTCCAGCACTTTGTCTTTTTTGTAAACCAGCATCTGCAGTTCCTTGTTTCCCCAATGCTGCTGTCTCCACGAATGCTATTATTCTTTCCATTTTATTTCCTTACTCTCATCTCCAAATGCTGGTTATTTTTAGTACTGCCAACTAAACAACTTGGATCTGATTCCAATCAAGACATTCTGTATTCTCATTTCTACGACTCTCTGCACCCAAAAATGCAAATCTTCACTTTTCTAGTTTCCTGAGCCATTAACGAAGTTCTCTCCCCACAGAAGATGCTCAACATGCTTCAAGCATTTTCTGATCCAAATTTCCAACATTTGGAGTTTTTTGTAATAACGAAGAGTAAAAGTTTAAAACATTTTACTACATGCTAACAATCGAAACAAACAAGCATGCTATTCCATGTGTGTAAAATAATGGAGGCTGCTGTTTGGTCTAATGCCGGCTGCAAGAGTAATCGCATCAATCCCAATTCCCACTCCTTATTTCCCTCTAGTCCTGCAATAATTCCTCACTGATTCTTTTGAGACTTATTCCTTGTTAGGGGAAATCACGATTAAAGTTGACAGAGGCATTGAGGTTTTGCAAGGGTTTTTAAAATACAGCGTAATGAGGGATTCTACCTGAATTGTTCCCTCATTGCTCTATAATGCAAACTGTTTGATCTCATAGTTTGCGCATTAATTTTTGTATTTAAAGGTTTCACACAGCTTATTTTCAACCTGTTACTCTTGATTTAGTGGAAAAATACCCGCTTTAAATAGTATACAAAAATTTACTCCAAGAACACTAATTAAACTCCTTTACCTGCATTTAAATTCATAATTCCTGCAGACTTTGATAGAGAATTAAATTTAATAGCTGCAAGGATTAAAAAGCAATTCTGTATCCATCTAACTACACAAGATTACAAATTCTAAAAACTTAAAACATTTATTAACAAATTTTCCTTGTTAAACATTACTACATTACTAGTTTCTTCAACAGGACTGAACACTCACTGGAGCAGATTTTATTGCATGTCATCTCTACTAATGGGACAAAGAGGATGTAAGGGACCTTCCAGTAGTCCAGACTAGGAACCGCTGGACTCCTTCACCTGGCAGTAAAAGGGAGCAGTTCTCCTTCCACTGAAGCCCAAGTGTCCAGGGCCTCCAGTTCTAGAGCCGCTGGTGCTGCACAACAGACCAGGTACAGACACTGCTATAGATAACATGTACACAGAGGCAAATAGGAAATTTACGCAGGGATGTCCAAACAATAACTGCAGCACTGGAAATATAACAACTGGAGCTGGATGAAAATTTTTGTTTGCAATGTGAAATTATGCCAAACATTACTTGTATTTTCACTGGGTACACAGAGCAGGTTTGTGCAAAATCAAAAATGGTGTTAATTCTCAAATATTGAATTTGGATTTCCATCTTCCAATCCCTCAAGTCTTAAAATACCAAAAACAATTTTTTTAACCTAAATTTCACCTGTAGCTCTTAAAAGATATTATCCAGTGTTACAGAGCAACAATAGAGCATGGCAGAACTATAGGCAAATGTCAAATCATGCCACAACATCTTTGCAGTATCTGAAGATTTCTAATTTATGCTACTATAGAATACCACAATGATACTGTTAAACTTGGAAACATTACAACTGCGTGGCCTGACAAATACATTGTCCATAATACCATAACATACTTTGCATGATTTCAGCAATGTAGTTTACTGCAGATTTTAACCATGAGGTTTGAGGTACAGGCTGTTCCAGAACAGAATCACTAAGGATTAAACCCACTAATAGAATGTCTAGTATTATCTAAAATTGAGCATAATCCAATGAGCACAAGTTCAAAGGTTTCCAGAACAGAGTTTATGGAAAGGCAGATTGTTTCAAGAAACAAAAATGAAAAGGCATCCGAAAATAGTTAAGTTCACCCGCAATATTAGATATAACCAAGTGAATCTTTAGAGCACAAAATCATGAAACTGGTTGCTAACTATACAGAGTTTTGATTATTCTCTTACGATCATGAAATACGAGAATCCATGTTTATCAGGTCAGTTATAAACTCAGTTTGGAATGGGGATAAATGTGTAACTAGGCAGAGGGGCAAGTCCAGGTACCTTAGCAGAGGCAGGTACAAAGTCAAGAGTAGAGAATAAGAGTCTGTGATGGTCCAAGGAGGACAAAAGCCATTCAGGAGCAGGTATGATCAAGAATCAAGGGAAGGGGTAGGAAGGGACCAATATTAATCACTGCATGCAATTTTTTTTAACCCTTCTTCGGCCTCTGACTCTGCACTTGACCTCCAAAATGCTTGCTACCAGAGTGGAGCTTATCTACAGGATTAATGAGCTCTATCGAACAGAGTACAATCCTGACTTCACTCCTCTGCACACACATTTCTCTGTTTGATGGTTGTCTAGAATTAACCATAATTACACATAGCTACTGATCTATACTTTAACTACACAAATAAAAAGAAAATCATGTCCATTTCTTCAGATCAAGCCACGAAACATTGTACATTTCGAGTTAATGTCTTCACAGGGCCGTACAGAGCTGTTGAAATTTGACATCCATTTGGCTCAATGGTTTTTCAGGGACAAATGTAAATATTAATTAAGTAAACCAGCTCATGCTACAAACTGTTATTCCAAATTGATTATTGGGGTGCCGAAATAAATATTTTAAAAAGACTGCTTGTTCTTCATTAAAGTGATCTTTCGCTGTAACTTATTTCAATTCAAAATCTATCATGATCTATCAGATCTATCATGTATGATGAATAGATCTATCAGATCTATCAGGTATGAATATTCTTTCCTTGCCTACTGCACCTATACCACAATTTGCTCAGCTAATAGTCCGATAGACTCAGATTGATTTTAGTCAAGATTGGCAGTGGCCAAATTGAAAGCAAAGTTATCTTTCCCCCCGTTGTATGTTCTGGAGCAGTCTGTTCTCAATAGGCAAATACACATCATAAACATTAAAACACAGAAACGGTTTGCATGCAATAGTGACTGAAAGCGAAATATTTAAATTACATTAATGCAATACCTTGTATTCAATACATAGCTTTAAGTTTCAAATTTGGATACAGCAATCACATATGCAACAGTTTTTAAATTGTGCTGCAGGATTAAAATGTTCTTTCAACTGTTCAATTATACAAGTTTATCATTCGAAATAGAACACCATACTCTAATTAGCTGCAGTCATCAGGTAATGTTTTGTGATTTTTTTTCCCACTAAGTTTTGCAGCTTAATTATTAGTTGGATTTGTGTTAATGAATTTGAAGAAATATGCATTTAAAAAATCTATATAGCATTTGAACTGGCAAACAACCCATTGTAAGATTTGACGCTAATGTTGATCTTTTATTAATGTAGGCAATCTATTATTCATTAGCGAGCTGTATATTGCTGTTGTATTACAATCAAGTGCTGGGGGTAAGGGAGGGGATGCAATGTTTTTGTTCATTTAAAAAAAATTAAGAGTTTCAAACTAGGGGATAAGGCACAAATCTTAGAACACTATTCGCAATTTTTAGCCCAAGACGAAAACTTTGGCTTGCGATAGTGCTGTAGAACTACCAAACATTTACAGTATGAAAACAAGAGACTGCAGATGCTGGAATCTGGAGCAAAAGAACGCTGGGGAGGTGGGGGGGGGGGGGGAATCAGTGGAGCAAGTAATGGAAAAAGGTTCAAACCTACATTTCCGGTTGAGATCTCTGCATTAGCACTTATTTTGCATTTATTATACTCTATCAATGGATGGAATCTTCTGTAAACTATTGTTATATAATTTATCAACTTTTAGTATTTAAAATAATTGGTGGAGCTTTCATACTTCAAGAATTGAGGTGGAATAAGCTCTCATTGAACAGACACCATTCTTTACTTTCCACTTAAGTTTTAGTTTTGAGAGATCTACATCTTTGAGAGATTTATTCACAAAATGCTGGAGTAACTCAGCAGGTCAGGCAGCATCTCGGGAGAGAAGGAATGGGCGACGTTTCGGGTCCCGAAACGTCGCCCATTCCTTCTCTCCCGAGATGCTGCCTGACCTGCTGAGTTACTCCAGCATTTTGTGAATAAATACCTTCGATTTGTACCAGCATCTGCAGTTATTTTCTTATACATCTTTGAGAGATGTCTTCTTGTTTGATTGAGGGAAACATTACAGTTAAAACCAATCTTCTACAAGTTATAGCCATATGTAGAAAACATAATTGTTCCCCCCCTCAAGTCTTCTTTATGGAATGGAGTAAAATTTCTAACAAAGAATAAGATTCAGCGATTTACCTTGGTCAGCTGAAAATCTAACCAGCCTAATCCCATTTTCTGGTAATGGATACAGAGTCCTGCAAGTTAAGGCTTTTCAACTACAGGTCTATGTACATTTTAAATTATTAGGATTTCTGCCTCTACTTGCCTTTCAGGCCACACAACTATTTCACCAGTTAGACTGACCAATCCGAGATAATGCAGTTTTCTACCAGATATTTTTATTACATCAATCACATCCAACAGTGAATGAATAAGATAGACACAAAATGCTGGAGTAATTCAGCGGGACAGACAGTATCTCCGGATAAAAGGAATGGGTGACGTTTCGGATCGAGACCCTTCTTCAGACTGTCTGCAAAATCCATTGGGTGTCAAGGAAACAAGCTGCATTACTCAGAGAAATTGATCTTCTATTTACTGCATCTGCACAGATCAATGAATGAATGAGACAAAAGCAAAAAGGAACATTGTTGTAGACGTTAACCTGGACTCATAGTAATAGGCCCGATTTTAAACCAACACATTCTTTGGGGCTCAAGACATCAAATGCACGAAATAGTTAACAATAATTGACCCCCAAGCTAGTTGGCCATTTAGCAAGATCATGACCAAACCTCCATCGTGAACACCAGGCATTTTAAATGGACCGTAAACTGAAATAATGCCTCTTCACCCCACAAATGGATCAAAAAGATTACAGGACTTTATTAAAGCAAACAGAAAAACCGTATAGTATTGTATTCAACCAATATGTGGTTTAAAAAAAAAAAACTTGCCTCAAAACTCCTATCGGCTTCCAACCTCCACCTTAAATCTATGCTCTCCAGTATTTGATATTTCCATAAATACACATTGGTAGGTCAACCAAACAGAGAGCTTCAAATTCCTGGATATTAACATCTCAGATTACCTGTCCTGGGCCAAGCACATAGATGTAATCATGAAGGCAGCACGCTAGTGCCTTTACTTACTTAGTAGAAAGAGACTTGACATGTATCCAAAGGAGTTTCCCAAAACAGGATATGAATAGTCGAACCAAAGAAGGGAACATACTGGACTTTGTGTTGGGAAATTATCCTGGCCAGATGACTGGAGTTTCAGTGAAATGGCATTTTGGGGATAGTGATCATGGCTGATCTATCTCTCCCACCTAACCCCATTCTCCTTCCTTCTCTCCATAACCTCTGACACCTGTACTAATCAAGAAACTATCTATCTCTGCCTTAAAAATATCCACTGATGGCCTCCCAAGCCTTCTGTGGCAAAGAATTCCACAGATTCACCACCCTCTGACTAAATAAATTTCTCCTCGTCTCCTTCCTAAAAGAATGTCCTTTAATTCTGAGGCTATGACCTCTAATCCTACTCTCCCACAACGAAAACCTGACGACAAAAGCAGCTGACCAACTAAAGCAAATTTAAACTTGAACTCCCTGACTTCTAACAGCCTGCTACATTCCATTTATAGGTTGGTACTAGCATTCTTTCTGAATAAGCTATGTATAAATAAGCCACATGCAGCAAGTGAAACTGTTAATGAAAAATACACAATGATGAAATCATGTCCATGGAATCCAAGCTAGCTCACTTAGATGGTGCATATAGAATATTTGAAACAGAAGACATTTGCCCTCTATCTCAGAAAAATCTTTTTTGTTATGCATGCTTAATACTATTTTCAAATACAGTGGGAAAGCAGTACTGTTGAACATGACCTTTACTGAAGCAGGATGCCAATAAAGTATTTGGATGGTAGGGATTGCCGCATTTCACACTTTTCCTCTGTCACGCACTGCAGATAAACTAGCTTCTTATATTGTTGACAGCTCTTGTTGGAGAAACTAAATGTCAATTTCAAGTTGTACATCGAGCTTGCCCATTAAAGCTAGACCAAGATTGACAGAAAGATTGCCTTCAGAGCAACCTGAATATCAGGCCAAAACAAGGTTAGAGCCAATTTATTCAAAAGAAGGCAAAGTAAACAAGGGAATATTGAATGGACACCTGCCCCCCCCCCCCCCCCCCCCCCCCAAACATCAGAGATTTAGGCTGACCATGTGTCAAATTTTGCATCACGCTCGTAGCACTGGTGTGTGGGTACCATTGGATTAGTCGTGTGTATTAATGGTAAACTATCTTAATTTCACAGGTCAGTGAGCTGGAAACCTTGGGTGATGTTTCTTGGCTCTTTTTTGGGGGTTGTGTAATGGCTTCATATCTACATTCCAACCCGGCTCCTGAAAAGTGACAAGACTAAGAAATATCACGGCAGTGTCCATTCCAATCACCTATGAGGAAGTGGGATTTTAATGAAAATAAAGCAAACATTAGGACCAGTCTGTGTCTTAATTTTGTGGTCTGTCCAAAATGCTTACAACTTATAGGCTGATATTTTTCAATAGGTTATATGAGCACACATAATGCACAGTATTCACTTCCTCGCCCCATACTGGAATCCCACACAGAGCCTAAGACTCCGGCTCCATCCTGCAATTTTACCTTGCCAGAGGCATCTTGCCATTTAGGAGTCTGTCTGTCATTAAAATTCAAAGTAGTTGGACTGCCAAATCATAGGAGTAATCTGTCAATGAAAAGGAAGAAGATTTTGGTTCCACACATGCAGTGAAGAACCAATTTTGTTGGTAGACAAGCAGTCAAGGTAAACAATTTGGAAACAAGATAAACTACTGTTCAGATAATGCAGCCTAGTAAATGGTAGGATACTGAGTAGTGTACAGAAGCTAAAGTATCCTTTCCACAACTGCAAAAGTAGCGATGCAGATGAGTAATCTGGTTGAGAAGGCCTAAAAATTGGGAAGTTAAACAAGCACTTTATTATATACTAAGACCACAATTTACAGTGTGCAGAGTTCTAGTCAGCACACCACATTGGAAGGGGGTGGGGGGGGGGAGAGGGGGTGGGGAGGAGAGGGGGTGGGAGAGGAGAGGGGGTGGGAGAGGAGAGGGGGTGGGGGAGGAGAGGGGGTGGGAGAGGAGAGGGGGTGGGGGAGGAGAGGGGGTGGGGGAGGAGAGGGGGTGGGGGAGGAGAGGGGGTGGGGGGGACAGGGTTGGATGCTAGACCAATGCAGGAGAGGCTTTGGGCCCACGGCTCGCTCGAGCCGCAGCGCTGGCAGAATGAGGCCAAGGTGAGTGGCACCCTCTCCCCTTCCCTTTCCCTGTCCCCCCTCACCCGCCCACGACCCCGTGGGACACTTCCTGCCCGGCAAAGGGCTTCGTCAGTTGGAGAGGGTTGCCGGGCACTAGGATTGTCAGTTGGGGGAAGGTTGCCCTAGAGGAGGCCCGCAGGAGAGATTTGGACCCAACGGGTCCACCTCAGTTTAGTTAACATCAAATTTTCGATGGGATGAATTTAACTAACTGACTGCAGAAACTTTGGCTCATTCTTCACTTTTGTTTTCAATTTTCTCTCCTGACCAGTGAACCAGTTTTCACATCTCTGCAGAGTTCATGGCACACCAGAACATCTGAAGTTAAGCAGCATATGTTAACTTCAAGTACAAAAGACTGACTTGTGAATTAAATAATTAGAATTAGAATTTCAGTTGGTACATTATTGAAATTCTATACCAAAATGAATTCATATTCAGTTACATGAAAATAGATCCCATTTTGATAAGAGACTGAATAAATAATTCATTATTATGACAAAGTGAAATGTATCATTTGAAAAGTTTCTGAACAAATTTCTGTTATAAATCAAATTGCTTTCAAATACATCCCTGCAGTTGTAAATAAATACTTTAAAATACCATCCATGAAGCAAATTTTACATCCAACATTAAATGAAACAGAGACTCCAAATTATTTTAGCATTTTGTATTTCTCAGGTCGTAGTTTAATCCTCAATTGGAAAATCAAGATGGATGTAGGTGGAATTAATTAATACTAGACCAAGTGGACCCATTGGACCCATTCCTCGTGGGGTTTCCATTGTGACCCGGGAAAGTCGCATTTTTTCTTTAAAATAAATTGCTTAAAAAATAAAAAAAAGAATCACAATGAAATAAAGATCCTATGTAAAATAAAGTGTTGAGCCCATTCCTCGTAGGGTTTCCATTGTGACTTAGGAAAATCGTGTTTCTTCTTTAAAATAAATTGAGATTTATTTATTTTTTAAAAAGCAATTTATTTTAAAGAACCCAAGTCACAATGGAAACCCTACGAGGAATGAGCCCAACGCTTTATTTTACATAGGATCATTAATTCATTGAGATTTATTTAATTTTTTTAAAAAAGCAATGAAATAAATATTCTATGTAAAATAAAGAGGCCGAGATGGGTCCGAGGTCTTTCCCAAAAATGGCCGCCCGGGCGGGGAGTATCTACCAGGGCCGTGGGCGGGCGAGGGGGGACAGGGAAGGGGAGAGGGTGCCACTCACCTCGGCCCCGTGGCACCAGTGCTGCAACCAGAGTGAGCCGTGGACCCAAAGCCTCTCCTGTATTGGTCAAGCACCCTCACTGCCCGCCCGCCGCCCCCCCCCCCCTTCATTAAAATAAATTGGGGTTTTTTTAATGAAATGAATCTCAAGGAAATAAAGATCCTATGTAAAATAAAGAGATCGAGTGGGAGGTTGTAGCCAATCAACGGACTCCACATGGGGGAGAACGGCAGGAGCAAATCAAGACTAGCCAGCGACCAATCAGAGTGGGGTGTGTTAGCGCTCCCCCCACGTGGGGATGCGGGCCAATCGGGCATCAAGCAGGAGGTCGCAGCCAATCAATGGACCCCACGTGGGGGTGAGCGGCAGGAGCAAATCAGGATGCGTCGGCGACCAATCAGACCAGGGAGCGCTGTCCCAATCAGACCAGGTCCCATTGTGACGTTGCACGCTGAACATGGCAAGAAATCCGTTTGAAAAGTAACCTTTAAACTCTAAAATGTCTCTAACTTTAAAAATATAAGACCAATTTGTACGAATCTTGTTTTGAAAGGTCCCCAGGACAATGGTGATTAAGGTGCTGCTAAAATTGTGGTGCTATCGTGTACCGATTTGGCTGTAGTTCAATCACCAAATCTCAAATACACGCGCTAAACATGGTAAGAAATCGGTTTAAAAGGACATTTTTAAACTTTAAAATCTCTCTAACTTTAAAAATATAACACCAATTTAAATGAAACTTGTTGTAAAATGTGGCCAGGACAATGGTGATTAAGGTGGTGCTAAAATTGTGGCGCTATCGTTTACTATCTTTGGCTGTAGTTCAGTCACCAAATCTCAGATGTGTATATATATTTGCTATATATATATATATATATATATTTGCAAGATCACAGAGTTTTAGTAATATAATTATATATATTTTTAAAAAATTTTAAAAATAAAATATATATATATACACTAGACCAAGTGGACCCGTTGGGCCCATTCCTCGTAGAGGGGGGACAGGGAATGGGATAGGGTGTCACTGAGCAAGCCCTGGACCCAAAGCCTCTCCTGTATTGGTGTAGCACTCTCAACCCCCCCCATTCAATCCCCATTATCCCCCCTCTGACCCACTCCATCCCCCTACCCACCCCCACTTGCCCCTTCCCTGCCCCCACCCCCACTTTTTAACTGAATGCAGGAGAAAGACACAAAATGCTGGAGTAACTTAGCGGGTCAGGCAGCATCTCTGGAGAAAATAGGTGACATTTTGGGTCAGAATCCTTCAGACTGAATGCAGGATTTGCTTCATGGTAGGAAGCAGAAGATGTTTTTTCCAGGCTGGAAGTCTGTGACTGGTGGCACATCTCAGGGATCTATGCTGGATCCATTGTCAATTGTCATCTATATCAACGATTTTGATGAGAAGATACAAAGTATGATTAACAAGGTTAACACTAAAGTAGATAGTATTTTAGACAGTGAAGTATGAGGTTTTGAATTTTGGAAAATCAAACTATGGCAGGTCCTTCAGTGAACAGTAAGGATCTGAAGACTGTTGTAAAGCAGAGAAATCAGGAATCAATGAGTACTATTTCCCGGAAAGTGGAATCACTAATAGTGTGGTGAAGAAGGCTTTTGGCATACTGGCCTTCAAGAGCCAGGGAATCGCATACAAGCGTCTTGTATTATTTAACAGTTGTACAAAATGCTGACAAGGCCACACTTGGAGTATTGTGTTCAGTTTTGTTCACCCTGCTATAGGAAAGATGCTATTAAGCTGAAATGACTGCAGAGAAGATTTAATGAGGATGCTGCCAAATCTCAAAGGCTTGAGCCTTCAATGAGGTTGGGCAGGATAGAACTTTACTCCTTAGAGCATAAGATTCTGAGGGTTGGCATTAGAGAATCGTGTGGGGATTAGTTAGGGTTAATGCAGTGTCTTTTTCCCTAGGGTAGGAATAGGAATCAAGAGGCAATGTTTTCCACACAGAGGGTGGTGGGTTTATAGAATTACCTGCCAATAGTAGTAGTAGAGGCAGATACAATAGCAACCTTTAAAATACATTTAGATAGATACATGGATTGGAAAGGTTTAGAAGGATATGGGTCAAATGTGATTAACTTAGGAAGGGCATCTTGGATCTTGGTTGGCATTTTCCCCGCAGTATAAATACCCAGAGAATTGGCATTAAGACATTAGTTGTTACTGCAGAAAGATGAAAGTGATCAAGTTGGTCAGAGGAGCGGCACCTGAAGGAGTGCGGGGATTGGCTGAACAATTAAATTGGGAAACTGGTAAGTTAGCTAATTAATCAATTAGTCAATTTAACAGCTAATATAAGCAAGGCTTGCTCTAGGGGAGTGGCCTGGTTGAGGGAAGTGCCTTGGTGAGAAAAGTGTGAGTCTTCGGTCGGGAGGCTGAGGACGAGGCCACGCCAAAAGTTACAAGAAAATGACAGGTAAGCTGATTCAGTATGATGTTTGCAGGATGTGGGAGGTCAGGGACACCGATGGTACCTCTGGCTGTTACAAATGTGGTAAGTATGTCCAGGGTCAGCTCCTGAAGGATTGTTTTGGGGAACTGGAGAGCCAACTGGATGACCTCTGGATCATCCGAGAAAATGAGATGTTCCTGGACAAGACCTTCAGTGAGATTGTTACACCGAAGGTAAAGAAGAGAGAAGGTGGGTGAAGGTGAGAAAGGGAAGGAAGCTTGGAGTTCAAGAGACCCAGGGGGTTGTACCTCTTAAACAGGTTCACCCACTTGGAAGCTGTCAGGACAGAAGGCACTGTCAGTCTGAATGGCGAACAAGTCTGCGAGACAAAATGTGGTGCTGACCCAAAGCCAAAGAGACAGGCAGAGCTGTGGCAGTAGGGAACTCCATCGCAAGAGATACAGACAGGGTTTCTGTGGCAACAAGCGGGATTCAAGGATGGTGTGTTGCCTCCCTGGTGCCAGGATCCAGGACGTCATGGACCGAATGCAGTGCATCCTCAAGGGTGAAGGTGATCAGCCGGAAGTGGTAGTGCTTGTCGGCACAAATGACGTCGGGAAGAAGAGGAAAGATATTCTGCAGCGTGACTTTGGAGAGCTCGAAAGGCGGCTAGAAAACAGTATCTCCAGGGTGGTTATCTCCGGGTTGCTTCCAGTTCCTCGTGCTGGTGAGGGCAGGAACAGGGAGATAAGGGATCTAACTGTGTGGCTGAGGAGCTGGGATCTGTTTTGGGATAAGGGTGAATTGTACAAGAGGGATGGGTTGCACCTCAACAGGCGGGGGACCAGCATTCTGGCAGGCAGGTTTGCCGCTGCTACACGAGTGGTTTTAAACTAAATAGTGGGGGGGTGTTTCAAATGGGATAATCAAGGATGGAGTTAAAGGGAAATAGAGTATAGGAAAAGTTAAGAAAGACGCCAGAATTGACGGGACAGAAAGCTCACGAAGAAATAGAGAATGGCCAAGTGTAATAGGAATCGAATGAAAGGTGAGATGAGCAAAGGATTCAAAGTATGAAAAATGAATGCGAAGTATAAGAAATAAAGTGGATAAACTTGAGGCTCAGTTAAGAGATTGGTAGATATGACATTGGGGATTACAGAGATGTGGCTACAGAAGGATCAGGATTGGTAACTGAATATTCAGGGTTTTACGTCACATAGAAAGAACAGGCAGGTGGGCAGAGGAGGTGGAGTAGCTCTGTTGGTGAGGGATGGAATTCAGTCCCTTGCGAGGAGTGACATAGGGACTGACGATGTAGAGTCACTGTAGATAGAGTTGAGAAATTGTAACAGTAAGAAGACACTAATGGGACCCCCAAACAATAGCCCGGATATAGGGTATAAGTTGCAGCAGGAGTTAATACTGGCATGTAACAAAGGTAATGCCACTGTGGTTATGGGGGATTTCACTATGCAGGTAGACTGGGAAAATCTGGTTGGTTCTGGACCCCAAGAGATGGATTCTTCGAGCAGCTTGTACTAGAGCCAACCAGAGAGAAGGCAATTCTGGATTTAGTGTTTGCCCAATGAACCAGATTTAATAAGGGAACTCAAGGTAACGGAAACGCTTGGAAGTAGTGGCCATAATATGATTAGTTTTAATCTGCAATTTGAGAGGGAGTAGGTTAAACCAGGAATGTCAGTGTTGCAGTTGAACAAAGGGGACTAAGAAGGCATGAGAGAGGAGCTGGCCAAGGTCGAATGGAAAAGGATCCTAGCAAGAATGACGGTGGAACAGCAATGGCAGGAATTTCTGGGCATAATCCAGAAGATGCAGGATCATTTCATTTCAAAGAGGAAGAAAGATTCTACGGGGAGTAAGAGGCAACCGTGGCTGACAAGGGAAGTTAGAGATGGAATAAAACTAAAAGAAAAGATGTATAACATAGTAAAGAGTAGCGGGAAGCCAGAGGATTGGCCAACTTTCAAAGGACACAGAAGGTAGAAAAAAGGGTAATAAGGGCTGAAAAGATGAGGTACGAAGCGAAGCTGGCCAAGAATATAAAGGACAGTTAAAGCTTCTTCGGGGATGTTAAGAGAAAAAGATTAGTAAAGACATGTGGGTCCCTTGAAGGCAGAAACGGGTGAAATTATTATGGGTAACAAGGAAATGGCATTAGAGTTGAACAGGTACTTTGGATCTGTCTTCACTAAGGAAGACACAAACAATCTCCCAGATATAGTAGAGGACAGAGGATCTAGGGAGACAGAGGAACTGATAGAAATTTGCATTGGGTGAGAAATAATATTGGGTAGACTGATGGGACTGAAGGCTGATAAATCCGCCGGGCCTGATGGTCTGCATCCCAGGGTATTCGAGGAGGTGGCGCTAGAAATTGTGGACGCATTGGTGATCATTTTCCGACGTTCAATAGATTCAGGATCAGGATTGGAGGGTACCGAATATTATCCCACATTTCACGAAAGGAGCGAGAGAGAAAACGGAATTATAGACTAGTTAGCCTGACATCGGTGGTGGGGATGATGCAGGAGTCAATTATTAAAGAGGTAATAATGGCACATTTGGATAGCAGTAAAAGGATTGGTCCAAGGGGATTTATGAAGGGGAAATCCTGCTTGACTAATCTTCTGCGTTTTTTTGAGAATGTGACAAGTAAAATGGATGAAGGAGAACCAGTAGATGTAGTGTATCTAGACTTTCAGAAAGCCTTTGATAAGGTCCCACACGGGAGGTTGGTGTGCAAAATTAGAGTACATGGTATTGAGGGTAGGGTATTGACATGGATAGATAATTGGTTGGCAGACTGGAAGCAAAAAGTAGGAATAAATGGGTCCTTTTCAGAATGGCAGGCAGTGGCAAGTGGCCTGCCACAAGGCTCTGTGCTGGGGCCGCAACTATTTACAGTATGTATTAATGATTTGGATGATAGAATTAGAAGTAACACTAGCAAGGTTGCGGATGACACAAAGCTGGGTGGCAGTGTGGACTGTGAGGAGGATGTTAGGAGGTTACAGGGTGACTTGGACAGGTTGAGTGAGTGGGCAAATGCAGTATAATGTAGATAAATGTGAGGTTACCACTTTGGCGGCAAAAACAGAGGCACATTATTATCTCAATGGTGTCAGATTAGGTAAAGGGGAAGTGCAATGAGACCTTGGTGTCCTTGTACTGAAAGTCACCGAAAGTAAGTGTGCAGGTACAGACCGCAGTGAAGAAAGCTAATGGCATGTTGGAGAATGGCGAGAGGATTTGAGTATAGGATCAAGGAGATCCTTCTGC
Source organism: Rhinoraja longicauda (assembly GCF_053455715.1). NCBI lineage: Eukaryota > Metazoa > Chordata > Chondrichthyes > Rajiformes > Arhynchobatidae > Rhinoraja > Rhinoraja longicauda. The sequence goes on along the minus strand of NC_135953.1, from coordinate 101,766,036 downwards.
AGTTGTATAAGGCCCTAGTGAGACCACATCTGGAGTATTGTGTGCAGGTTTGGTCTCCTAATTTGAGATAGAACGTCTTTGCTATTGAGGCAATGCAGCGTAGGTTCACGAGGTTAATCCCTGGGATGGAGGGACTATCATATGAGGAAAGATTGGAAAGACTGGGCTTGTATTCACTGGAGTTTAGAAGGACGAGAGGGGATTTTATAGAGACGTATAAAATTATTAAAGGACTGGACAAGCTAGATGCAGGAAGAATGTTCCCAATGTTGGGGGAGTCCAGAACCAGGGGCCACAGTCTAAGAATAAAGGGGAAGCCATTTAATACTGAGGTGAAAATAAACTTTTTCACCCAGAGAGTTGTGAATTTGTGGAATTCTTTGCCACAGAAGGCAGTGGACGCCAATTCACTGGATGAATTTATAAGAGAGTTGGATAGAGCTCTCGGGGCTAGTGGAATCAAGGGATATGGGGAGAAGGCAGGCACAGGTTACTGATTGTGGTTGATCAGCCATGATCACAATGAATTGTGGTGCTGGCTCGAAGGGCCAAATGGCCTCCTCCTGCACATATTTTCTATTAAAATGTGATTCAGTCGAAAGCAAAAAGATTTTAACTAATGACATTTCAATCCTACAGCACAACTATTTAACTTTGTTAATTCCAATGCATTAAATCTTTCACTTTAGTTGCATAATCTTAAGTTTCATTTACAACATTAATATTTAAGAACTATAAATAACAAACAATAACCCTAAACTGGCAAGCATTACTGGTCACCTTATCATACACGTGTGGTATTAAAATTGATGTTTCTGATATTTGTATTTTCCCCAACGACACTAGAGCACTTTGAAATAATTTATGCTTCATCAATGCATCAATAAATGCTTTTAACATTTGCTATAACAACTCATGTCAACTAAATCATTCTTACTAGAAGGCTTTCAATAAAAAGATACCTACCATTTTTAGATAAATGAACTTGTCTTGCAAATTCCTTGTCTGTCTCATAAAATGCTTTAGTCAGCACAATCTCTAGATCTTCCTCACGCGAAAGGCATTTCCTAAATAAGAAACAATGAAACTTGTAAATCATACTTTAGTGTGACTTAAAATTTAAACAAATGGCACAATCCAGTACTCAGTACCAAAACAATAAGTGTAAAAAAAAAAGCAATGTGACATCATGTTTAACTCTGATATTAAATTATGCAATTGCATGGAATTTTCTTCAACTTCAGCGACATCTGAAGTCTTTTTCAGAGTGCAAGTTGGGAAATGCAGTAGGAATTTGCACACCGAATGTTGCAATGGAAAGTAGATCATGTTTTTTGTGACATTCAGAACATTTCAAAACACTATTCCTCAAAATGTGCTGCTGCCCTATCATTCTAAATTTAAGAAATTCAGCTGCCAACTGAATTTTGCACACATTTTTTAAAGGGGAATTAATATTGTTCATGGTATAATATACTATACACAGAGCCTTAAATTATTTTAAATGTATCAATTTTATATTAATGCAGTCTAATGGTAGGTGCATCTTCAGTTATCTATCTCAAAAAGTGGAAAATTAACTGATGATGAAACTCAAAGCATGTTGGCAAGCTTTCACAAGTTGCACAATAATCTCATCATGCTGCAAAACTGTTTAAAACAAAACCTCCAAGTTCATCTATTTATTAAAAAGATAGGGAATTTCATAAATGCCAAGTCCCTGCACATTATGGGAGATGCTATGCCATCCATTGAAAGCATCAATTGGTAGCTTGGCTAAGTGCAAACATTTGTCTCAAAGTCAGAAGGTTGTAAGATTAAACCCACTCCAGACTTTGCCATGTAATCAAAAATGCCACTGCACAGTACAACAGTGACATGTTGTGGATATTAATCCAAGCCTGGTAACAAATGCTCATAAGTACCCAGAAAGCCAAGTAATATCTGTAGAAAGAGAAACCAGGTTTAAGATCCTTCATCCGACTTGATTCTCGTTCCAGATTCCAGCATTTACAGGTTTATTTGTTTGCCAAACAAGCCTGTTATTCTTAATAAGGTTATTCCACCTTTTCAAAATAATCTCTCTTCCAACCCTCTGCTAACCAACAACATTCCTCTAATTATTTGCATTAGAAACATTCTCATGAATTCTGACCACTCTTATCTCATTAAAAATATTTCTATACAGCAAGGTCATTTTTCTTGGTAGGACCTTGTTGTATACAAATTAGCTGCTTTCTTTGCCTACCTTACATTAGCAACAATGAAAATACGTTGTACGGCCACTGAGTGTAATGGATTGCCCTTGAGGACAAGAAAGTCACTATGCAAATTTTTTCTTCACTTTTAAAAACACTGAAGTAACATGCAGGTCAAGAGATAAAATTAAATTTACCTCCTAAATAAAATTACAAAATAGAATGTATTCCACATTCAGTAAAGAAATGATTAGGGATATGAAATGCCTATTTCTGATCCCAAATGCAGTTCAGTTACACACGGTGGGGTCAATACATTTCACACTCCAGAAAATTGGATGACAAATGTTATAATCCTAATATCCAATACCACAACTCACACTATTTTTGACTGAAACTGGAACCAACCCAGTCTCAACATTATGAATATTCTAAAGATCACGGAAAATGTAAGTGAAGATAAAAATGTACAAATAGATAAAAGTAAAATCAAAGGAAGGATGTCTTTAAAAAAAAAAGATCTAATTTTCTAAAGCAAGATCTGCAATTGCTAGTGAAAAATTGAATTGGTTACTCAGAGGAAAAAAATTCACTGGTAATAAGAATTTATATTGGAACGTTAAAATCACCTACATATACTGCCCCAAAATGCTGCAAAGTAATCTTCAAGTAAGCTGTGTAGGAAGAACTGCAAATGCTGGTTTAAATCAAAGATGTTTCGAGACCCTTCTTCAGACTGATTAAGTAAGCTGTGTTCGCTTAAACAAGATAACTACCACAAGAATTAATAATACTGTCAGTAAAGGTCTGCTACAGAAATATTTATGAGTGCATTTAAAAAAAGTGACAAATGAATCTATGACATGCTCACTGAAAATGATCTGCAGATCCCTGGTCAGGCAAGAAAGCAAAAACTGGATTGAAGGCATGACTGCAGAATGAAAGGTATCCACCCAATAAGAATCTGACACTTAAAACAAGACGATACCGGAGACTAAAGCAAACTTTTAAGAACAGGTGGAACCCATCCTACATTACTCACGGTTGATCCAAAATCAACTCCATTTATCTGCCTTTTTCTAAATATGTCCCCGTGTTTCACAATTTGCTTCCGAATGGTCCAAATCCAATTTGAAAATCAGATCCATAGTTTCTTCCTTCCAGTGAAGTTGGTGTCTCTTCATCAACCAAATCATGTGTCATAAATACCTCAATTGTATCAATTTTAGTCAGATTATTGATTTGTTTGAACGATGAACATTTCAGGATGTTCAGTCCATTTGCTGTTAGAGCATACTGTGCCTGCCTGAAGACTGTTGGGGGGGGGCGAGCAGAATCAGCCTAGGGTATGGGTGTCACTCCATTCCACCTAACATTCCAAACTTGACAGCCACATACAAATTTATCTTAAATGATGCACACTATATATTCCTTCCCCCCCTACAGAATGTTGGAATAACGAACGCTTCAAACACTATCCTCTCCATAAAGCCGTTTTTAAAAATATATCTCATGCCATTTTTAACAAAATAACATTGAACTATAAACCGTACTTATGTTCACTTGCAAGGATTGAATTATGAATATTTTGAATGACAACTATATTTTCTAATAATAAATTACATGAACATCCCAAATTAATGGCTTACAAACTAAAATATCTGAAGAGATACATACACAATATACTTTGCCATGTATTTGTCACAAAAATCAGCTGCCGCTGTTCCACCATGTCCATCATATACTGCAAAATACATCACGTTATCAGTCAGCATTCCAATATTGAAACGGTCCTCATTTTCTTTGCGTTGGCCTATTTGAGTAACACACCCAACTTTTCCCAGGCTAACATTTGGAATGGGTTTGCCATATTTTATGCTTGGTGGAAGCAGAATTGGTTCATCGATGCGGTTGTCCCAAATACCAAAAGAATCCCAAGGTGTTAGACGGCCACCGCCATCTACATCAAACCGAGATGACCTTCGATCACCAGTTGTAGTATGGTAAAGAACCACCAGGCGTTTTTCGTCCTGAAGCAGCTTGAAGGTCAACAGTCCTCGTCTTCTCACTTGAAAGCCACCAGATCTACACAAGGTGATTAGTACAGCTGTTGACATAACTTAATGCACAGAAATCAGCCAAGAAGAAAGATTGAGATGAACAAAAAAGATTTCTTTCAGTTTGGATGACCAATTTCAAATATCTGAGGAATCCAGAGGTTTTCTGCAATAAGAAGCAAACAAAAACACAATTAACAATAAGAATAGAAATAGACAGTCATTTTAGAGGGGGCATCACCTAACTCCTCAAGTCAATTCAGGAATTGTGCCATGGTGCAGACAGTTGTCTAATATAAAAAAACGGAATTCTTCTATTCCTACAGGGGCACATCATTCACTTTAAGAAACAAAACGATTACCTTCACGTCTTAAGTGTCAAGAAGCAAATACAAATTGTAAACTTAGTACAAGGGAACCAAATGTGTGTACATCAACTAAGATCACACTGGCCTGCCAACAAATCTAGGGCTTATTTATTTTGTAAAGGGGGAAATGGGGGGACACATTGGATCAGTTTAAGCTTTTGTCCACACTATTCCACAATATGTAAGCATCTTGCTGGAGAAGGGGGTTCGCAGGTGCTGTCTGCACTCCATGACATCCTTTCTCGGGGGTGAAAGGACGAAGATGGGGAGTTAGCTGCAGAAGGGGGCGGGGATGTCGAGAGGCCCCACACGAGGGGCAAAGGAGCAGCAGACGATACGTGGAGGTGCCGCCAAATTGTGTGATGGGGGTGCGGGTGGAAATATGAAGTAAAGTGGGTTGGGGGGGGGGGGGGAAAAAGTGGGTTGGGGGTGGAAGATGAAGCAAAAGATGGAGTTACACGGTCCGCCCTGGGCAATCTAAGCTTTCCTGCAACACCTCTGGAGTCGGGAAACAGCGTCGAAACATCTCGCTGCCTGCATGCCTGCCTCCCAGCAGCCGCCACTGCCACCGCTTCACCACCACCACCTGGACGCCGCCGCTTCACCACCACCCCGCCACCACCAGGACGACGTCGCCACTGCACCACCACCACCTGGACCCCGCTACCACTACCAGTTTACTACCACCACCACTACTACTACTACCACTACCTGGACCCCACTACCATTACCAGTTTACCACCACCACCATTACTACCACCACTACCACCACCTGGACCCCTCTACCACTAACTACCACTACCGGTTTACCACCACCTGGACCCCACTACCATTACCAGTTTACCACCACTACTACTACTATTACTACTGCTACCTCTACCACCACCTGGACCCCACTACAATTACCAGTTTACCACCACTACTACTACTACTACTACTACTATTACTACTGCTACCACTACCACCACCTGGACCCCGCTACCACTAACTACCACTACCAGTTTACCACCACCTGGACCCTGCTACCATTACCAGTTTACCACCACTACTACTACTACTACTACTATTACTACTACTACCACTACCACCACCTGGACCCCGCTACCATTTCCAGTTTACCACTACCTGGACCCCGCTACCATTACCACTACTACCTGGACCCCGCTACCATTACCACCACTACTACCTGGAACTCGCTACCATTACCACCACTACTACCTGGACCCCACTACCATTACCACTAGTTCCTGGACCCCGCTACCATTACTACCACTAGTTCCTGGACCCCGCTACCATTACTACCACCACTACCTGGACCCCGCTACCATTACCACTACCACCTGGACCCTGCTACCATTACCATTACTACTACCTGGACCCCGCTACCATCACTATTACCTGGACCCCGCTACCATTACCATTACTATTACCTGGACCCCGCTACCGTTACCACCACCCACCACCTGGACCCCGCTACCATTACCACTCGTACCTGGACCCCGCTACCATTACCACCACCACCACCTGGACCCCGCTACCATTACCACCTGTACCCCGCTACCATTACCACCTGGACCCCGCTACCATTACTACCACCACTACCACCACCACTACCTGGACCCCGCTACCATTACTACCACCACCATTAATACCACCACCATTACCTGGACCCCGCTACCATTACCACCACCACCACTACCTGGACCCCCCTAACATTACCACCACTACCTGGACCCCGCTACCATTACCACTCGTACCTGGACCCCGCTACCATTACCACCACCACTACTACTACTACCTGGACCCCGCTACTATTTTCACCACCACTACCTGGACCCCGCTACCATCACCATCATTACTACCTGGACCCCGCTACCATCACCATCATTACTACCTGGACCCCGCTACCATTACTACCTGGACCCCGCTACCATCACCACCATTACTACCTGGACCCCGCTACCATCACCATCATTACTACCTGGACCCCGCTACCATTACTACCTGGACCCCGCTACCATCACCATCATTACTACCTGGACCCCGCTACCATCACCATCATTACTACCTGGACCCCGCTACCATTACTACCTGGACCCCGCTACCATCACCACCATTACTACCTGGACGCCGCCGACGGTGGCGCCGCCAAACCCCCCGCGCGCAGCTTCGGTTGAGGGGCGGTGGCCGGGCGCTGACTGACGTCCGGGCCCGTCCAATGGCAGGGCCAAGCCAACGCGGGCGGGCACGTCAGGAGCCAACCAGACACCACGGTGGGCGGGACTTCCCGCCCTGCCCCTCTGTCCCCCCCCCCCCCCCCCGCCCCTGTGGAAACCCGGAGCGTGAAGATCACGGACCTCTGGAAGTGAACCAGCGGGAGAGAAGCGACAAGATCAAAATATCCATTCAGAAATGTGACCGCCTCGGTAACAGTCGTGATTGACGACCGTCAAGGGAAGAGCGGGCAGCGTTGTCCGTGGAGACGGTGCTGCAAGCTGGGCTCCGTCAGCGCGCCGCAGCCACAGCCACAGGGACATCCACTTGGCATTGATTGTTTAACGCCGGCTATTCCACAACACTAACAACGATTTAGCATGAGACGGGAACGAAAAAAAGGCCAAAATCAACTAACAACAGCAATTGCACTTCCAATCCGCACACTGCAATGCTTCTTGCGTGCTGCTGCAATCAAATGCATTTTGCAACCATGCCTTGCAACCCTCTCTTCCCCTTTCTGCGGTATTTTATCTTTAAAAAGCGTCTCCATTTGCACGCATCTTGCACAGACTTTGTTTGCAGCCTACCTTTACCCCCTGCGCGATGTTGTCGATGGTGTTTATTCTTATGGAAACGATTCGCACCAGACGATCGAGAGAAACGTCATGACCCTGGCGCAACGACAAAAACTGTTGTGATTACATGACTCTCGCTCTCTTGTCTTTCTCCCTTGCAATGGGGCGTTGTACCAGGCGCTCATTCCAATTCGTCAACTTTGCAACCAATAACATAACCATGCTTGCAAACGATGCCTGCACTGCATGCATCATGATACCTTACACTTCAACAGAAAGGTTAACCTTCATGTGAGGCCTTACATGTCAATTTTGCTAAACACTAGGATTATATTTTTATATTAATTTACAGCATTGTCTTTCCTTAAAAGAAACGAACAGCTGAAATCTAAGGAATTTTGCTGCATTGAACTCCTTTAAGGTTAAAGGCTACAATATGAAGCTAACGGCACAACATATAATCGCTTGATTCAATTTGCCTCACCTGATAGTTTGCACGGAGAGTTCACAATATCACTGGTCTTGATCCTCTATTTCTTTCTAAGCTGCCACATCGCTACATCTATGACGTTCTACTACCATTAAATCGATTAGCCGAGCCGCGTCTCCAAATGCAGAGTTCATTTTGTACTCCCTCAAATCCAAGGGAAATTTCCATTCGAAGGTTGAACAAACATTTTTCACATTTTTTTTGTTCCTTGTTCCTACGACAGCTTTAACCAGGTAGTTTTTATAATTAACCAAATTTAAACATGAATGTTGTTGATAAAATGTTTTGATACAGTAATTATAGATGATCAGGTTAGGCTTCAACTTAAATTTAGTGATCTGCTCACTCAATATAAGAATATGATCTGTCAAGGAGAAATGAAAATGATCAAACAACCTGCTGTCATCCTCAGAATACCAAAGAGTAAATTAATTGGTCAGTCTTGATGTTTGGTGTAGACTCAGTGTGCTGAAGAGCCTGTTTCTGAGCTATATCTTTCTCTGGGCTCAACACGGATTAACGCACCACAAGCCTCCCAGCCTTAGATCGTGACTATGGGCTATGTCTTCCATGGGAAGTGGGCCTGCAGGCCAAATCTTGGACATTGTTCACTGTTGACACTAGCATTGTTCCTCAACCATTCCTCAATCACATATCTATGGAGCCAATGTCAAACCATGACCACCCTCCAGCATTGACCCATACTGATCCATAGGCCTGGTCCAAACACTGTTTTCCAAAGCAGCTAATCAAGTGATTCTATGCTTAATATTCCATCATGAATGCAAGGTTGTAACTAGTAGTTTGACAAGCATTGCACTGGTCAACTTAGTTTAGTCATTTACTGACAGATCTAGCTGGCTAAACCACATATTTTCCTAAAGGGCTTTGCTGCCACCTGCCAAACTACTCACTGCCGTCATCCAGAAATGCAAAGATAGCTCTGAATTCTTACTGCAACTAGGGGAACAACAGAGAAAAAAAAACAAGGATGTGCTCAAAGTTTTCTTAATAAAAACTTCAACATCTCCACTCCTGGGAACATCAGACCCATGACTACTTAAAGTGGGGAAGGAACATTTAGGATGGTATTGAGAACCTCATGCCTCTGGAGCACAAGGAAGTGGTGGAAGGATCATGTCACCTCATAAACTACTTGGTACCCTGTCCCTTCAGCCACATCCTGCTGCACCTCTAGTTCCCACATTTATCTCAGAAGCCACCTCAGAATTCACAAAACAAATGTGGAAGCAAGTCGTCCTCACTACAAAAGGGACTGCTTGGATTAAAGATGCTTTCTCCCCATGAGACGATTCTTCTCTCATGAATTTTGCCAGCAAGATTGACTCATCTGGCCAGCTGCCAACAGGAAACATGATTAACTCAGAGTGGGAGTTGCTCTTATGCTTAGCAATCAATCCCCCTTTCTTTATTCTTTATATCATATCATATCATATATATACAGCCGGAAACAGGCCTTGTCGGCCCACCAAGTCCGTGCCGCCCAGCGATCTCCGTACATTAACACTATCCTACACCCATTAGGGACAATTTTTACATTTACCCAGCCAATTAACCTACATACCTGTACGTCTTTGGAGTGTGGGAGGAAACCGAAGATCTCGGAGAAAACCCACGCAGGTCACGGGGAGAACGTACAAACTCCTTACAGTGCAGCACCCGTAGTCAGGATCGAACCTAAGTCTCCGGCGCTGCATTCGCTGTAAAGCAGCAACTCTACCGCTGCGCTACCGTGTGATGAAATCATAGACGAAGCAAAAACAAGCCTGGAAAAACCAAGCAAAAATGACCAAGCACCCAAAACAATGTCCTTCATACAACACATCCTCCCCCTCTCATTTCAGTCAAGCAGAAATTTCCAAGAATTTTGATTCAAACTTTCATCTTTCTCTATTTTCAATGCTAGCACCCTTCACGCCCTCAATGAATGCATCGTGTTCACGAGAACAACATTTTGCTTTCTCACCCCTATTATTGTCAAACTTTCAATCACCCAATTGCCCTTTCTGTGAGAGTCAAAAGACTAGATGCTGGAATCTTGATCAAAAAGCAAAGTGTTGGAGGAACTTAGCGGGTCAGGCAACATCTGTGGAGGGAAATGAACTACCAACAATTTGGATCAGGACCCTTCCTCACTGAAGTTGGGTCCTATCCGAAAGGTCAGCTATCTATTTCCCTCCATTGCTACTGCCTAACTCGTTGAGTTCCTTCAGTACTTTGTGTTTTGCCCTTCCTGGGATCCGTTATTTAATATTTTTAACAGGCCCGCCTTTTCAGAGAATGTTGTGCTCATAAACATGATTAACTCCCCGAGAACATATCTCCTACAATAATGCTGGCAACATCTTTACCTGCGTATAAAAGCCATGTTCCTATTAGCTTTGCAACTATTATCCCATCATTAATCTCTCCAGGGTCCTTGACAACTTCTCAAACACATGCACAGCATTCACAAACGTTTTTGTTGGAAACGCCTCAATCAAGCTACTGCCAGGACGGGGATGACACAAACAATTTGTGCTTCTTTGTCCTTTTCTATCTGCAGCCTGTGACTTGTGCATCCTCTGATAACTTTGTTTCATCATCCAAAACTCTGCTACCTTTTTCATAATTCCTATCATCCCATTCTCCCGCCACGCTATGCTTGCTGATCCCCATTTCCCTTTGAAATCTCCAACCCCACGACCACCTGAGATATCCGCCCTCCTTTAATTTTGCTCATACCTGAAAATTGCCCTAATGTCTTGTGATTTGTTGTTAATTTATGTTTGGCGATTCTCTTTGAAAGTACAGGCACAAAATGCAGGTGTCACTCTCCAGCTCAGGCAGCCTTCCTGGAGAACATGTATAAGTAATGTTTTACCTATCCAAGTTCTCCAGCGATGCTGCCTGACCAGCAGAGTTACTCTCGCATATTGTGTCTTTCCTAGGTAAACCAGCATCTGCAGGTCTTTGTTTCTACTCTTTGAAAGTACCCTGGGGTATATTGCTCAGGTGAATGAGATAAACAATAATGTTTGTGTTGGTTGTGACATAATAGTGGAAACACTCAGTAGATCAGGCAGCATCTGAGGAAAATTACAACACTTCATCAGAGCTGTTGGATGAATAATATACATACAGTAAGGGATCAGAAGAGTCACTGGAGATTGCTTTTGTAGCAACAACGCAAATGTTCCCAGGGTGTGGTATGCAGGACATTGCATCGGGTGTTAGTATAATTTCATATCATTGACAGCTTTGCTTTTTCTTCCAATAGGTGATCTCTTTACTCCTACAGAATAAGGGACGGGTAAAGCTCGGCATTGTCAGTTTATTTTAGATCAGGCAACAACAAACATTTTGATATCAAGCCATTATGCAGCAAATTATTTTAATTCATTTTCAAATACTGATGGTTACTTGATGTTTGGCATGGGGGTGGTGGGTTAAAAACTCTATGACTCTGAGATTCCACAGCGTAACATATGGCAAAGGACTGGTTATCTTTGAGTGGAGAAGAACCACTGTATAAAGTATAGGTATTAACATCAAGATTATTAGTGAAGTGAAATAATAGAGAAATCTTTGTCCACAAACAAACCTCAGATGTTTAATTATATAGGATCTTACAATTGGTTAGAAGATACTGGAAATAAGAACAACATACACAAAAATACCCAGAAGGTTAGCAAGCATCTGAGTGGATAGGAACAAAGTTAACATTTCAGAATCTACTCTCAGTTGCTAAGTTTCTTTCACTTTCTATAGATGTTGCCTGGATTGTTCAGTATTTCCACCTGTTTCTCTTTTTCTCTTTATAGTTCAAATAACCTGTGATTAAGTGCAAGAGACTGCAGATGCTGGAATGTTCAGCACAAAACAAAGTGCTGGGGGAACTCAGTGGGTCAGGCAGCATCTTTGGAGGGAATGGACAGGTGACGTTTTGGTGCGGGACTTTTCTACAACCTCAAGGAGAAGCAGCAATGAGAGAATGTCCAGATAATTTGCAGATCTTAGTGAGGGATATATATTGGACAGGAAACCAGGGAGAATGGTGGGCCTCTCTGTATAGTTAATCTTTTTTCGGAACACTGCTGAAGGGTTTAAAGTTTTACCTGAAAGATGTACTGTTTACATTGCAGTATTCTATCAGTTCCACTCTGAGAGTACCAGCCAAGATAGTATACTGATAGGTGCTCCAAAATTAAAGATTGACGTGTGGCTTAATTCAATGAGACATTAAGAAAATTGGCACAGTTTTTATTTTCCATGTTCATTGATGTTAAAGATATTGTGGATTGGCAAGTAAAAGTTGTTTGACAGGTTTGGTTAGTTGAAGAAAATTATTCTATTGAAACTACCTGGAATTAATATGACTAAAGTCTTGGCGGAAACTAACAAGTGTAAACAATTTAAGAGCATGTATAAATAGGATTAATAAGGTCAGAGATAAATGGATCCGCCTGCATTCAATATAATGTTATCGTAAAATATTGAGCTCTTATACCCTTAGGGATGTACCTTTAGAGATGTTATCTATGTAAAGCTTTATCTGCATTTGCGTTTATTAAACAAAAAACATAGGGGATATCAATATCCTGCATGCTATAATTGCAAAGTTGTGTAGTAATGGGATTGTATTACAGTTATAGCTCAAGTATGCTCAATGTGGATATGGCTGAATGCAGGCCATTGTTTAAGATGGTTAGTCAATATTTGTCATCACCCATGTCAGCTTTGTTTTTGTCTCCATTCTATGATCTCCGCTCATAAAGAATGAAGGGAAGAGTAAATGCTAGGCATTGAAACAACTCCCACAGTTTAAATTAGCACAGGCTTCTGTGAGGGTGTGAACCTTTTTGTTTAATTTATTAAGTTCCTCTGTCCCTCCTATTCCCCCTTCCCAGTTCTCCCACTGTCTTCCTGTTTCCCACTACATCCTATCCTAGTCCCGCCCCCTTCCCCTGACACCAGTCTGAAGAAGGGTGGACATAGGTTAATTTTGGTTGTCGTAGGTTGTCGCCTCTATGGCAGTAGGTTATTGTAGGTGTCATCGTAGGTTATCGTAGGTGCGGTCGTAGGTGGACGTCCTACCCACCACGATTGGGTCGCTGGTTGTCAGTAGCTTGCCATACCTTGACGTCGACTAGGTGGTGGGTGGTTATAGCTTGTCATAGACATTGTCGGAGGGGGTCCAGTCGCCGGTTTTTTGGCGACCTGCTACGACTATGGCAGTCACCTAAAAAATCACCTAAGTGGGCAGACCCTTTTGGATGCTATTGGGTAGTAGAATTGCACATTCCAGTTCATCACCACATGTCTCTGGGTAAATTACAACAACTTGTAATATCTACTTTAATACTATAAGCTAACATTAAATTTATCATATTCACGTGCTTTACATAGATCAGGAATGTAAAGCAGCTTTTCTTGAAGATGGTTTTCCGTTATTTTTTGGATATTTCTATAACATGGAATCTTAATTCCAAATTATCTTTCCAATCGTAAGAAAAGCCCTTTCCACCCCAACTTGAGAGATTCTACAGCCAAGAGATGAAATCAAACTCCATACTTTTTGGGGAGTAGCATGTTCTAACGAAAAAGACATTGTTTTGCTTTCATAGTCATTGAGATGCACCATGGAAGCAAGCACTTCAGCCCACCGAGCCCACGACAGCCCATTTTTTTTACAGAATCCAACTCTAACACATTTTCTCCTCCCCACATTGACATCAATTTCCCCCAGATTCTGCTGCTCACCTGCACATTTGGGGCAATTTACAGCATCCAATTAACCTAGCAGCCTGCACCTCTGAAGACCACTGCAAGCACTGGAGTGCATAAAATGCTAATGGTAATATGATTATTATTTAAGTTTATAAGTTCAAATTTTATAACATTTTCTGTTTAAAACAGGACACTTTTTCATTTGCAGGTGGCAATGCTTGGGTAACTGTATGGTAATTATAAGGAGAATATCAATGGATATTCCTGAAAATGGTGTCACAGATGGACAGGGTAGTGAAAAAGGCAGACTGGCCTTCATTTGAGTGCATTGAATGCAGAAATTGGGATGTTATGTTGCCGATGTACAAGATGTTGGTGAGGCTGTACTTGGAGTGTTGTGCTCCATCTTGGTAACGTAGCAATAGGAAAGATGCCATTAAGTTAGAAAGAGTGCAGAAAAGGTTTACAAGTATGTTGCCAGAATTCAAGGAGCTGAGTTATAGAGAGAAGTGAGGCAGCTGGGCCTTTATTCCTTGGAGCATAGAAGGCTGAGGAGATAAGAGAGATATTGATCAAAAGCGGGCACATGACACGAGCGTCAATTTGAGAATTTCCATTCTGTACAACTCTCGACTCTTCAAAACTATAATCTGCACAACGATTATGTTATGACCTGAGTTCCCATAGGCCTGTATTGTTGCCCCATTGCTTTCCACACATTTGTTTGTAAAGCTCAAAGTGATCATGTTGCATTTCATTTCTCCACCCCACTTGCATTTTTCCCTCTGTATTCATCCTCCAGTATCGACAAACCTTTATCCCTTTGAGTGTGTGATCGCGCCTGCCTTTCATCCTGTCTCAGACCTCCATTCTGTTCTCTTCCATTTCCTTGCCTTTGTAGTGGATTAAAACTTTACATTCTAACCTTTTAACGATTTGATGAAAGGATATTGAGAAATAAAAACTCTCTCTCCACAGATGCTGTCTAACCTGCTTAATATTTCCAACATTGTATGACTGAATCAAACATATCATTAGTTTTTCTGTGGTGCTATCTGAAAACGTTCTTGGAAAGATTTTCCGCTATGAATTTTAAAGATATCGTGTGCATTTCAATCTCTTGCTAAGCAGGCAAATGAAGTGTCAGTTGAAAATCTTATCTCTGTAACACAATATAACACAGGCATATGATTGAAAATGAAATTGGGAAACAGCTTAATACAAGGTTAAATTGTTGGCAATGCAAAGCAACTGGAGGATTTGGCAGGTTTCCGTTCAGACGTGATTATGCTGGGAACTCATTTCAATCTGCAAATTTAAGATCACTGTTTATTAACTTGACTTTGTACTTAGGTTTTGAAACCAGAGATAAAATTCTATTAAGGTGACCATGGACTCCATTGGAGCTGCCAATTCAGGGTCAGGAGGGAGGCACAAATTTGATGTAGGATCTCATGAACTAAACTAATGCAGAGTCCAAAATATGACTGGGTTATTTATCCTGCAAAGCACAGGTAGTGATAGACAGTTGCAAAATAAGTTCAGCTCGTGACATCAATCTGAGTTTCTCGCCTCAAAAATGGTTGACAGGTAAACTATCCAATCAAAGATAGACATAAAAAGCTGTGTAGGAAAATAACTGCAGGTGCTGGTACAAATCAAAGGTATCACAAAATTCTGGAGTAACTCAGCAGGTCAGGCAGCATCCAGGAGAGAGGGAATGGGTGATGTTTCGGGTCGAGACCCTTCTTCAGACTGAAAGTCTCATTACTCCAGCTTTTTGTTTCTATCTACGATTTAAACCAGCATCTGCAGTTCCTTCCTACACGAATTATCCAATCATCTCTGTTGTGATACAGTCCCTATTGTTCCATATGTGCCCTGTTTTGTTTTGTGCCCTCTTACGATGAAGGTAAACTTAGCACAAATTAGTCAGAGAAGTAAGGCTCGAGTCCACTCATGTTGGGAACAAAACCAGTGCCATCTTTATTTTTCAAATCCCCCGGACACTGATTTACATAATTATATGCGGGAGTCTGAGCATAGAAACATAGAAAATAGGTGCAGGAGGAGGCCATTCGGCCCTTCGAGCCAGCACCGCCATTCATCGTGATCATGGCTGATCGTCCACAATCAATAACCGGTGTCTGCCTTCTCCCCATATCCCTTGATTCCACTAGCCCCTAGATCTCTATCTAACTCGAGCATGTGCGAGAATGAGTACAGCTCACATACATAAATTACATGGATATTGTTACATCCCTTCCTTTTTGACATTTTGGGTTTACCTTTCCAACGATCCAAAATAAAGCAAACTTAAACACTTTTCATAATAATACTTACTAGTAAAATGGTTTAACTTAACTGAATGTAACAACTGTTCTGTCTTATTTCACAATTTCAACCCTAGCCAATCTTGTGACTTGTTTCACTAACACAAGATAACGTTCTAATGCTTTCTTGCCCTTTTTCTCTGTAACGACCAGCCTGCTACACCACTCAGTTGGTTCTTCGACTTGAGTCAAGAGGTCCTGCTCGACCAGCTTCATGAGACCATTTTTAACGTTCTGTTTCATGGCTGCAGGTACCGGCTTTGCAGAACACTGTGATGGCGTCACATCCTCTGTCTGGGTTACCAATTTGACCTTGCCTGGCATTCTCCCGGGTCTTTCGTCGTCAAAGACATCTTTGTACCTCTTGATTAATGAGTCAGCCTTGCTAATAGTATTCAGGCTCTTGAAGTTCTCGTAGTGAACCGTGATGAGTTTCATCTGTTGAGTCGCTTTGCCACTCAGGAGCAGTGTGAGCCAGCCTTCCTCTACCACTATGAAATGAACATGGTACTTCTTGTTGTTCATCTTGTTCCGGAGTATGACTTTCGTCCTACCTTCCACCAGCAGATTGGATCCGTTGTACATCTTTAAGACGATTTTCTCTCGTCTAATGTCCTCTTTGTTGGGGACAAGATCTTTGGGAATCACATTAACACTGGCACCAGAGTCAATCTAAAACTTGATGGCTTCTGTGCTGAGCTGCATCTCAGCGAATAGGCCTGAAGAGGAATTGGTTCCGGCTGCATTGACCCCAATGCAACTCACAGACTCTGCGTGGGAAATGGACGGTGTGTCAGATGACTCTACAACCTCGTGCAGATCCCGTTTCTGCGTGCTCTCCTTCCTCTGCTTGCAGCAGCAGGCAAAGTGGTTTTGTCGTCTGCATCTGTTGCAGTCCTTCCCATACGCGGGGCATTCCTCCTTCCTGCGCTTGTGATTCCTCGCACAGAACTTGCACTTGATTGGTCCCTGATTTGTCCTCTGCAAAGGAAATTTCAACCCTTTTTTCCCTCCGTTTGTATTGTCCCACTCTGTGTATTGTCGGGTCTTCTTCGATGATCTGCATTCTTGTCGCTGTTACCTCTGAGGATCTGCATATGTCCACAGTGTCCTGCAGTTTCAGATTCCTCTTCTGAAGGAGTGACTTCCTAGTTGACTGGTCTGCAATACCAAGGACGATGCGATCCCGAATGAGGTTGTCTTTCAGGCAATCGCAGAACTTGCATGTCTTAGCAAGCTCTTTCAGCTCCGCGCCATGCGATTCAATGCTTTCACCTGGTTTCTGGTCTCTTTTATTGAAAATTAATCTTTCATACGTTTCATTTGTCTCCCCTATGATGATGGTAGATGATGACTTTCACATCCCTCCCATCTGCTACCGTTTCGACGCAGGGTATTGAAGATTCGCAGTTCTTCCGGTCCAACAGTATGCAGGAATACTGCTTTTTGATACTCTTTTTCCTTCTTATCCAGTTCTGTTATCACTGTACAATTTTCGTACATTTGTTTAAACATTTTCCACTCTTCTACCCTGTTTTCTTTGAACTTTAGATTGGGTTGTGGAACCACATGGAAAGAAGAATTGGTTTGCGCCATTTTGAGATATCAGCGTATCTCATCGCTCTCAATAGCTTTTGTATCGTTCAGCTATATGCATGACGACTGCGTAATGTTTGTTAATATCTTCTATTAATAGCGTAATATACACTAATATCTTCTATTACTCTCGAAAATATTATCAAACTAGAACACAATTTTATTTTTTCTGTTCCACACACAGCTTGTGCTGTCTTAGGGGGTCTCCTTCAAGTTTATATGGTAAACAATTGTACTTCAGTACATTTTATCGTTAGAATTCAAAACATCATTAAATTTGAGATTTCCAAGGTCCCTTGTTTATGTCTTCCTTGGTAACAGTCGTTTTCAGTACAGCTTATCTCGAACAGCTTTCTGCTTATCTCGAGACCGTTTTCCATACACAGCTTCTTCAATACTGCTTCTGCAACTTTTGCCGTTCTCAATACTGCTTCTGCAGCTTTTAACTTTAAAGCTCTTAGCTTTTAAAGAAAATACAGTTTTTGGCTGTAAATACGACAAAGTAACCATTCTTACTCATCTGTCCCTGGATCAACACAGCACTGATTTATACACTGCGTCCTAGCCTTGTGTGCACACTGACCTGCATACCATTCCTCTTATGCTTGCAGCTAGTCCGATCGTTGAGCGTTGAAATACTAATTCCTGAAAGCATTTCAAAGCATTTTTGCTAATCGTCATGGCCTCTTTTTGTTTAACAACTTTTCAATCCCACTTCTGCCCCTATGTTTTGTTTTGTGCCCTCTTACGATGAAGGTAAACTTAGCACATATTAGTCGGAGAAGTAAGGCTCGAGTCCACTCGTGTTGGGAACAAAACCAGTGCCATCTTTATTTTTCAAATCCCCAGACACTGCCTGATTTACATAATTATATGCACGAGTCTGAGCATGTGCGAGAATGAGTACAGCTCATATGCATAAATTACATGGATATTGTTACATGCCCTTCCCATTGCTATACCATGCAAACTCCACCCTTAAACCAGTGTGTGCCTAACCCATTTGGAATTATGTCCTAAGCTGATCTGTATATTTTCTAAGTCTATGTAACAGCTTCTGTCATTGAAATCTTGTGTGAATTATCATATCATATCATATCATATCATATCAGCCGGAAACAGGCCTTTTCGGCCATCCAAGTCCGTGCCGCCCAGTGATCCCCGTACATTAACACTATCCTACACCCACTAGGGACAATTTTTACATTTACCCAGCCAATTAACCTACATACCTGTACGTCTTTGGAGTATCCTGTCATGCTGAACTAGTATTGGCTGATCATTCAGACTTTGTTATAAAGTAATCCAATAATCCATTGTCCCTTTTTCACCCGACTTACTGTCTTGAAAATTTTAAATTTTCAGGGCGATCTTATCTGGTCCCAAACTGTGTTTATTTTCAGTTAAGGAATCTTAGACAACATTTTATCCATGCGGTCAAGGTGCCTTCCTGAGCCAGTCCCATTTGCTTGCATTTGACCCATATCTCCATAAATCTCTCCTATGCACCTGTACTTGTCCAAATATGTACCTGTATCCATGCACCTGTCCAAATGTTTTTTAAATGTAGAAATCATAAGGGCTTCGAACACCTCGTTCTTCTGACACCTCATTCCATATACCCACCACCTTCTTGGCGAAAAGCCTACTCCTCGGGACCCCTTTAAAATTTTCCCTTCTCACCTTCAACCTACGCCGTCTTGTTTTAGATCTCCTATCCTGGGAAAAAGACTGACCATCCACTTTATCTATGCCCCTCATCATTTTATATATCCATATAAGGTCATATCTCAGCCTCCTTCACACCTTCACTTTAGGTAAAACAGTCCCTGCCTTTCCAGCCTCCCAATCATTCACACCCTCCAGTACTAGTATTATCTTTATGAATATTTTCTGCACCCTATCTAGCTTAATTATATCCTACCTGTGGTGTGGTGACCAGAACTGCAGACAATATTCCAGCTGCAGTGTCATCATCATAATCTTCTGTACAATGCTCTGTTCAATGAAGGCAAGTGAGCCATATACCTTCTTCACCACCTTGTCTACCTGTTTCACCTCTTTCAGGAAACGGTACATGCACCCCTTAGTCTCTCTGTTCAACGACACTCCCCAGAGGCATGTCGTTCACCGTGTATATCCTTCCCTGGTTTAACTCTCCAAAATACATAATTTTGCACTTGACAGGATTATATTTCATCTGCCCACGTTTGTCTGAGTTAAGTTCCATTAGCCATTCTATCTATAGATTATTGCTTCTAACAATCTATTTCATGTCAAGGAATAGATTTCTAATTTTGGATCGCTTTTAAAAAGCCAAGTTCATGAAAAAAGACTTGCATTTATGCAGTACTAGCCCGAGTGGACCCGTTGGGCCCAAACCTCTCCTGCATTGGTCCAGCACCCACTCCATCCCCCTCAACCGCCCTCCTCCTCACCCACTGCATCCCCCCTCGTCTCCTAACTCCCCCCTCAGCCACTCCTTCCCCCTCAACCCCCCAAACCTCGCCTGCATTGGTCTAGCACCCTCCCGCTTTCCCCCCCCTTTCCCACCCCCCCACTCCATCCCCCTGAACCCCCCATTATCCCCCACTCCATCCCCCCTGAACCAAGAACACAGCTGATAACTAACAAACATCCTAACATAACAAATAACAAACAAATAACATTACAAACAAACAGAGAGTTTTAGTAATATATAGATAGATCTCAGGATGTTCCAAAGTATTTTTCAGCCAAATATGAGGTTGGATTGTTGGAAGAGAAATAAAGTGTTACATGGAGTTCCCTGTGTCCGAAACATCTTCCTTGTATTGCTTTCATCTGAATTTGAAAATAGTCATTGGGCATTGGGAACGTGGGATCAAATTCCAGATGTAATTTAGTTGGGAATTGCTGCGTTTATTGGGGCGATATCGATTCTTCCTCTCATCACTTTGGATAAGTGAAGATTACATTAATAGAAATAAAGCTGCTCTATCATTATTCCCCACACGAGGGCAGTTGTGTCTACATTTCTGGTTGCTGCCAGAAACATCATCCTCATTGAAACCACATGAGAGAGGATCATTATTGCTTTCATGTTAACATGCAAACATATTGCAAATCTGACCAATTCATCAAGTGAATCATTTAGCTCATTCTGCAAAATAACCCCTAGATGCTCACAACAATCTAGCAAATCAGCATCGGAGGCAGTAATCCAGTGGAAGAGAATAGTGACTGGATCGCTTCGCTCAACACCTGCGCTCGGTCCGCGTTGGCCAAATTGATCTCTCGGTGGCCGAGCACTTCAACTCCCCCTCCCATTCCCAGTCTGACCTTTCTGTCATGAGCCTCATCCAGTGCCACAGTGAGGCCCACCGGAAATTGGAGGAACAGCACCTCATATTTCGCCTGGACAGCTTGCAGCCGAGTGGTATGAACATCGACTTCTCCAACTTTAGATAGTTCCTCTGTCCCTCTCTACCCTCCCCTTCCCAGATCTCCCACTGTCTTCCTGTCTCCACCTATATCGTTCCTTTGTCCCACCCCCCTGACATCAGTCTGAAGAAGGGTCTCGACCCGAAACGTCACCCATTCCTTCTCTCCTGAGATGCTGCCTGACCTGCTGAGTTACTCCAGCATTTTGTGAATAAATACCTTTGATTTGTACCAGCATCTGCAGTTATTTTCTTATTATACCATATAGAAGATGGCCATTTCAGCCCATCGACTCTATACTAGCTCACGGAGCAATCCTATTCCCGTACTGATTTTTCCTGCTATTCATTCTCCCAACATTCCTATCAATTTCCCCACAGATTCCACCATTCACCAGCACACTGTGAGCAATGTTTATTGTCCAATTAAACTTACCAAGTTGCATGTTTTTGGGACGTGTGAGCAAAGACATGTGTGAGCACCCATAGGAATCCACTGAGATACTCTTGTTCAAACTATTCCCAAAGCTAATTCAATCCCATAAACATTTTTAGCACCCAATAACCATTTCTGGCACAATGAGGAATTCTTATTTAAAAAACCCAATTTATTTTAATTCAATATAAATACAGAAATAAATTCACAAATAATTTATTTATACTTAAAATTATATTACAATTCAAAAAGCATATTAATTGTGACAATGAAGAGGTTTACATGTGATACCATTGGAAGATGGTCTCAGAGATGAATGATTTTATTACAAAGTACAGAGAAACCTTTTAAATGGACAGGTAATTGGCAAATGAATCTCAGCACGGGTTAGTGCGAGATACATTTTCATGGGGTGGAGGAGCAAAAGGATTTAGGAGTACAAATAAAGCTAAATTACCTGGAAAATTAACCTTTTCTCCCTATAGATGCTGCCTGTTGTGTACTTTTATGATTTTCTGACAAAATGCTGGAGTAACTCAGCAGGACAGGCAATATCTCTGGAGAGAAGGAATTGGTGTTGTTTCAGGTCGAGACCCTTCAGTCTGAATGTCTCGACCTGAAACGTCACCCATGTCTTCTCTCCAGAGATGCTGCCTATCCCACTGAGTTACTCCAGCATTTTGTGTATCTTCAATTTAAACCAGCATCTGCAGTTCTTTCCAACACATTCATCATTTTCTGCTTTTGTTTCCACTGTCATTTTACTTTGCACACAATGAAATACTTGTTTTGCCAATAATAAGTCAACATATATTTCCCAAATGCAAATAATGTCGCCCCTCCACATCCATTCATTTAGCAAAAGTAGCATAAATCGCTGAATAATGTCAGTGTACATTACTGGTTTGATTAGAGAAGATTTTAAAGGATTCCAGTAATATCACTGATATTTTCTGTGCTGTTATCAACAAGTGTTTTGCTTATTTTAATCAATTATGATCTCATTGTTTCACAACATCGTTTCCAACTGCAGATATCAGGGTGGCTCTGCACAGAATTCACTGCATTCAATAGCATGGAGTAGCCTCTCTCTCAGCAAATCTTTGTTGCTGTAATTGGGGAGTTCCAAGGACTTGGTGCATGTATATACACGAGGATACGATAGATCTGGATCATACAAGTTCCTGGGCCTAAATATTGTAATTATGAATCTTCCAATCCCACCTGCTGGGATTCTCTCAGTTCCTGAGAGAAAAGCTAAGAGATGGGAAAAGAACAAATATTAAAATGAAGATCAGTCAGAAATATGTAGGCCAGTTATAGTGGAATCATAAGTGGAAAAGGCTCGTTGGCCCATCGAGTCTACGCCGATATTCTACATTTTATATTAATCCAAAAATAATTCGAATTTATGTTCTCTACGCATTCTTTTCAACTTTCCCCAGATACTCCAATTCGCCTGCACGCTAGGGGTACTTTACAGTGGCCAATTCACCTACTAAACTGGAGCACCTGAAGGAAACCCGCACTGAGAACATGCAGACCACACAGACAGCACTAGAAGTCAGATTGAAACCAGATCTTTGGCACTGTAACACAGTCGTACAACCAGGTGAGGTCATCTGCTATCGATCCTGATTTGTTCTGGCCTTTTCTCGCCTCCAGTCCCTCCTTCCCCCCAACTTCTAGCTTTCAGACTGAAGAAGGGATCCGATCCAAATTGTCAACTATTCCTTTTTTCCAGAGATGCTGCCTGACTCGCTGAGTTACGCCAGCATTTTGTGTCCATCTCCAACTGTAATTTATTTATTTTTATATATATAATAGATTTGTTGTTTATTGTACTATAGGTTGTGAATAATCTTTATTGCTCAAATAGAGGTTGTGAGCAATAATTGTTTCTTTGAGGCTGATACCTCTTTCAGGATTGACTCTGGGCCTCATGGAAAGTTCCAAAAGCAATCTATGAAGAACCTGAATAAACTGTGCACCCCGTGTTTGAGCTCCTCATATCTGTACACTATGGAATAACTTCATAAGTTCTAGGAGCAGAATTAGGCCGTTTGGTCCAGCAAATCGACTCCGCCATTCAATCATTGCTGATCTATCTTTCCCTCTCTATTCCATTCTCCTGCCTTCTCCCCATAACCTCTGACACCCTTACTAATCAACTTCGCTTGAGACTAACAGCTCACTGAGTACACATGCTTTCTATGGTCATATGTGGTGTGCCAGGTTTGAACCTCCTTCCAGATTGCCTCACCAAATATGATCAACATTCCGTATTCCTGTTTCCATCGATACTTATCTTACTTTCTCTTAACTACTCTTTGTGGTGGCATTTTCTACACTTAGGCCACCATGAATTTGGCATCTAAAGAGCTGAAAAATGGTCGACTTGAAATACGACTGTTTCTCCTTCCATAGATTTTGCCTGATCTGAGTGCTTCCACCATTTTATGTTGTATTTTTTCTTAAGATCTAATTTTGCTGCATAATTACAATATGTATCTAAGTTATATCTTGCTGCTGTGTTGGAATTGTTTCATGTTAACATGTTGTGCTATTAAAAGATTTGGATATATTTACCAATTAATTGCTTTTTCTCCTCTTCCAGTAGGCTTTCAAAAACTTCCCAAAAATATTGAATTATTCTGTCAGTTGGAATATATCCAGAATACACGGCATTCTGTAGATGAAAAACAAAGATGGGATTGAGACTAGATAGTGAGATGTTTCAAATATTTAAAGAGTTTCTGTTTTCCCAAATGTAAGAATACAGTTTCATATTGAAGTAAAATGTGTACTTATAGACATATTTGGCAGTAAAAATGTGGATCTCCCTATCTGTCACAAGAAAATGGATCCTCATCGGTTGAATTTTTAAAACTACGCTGGGAGCCTGCGACAAGCACGTTTACAATCCTTCGTGGAGATCAGGAACATGAAAAATCGTTGGTTGAAAGTGGATCCAGCAAAGCACGAAGAAATTGTGAACTCCAGCACATTTGGGAGAGTGAGGGAAGGAGCTGTGGAAAAGAAAGAGGGCCAAAACCTATCAGTACATGGTAGAGATGGTAGAGCATAGCACAGAAAAGACATAGTCTAGTTAAACAGTGAACACGAATGAGCAGATGAATGACCTGCTTATCTAACAGAGGCATACTCCTGCCTGATTGTGCTTTAGGAAGTTGATGAAGTGGATTAAATGGGCTAAATCAAGAAACACTCTGAAGGGTTAGAATAAAAGCTCAATGATGGTGGAGTGTTTTGGACTATGCCCAATATTACTTCCTTACTATTACTTCCTGTAAACACAGAGGACTTGCCAGAGAAGACTGTGGAGGCCAAGTCAGTGGATATTTTTAAGGCAGATAGATTCTTGATTATTACAGGTGTCAGAGGTTATAGGAAGAATGCAGGAGAATGAGGTTAGGAGGGAAAGATAGATTAGCCATGATTGAATGAAGGAGTAGACGATGGGCCGAATGGCCTAATTCTACTCCTATCCCTTACGACGTCATTGAGGACAGGATCTGTTATAAGCATTGAATGGTAAATGTGGAATGCGAAGCATACCTTTTCCAGAAGTTCCCACTCGTAATTGGTGTTTCCATGGATAATGGCCTTCAGTTCTTCTGGGAGGAATAAATCCACAATGGGCAGTGGGAAACCTCTCCTGAAACCCTCAGAAAAGGCACTGAATTGTTTCTCCACAGCAGTGTTCAACTTGTAATCCACAAGGGCTTCCACAAACTGTTTCCTATTTTAAAAGAAAATAGATTTTCTTTAAAGTGAATAACTTAGGTTGGTTTGACGATGTGCGTAATGTGTCAGACATGTTATGGAAGCTCACATTCAAGTATTGAACTCCTTTGTTATACTGCCATGGAAGAGTGGAACAAAATTAGGGAGGGATGGTGGGCCAATGCGAACAGTGGAGGGAGGTGATCAGGGTCCCAGTCATAGAATTATGTGAAGCAGATGTGAAATGGGTGAAGGGAGAAGAGGGTGGTTGGTGGTGGAAGAAAATGGGTAATAAGCAGTTGGAAAAAATGGGTTGTGACAACGGACTTGGGTTGATCAGAAAAATAGGCAGTAAGTTAACTGCAAAGGATAAATTCAATGTTCATGGTAACGGGGATTGTAAGCTATTCAGGTGGAATAGGAGGTGCTGTTCCTCTAGTTTGTATTTGGTCTCATCTTGGAAGTGGAGGTAGTCAAGGACAAGTCGTTTTGGGAACAGGAGGAAGAATCAAATGACTTGCAACCGAAAGCTCCTAGCACACATGGCGACAGAGTAGGTGCTTGGTGAAACGATAGCTTTGTTCCATTCTGCCTTCCTTATCAGATTCCATGATCTGTAGCTCAATGTTGTGTCCACATCCCCTGCCAGCCTCTTTTGCAGTTGATTGCCAGTTCTTTGCCCCACCCGTTCCTGCCACTTTTTTTTATACTGCCACCACCCCTCCAGTCTCCAGGTCAGGGAGTTGTGAGGTGCCCACCCACCCTATTTTAGAGCCTGGGGTTGGGTGTGTGAGAGATTACTAGCCTAGTTCTCCATCAGTTCTGCTTATGACCTGAATAGTTTCCATTAATGAAGAACAGTTACCTGTTATGCTTTTGGACAAGTATGTTGGCACCATCAGCAATGAGTTCCTGTACAACTATCGTTCCGTCCTCTGTGCCTTTGATTACCTGCAAAATCATTCCAGAGTTACATGACAGTTTCATTTTTTCCCAGGTTTATCTGCAGCACTTAACACAATTCAAAAGCTTCACACTCATCTTTTCATAGAGTTATATGATCATTGAGCATTGAAGCAGGCCCTTCAACCCAACTCATCCGTGCCCACCAAGATGCCCCGTCCAAGATAACTCCCATATGCCCATATTTGGCCCAAATCCCTCTGAACTCTTCCTAT
Organism: Rhinoraja longicauda; assembly: GCF_053455715.1. Lineage (NCBI taxonomy): Eukaryota > Metazoa > Chordata > Chondrichthyes > Rajiformes > Arhynchobatidae > Rhinoraja > Rhinoraja longicauda. The sequence goes on along the minus strand of NC_135953.1, from coordinate 101,739,689 downwards.
CCACGTACCTGTCCAAGTGTATTTTAAATGCTGTTATAGTACCTGCGTCCTCTGGCAGCTTATTCCATTTACCCACCACCCACTGAGTAAACAAAATGCCCATCAAGTTCCTATTAAATCTTGCGGCTCTCACCTTAATCTTATGTCCTTTGGTTCTTGATTCCCCTACCCTGGGTAAAAGACTCTGTGCGTTCAGCCAATCTATCCCCCCTCAAGATTTTATGCACCTCTCTCTATAAGATGATCCCTCAGCATCCTGCGCGCCAAGGAATGAATCCTAGCCAGACCAACCGTTTCCTACATCTCAGACTCCCAAGATCTTTTGTAACAAATTTAACATGAATCTGTTCAATGATGGAGCACTGAATTTCCCTTCCTGAATAGGTTTGCCTCTGGGAATCAGAAATGGTAGGTTTGTTATTTTAATCTTACCATGGCCCCTTCCTGGGCAATAATTTATGGCAGGAACCCTACAATCCAAGTTACAGCTCACTTCTGTGAAGTACTGCAATGGAACAGGACTTCAGTAGAGGAGAGGTACACAGAAAAGATTGAAGGAAAATTATTCTTCACAAAAGTTCTACGTAGGCTAAGACCACTAGGAAGAAGCAACAGTGATCACCTCCTTCCTTACCAACAATATCGAGCACACCGAGGGCTCAAATAACCAGGGGTACTCTGAGAAGTCAGTCCTGCTGGTGGGACAGGAATGGACCCCAAGATCAAGATGAAGGAATCTAGCACACCTCTTAAGAAATGATTCTGTGAATATGACCATGTCAGGCTGTTGCTTTACCAGTCGGAGAGACAACTTTCCCAAACTAGACACCAGTTCTCAGTCATTTATGAAGAGGATGTTTTCACATCTAAATTCAATGCCTGGGTTAATGATTGGTGGTCCATTTGATTTCATTGAGATGAAGAGTTTCAATCATACTGCTGAGTGGAGTCACAAACAGGGTTAACCAGATATGGATGTCAAATTTACTCCCTATAGTACCTTCTGGGTTTCAGTACAGTCTTTCCATTATACTTAAATTTGTTAATAGTTTGAAATTAACGTGTTTGTTGGTGATATAAAAATGGAGTAAACCTACTGTAAATGTTTGGTCCAATTCTTCTTCAATGTCATCATACTCATAATCGAGGACATATTGGAGTGATCTGTAATTCAGAACAAAAATACAAACATTGAAAGCTAGTCACTGTGTTACTGGTTTTAATGCAAGACATGTACAAGATTATGGAAGCATCTTTTGTAAACTGATCATCTCTCATTGATCAGAGATTAATAGTTGAAATAGTCTGTAATCTTCATATTTTAAATTCCCATTTTTATGGACAATTCACTAATACTCTGTAGAATCATGGATGGGATGAATAGATTTGGAGTTTACTCACTTTCCTTCTGTTGGTGAGAATTCCTTCAGATCTTCCAGTGTTGGTTGAACATGGAGCAACTTTTTGTACAAAGCCAAAGGGAAGTGTAAGTTGGCAACATGACCATTGGATAGGGCAATTCCACAGAGAATTCCCACCAGGCGAAATACATCATCTGATCCGGTTCCCTATGAATATTAAAACAATACAAAACTGTAATCGTATTGGGTCCAACACCACGACAGTTATGTGATTGGATAGATAATCTTAGCACTAATTCATGATCAGAAGATGTGAATTCAGATCCCACCATAATGCCTCAGAAATGCAAATGTTTATTTAAATAAATCTAAATTCAGATTTATTCTACACCGTTGGCATTTCATTCCCCTTGAGGAATTTAAACAGAGAACAACAACAGTATAGTTCCAGAGGATGGCTATTTTTAAAATTGCACGTATTGCAGTTTTAAAATTTTAATTTTCAGTCACAGGAAGTGGGCAAAGCTGGTAAAGATGAGACTTATTGTCTATCCCCACCTGCTATGTCTAAGAGAGGAAGCTGATGATAAACGGGCTTGCTCAACCATCAAGTATCCTCTATTAAAGAAGTCCTCTGGAAGAGTGACTTCCAGTCCGGTTTTGTAGATTCTGAGCTGGTTAACGAGGCCGATGTAGGAACAGCGGTCTGTTCCACAGATGGTGGATAGTATGTGAGATGGTGCACTCCATTATCCATATAAACTTAGCACAAAAAGTAAGGAAATTTGTGTTTGGTAGATTATTTTTTTGTTGTAACAATGCTTCTTGGCAATAAATCTTATACCGTTGGAAAGCCTGTTTATTTCCCTTTTAAATGGTGCCACATTTGTAAGGAACATGCATTTGTGGGATGAGCAGCAGAGCTGAGTATGTGGGTTGTGCCCATGAAAAATCTGCCAAATCTTCTCTGCCAATTCCAAACAGCTTATTCTGCCATTGACTCTTGTTCGGTGTTGTTTGGTGGATTGGATGATTGAAGTCTGAAGAAACAAGACATATTGGCAATTTAACAATTTATTCATTTAATAAACAGGAGCCTCAGTAGCGTGTGGAAGAACCATATACAGCCACAACAGCCTGGCACCTCCTCCTCATGCTGGTCACCAGCCTGGTCACACACTGTTGTGGGATGGCATCCCATTCTTCAACCAGCATTTGTCGCAAGTCAGCCAACGTGGTTGTGTTGGTCACTCTGGCACGAACAGCACGCCCAAGTTAATCCCACAAGTGTTCAATGGGGTTGAGGTCAGGACTGCTGGCAGGCCATTCCATCCTCTCCACTCCCAAATTCTGAAGGTAGTCTCTGAGAAACCCTGCTCTGTGGGGGCGAGCATTGTCATCTTGGAGGTCCCAGGAGATATGGGATTGCCACTGGTTGCAGAATCTCATCTCGATATCTCTCTGCATTGAGATTGCCTCCAATGATGACAAGCCTCGTTTTTCCAGTGAGGGAGATGCTGCCCCACACCATCACACTGCCTCCACCAAAAGATGTTACTCTATCGGTGCAGCAATCAGTATAGCGTTCTCCGCGTCTTCTCCACACTTTGACCCTATGATCCAACTGCCGTAGGCAGAATCTGGACTCATCGCTGAACATAACGTTCCTCCACATGTTCAGGTTCCAGTGCACGTGTTGCCGACACCAGCGCAAACGGGCCTGACGGTGAAGGGCAGTCATGGCAGGCCTCCTGGAAGCCCTATGAGACCGGAGATCGGCTGCGTGCAGTCTGTTCCGAATTGTCTGGGCAGAGAGCCGTCGGCCATATCGTCCTGCAAACCTTGACTGCAAATCTGTAGAAGACAGCCTACGGTTCCTAAGTGCTGACAGGGTGAGGAAACGGTCTTCTTCGGGTGTCGTCTTCTTGGGACGCCCACTTCGCGGCCTGTCTCTGACATCCCCCGTTATATGGAACTTGGCCTTCACTTTGGAGATGGTACTAGGGCTCACTCCAAATAATGCCATAACTTGGTTTTGCGGAACACCAGCTTGAAGTTGCCCTATCGCACGGGCCCTATCCAGATCAGTCAAACGTGGCATGCCGATTCTTGGAGCAGACACCTACTGACCACTGTAGCAGGGCCCATGCCAATCAGGCACCTGATTGTCAGCACCTGGGGGTACCAGAAACTCAAAACAAGAGTCAATAGCAACAGCAGAATAAGCTGTTTGGCATTGGCAGAGAAGATTTGGCAAATTTTTCATGGGCGCAACCCATATACTCAGCTCTGCTGCTCATCCCACAAATGCATGTTCCTTACAAATGTGGCACCATTTAAAAGGGAAATAAACAGGCTTTCCAACGGTATAAGATTTATTGTCAAGAAGCATTGTTACAACAAAGAAATAATCTACCAAACACAAATTTCCTTACTTTTTGTGCTATGTTTATTTGCTTCTAATACATAGCCTCATGGTTTTCAATATCATTCTGAAGGCTGCCGCTCCATTTTGAGCAGTCCCCCAGATTAAGAGATCCCCAAATATCAATAGGCACGATGTATTTCTTAGGCATGTACTTGAGTCTTTTCCTCTTCCATGGTAATTAAATCCCATGACAGAGCTCAAAATAGAGCAGTTGTTCAGGAATGCCCAATGTAACCCTCTGTTGGAAGGTATTATGGTGCAGAAAGAAGCAAATTGGGTGCTCCGGTTTCCTTCCACGTTCCAAAAACATGCAGGTCTGTAGGTTAATATGCTTCTGTAAATTGCCCCTAGTGTGTGGGATGCAAATGTTGGATAACATGGAGCTAGTGTGCGGGTGATCAATGGGCGGCGTGGACTTGGTGGGCCGAATCATGCTGTATCTCAAAAACTTCTTACCCAGTTGGGGAACCACAACAAGTCAGATTCAGAACCGTGCTCAAAAATCTTTGTATCATCCTGAAGTTCCTTGCTGAAAAGAGTCAAGAATTCTTGTGTCACCCCAGGACCATAACATGATTCATTGTTAAATGTAACCTGAAATAAAAGAATCAAGAATGATGCATTACCATTTTGAATCTTAACACTCTCCTCATTCACATTGTTCATTTTATATATATTTAAAATCCAACATAAATTCTCACATGTCCTTACTTTATTGCTAGTGACTTTGGCAAGTAGGAGTCGGGAGAAACCTAGAGTCTTTGAAGTGTATTAGATGCAAGAGTCTTTTAAATGTATCAGATGCATAAGGAAAGAGTGGGACCCCTCAAAGACCATAAGGGGAATCTAAGGGGTATGAGTGAGGTACAAAATGAATACTTCTCAACAGTATTTACTGTTGAAGGATCTAGAAGCTGATGTGTGAAGAGAGGAGGTACTGATATTCTGGAGTTTGTCCGTCTCAGGAGGGAGAGGTCTTGGAAATACTGTGTACCTTAGGGTGAATAAATCTTTAGTAACTATTCCAGGTTGTGCAGAAGAATACTTCCCGAGGTGCCCAATCAGAAGGTTCGTCAGTCGGCGGGACATTGCCCAAAAGCTCAGTGGTCGACAGGACAGGGAACCCGCCTGAAGGCTCGTCTGGGCCCGCACGACGGGTTGTCATCCAGTGGGACCCACCTGAAAGCTCATCAGTCAGTGGGACTGGTAACCTGTCCAAAGGCTCGTAGGACTGCGGGATCAGGAACCCGACCAAAGGCGATGGAGGGAGATGGAGACATCAGGCGCAAGGAGTGGGCTGGTAGGAGGGTGAACCAGTAATGCCTCTAACGCCTTCAAGGTTGGCTGCAGGAGGCACCCCCGGGACACAGATGGCCGAATGAGAGGGATGTTGATTCGCGGGAACTGCTCCAGAACACCGAGAGCGTGGGCTGACCGGACTTTGCATAATGGAGCCAAAAATGGCGACGCCTGCATGTGAAATATATGCAAAAAGTACTTCACTGTGCAGTGGCATATGTGACAAATAATGCACTATTGAACTATTGAGGATGCTAAGGGATGTAAGGATGGAGATTGAGAAGATTCTTGTATCTTTGTTAGTGACGAGAGGGTTAACAGAAAACTAGAGGATAGCTAATATCCCTTTATTCAAGAAGGGCAGTCGGGATAAGCCTGGAAACTGCAGGCTGGTGAGCCCTATATCAATGGTAAGGAAGTTGTTGGAGAAGATTCTGAGACAAAGGAGGGAACTAAATAGTAGGCATCAGCATGGTTTTATAAAATGAATGTAATTCTCACATAACAGATTGAGTTATTTGAGGAGATAACTAAGAAAAGGGATAGCTGTTGACCATAAGGAATTACGTAAACCTTTTGACAAAGCCTACTTGGTAGGCTGATCCTGAAGGTTAAACACAAGGGTCCTGAGGCATATCAGAAAAATGGATCCAAAATTGGTTTGGTGATAAAAGGCAGAGGTTAGTTCTAGATGGATTTTTTTTTTCCCCGACTGGAAATCTGTAACAATCTGCAATTCTATTTTAATGTGCTTGTGTGAACGTGACACATTGTAGGAAAAATGTGATTAAGCTAGTGTGCAGAAAAGATTCACAAGCATTTGGCCTGGATTGGACGGTTTGTCCTATAACAAGAGATTGGATAAACTGGGTCTGTTTTCCCTCAACCGAAGGAGACTGACAGGTGACACGATAGAGGTTTATAAAATAATGAGATTTTATCATTTTAGATAAAATGATAGGATAGATAGAATCTATTTTCTTTGGTAGAGGTGTCTAAAACTAGAGGGTGTAGGTTTGTGAGAAGGAGGAGGTTTAAAGGGAATCTGAGGGGTACATTTTCACACAAAGAGTAGTTGGTCTGGAATGAGCTGCCAGAAGAGGTGGTGGAGGCAGGAACAATAACAACATTTAAGAGGCATCTAGACAGGTACTTGAATGAGCAAGGCCTAGAGGTATATGGAATTAATTAAAGCAAGTGGGATTAATACAGATAGGATTGATATGTAGGAAAAAAACTGCAGATGCTGGTTCAAATCGAAGGTAGACACAAAATACTGGAATAACTCAACGGGTTAGGCAGCATCTCGGGAGAGAAGGGATGGGTGACGTTTCAGCTCGAGACCCTTCTTCAACTGAGATAGGATTGATGGTCAACATAGTCCTGGTGGGCAAATGAGCCTTTTTCTATGCTGTTGAACTCAATGATGTTTAGATTTTTTGACATATTTCTGAAGGGAAAACATGGGCTAATTTCATACCTGAAGTCCTGTAAAATCTGCAAGTCCATACTGAGATCTGTACCATTCTATTATGTCTTGAAGAACTGATGTTCTTGAAACAGTCACCTGCGGTTGAATAGTATTCTGAAGGAAATAAGTTCACTCATGACAAAAGGTTTGCAATTGCAGATAGTAAATGAGAGACAAAATAAACCAAGAAGCCTACCATGCAGTTATTAAAAACATTTTTGTTAAGTGAGGGAAAGACATTATTTTCCACTGCAATATTCTAATGGAACTAGCGGATGATAGAGCAGATCTCTATAAACCAGTTGGCTAAACAGGCCGATGCATGAAAAACCCTGCACCACCTAAAATGGGAGCAACAGGCAGGAGTGTGATCAGGACCGGTCCCAAGTGCCACTCAAGGCATGGGCCGCCCGTGCAGCGACATGCCAGACTGTGTCCAAGATAGGGGGGGACTTGAAGTGTGGTCAGGACTGATAGTTTAATTTAGCGATACAGCATAGAAACTGTCCCTTCGGTCCACCGAGTCCTCACCGACCATCGATCCCACACACCAACACTATACTAACACTAATTGATGTCAGCTTGAGGCCAGGAGCATGGAGCATGGCTACCTGACGGGCCGCAGCCGTGGCCTTGCCAAGATAACAGGCCTGGTTTGCTGCCACGGTAACAAGAACAAGTCCGGAGAGGGTGCTGCCGAGCCCGGCCTCTGCTCGCCCCGTGGATTGGGAATCGGAGAGGGGGTAGAAGGAGACAGTGACGGATGCAGGATAAAGAACCCGGTGAGAGGAACCGGTAGGTCTTACCTTCCTTGCCCTCAAGATCGGCTGCGGGAGGCGCCCTTGAGGAACAAGGACTAAAGAGGTCCAGGAGTGGAGAGGGACATCAGATGGCGGGACGACTGAAACGGAGGTGACGGTTAAAACGGGCTTTGGGGCCAGCTGCAGCTGGGACTGTAAAATGGTGCCAAAATGGCACCGCTTGCATATGGACTCAGTGAGCTGTTCTGTTCACATTGTACTGACCGGAACGATTGTGCTTATGTACGGGGATAGTTTTGCTGAATTGTATGCAAAATATGTATTTCACTGTACCTGGTAGATGTGACAATAAATGTACCATTGCAATGTACCCAGGATGGTGGGGCGGACGGTAGGGAACAAAAGTGAGGATGAATGGGAAGAGGTCAGAAAACCAGGGAGGTAAAAGGGCATACACAAAGTCAGAAACGTGGTGCAGGTATTGCTTCTGGTTGGGACGATCACTTGTAAGTTATACTTACGTTTTGCATTATTTGAGATTCCAGCTTTAAAAATACAAGCTTTGTGTCGAAATTAAAGATACAAGGATAAGGAATTAATTGCCCTACGACCTGTAAAAGGCAAAATATATACATAATATTAACTTGATCATTGTACATTCGTAAAAGTTGTGCACTTTATATATTTCAGGAAGGTAACAGATGGTCTCTATCTGACCTTTCTGTCCTGGGCTTCCTCCATTGTCAGAGCGCAAATTGGAGGAATAGCACCTCATATTTCGTTTGGGTAGCTTACACCCCAATGGTATGAACATTGACTTCTCTAACTTCTAATAGTCCTTGCTTTCCCTCTCTCTCCATCCCCTCCCCCTTCCCAGTTCTCCCACCAGTCTTACTGTCTCTGACTACATTCTATCTCTGTCCTGCACACTCCCCTGACATCAGTCTGAAGAAGTGTCTCGACCCGAAATGTCACCCATTCCTTCTCTCCAGAGATGCTGCCTGTCCCGCTGAGTTACTCCAGCATTTTGTGTCAACCTTCGATTTAAATCAGCATCTGCAGTTCTTTCCTACACATTTTGTCTCCATTTAACATTATGCCATCCAATTGATGTTGTCTTCAAAACCATTTCACAGTTTATCCACGTGCAGTACGGTAACCCTCATTATAACAGACCATGGTGGGGGGGGGTGGATAGTGTCCATTATGGCCGATTATCCACTACAACCGAGTAAGGTATTATCATTGTATGTCATAAGTCAGAAGGAATAGGAGTAGAATTAGGCCATTCGGTCCATCAAGTCTACTCTGCTATTCAATCATGGCTGATCTATCTCTCCCTCCTAACCCCATTCTCCTGCCTTCTCCCCATAACCTCTGACACCTGTACAAATCAAGAATCTATCGATCTCTGCCTTAAAATACTCACTGACGGCCTCCACAGCCTTCTATGGCAAAGAATTCCACAGATTCACCACCCTCTGACTAAATAAATTTCTCCTCATCTCCTTCCTAAAAGAACGTCCTTTAATTCTGAAATGTAGTTGAAATAAAGAACTGCAGATGATGGGAAAGTACACAAAAGGACATAAAGTGCCAGCCTAACTCAGCCAGTCTGGCAGCATCTCTGGAGAACATGGATAGTTGACGTTGGAACTCTTCTTCGGATTGATTCAGTCTGCTGAGTTACTCCACCAATTTGTGTTGTTTCACGTTTAAACTAGGCACCGATGTCGCTGGCCTGTACCAGCGAGCCCTGCTTCGCCAGCAATCACACGGTCCAGTTGAAGTGGTTGTTGCAGCTCACATTGTAGCCCCTGGCAAGACGCGCTTAGTCAGCATGGGGCGCCTGCCTCTCACCAGGTGCCACTTCTTCCTTCGCTTTGTCCACTCTCCACTCCACTGCCTCCTCTTCCCGTCGCTTGGTCCACTCTGCCGCTCCACCGCCACCTCCTCCTCCTTCTCCACCGCAGTCGCCGACATCTTCCAAGGTGGAGTATGTCAATGACTTTGGGGTAGACGAAGGAGGAGGGGAAAGGGGCTGAGTGGACAGAGCAATAGGAGGAAGAGAGAGCGGTAGGGAGAGGAGTGGACAAAGTGATGGCCGACTGGAACAAGCAGCAGCTGCTGAGAGGGGATGGAGCCCAACGGTGACAAAGCGCGTCCGATCGAAGGTAGCGGCTGAAGAAAGTGCTGTCCGATGGGGCTACAACATGAGACGCAACAACAGCCGTGCGGAGGGTGAAGATGGGCTCGCTGGTGCACCGTGCGAACCAGGGGTGGCATTGGATGCCGGGGCTATAAGCGAAGGGGGTGTGGTTTGTCCGCCCGCTTTTAGCAAAATCTGTTATAAAGGAGTCCATTAAAATGAGGGTTTGCTGTATAGAGTGAACTCAAAGAAATATATGCTGAATTCTGAAATAAATCAAAAAATGCTGGAAACACTCAGCAGTTCAGGTATCAATGGAAAGAATAACAGGTAATATTTTAATCATTGATTTTTCGTTGACATGGACTCGATACTGATTAACTGCATTGTTTTTGAAGAGCTGGGAATTCTCTCTCCTGCAGGAACAACAGAAAAGCCACAAAATAAAGACAGTAGTTGGTGAGATTTAGGTTTGGACATTCGTCTCTATCGTTCCTCATGTACCGAGCTTGTTTTCTTTGTCTCAATGGGTGGCACTCTTGCTTCTTCGGAAGAGTGCCGACCCAAAAAGTCATTTGTCCATTTCCTCCACAGACCTGCCTGACCTGCTGAGTTCCTGCAGTGCTCTATTTTTCCCCTAAATAGAGTTGCCAGTGTCACCAAATTATCTGTGCGAGGCAAGATTTGATGTCTCGTGACTGGTATGATTAACATTTTCAGAAGCAACAGAGATACTCTACCTTACGAAGTGATGCAAAGTACAACCCCACCAGTTTTAACTGGTAAGAGTGAGGAGGTATTTGAAGGCCCCACATCACCTGTGAAGTAAACAAGATCTGTATCAGGTATCCAAATGTTGAATCAATTCCAAAGATCTTAATTGCTTAGAGTTTAGAAATACAACCGTGAAACGGGCCCTTCCCCCCACCATGCCCATGCCGACTATCAACCTCCCATTTACACTTGTTCTATGATATCCCACTTTCTCATCCACTTCCTACACACAAGATAACTTAGAGACCAATTAACCTACAAACCTGTGCATCTATGGTATGCGAGGTGAACCGGAGCACCCGGAGGAAACCCATGCAGGTCACGGAGAACATGCAAACTCCACAGAGACAGGAGCCGCACTCAGGATCGAACCTGGGTCTCCGGCGCTGAGAGACAGCAGCTCTATCATTTACGTCACTGTGCTGCCCACCATTGACACAGATATTTATTGCTTTTCTTATTTACATCCTGCAAAGAGATCTTCCTCGAATAATGTTTTGGAAGGGACTGCAAATGGTGGTTTAAATCGAAGATAGACACAAAATGCTGGAGTAACTCAGCGGGACAGGCGGCATCTCTGGAGAAAGAATGGGTGATGTTTCGGGTTAAGACCCTTCTTCAGACAGTCTGAAGAAGGGTCTTTACCCGAAACGTCACCCATTCCTTCTCTCCAGAGATTTTGCCTGTCCTCCAGCATTTTATGTCTATCTTCCTCAAATAACATGGTTTGCCAATCTTCCATCCAAGAACAACAGTGGTTATGTAACACCTTTAACACAGCAAAATGCCTCAGGCCATTTCACAGTAGTCAGACTTGTACTTCCCACTGAATAGTAGTTTACCCCTTGTTTGTATTTAATACAATTTAGGGTGACACAGTGGCACAGCTGGTAGAGCTGCCACCTCACAGTGCCAGAGACCAAGGTGCAAAAACATAAGAAAATAGGTCGGCATCCAAAAGAAGGAAGTAGGGTTTAACTGTTGAAGACGAGGTGTGTCAAGGGATGAGTGTTCATTACTGTTTGAATGAACGAATGAATGAACGAATAAGTTTATTGGCCAAATATGTGCATATACAAGGAATGTGCCTTGGTGCTCTGCTCACAAATGACAACACAAACATACAGTTAACAATTAAGAATAAAGCATAACCACATCAAAACAATAAGGATACACCATTACGGTCTAAACATGTGGGTGAAAATAAACCAGAGTAAAAAAGAGACTACAGACTTTGGTTATTGAGTAGAACTACTACTCGTGGAAAAAAGCTGTTTTTATGTCTGGCTGTGGCTGCTTTGACAGTCCGGAATCGCCTTCCAGAGGGAAGTGCTTCAAAGATTTTGTGGCCAGGGTGAGAGTGGTCAGAGATGATCTTGCCCGCTCGCTGCCTGGCCCTTGCAGTGTACAGTTTGTCAATGGGGGGAAGGTTACAGTCAAAGAGAAAAATAATATAAAATATGGCCCTGAGAGAGGAAGCAATCACAACGGAAAATAGCAGTCAACAGGACACAGGAGAGAACTTGTGATGCAGTCATTCAGAGGGCAAGCCGTGCAGGTTCCAAGTAACAGTGTGGTTACCTCCAATTTTAGGCAGCTCCTCAACCTCCCGTCCCTCTCCCGTTCCCCCCCAACCATGCACCCCTCTTTTCCCTCTCTCCTCGCTCCTCCCCTTCTGTGTTATACCATGTGCTTCCTGGATACCCAATGTTTATAGTGGAGAATACACGTAGGATAGAAGAAATAGCTAAAGGTATTTGGAAACCTGTAGTTCCTCATGGCTCATCATGAGCAATGAGCAACAGTTTCAATCACTATAACGATAAAATGAGAGAACCACTTCACGTATTTCATTCCTTACAGGAGCACAGTAACATTTGCCATTTCTAGTTCTATTTTATTTTCAATATTCAATTACAAGTTAAATTAGGAGTCATGTTTAATGACTAAACTGCTATGAGTACAGATATATTAGTTTGAAGCACAGCAGATTTAAGTTAGTTGTAACCAATACTTGACAAAGACAATGGTCACACACTGTTGTAGAAACAAAGTAATGCAGATGCTGGCTGCTATTGCTTGATAATAAAGAATGAAATAAATTATTTTGGAGAACATGTTTCATAATTCCATTCTCTTTTCACTTGATAATCTTAAACTATCAATGTGTAGGGAAGAACTGCAGATACTGGTTTAAATTTCACTTAAAGAGAATTAACAGTGACATTCGGCCTATATTCCATTCTGAATAACTTATGTACCTTATTCATGAATTCATCAAATTTTGTTTGAAGAATACCTGGAAACTGTGTGACAACAAATGCCTTTAAAAAATAACAAGAAAGTTAAACGTGATAACAGAATTTGAGAGGCACTTGGACAGATGCATGGGATGTGGCAGGGAATAGAGGGATACAGACCATGTACAAGTCATGGCCAGTGCAGATATGATGGGCCAATAGACAATAGGTGCAGGAGGAGGCCATTCGGTCCTTCGATTCAATGTGATCGTGGTTGATCATTCTCAATCAGTACCCCGTTCCTGCCTTCTCCCCATACCCGAAGGGCCTGCTCCTTTGTTGCACTGTTCCATGATAATATTACAGAGTTGATTTACAAATTCTCTGCTTGGGCTTTATACAAGATATATGCCCAACTGCAGAGCAGAGGAAATGTGACCTTTAAAAAGAGAACAGCCTTGATTTTGACTTTATTCTTTTGACCAATAAACCAAGAAAGAATTAATTCTTCCAATGTAACATGAAGATGCTCTTCATTGTAAGTCAGATACATTAAAAATCACACCCGCTGTGCAGCAAATTGGTTTATTACATGGCATTTCTCCACATTATACAACGAGGAGTGAAACTGGACAGAAAATGAATAGAAAGGAAACAAAATTTACATTAATGGACATGGCAAAAGAACCAGAAGAATCTCGTTTTACATGGCAATTGTGATCTGGATTATCCTATCTGAGATCATGGAAAAAGCTTCCAAATAATTTTCAAAAAGGAATTGCTATTGTGCTGGGAAAATAAATACTTTCTAGACTGTTGGAGAAAAGAAAGAATTGGGACTATTGGCATTCTCAAAGAGGCAACAAACATATAATAGACTGAATGGCCTCCGGTGCTGTCAAAATTCTAACTTTCAGAAATATTGTTTTAAGCAACACTTTTTTTAATGAATAGATTGACAAACTCACAAGCTGAATATAAATGTTATTATAAATCATTGATGAATAATTTGTATTACCTTTTTAAATTCAATTTCTGCAAAAGCTCACTTTCTGTTGTTTGTTTTTTGCATTAAATGTTACATTATAAGTGACGGCATTTGGATTTTGTTTTGGGAATTTTGGTATGGTACCTCCCAACTCCACAACCTGCAGATAACTCCAGCGAACCACTTTTGTGGAATATACTTGACTTTCTTTTCCCTTTGGAAAACTCTCAATACAAAGATAGTAATAAAAAAACGGATTCTATTTTCATGTGTTGTATTTTCACCCTTTCACTGAAGAACTGATTCTATTTTCACCCTTTCACTGAAGGGTCTCAACCCAAAACATCGCCTATTTCTTTTGTCCAGAGATGCTGGACCACCCGCTGAGTTACTCCAGCGTTCTGTGTCTATCTCGAGTGTCTATTTTCATTTCTTTCAGCTGCAGTTGCAATGAGAAGCAGCCAGAGATGCTGGGAGATATTAGCACTTGATTTTAAACCGCACAGTGATCATTTTCAGCATAGCATTTAGGAGAAATATTTTATCACTTACCCCAAACAAATCTTTAAACATTTTCATTATAGGAATATTGAAGAGCCTCTCTTCAATTCGATAATCTCTGGTAGAATTTACCTGCCAGTATATAATTAGACATCAGTTTGAAATACAAAACATAAGCAATATGAGACGTTGTTGCATTTTTAAGATAAACTTACAAATTAAGTCCTAAGATAGACAAAGAGCTCGAGTCACTCAGTGGGTCAGGCAGCATTTCTGGAGAAAAACAATAGGTGAAGTTTCAGGTCGGGACCCTTGTTCAAACTCAGATCTGAAGAAGGGTTCTGATCTGAAACGTTACCTATCATTTTTGTCTGGAGATGCTGCCTGACCCGCTGAGTTACTCCAGCACTTTTGTGTCTATCTTTGATATAAAACAGCATCTGCAGTTCTTTGTTTCTACAAGTTAAGACTTGATGTTTACAAAATGATCCACCATTGATCTTGGTAAAATGTCAGAGTCCACTGTCATAGACTTATACAGACCCAAATCATTCACCATGTTTATTCGAGCTAGTCCCATTTGCCTGGATTTGGCTCATCCCTCTAAAGTAATTTCAATATTTGTAATTGTCTTCATCGAACAGCACAGCACAAGATCAAGGTCTTACGCCAACAATGTCAGCATCGAACATGACGCCAACTCTTGTCTACTTGCTCACAATCCATATCCCTTCATTCCCTGCCAATTCAAATGCAGATCCAAAACTCTCTTAAATGCCACTATCATATCTGCCTCAACCATCACCTCATGTTGTGCATTCCAGACACTCACTACCCTCTGGGTAAAAAAACTCTTCTGTTCATCTTTAAACTTTGGCCGTCCCAATTTAGACATCATTCTGGTAAACCCGCTCTGCATCCTTTTCAAAAACTTCACATACATCCTGCAATGAAATGACCAGAACTGCATGTAAATACTCCAAATGATGCCTAACCAAAGTCCTATAAAGCTGCATCATGACTTCCTGACTGTGATACTCACTGCCCTGTCCTATGAAAGCAAGGATATCAGGCCTTCTTTACCACTCAATCTACTTGTGTTGCCACTCTCAGGGAGTTATGGACATGGACCCTCAAGATCTCTCTGTATATCCATGTTGTTAAGGGTCATGCCATTGATTGTATATTTTTCTCTTACATTTGACCTCCTCAAGTACAACACCTCACATCTATTTGGATTAAAACCCTTCTGTCTCGACCCGAAACGTCACCCATTCCTTCTCTCCAGTGATGCTGCCTGTCCAGCTGAGTTGCTCCAGCATTTTGTGTCTCCCTTCGATTTAAACCAGCATCTCCAGTTCTTTCCTACACAAGCTACAGAAGTCATAGTTCTCTATCACTGTGGTAGCTCGTTTTTGGGGAGGATTCTGAGGAAGATATATATGCATTTGGATAAACAGGAGCTGGTTCAGGATGGTCAGCATGGCTTTGTATGTGGGAGATCATATCTTATGAATCTGATTGAATTTTTTATAGAAGTAACCAAAAAAGTCGATGAGAGCAAAGCTATAGTCGTTGTCTATATGGACTTCAGCAAGCCATTTGATAAGGTTCTGTATGGTAGGCTGCTCTGGAAAGTTAGATAACATCAGATCCAGGGAGAGCTAGCTGACTGAATAGAGAATTAGCATCATGGAAGAAAGCAGATTACAGGTAGACTTCTTATTTGAAGTATTGTTTTAGTCACCATGCTATAGGAAGGATTCAGCGGGACAGCCAGCATCTCTGGAGAGGAACAGACGATGTTTCGGGTCGAGGCCCTTCTTCAGACAGAGAGTCAGAGGAGATGTAAACCAGAGATTAGGGAGGGTAAGGTGTGCAAACAACAGATCAAAGCAGACGGAAATGTAGAATGGTTCATTGTTCGCTGAGTGGAAGGTGACAATGAGGCATACAAACAGTAACATTAATCAGGAGGACAGTGAACGTGGAGTGCTAGGGTGGGGGAGGGACAGAAAGAGGGAAAGCAAAGGTTACTTGAAGGTAGAGAAATCAATATTCATACCACTGGGTTGTAAGCTGCCCAAGTGAAATATGAGGTGCTGTTCCTCCAATTTGCATTTGGCTTCACTCTGATAGTGGCGGAGGCCCAGGGCAGAAAGGTCAATATGGGGGAGTGGGAGTTAACTTGCTTAGCAATGTTGGAGGATAATGGGCACCATTTTCGCCACAGAACATAATCCTCTGACATTTTTGCCACCTCCAACGGGATCCCACCACTGGCCACATCTTCCATTCTCCACCCCATTCTGCTTTCCGCAGAGATCGTTCCTACTCCTATTCCCTGGATAACTGTTGTAACTGTTGTAACAAAGGAAAATTTGAAGTAAATTTGGCCATAACCAGATCTCAACTTCAATGAGGTAATGGATGGAATATGGACGCAGCCCATCACGCAAACCAAAGTTCCTTCCACTGGCATTATCTACACCTCATGCTGCCTCAGCAAGACCACCAGCATAATCAAGGACGAGTCTCACCCTTGTCACTCCCACTTTTCCCTTCTCCCATCAGGCAAAAGGTAAAGAAGTTTGGAAACACATACCTCTTTAGATGGCTTAATTATAAACATTATGGTCCTTTTGCTAACTGGATAGCATGCAACAAAAAAGCTTTTCACTGTACCTTGGTACACGTGACATTAATAAACTAAATTAAATACTGTACAACAAGAAGAAATTTGCACCAACCTTATAAAGTATTTGTAAAATTTGTAATGAATTCTTAAGTTTAGAGATATCCTTTGAGATGTCAGTCATAGCGAGGTGAAGAAGTTGCTTGGATTCGTCATGATAAATTCTCACTAGACGCCTGAAGAAGTAGACAGGTATTGCCTTCCACCAACATTCTGATCATGAAAGGGTGCAATAATCAAGAAAAATAAAGCACAATTGTTTGCAATTAAATCAAATAACAAAGAACCAGTAAAAAAAAAATCAAACTGAATATTGAACTTCAATACAGCGAAGTTGTGCTTTCAAAAAAAAAAATGCAAGAGGAATTTGGCAGATCAGGTTGGCTTCTATATCTTTTGCAGAGATCTAAAAGGTCAAAGGAACCTTTTTGATACTACAAAATAAAAACGCAAGATGAGGGGAACATCTCTGGTGAAAAGTTAATAGGTAACGTTTCTTCAACCTGAAGGGTTCCAATCTTATAGGTCACCTCTTCCTTTTCTCCAGTGATGCTGCTTGACCTATTGAGTTACTCTAGCACTTTGTGTCCATCTTTCCCCAGCAGCTCCTTTCTACATAACAGCGTTAATGTTTCAGGTTGTAGTCCTTTTGTCAGAAGTGGGAAAGGGTGTCAAAAAAGATGTTTTTATGTTGCAAAGATGGTAGTGAGGGTGGATAGGGCTGAAGGCACACAAAGGATGTCGCGGCCTTCAGGGCAGCCAAGACCAATAATATTTATGGGTACTTTTGTAACTTTGTCAGCGCCATGTGTATGCCAAAAAACCCCAATTTCACTGTACTTTCACGGTACATGGGACAATATGTTGAACAATCCCTGTTCCAGGCGTACACTAGCCCTATCCCCGAACTCTATCTCCGTTATATTGACGACTGCATCGGTGTAACCTCCTGCACCCATGCAGAATTCATGGTCTTCATTAACTTCACCACCAATTTAAACAAGCATCTGCAGTTCCTTCTTACACATTGATATATCTACGAGCTGCTGTGAACCCGTTGGGTTTAAACCTCTCCTGCATTGGTGTAGCACCCTTCCCACCCCCACTCCATCCCCCCATAACCCCCATTATCAACACGCAAGGGGTTACGGTGGCGTTACGTTCCGAGAAACCAATCGGAAACCGAAAATATCGTAAGTCGAAATGCATTTAACCATCGCAAAGTCAAAATATTGCAAGTTGAAGCATTGTAAGTCGGGGAGCCATCTGTATTAGATCAACGGGCCCCAACTATATTTAATATATATAGATATAGATGGAAGATCTGACTCTGATAAACTGAAGCCAGGTTAATGGGAACAAGTTAGAGGGTGATCACGCTTCTTTGTGTGATGTTAATAGCAGGGCTATGAGACATGCCTAGCAAATCCTGCTGTATGAATGGTTTCATTATCATATTTTACCTAGCATCAACCTATCACAGATATTCTCCTTATCCTATCCATCTATCCCACAGCCTTCATTGCAACTCAAAAACACCTATTCAGCTCTGATGAAGATTCTTCAACTTGAGATAATAACTCTATTTCTCTTTTCATAGATCTTGCCAGATTTGCTGAATGATAACAGCATTTTCAATTCATATGCATGAGTCCAAGAAGTCCACTGAATGTGCACCTGGTCTATCTTGACCAAGCAAGATATTTGGACGTGGAAATAATTTATTTAATGAAAAGGGCAAAGTCTTTTATAATCAATTATATACTTACATATAATTATATGAGGAATGTATCACTGTTGTAACAAAGTAAAGTTGCCCTTAGCCAGATTCCGTAACTCCCAATGAGGTCATGGATGGAATATGTTTTAATGATATTGGATGAAGAATACATATTGATTGAGATATCTGGAGAAAAATCCCATGCCAGTCTTTGAAAATGGGCTATAAGATCTGAGAGGTTAATGGGGGCTTAGGTTCACAACTCATCCTAAAGATGCCATTTCACCTGCTGCATTGCCTTAGTGCTGCATTAACATACCTACCTAAATTATCTGCTCAATTCTTCGGACTGAAGATTGAAGACATTTCAACTTGATCGTTTTGATTTTCTAATGGGGTCTCCTGACACAAGCCTCTCCTCTTCAGAAGTTTTAAGTCAGAAACTGAGCACCGTGCAACAATTCTTTGTTATTTGATTTAATTGTAAACAATGGAGATTTTGATAACGTTTAAATGTTCAGAAAGAAATTCCGTACCAAGAACTTTGAAGTAACTTCCTTCGAGGGACAGAATGGCTGTGGTCAGCGATTCTGTCAGCTTGGAGCTTTTTGGCCCATCAAGTACAGCGATGAGCTCAGGCAGAACAAGGTAAACTCGCAGAGCTTCCAAACTTTCAGGAGAGCGAGGGAGTGAAGGGATCAGGTTTGTCAGGATTGCATTTGTCACCTGTAAAACAGTCCGCACCAGGAGCGGAACATCTTTTTATAATATTCAAACTCTATTCTGTACATTTAATTCAATATACAAGTTTAGTTTACTTTCGTTTATAGATACAGCATGGAAACAGGGCCCTTTGGCCCACCAAGTCCATAACGAGCAAAATCACCCGTTTACATTAGTTCTAAGTTATCCCACTTTCTCATGCACTCTCTGCACACTGAAGGCAATTTACAGGGACCAATTAACCTACGCCATACGCACGTCTTTGGGATGTGCGAGGAAACCGGAGCACCCAGAAGAAACCCATACGGTCACAGGGAGAACATGCAAACTCCACACAGACAGCACCTGAGGTCAGCATTGAACCTGGCTGTCTAGCGCTGTGAGGCAGCGGCTCTACAAGCTGCACCAAAGTGCCACCCTCTGCCCATTTGGGACATGGTAAGGCCGAGTGGAGATGACTAGATTAATTTTACCAATTAAACTTGGTGAGCATAAGTTTTCAAAACTAATTTTAAACAATCATTTTTTATCATTATTCTCCATGCACTGCATTTGTCTGATTACATATTCCAGCGTGAATTGGAGAACGTATTGTAGTTTTTGTTTTCTACACACTTTAAACAAATGCTGAGTAAATTGAACTTTTGTAATAGTTGATAGTTTGTAACGTCGCTTAGGCTTTACCCCACCATACATCAAAGCCCAACAAAGTATTGTCAATACTTTATCTATATCCTTCATTAATGACCTTGCAGTAAAAATAATTCTTATATCTCACAGATTATTTCCTTGTATAATCAGTGATTGCAGAGTTGATGTTAGTGTGTTGAAAGAGGTAGCATTATAGACGGCAGAAATACAAGGCAATACTGAGATTTCCTCATTCTTTTCTAAGTAATTGCAATATGAAAGTAAGTGAGTTTAGATTGTCATATAATGATGTTTCCACTATTGGGAGTCGAGGACAAGAGGTCTTGGCCTCAGAATTAAAGGATGTTCTTTTAGGAAGGAGATTAGGAGGAATTTCTTTAGTCAGAAGGTGAATCTGTGGAATTCTTTGCCACAGAAGCCTGTAGAGGCCAAGTCAGTGGATATTTTTAAGGCAGAGATTCTTGATTAGTACAGGTGTCAGAGGTTATGGGGAGAAGGCAGGAGAACAGGGCTAGGATGGAGAGATAGGTCAGCCATGATTGAATGGCAGAGTAGACTTGATGGGCCGAATGGACTAATTCTACTCCTATCATTTATGACCTTATGACACAACTCTCCCCAAAACATGTAAACAACCATGAATGTTAAAGCACATCTTCAACATCTGTCAATGTATATTATGTTTTATTGTGTGAGGCGTTCTCGGCATTATGGAATGTTTGGTCGATAAGATATTTGGACAGGTAAATGGATAGGAAATTTAGAAGGATATGTTAGAACACTTTTCTATGTTCTCTATGAGTCAAATGCAGGCAAATAGGAACTAACATAGATGGAGCATCTTGGCCGGCAAGAACGCGTTGGGCCGAAGGGCCCGTTTCCATGCTGTATGACTCTATAACATTACCTGGGATAGCATTGAAGTGTCTTTTGCCAACTTCTCAAAGTTCAGGTACACTGAGGACATATCCAGACCAGACAGCATTCTGCTTGTTTTGAAATGGTTATCCTTGCTGTTTTGAATGTATCAAGAAGAATGGTTAGTGCATTAAAGATGACTAAATTTACTGTCATTTTTAAAAGGCATTCATTTCAACACAGGGGTCTCAAAGATGACACAAATCTATATCTTGGTATGAAAAACAGCAATGTTGTGCGATGTGCTGGAGTTCACTCAAGGTGGTAAGGGGACACAGCAATATAATTGCTGCGTTACAGCACCAGAGACCTGGGCTCAACCCTGACTAAGGATGTTGTCTGTATGGAGTTTGTACTTTCTCCCTGTGACCACGTGTGTTTTCCCCGGGTGTTCTGGTTTCCTCCCACATTCCAAAGGCTTACAGGTTTGTAGGTTAATTGGCTTTGGTAAAAAAAATTGTAAACTGTCCCTAGTGCGTAGGATAGTGTAGGTGATTGCTGGTCGTCGCGGACTCGGTAAGCCGATTTCTGCCCTGTATCTGTAAAGTATCTAAAGTAAAGCATCTAAAAAGTAGAATGCAAGCTCATTGCATGCACTGAAGGTGGATATAGTAGCATATGCATGTTGTACTCCAACCAAAAGTACATAAGTTGTACACAGTCAATGCATAGCTGACTTGTGGAAATGGTGCCAAAACATGGCAGTACCTGCATGTGTAAATGTGCAAAAGGTATTTCACTGTGCAGTTGCACATGTGACAAATAAAGCACGATTAAACCATTGGAGAAGCATACATCAACCCAGTTAACATGACTTCCTAAATTGTCACACTTAATACTGACAACGTCACACTGACTGAATTGGAGTCAGCTGGCAATTAATAAGGCACCACTGGACTTCATAAACATGGCTACAGTTCCACAATAAAATAATCGATGCTCAGGACCTAAGACCACCTATCCATTCAATGGCACAACTCTTGCCTGTGAAGTGCCTTGGGATCTTCAGCTTTGAACAGGTGTAGTATGTGGTTTATTCAAACATACCCAATATGCTGGAATAACTCAGAGTCAAGCAGCATCTCTGGAGAACATGGTGGTCGGGTCAGGACCCGACTTCAGACTGATTGTGGGGGCTTGGGGGAAGAAAGCTGGAAGAGAGGAGAGGCAGGACCAAGAATGACAGGTAATAGGAAGAGACAGATGAGGGGGTGGGGGGAATGATAGGCTGAGAGTGGGAAATTGTTGTTGTTGATATGTTCCAGTCCCAGGAAGTGAATTTGGAGCTAGGGATACAACTCGTGGATGTGCAGGCCCTGTCCTGTGGGATAGCTGGGCAATGGACACGACTTGTCCATTTGCAGACCGTCAGAAGAGAAGAGGAACATAGCTTGAAAATCCAATGTTTGTGGATGGATAATCACAATAACCAAACAAGTTCTTCAATTTCTTTTACCCCTTCACTGGACCTTGGTTAGTTGGAAATGAGTCACCTTAGGACAAACGAGTAAATCAAAAAACAGAGAATATAATTCCCTCTTGATCAAAAACAAACGGATTTAGTTTTGGTTAGGCCCCGTGGGTTTTCTCCGGGAGCTCCGGTTTCCTCCCGCACTCCAAAGATGAGCAGGTTTGTAGGCTAATTGGATTGGTATAATTGTAAATTGTCCCTAGTGTGTGGAGGGTAATGTTTGTGTGCGGGGATTGTTGGTCGGCGCGGACTAGATGGGCCGAAGGGCCCGTTTCCACGCTGTATCTCTAGACTAAACTGAAGTAGGATCTGCAGCAAGTCCAATTAGGATATTTTAATAGGAATTGCTAAGCAACAGCCCTTTGGTTTACCTCATGTCCAGGAAGCTTGCATTCATAATCGGTGAAGATGAAGACGCCTGAACGATTGCTCTGAGAATGAAATTAATACATATTTAATGCAGGGTGTTAAATTCACCTTATATAAACAAAACAATTACTTCCACCAGTTCGCAGACTGTTCAAATTCACAGAAACTTTACAGTAGGATATTCCATTAAAGATCGGTTTGCACAACCATTGAAGAAGAGCAAACTGGTACCATGCACTTGAAGCCTGTGCTATCTTTGGTATAAACCAGCATCTGCTGTTCCTTCCCACATATGTTTACATATCTCTCGTGGTGCTGCAAGTAAGAATGTCATTGTTCTGTTTCGGGACATATGACAATATAAATTCTTGAGTCTTGACTTGACTAATGAGTGACATTGTGAAGTCAATGTGTCCATCTGAGAGTTAGTATGGACTCAGTGCTGGTGGATGCTGGGCTGGGAGAGGACACTGACATCGGAGAGCTTTTATCCATGCTGTCAATTTGGAAGACTCTGAAACTAGCATCTTGGTCAGCATGAAAGAGTTGGGCCAAAGGGCCTGTTTCTATGCTGTATGACTCTTTGACTCTAATCATCATAGCTGGTGGAAAACTGTTCAAACCACAGTGAAAATTGCTCCAGAATCTAGACCCACTCAAACCCAAGTGTTCAATCAATCATGTGCGGAACATACATGTCATTCTGAACACAGCCGAATTCCAAGATGTTGCCAAACCTGCCAGCTGATGCCTGAAAGAGGGTGGGCCTGACACTCCACATCTACATTTACTCTGACCTCAATCTCAACACTTGTTCCTCAATACCATTGACTTCTCAGTATTCCAAAACTCTGACTCAGCCTTCTGGTGTACAGCGTTCCAAACATTCGCAATCTTCTAAGGAAAACGTTCCTTCATTTTGAAGATGAATGCCACCTTACTTTAAAACGATGCCCTGTGATTTTTCATTTTCCCTTTCATGCCCCTTCACAACCCTCTGCGCATTAATAAAGTCACTTTTCATAAGTTCATCAGTCATAGAAGCAGAATTGGACCATTCAGCCCATCCAAACTTCTCCGGTGCTCAATCATGGCTGATCTATCTTTCCCTCTCAACCCCATATTCCAGCCTTCTCCCCGTATCATTTGACACCCTTACTGATCAAGAACCCATCAATGTCTGCTTTAAAAATACACAAAGACTTGGCCTCCAGAGCCATCTGTGGCAATGAATTCCACAGATTCACCCCCCTCTGACGAAAGAAATTCCTCCTCATCTCCTTTCTAAAGGTACGGTTCTTTTATACTGAGGCTTTGCCCTCTGGTCCTAGACTTTCCCACTAATGGAAACATGCTCACCCCATCCACTCCATTCAGGCCTTTCAATATTCATTCATCTAAATAATACGTTCACGTGACTGATGAGGGAAAAACTTAGATATGTAGATTTGGCAGCAGAAGTTAAGCAGCAAGGATAGAGAGCAAGATTACATCCGGTAGAGATGGATTGTAGAGGTTTCATAGAGCGATCAACCACGTCACCATTTGGAGAACTAGGAATTCAGTCAGAGTTTGCGTCAGGCCGTAAAGGAGATGTCACAGGCAGCAGAGCAAGGTGGATTTGGTGAAGAAGAAATAGGGGCAGTTGGGGGCAGAAAGGAAATGTTTAATATGCGGTATGTGTATTTCTTTGTAAGTGTATTCTGTGTAAGTGTATCCCAGTTTTATATGCAAGGTTGATATTTGTGGTGCTACAACTGTTTATTGATGGGTCAGGATACGTGTGAGACAGGATGTGAATGTTTAGCATTCATTTGAATGAAATAATCGTCTGTAATCTCCTTTAGTTAGTAGATATTTACGTAGTTACTTATTATGATCAGAATCAGGTTACTTGGCCCATCTAATCCATACTAGTTTCCATAGGAACATTCACATCAGTCCCTTGTTTCGTTTTTATTTCCCTGCAACTTATTATTTTTTCACATGGCCATCAACGTTTCTTGAATTCTTTTGCTGCATATCTACTCCAGCGGGGTAACTTAGAGGAGCCAATTAACCCATCTGGGTTGTGAGAGAAATCTGAAGGCAACACACAAAGATGATGTGGAAGCTGCACACAGACTGCACCCGAGGTCAGGATCGAACCCAGGTCCCCGGAGTAGTTAGCTACTTAAGTAGTACATATTGGTAGCGTAGGTGGTGAGAGCAGGTATTGAGGGGGGTTGTTCTGGGACGCCAGAACTAACTGTTGAGCCATCCCGAGGTGTCGTGGGCCGAACTCAATGAAACACCAGTGAAGGGAGATGCCCACTTGATAACCCCAATGATATACAGGCATCTGCACAAACAGTTTTTACCTGTTTGTTAACATGTAGGTAGCTGATTATTGCATATGGAGTTAGTTATTGTCCTGAGCAAAAGTGTGTATGATATACAGGCATCTGCACAAACAGTTTTTACGTGTTTGTTAACATGTAGGTAGCTGATTATTGCATATAGAGTTAGTTATTGTCCTGAGCAAAAGTGTGTATATGCAGTTTAGATATTACTTTGGCTCTTGGTTGACCACTTATCCTGGTGTTATAGCACAAATTTTTGTGTTTTAATTGTAATTTTACTGTATGTGCATGAAAGGAGATCAGAATTGTGTAAAGTACTCGGCATCAACTGTGGCCTCACCTTTAACCCACTTTGAAATAAACATATCTGGCTTCAATCCAAGAGTAAAATGTAGTAATTTACCTTTCCAAGTGTTGGCTCAGAGACTGGTGAAAAGTTCTAATGACACACTTCTTGCAAATGAGAACATAAGACAGTACAGCACAGGAACATGCCCTTCAGCCCACGATGTCCGTGCTCAACATGATGCCACATTAAACTACTCTTCTCTGTGGGCACATGTGCTACTTTCCTCCATTCTCTGTATATCCATGTGCCAACCTAAAGGCCTCTTAAAAGCCACTGTCGTATCTCATTTCACCACCACCCCTGGTAGCGCGTTGCAGGCACCCACTACTGTGTAAAAAAAAACACCCCCACACATCGTCTTTGAACCTTTCCCGTCTGACCGTATAGCTATGCCCTCTAGTATTTCACATTTTCACCCCGAGAAAAAGGTCCTCACTGTCTATCTTACCAAGGCCTCTCATAATTTTATAACTTTCTATCATGTGCTATTATGAACATTAAGCTGGACTCTGGAGAAAGAAAATAGACACAAAATGCTGGAGTAATTCAGCGGGTCAGGCAGCATCTCCAGAGAAAAAGAATAGGCGAGTTTTTGGGTCAGAAACCTTCTTCAGGCCTCCTCTGTTTCTCCAGAGAAGCTGCCTGAGCTGACTCACTGAGTTACTCCAGCATTTTGTGTCTATCTTTGGTATAAACCAGCATCTGCAGTTCCTTCCTACACATTTTGTCTGCAGAAAGGAACTTACTTTTTTATTTTCTTGCACAGTTTCTTCTCCAATAAATTGTCCAGTGGCA
Source organism: Rhinoraja longicauda (assembly GCF_053455715.1). Lineage (NCBI taxonomy): Eukaryota > Metazoa > Chordata > Chondrichthyes > Rajiformes > Arhynchobatidae > Rhinoraja > Rhinoraja longicauda. Next base: position 101,713,684 of record NC_135953.1, on the reverse strand, counting down.
CAATTCTCTTCAAAGGAGTGAGCTGAGATTCTGCGTGAGATGATAGTAAATTCTGGAGGAAAATAAGAGCATTAAAATAACCACCATTACACGAAGAACAGCAAAAGGAAACATCAGGGTTTGACAGTAGAGACAAAGCCCCAGCACTAATCCCATTCTTCTGCCACTTTCCAACATTCCTTCAATTTCCTCTCCTGTAAGTTATTGCCGGTTCTGCCACTCATGGAAAGGGAGCACTGAAAGGTGGTGCAGCAGTAAAGTTGCAACCTTACAGCGCCAGGGACCCGGGTTCGATCCTGACTACGGGTGCTGTCTGTAGGGAATTCGTACGTCCTCCCTGTGACTGCGTGGGTTTTTCCGGGTGCTCCGGTTTCCTATCACATTCCAAAGATGTGCAGGTTTGTAGGTTAATTGGCTTCAGTAAATTGTACATTATTCTTAATGTGTAGGATGGTGCTAGTGTACGGGTGATTGCTGGTCGGCGCGGACTCGGTGGGCCAAAGTGCCTGTTTCCGTGCTGTATCTCTAAAGTACAAATCGAGTCAAAACATTTTAAATATGGTTTTAAAAACGTCAGCACAATGAAATGTTACACAACTCAAATGAACTCCAATTCCCAATAGGAAATTACACCACCTCTATCCTCTCATTGTAATCCAGGTCAAACACCATATCCTGGTCCTAAAGTATAGTTGTGCTCTTACCTCTTCATCATGGCAGTCTGCAAAGCTGAGCTTTCCCCCAGCAAATATATTTCTGACGCCTCGTTTAATTGAACTGCCTGTGAAATAACATATACAGATTCAATGGACCACACTGTCAATTAGACTAACTCCCAACGTCCCTGTACAATCTATTCTTTGAGAGCTGTGCGCAATTCCTTCCAGTTTTCTGTGGCGTTTACAGAATGACACAGACAAGCAACTGTAGTCAGGATGGAACCCGGGTCTCTGGCGCAGGAAGGCTGTCACCGCGCCACCAAATTGATAAGAAGCTGAGGGGCGACCTTCTCACACAGAAGGTGGAACATATATCAAAAGAGCTGCCAGAGGGAATGGTTGAGACAGATACTACTATAGCAACTTTAAAAACACAATTGTACAGGTACGTGGGTGGGAAAGGTTTAAAAGGACATAGACAAAATGCAGGAAAATGGGACTAGCTTAGATGGGCATCTTAATCGGCATGGATGGACCTGTTTCCGTGTTGTATCACGATATGACTCTAAGTCCTGTTTTAATGCGCTGGATGCTGCGGATTATCCACTAATCCTGAAATAGACACAAAATGCTGGAGTAACTCAGCGGGTCAGGCAACATCTCTGAGGGAAAGGAATAGGTGACGTTTCGGATCGAGACCCTTCTTCAGTCTGAGATTCAGAGGAGGGGTAAACTAGAGGTATGAAAAGGCACAGCCCCAAAGCAAAAGATGGAGGTGTACGCAAGCACCGAGAAAACACACCGGGTTAAAAGATGGCCATAGAGCCGGAGGAATCATAGAGGGGAAGCAGCGAGAGAGGGTGTTGCAGAACTCTCGTCGGAAAGAGGAGGAGAACTTCTTCAAAGTAGGCAAACCCTTGAAGAAATTTCGCAGTGGAGTAGACAAAATGTGTAGGAAGGAACTGCAGACGTTTAAACTGAAGGTACAGAATGCTGGAGAAACTCAGTGGGTCAGGCAGCATCTCTGGAGAAAAGGAATAGGTGATGTTTCAGGTCGAGACCCTTCATCAGACTGAGAGTCAGGGGAGAGGAAACGTAGAGGTGTCAAGAGGTGCAGTGGCCGAATGGGCTTTCTTCTGTGCCATTATGATTCTACACCTGGATTTGCAGGGAAACTGCAGATGTTGGAATCTATCCATGCAAACTTAACACTATCATTGAATGGGGAATTGTTAAATTGTGGCAAATTGACATTAGACATTGTCATTATAAAAAGAGAAAAAGCCAATGATCTCGGAAATTGAACAAAATGGGCATTGTCTGCAGACAATATACATGTCTGCAGACCCTGTATATGTGAAGCCTATAATTCTACTTCAACTGAACATTAGAGATTTTGAATCGTCTGGTGATCATTTTTAATAACTGCTTTATTATCACATATTAGATGACTAAACTTGATGAGCTTAAGTTATCGCATTCACAAGTTAAACAGCATTGCAGTTCTAATTTTGTGCTCTGGTTTAAGGCTTTGTTGTGCTTACCATTGTCAGGTCCATGGTTGCTGGCAGTGTCCATTAGGTTGATGGGAAGAGGCACTGAATGTTCACTGGTTTGGCCATTTCCCAGCCTTACTATTTCTCCACAACCAAAGGAATAGATCGTGCCAGTGGATGAAACGAGGGCCAACGTGTGATAGCTGTTTAAAGTGGACAAACGGAGCTAACTTTAGATGCCTTTGCTAATTTTTGGACTGTTTAGTTTAGATACAGCATGGAAACAGGCTCTTAAGACCCACCGGGCCCGCACCGACCAGCGAGCCCCACACATTAACACTATCCTACACACTAGGGACAATTTTTACATTTACCAAGCCAATTTACCTACATACCTGCACGTCTTTAGAGTGTGGGAGGAAACTGAAGATCTCAGAGAAAACCCACACGGTCACGGGGAGAACATACAAACTACGTACAGACAGCGCTGTAAGGCAGCAACTTTACCGCTGTGCCACTGTGCTGCCCGTACTATTGATAAAGACTAAATGGTCCAAAGGTCTTTTGTTCCCTAGTTATCTTGGATATTGAGCTTGGATTAGCACCACGTCAGGAGAGAAAGAAATGTTAACTCTCTCTGATAAATGGGAAAGCAGCAGTTAAAACTGAACAACTTTTAGCAAATTTCCACAATTTAGCAGCACAGGTTTAGGTTGTAGATTTGCCTCTTTATGGGTGTAAACCAAGGCTCCACACCACAGGCCCACATAGTATTAGTTTAGTTTATTATTGGCCCATGTACTGGACTTCATCTTGCACTAAACGTTATACCCTTTATCCTGGATCTGTACACTGTGGACGGCTTGATTGTAATAATATATAACCTTTTCGTTGACTGGATAGCACGCACCAAAAAAAGCTTCTCACTATACTTTGGTACAAGTGACAATAATAGACTAGACTAAAACTAAATAGACAATAGGTGCAGCAGTACGCCATTCGGCCCTTCGAGCCAGCACTGCCATTCAATGTGATCATGGCTGATCATTCTCAATCAGTACCCCGTTCCTCCTTCCTCCCCATACCCCCTGACTCCGCTATCCTTAAGAGCTCTATCTAGCTCTCTCTTGAATGTATTCAGAGAATTGGCCTCCACTGTCCTCTGAGGCAGAGAATTCCACAGATTCACAACTCTCTGACTAAAAAGGTTTTTCTTCATCTCTGTTCTAAATGGCCTACCCCTTATTCTTAAACTGTGGCCCCTGGTTCTGGACTCCCCCAACATTGGGAACATGTTTCCTGCCTCTAACATGTCCAACCCCTTAATAATCTTATACGTTTCGATAAGATCCCCTCTCATCCTTCTAATTTCCAGTGTATACAAGCCTAGTCGCTCCAGTCTATCAACATATGATAGTCCCGCCATTCCGGGAATTAACCTAGTAAACCTACGCTGCACGCCCTCAATATCCTTCCTCAAATTTGGAGACCAAAACTGCACACAGTACTCCAGGTGCAGTCTCACTAGGGCCCTGTACAACTGCAGAAGGACCTCTTTGCTCCTATACTCAACTCCTCTTGTTATGAAGGCCAACATTCCATTGCCTGCTGTACCTGCATCTTGCACTAAACGTTATACCCTTTATCCTGGATCTGTACACTGTGGACGGCTTGATTGTAATAATATATAACCTTTTCGTTGACTGCATAGTACGCACCAAAAAAAGCTTCTCACTATACTTTGGTACATGTGACAATAATAAACTAGACTAAAACTAAATAATGAACTAAAGTAAACTATGTGCTTTGAGCATGAAGTGTTCATGAAATAAAGAGGCAGCAATTGTGCAGAACAGTGTACATTAAATCATGAAGATAAGAGTTAAATGAACACCATTACTACTGGTTCCTCAAGTAAAAAACAGGACATTTTCACACATTTCTCTGCATCTACACAACCCCAGTAGCCACTTGCTTTTCTTGCTTCATGGTAACATGTCAAACAATAGAGTACTTCTTAGTGCGGTGACGAAAAACATTTTTTTAGACTTGATCAACATTTCTACAGATGATAAGATATTTGACCAAACAAACACTGTAAAATCATTATCAGCAGCTAGAGAGGTGCGCAAATATAAATCTTCCTCTGCTTGAAACACAACATGAACTGCTTAGGTTTATTATTGTCATATGTACCGAGGTACAGTGAAAAGCTGTGCTTTGCACACTATCCAATCAAATTAGACAAGACTTTACGTAAATACAATCAAGCCAAACTCAAGTACAATCGGGAGAGTGAAGGGGAAGATACAGAGTGCAGAGTATAGTTCTCAGCATTGTAGTGCATCAGTTCCAGAGACAGATTCCTATGTCTGCATTGAGGTCGAGCAGAATTGGATTGTACCGTGGCATATGGAAGGACCGTTCAGAAGCCTCATAACAGAGGAAGAAGCTGTTCCCGAGACTGGTGGTGTGTGCTTTCAACCTTCTGCCCAACAGGGGCAGCGAGAAGAAGGAATGACCCGGGTGGGAAAAGGTTTTTGTTTATTTTGACTGTTTCCCCGAGGCAGCATGTAGCAGAAGTGGAGTCATTGGTGTAGAGTCTGGTCTGTGTGGTGGACTGGGCTACATCTCCAACTGTCTGCCACTTCTCGCGGCCTTGTGCAGAGCTGTTCCCAAACCAAGCTGGAATGCAACCTGACAGTGTGCTTTCTGTGGAGCATCTGCAAAAGTTTGTAAGAATTTGAAACTGACAGTATATTTTGCTTTATCGGGTGGCGCCATTGCTTTTTATTGGTATGACTGTATGGCAAATGAAATTCCTCGTATGTTGCAAAACATACTTGGCTAATAAAGTATGATTATGATTATTAAGATTTACAATGTATTACCAGCTCACCTCCCGCATGCGATCTGAGAAACCTTTTTTCCAAACAGTCCGCCAACCAGTCGAGGTTTGATCTCATCTCTTGTCGAGTTGTGTCCAAGCTGCCCATGCGCCCCAGCTCCAAAGGTCAAAACAAATCCATCCTAGAAAAGAAAATATGATAACATAACAGTGTCTTCACTGAATCAAGTGAAGCCTTTGCACTTAGGTTACATTGCTCAAGAGCTCCATTTATCAAACCATTGCATGTAATAATGATTACCGAACATGACAATGGCATCTAGTAGCTAAGAATAATAACTTCATCTAGAACAGGGTGGCACAGTGACACAGCAATAGAGCTGGTCTCGCACAGCGCCAGTGATCCCGACTAGGATTGCTGTCTGTGCAGAGTTTGCACGTTCTCGCTGTGATTCCGTGGACTTCCGCTGGGTGCTCCGGTTTCCCCCCACATCCCAATGCCGTGTGGGTTTGAAGATTAATTGGCCTCTGTAAATTGCCCCTAGTATGTAGGAAGCGGATGAGAAAGTGAGATAAATTAGAAACAGTATGACTGATTGATCGATGGTTGGGGTAGGCCCTGCAGAGGGCTAAAGGGCCTGTTTTCACGCTGTATCTCTAAACTTAATTAATCCTACCTTGACTTAACCGACACATTTTGAAAACCTCAAAGATCAGTAGTAAAATCACTATTTTCGCTCTGTGCCTGTGATAAATTCCAGCCATGCAGGGTCTACATTCTCATTGATTTAGCTTTAAGAATGCTTTTGAAACGTTGGTGAAGACTTCAGGCCAATCCCATTTGCTGTGGGTTGCGGGGTTAACAACGTGACAGTGGTGTGGAAGGACAATTGCAATGATCTTTAATTGCAATTATTCATGATCTTGCTTTAGGTGCATTTTATAGAGCCTAAACATTTATGTATTAGGAATGCTCAGTGGACAGCTGCAGAGACCTAGGTTCAATCCTGACCTCATGTGGCTGACTGTGTAGAGTGCACATACTCCTCCTATGACTGTGTGTCTTTCCAGCGGATATTCCAGTTTCTTCCCACATCCCAATAGACATGTGGGTTGGCAAATGAATTGGCCACGGTAAGTTGTTCTAAGTGGGTAGGTGAGCAGTAGCATCGGGGGTGGAGCTGATGGGAATATGGGGCAAAAAACTGGGATTTGTGTAAATGGATGCTTGATGGTTAGTACTAACTCCGAGGGCAGAAAGGCCTGTTGATTTAGTTTAGTTTATTGACACGTGTACCGCGATACAGTGAAAAGCTTTTGTTGTGTGCTAACAAGTCAGCAGCAAGACTATACATGATTACAATCAAGCCATCCAGAGTGAACCGATACATGATAAAGGGAATAATGTTTAGTGCAAGGTAAAGTCCTGCAAAGTCCGATTAAAGATCGTCCGAGGGTCGCCAATGAGGTAGATAGTAGCTCAGGACGGCTCTTTAGTGTTGATAGGGTGGTGCAGTTGCCTCTGACTTTCATGCAATCTTTTTTAATGACCAAAAATATCTGGCTTTGCTGAACATTGGTGGGTGGCATACAGGTGCAGCTGGTAGAGCGCCAGAGACTCAGGTTCGATCCTGACCCCAGGTGCTGTGTGGTGTTTGCACGCAACCCCTTTGCTGCGTGAGTTTCCTCCAGGTGTTCCGGTTTCCTCCCACATCCCAAAGACATGCGAGTTTGCAGGTTATTTTCCCCCAGTCTGTCGGAGGTTGATGAAGAGAGCAGTCCTGAACTACTTTCTACCTCATTTGTGACCCTCGGACGATCTTTGATCGGACTTTGCTGGCTTTACCTTGCATTAAACGTTATTCCCTTATCATGTATCTGTGCACTGCGAATGGTTCGATTGTAATCATGTATTGTCTTTTCGCTGACTGGTTAGCACGCAACAAAAGCTTTTCACTGTACCTCAGTGCACACAACAATAGATTAAATTAAACTGAGAAAGTGGGATAATATAGAACATGTGTGAACGGGTGATCAATAGTTAATGTTGACTCAGTGAGCTGAAGGGCTGGTTTCCACGCTGAATCTCTAAAACGAAAGTAATGAAGACTAGCAAACTGAACCAAAAGTAAAACATGATGTATTTAATCCAAGGTGTTCATCTATGTGCAAACCCATGGGATCTCCAATGTGATCTCACTTCCACAGGACTTAATCACACCTCACCCAAGAACATTAGTCAGTGGGTGGTAAATCTGTGGAATTCATTGCCACAGATTGTCGTGGAAGCCAAATCATTGGGTCTTTTTATGGCACAGATTGAGATTCTTGATTAGTAAGGGTAATCAGGGGTTATGGGGAGAAGGCAGGAGAATGGGGTTGAGAGGGAATGGTGGATCAGCCATGATTAAATGGTGGACTAGATGTGTTGGGCTGAATGGCCTCAATCTGCTCTTACAACATGAACTTCCAGAGCCAATCACTTTAGAGGATACTAGTGGTTTCCCTTTGACTTCCGGAAGGATTTTTTATTAGGTCGCAACTTTAAACGCAAAGAGGAACTTTCTCTCACTTCTGTAATGCAGAGCAAACCATTAAGATTTAAAATTATTTGAGAACAAACCTTCGTCAGAACTGCAGTATGCTCCTCTCCACAAGAAATAAAGATGGTGCTCTTGCACGATAGGATTTGCACATGTTTGGGAGTAAGAGTATCTGCAAGAAGGAATTAAAGCAGTCAGCCCACATTCTTTTATTCACAAAATGCTGGAGTAACTCAGCAGGTCAGGCAGCATCTCGGGAGAGAAGGAATGGGTGACGTTTCGTGTCGAGACCCTTCTTCAGACTGATGTCAGGGGGGCGGGACAAAGGAAGGATATAGGTGGAGACAGGAAGATAAGAGGGAGATCTGGGAAGGAGGAGGGGAAGGGAGGGACAGAGGAACTATCTAAAGTTTGAGAAGTCGATGTTCATACCGCTGGGCTGCAAACTGCCCAGGCGAAATATGAGGTGCTGTTCCTCCAATTTCCGGTGGGCCTCACTATGGCACTGGAGGAGGCCCATGACAGGAAGGTCAGACTGGGAATGGGAGTTGAAGTGCTCGGCCACCGGGAGTCAGTTTGGTTAATGCGGACCGAGCGCAGGTGTTCAGCAAAGCGATCGCCGAGCCTGCGCTTGGTTTCACCGATGTAAATAAGTTGACATCTAGAGCAGCAGATGCAATAGATTCAGCCCACATTATTCTTCCTAATTGTTCTGTGATAGCCCTCTCTAATGTACTTTGACCAAATGGTAACTGACCATGAAAGTTAACAATAAAACCGATTTGAATAAATGAAAATAAAATGTTTCATCATCACTGAATACACTTGATGTTGTTGTAAACCTGTGTCCTGAAAATCTCTCAGCTCTTACAAAGGATGTTCAGGAGTGAGAAAATGCAACACGAAGGGAGGCCCGTTGGCGATGGGAGGGGGTGTCACGTGCGACGCCAGGCAAGCAGTGGAGAGGACTGTTCAGTAAACTTTTGTAACTTTGTCACCGCCAGAAACGTGGTGACACTTATGTACTGCCCAGGTGAGGTCTGACTGCTCCAGCCAGCGGGGCAGTCAAGGGTTCTGCCCAAGTCGACTGCCCGCCACTCTTCCGGGTGCAGTGGTAGAGTTGCTACCCGGGTTCGATCCTGACTGCGGGTGCTTTCTGTATGGTGTCCCTGTGACCGCTTGGGTTTTGACCAGGTGCTCTGGTTTCCTACCACACCCCAAAGACGTGTAGGTTTGTAGGTTAATTGCAATCAGTAATAATTGTAAATTGTTCCTCGGGTGTAGGATAGTGCTAGTGATTGCTGGTCGGCGCGGACTCTTTGGGCTGAGGGGCCTGTTTCCGCACTGTTTCTCTAAAGTCTAAAGCTACGGAAAGGAAAAGAAATGCTGATATTGTTTGGCAATGTCCTTACCCTCTGTGTCGTTGAGCCCCAGTTGTCCGTGATTATTTCTGCCCCATGCAAATACTGTCCCTGAGACGGTCAGAGCAAAGCTGTGCTCTCCTCCAGCTGTGATCTGAGCCACTGGGACCCCAGAGAAACTCTTCACAGTCTGAGGGTCGCAAGACAGGGGACCTCTTGTACCGAGGCCCAACTGGCCAAAGGTGTTCTGTCCCCAGGCAAAGACTTGGCCATCTTTCAAGAGAAGTCAAACAATGTTAAATATTACCTTTTGGGTACCAAAAAAATGTAGTCTAAACATTGAGAAATGTTAATCTCACACAAGTGAATAGAGAATAAGGCAAACCATTTCTACTTCAATCTAATTTCTATAAAACATTCAGCATAAAATCTTGCTCAGAGCTTCAGACATTTTGTGAAAAATGATGAGAAAACCATTTCTCCCAGAAAACATAAGACCACACAATACACTGATCCATTAAGGTTTTCTATATGCTCCAAAATCATAGTATGAAGGACAACATTTTTAGTTTAGCTTAGTTTGTTGTCACGTGTACCGAGGTACAGTGAAAAGCTTTCTTGTGTGCTCTCCAGTCAGAAGAAAGACTGCACATGATTACAATCAAGCCATCCACAGTGTGCATTTTCAGGATGAAAGGAGTACGGAATATTGCTGTTGGAGTAGAGGTTTAAAAGAGTAGAGCGATTATAATTAATGAATGCAAACCCGCTTCTGGGACCAGCACGCCTGGCTTGGGTGCCCACTTGACAGTAGTAGTGATGGAGGATAGATTTCATCCACAAGACTGAAATATGACTGAGATATCCAGCAGGTTACTCACATCCAGATACAGTGACCAGTGGCTCAGAGGTGATATTCTTGCCTCCGAGTCAGTGGTTTGAGTATGGATTACTCTTCTAATTCGTACTCAAAATCCTAGCGAGTGAAGACACAACTCTGAATAATGGATTAACAAGGAAAGACACACATTGCTGGAGTAACTCAGCAGGTCAGGCAGCATCCCTGGAGAACATGGATAGGTGATGTTTCAGACCTGGACACTTCTTCAGTCCCAACCCAAAACGTCACCTATCCACATTCTCCAGTGATGTTGTCTGATCTGCTGAGTTACTCCATTATTTTATGTATTTCCTTGGTGAACTAGTATCTGTAGTTCCTTGTTTCTGCAACAATGGGTTGGCATACAATAGAAAGAAACTTGGGGTTGATGGTGGTGAATAATTCCCTCCATTACTAAAGGCAGGTGGAACCTTTTTATCCATTCAGAAGATACTGTCAACACTAAAATTGTAAAGAAGACAAAGGGAAAGTATGTCAGCTTCACTTCCAAAGTGAATAAAGACTCTCAAGTACAGTAAAGAGCTACAACAACCAGGCTGATGGTTGGGTAATGTTGTACTTCGTGGTCCGGTATCTTATACCGTTGTTATGACTCTGGAATGACCACAAGTACACGTATTTAAAGGTTTGAAAGCTGGGGCATAAATCCAGGCTCGGTTAATTTCACGGCCACCTGGAACCAGAGTGCCCGCCAATATGACGTCATTCTCATATATTCATGTTGCTATGCGGCCAAACAAAATAGTCCTTGTGATACAACAAAATAGTCCTTGCAATATCACAACAGGTAAAGTTTCTGACAAACAGCTCTTACATCATGTTGGCAGCAGCTTCAGTCCTAAATTAACCCCCAACAGTAATTTAAGGATTGAACTAAACAAAGCTTATCTGGCACAGAAGCAACGCATTAGGTCCAATAAGCTTCTTCCCTATCTAGTCTACCTGCATAGCCTTCTATTCCTTTATGCTCCACATATTTGAACAACCTTCCCCTAAATGCATCAAATATATGTTTGCCTTAACCACTCTCTATGGCACCGTTTCCACATTCCCAGCAAATCTTTCCAGCTGTTATCAGGCAACTGAATCATCCTACTTCAACCAGAGAACAGTCCTGAACTACTATCTACCACATTGGTGACCATCAGACTATCCTTGATCGGACTTTGCTGGCTTTACCATTCGCTAAACGTTATTGCCTTATCATATATCTATACTGTAAATGGACTGATTGTAATCACGTATCGTCTTTCCACTGACTGGAAAGCACACAAAAAAAAGCTTTTCACTGTACCTCGGTACCGTGACAATAAACTAAACTGAAGCTTCTTGAATTCCCCTCTGGATTTCTTGCTGACTATCTTATACTGAAACTTATACTGAAGAAGAGTCCCGACCCAAATGTCACCTATCCATGTTCTCTAGAGATGCTGCCTGACCTGCTGATTTACTCCAGCACTTTGTATCTATTGTGTATTAACCAGCATTTGCAATTCTTTGTTTCCACACTTATACTGAAACTTCCAGTTATGCTCTTGCCCAATATTGGAAACATTCTCAATGCATCCATCCTGTCAAAAATATTTGTCCATATCTTTACATAAGAGAAAAGAGACCCTTTCCTTTTGTGTAATATACACACATCTCTGAGATCATCCTCGTAAACCTTCTCTGCATGCTCTATATCCCATTGGTATAATTGGGTGGCACTGTGGCCTAACAATTAGCTCCATTGTCATGCAGCATCCTGATCTTGAATGCTCTCAGTGTGCAGTTTGCATATTTTCACTGTGGCCACATGTGTTTGCCCTGGGTGTTCCACGCCAAAGTTAGTAGGTTAATTGCCCATTGTGCATTGCCCCTAGTGTGGGTGGGTGGCAGGACAATGGAGGAGTTGATGGGGATACAAGAGTAAAAATGGGATGAGTGCGGATGGGTGCTTGATAAGTCAGTATGGACATGGTGGGCTGAAGGGCCTGTATTGGTGCTGTATGTGTCGATGATTAACGTGGCAACTGGATTATACACGATGTTACAAGTGATATCTAAAGAAGCTCAGCATAGCTTTTTAATAACTTCCCTAGTTTTTATTTTTGTTCTTCCAGAAATAGGTCTCATCTATGCCTAATTTGCTTATCATTACTGGCACAATTTTAGTAAAATAATCATTGAAAACCTATAGAAACAAAATACTCTCTGTTACCTATCTTCTGCATCTTGGATCAGGTCATAAATTAGTTTAGTTTCCCCTCTCAACTTAAAGCTATGCCCTCTATATTTTGGCATTTCCATTTTGGGAAAAAGACTAACCATCTAACGTGTTTATGTCCCTCATAATTTCATACAATTCTATCAGCATGCCCCTCAGCTTCTGACACTACAGAGAAAACAGCCCAGGTTTGTCTAACCTCTCCTTATAGCTAATACTCTTTAATCCAGGCAACATCCTGGTTGCATCTTCTTCTGCACCTTCTCCAAAACATATCATCCTTCTTGTAAGATGTGCCATTTTAAACCCAAATTTGATTTGTTCATTCCTTTGGCAGTATGTACAGTTTAATCAGTATGTCAATATTTCTTATTAACTCACAGAGGCCATTTTATTTTATCATTTACCTTTGGAGAGCGCCAAAGAATGATTGTTTCCGCAGGTTACTTGTATTATATTACTTTCACTCAAACTCTTAACCAACCTAAACATTAAAAAAAAGAACATAATTATGTACACTCCCCACATTTATTAATACATCTGAGACTGTGCTTTAATGTATCTGTTCATATGATATTGAACAGCGCAGTAAAGCAGCAGGTAGTGCTGTTGCTGTGCAGCTGCATGAGCCCAGGTTTATTCCTGACCACCAGTACTCTGTGTTGACCTTCCATATTCTCCCCGGTGCTCTGGCTAATATTCCAGCGGTGGACTATTTTCTCCAGTGCTTCGGAGTTTGAGGGGAGGCATATTAGAAGTAAATATAATTATGAGAGGCATAGGCAAGGTAGACAATCAGAACCTTTGACATCACAAATGTCAAAGACTAGATGGTATGGCTTCAAGGGCAGAGAGGGAAAAGTTTTAAGGAAAGATGCGTTTTTTTTTTAAAGAGTCCAATGTGTGGCTGATGTGCGCTGCCAAAGGTTGTACTTAAAGACAGATATGATAGTGGCATTTAAGAGGCACATGGATGCAGGGAATGGAAGGATATGGTTAACATGGTGTGTAAATGAGTGATGGATGGCATGAACATGGTCGGCCAAGGTATCTGTTGTGCCTTAAAACTAAACAAAACTAAGAGCTCCAACTTTGTTATGTCATAAGGAATAGGAGTAGAATTAGGCCATTAGGCCCATCAAGTCTACTCCACCATTCAATCATGGCTAATCTATCCCTCCCTCCGAACCCCATTCTCCTGTCTTTTCCCCGTAACCTATGACACCTGCACTAATCAAGAAGTGTTGGTGTGCTTTCCTTGTAAGCTCTTTGAGTATCAAGAGAGTTGACTTGAGCACAGGACTCATCGTCCGGGGGGGGGGGGAGAAGCGGCTCCCGGGTGAAATACCCCAGAGAGGGAGGAAGGATGTTGTTGTATCTCAAATCTTGTGGAGGTGAATAGGATCATGCGAGGAATAGATAGGGTAAATGCAGAGACTTTTAACTACAGTAGGGGAATCAAAAACCAGGGGACATAGGTTTAAGGTGAGGGGGGAAAGATTTTAAAGGAAATTGAGGAGTAACTTTTTTTCTTCATAAAGAGTGGTAGGTGTATGGAACGAGCTGCCAGAAGAGGTAGTTGAAGAAGGTTCCACATGGAAGGTTGATTAAGAAGGTTAAATCGTTGGGTATTAATAGTGAGGTTGCAAGATGGATTCAACAATGGCTGAATGGGAGATACCAGAGGGTAACGGTTGACAATTGTATGTCAGGTTGGAGGCCAGTGTCTAGTGGAGTACCCCAAGGATCTGTGTTGGGTCCACTGTTGTTTGTCATTTACATTAATGATCTGGATGATGGTGTGGCAAATTGGATTAGTAAATATGCAGATGATACTAAGATAGGTGGAGTAGTTGATAGTGAGGTAGATTTTCAAAGTCTACAGAGAGACTTGGGCCTTTTGGAAGGGTGGGCTGAAAGATGGCAGATGGAGTTTAATGCTGATAAGTGTGAGGTGCTGCATTTTGGTAGGACAAATCAAAATAGGACGTACAGGGTAAATGGTAGAGAATTGAGGAATGCAGTGGAACAGAGGGATCTGGGAATAACTGTGCATTGTTCCCTGAAGGTGGAATCTCATGTGGATAGGGTGGTGAAGAAGGTGTTTGGTATGCTTGCCTTTATAAATCAGAGCATCGAGTATAGAAGTTGGGATGTAATGTTAAAATTGTACAGGGCATTGGTGAGGCCGAATCTGGAGTATGGTGTGCAGTTCTGGTCGCCAAATTATAGGAAGGATGTCGACAAAATGGAGAGGGTACAGAGGAGATTTACTAGAATGTTGCCTGGGTTTCAGCACTTAGGCTACAGAGAAAGGTTGAACAGGTTGGGTCTTTATTCTTTGGAGCGTAGAAGGTTGAGGGGGGACTTGATAGAGGTTTTTAAAATTTTGAGAGGGACGGATAGAGTTGACGTGGGTAGGCTTTTCCCTTTGAGAGTGGGGAAGATTCCAACAAGGGGACATAGCTTCAGAATTGAGGGACAAAGGTTTAGGGGTAACATTAGGGGGAACTTCTTTACTCAGAGGGTGGTGGCTGTATGGAATGGGCTTCCGGTGGAAGTGGTGGAGGCTGGCTCGATTTTATTATTTAAGAGTAAATTGGATAGGTATATGGATAGGAGGGGATTAGAGGGTTATGGTCTGAGTGGAGGTAGATGAGACTAGGTCAGGGAGAATGGTCGGCGTGGACTGGTAGGGCCGGACAGGCCTGTTTCCATGCTGTAGTTGTTATATGTTATATGTTATATGTACTATCACAATGTTTAAGAAACATTTAGACAGGTACAAGGATAGGATAATCTTAGAGGGATATGGACTAAATGCAGGCATGTGGGACTAGTGTAGATGGGGCTTGTTGATTGGCATGCAAGTTGGGCCGAAGGGCTTGTTGATTGGCATGCAAGTTGGGCCGAAGGGCCTGTTTCCACACTATATGACTCTATGACGATCTAAAATCCTTCCATGGAAAGTTGAACATTTAATCAAAGATTATATCTCATTAGGGTGCTGCACTGTCAACGGGTGCCGCCTGCTAGTTGGAACTTGCAATCTTTAATAATCAGAATGTCCTCTAAATGTTTATTTCATTGAGAAGCAAATAAACCCAACATGTTTACATTTTTACCCCTTGCAAGTGTTGGTGACCTTTGACTCTGTTGGAGCAGATTACAACACAGCAGCATAGAGTTAACAGAAAACTTCAACTTTGTTCAGATTTGAAAGACTAAGAATAATGCAGCCTTACTGTGGTTTTGATAACGTGATCCCACTTGGATTATTTGCACGTCTCTTTGAATTGACTTGACTCTCAAAAATACTTCCCGTTTCCGAAACAAACAGAACTTGGGATGTCCCACAATCAGCAAAGTGAATCTTCTGTTCCTTGAAATAAGGGAACTGCCCTGCATGGGATGAAAACAAGTTATTAATGCTCAATGTGTAAATTGTGGTTCTGGAACTGGACTCATAATCGCACAAAGTCCTGGAGTTATAGAGAGATATACAGCATGGAAAGAGGCTCTTTGACCAACTAAATTAAATGATTCAATGATACTTTGTTGTCACATGTAGCTCAGTACAATGAAACTCTTTAACTGCATACAACCCGGTAAAATCACACAGCAGACCTCACCAAGGCAGTACACAAGAGTCGCCACGTTTCTGGCACTGGCAAAGTTACAAAAAGTTCATTGAACAGTCACAGTCATACAGTGTGGAAACAGGCCCATTGGCCCAACTTGCCCACACTGACCAACATGTCCCATCTACACTAGTCACTCCTGTCTGCATTTGGTTAATATTTGCATTTGCATTTCTCCAAATTTGAGGAAGGTTATTCTTGCTATTGAGGGCGTGCAGTGTAGGTTTACTAGGTTAATTCCTGGAATGGTGGAACTGTCACATGTTGAAAGACTGGAGCGACTAGGCCCGCACACACTGGAACCCAGAAGGATGAGAGGGGATCCTATCGAAACACACAAGATTATTAAGGGGTTGGACACATCAGAGGCAGGAAACATGTTCCCAATGCCTAGACATTCAGACTGAAGAAGGATCTCGACCCGAAATGTCACCCATTCCTTCTCTCCAGAGATACTGCCTGTCCCGCTGTTACTCCAGCTTTTTGTGCCAATCTTCGATTTAAACCAGTATCAGCCATTCCTTCCTTCACATTGAACAATCCTATCTTCCGCTCGAAGCGGTGAACCAGGCCTGCCACTGCACATGGCTGCAGGCGGCCCTCCAGTGGGACCCCCCTTCATTCTCGGCGACCCCCTGCCCGGACCCCCCTTCATTCCTAGCGGCCACACATCAACCATCTACCACACATTTACGCTAATCTTACATCAATCCCTTTTAAAAGATTTGCCTACATTCTCTTCAATGTCACACAGATTCTATCACGCATTTATACACCGGAGCAATGTACGGTGGCCAATTAACCCACATATGTAAAACTGGACTTCAAATCCTACCAACAAGGCAACTGAAAGGTAGCAAAACACAAGGTGCTGAAGGAACTCAGCAAGTCAAGCAACATCTGTGGAGGGAAATGACAGGCAACATTTTGGGTCAGAAATCTTCATCCCTGACTTGGTGAGTTGCATCCCAAGGCTTTGCAGAGATAGTGGATGCACCAGTTGGCATTTTCCACAATTCCAGAGATTCTGGAATGGTTCCCACAAATTGGAGGGCAGCAAATGTAACCCCAGTATTACAGAAAGGAGCAAGTAAGAAAATAGACACAGAAATGCAGGAGTAACTCAGCGGGTCAGGCAGCATCTCTGGATAGAAGGAATGGGTGACGTTTCGGGTTGGGTAAGAAAGGTCTCGACCCGAAACGTCACCCATTCCTTCTCTCCAGAGATGTTGCCTGACCCGCTGAGTTACTTCAGCATTTTGTGTCTACCTTTGATTTAAACCAGCATCTGCAGTTTTTTTCCTATGCAAGAAAGAAAATGTTGGGCTAGAGCCAGTAGTAGACACAATGTGCTGGAGTAACTCAGCGGGTCAAGCAGCATCTCTGGAGAGAAGGAATAAGTGACGTTTTGGGTCGAAACCCTTCTTCAGCGGAGAAGAAAACTGGATGTGTGAGTTACAGAACAAATTACATCCGGCACCAATGACTCAGGAAAGGTGGAGCCCACAATAGTACATGGTTGGCTGTGGAAGAATTGATAATGAAGGGATACGAACAATGAAAATAGCAAGATGACTCGGTGGGGGAGGGACAGGGAGAGGGAATGCAAGGGATACTTGAAATTAGATAAATTAATATTCATACCATAACCAGAATCAGTAACTCTGATATAAGAGGTAGTAGGAAAAATGATGAAATTTATGATTAAGGAAGTGGGAAGATACACTTAAAAAATAATAGCAGGATAGGGCAGAGTTCATGTGGATTTCTGGAGACCATGGATAGGTGACGTTTCAGGTCTGGAGGAAAGAGTGAGACAAGTCCGAAGAAGGTGTCTCAACCCAAAGCATCACCAAGGTAATTTTACTGGTTCTAGGTAGCATCTCACCAACCCCCCCCCCCCCCCCCTCTCCTGTACTCCCCCTCTCTTCCTCCCTCATCCATCTTCTGTGCCCCACCTAGACTTTCACTGTTCTCCCCCCCCCCCCCCTCGTCACTTTCCTTCCTCTGGCTTTGAAGTCTGCAACGCTTCAAACCTGTTCACACCTTCCTTTCTTTTTGCCGGCCTTTGTTCCAACCATCTGCTTCCCAAAGCCCCTCTCACCTATGTTGACCTATTACCTGCCACAATCTGTTCTGCCTCAGCCCTTTCCAGCTTTCTTCTCCCCCTCCCTCCCTCCAAACACAATCAACCTGAAGAAGATTCCCCATCCGAAATATCACCTATCCATGTTCTCCAGAGATGCTGCCTGACCGCTGAATGATTCCAGCACTTTGTGTCCTATCGTGCATTAACCAGCCTCTGTAGTTCTTTGTTTCCCACAGATGCTGCGTTTCCCGTTGAGTTTTTTTTCAGCGTTTTGTTTTTCAACCTTTTTATTTCAGATTTTCCAGCATTTGCGTTTTTTAATTATTATTTTGAAGCTTCATACCAATCCTCCAGAGATGCTGCCTGGCCCGCTGTTACTCCAGCACTGCGTGCCCTATTGTGCATTAATCAGCATCTGCAGGTTGACACAAAATGCTGGAGTAACTCAGCGGGGCAGGCAGCACCTCTGTCAAGAAGGAATGTGTGACGTTCCTTCCCTCCAGAGAAGCTGCCTGTCCCGCTGAGTTGCTGCAGCATTTTGTGTCTACCTTCGATTTAAACCAGCATCTGCAGTTCTTTCCTACACAATCAGCACCTGCAGTTCCTTGAAGTGTTTCAGCAATTTGCATATCATATCATATCATATATATACAGCCGGAAACAGGCCTTTTCGGCCCACCAAGTCCGTGCCGCCCAGCGATCCCCGTACATTAACACTATCCTACACCCATTAGGGACAATTTTTACATTTACCCAGCCAATTAACCTACATACCTTTACGTCTTTGGAGTACTCCTCACTGGATTGTCAATTCACTCTAATTTTACCATCCCATACAGTTTTATCCACCAAAACACCTCCCCTGGCTGCCGATCACAATAAAAGGCAAAGGCGGGGTTTGAGGGGAGAGTTTCGTTTTCACCGCTCAAACGGATAAAGTCGCTGTTCTCACAGCCTGCTGGTGACGCTGACACTGTGTGTGAGAAGAGAAACTGAAACTAACCAGCGATAAACAAACTAGAAACGTCAGTGCCCAGAGCACAGAGCCGGCCCTTTTCCCCAGGCACTAATACCAGTCATTACACAGATCGTTTTATTCACAAAATGCTGGAGTAACTCAGCAGGTCAGGCAGCATCTCGGGAGAGAAGGGTCTGAAGAAAGGTCTCGACCCGAAACGTCACCCATTCCTTCTCTCCTGAGATGCTGCCTGACCTGCTGAGTTACTCCAGCATTCTGTGAATAAATCGATTTGTACCAGCATCTGCAGTTATTTTCTTATATTACTCAGATCGTAATCGACTCCCAAGGTGGAAGAGAAGTGGAGGGGGAATTGATTCAAGCATTATACTAATTTATACCGGGGTTATTTTTGCATGAAATAAAAGCATTTTTAAAAAATCTGCAGTTCCTTATTTCTACATTAAGCGATGCTGCCTGACCCACTGAGTTACTCCGGCACTTTGTATCAAATGCATAGATTGCTGTACATCCTACATACACGCTTTAATGACATTGTAGATTGCCTCAATATATAAAGAACTGCGTGTCCATTTGAGATACAACATCATCCTGCCTCCTGCAGCGTACAGTGGTTTTACCCGCATGTTCCCCCTTACCAGGTCGTTTTCCATCGACTTTCTTGAAAACCCTCCCGCTGGTCAGCACAAACACTGTGCAGCCGCCCCGGCAGCAAAGGTGCCGAATCTGCTCGGTGCCCAGAACATCGTCCAAGTCGGAACAGCGTTCGGGCTGCAAACCCGTCTCCCAGTTGTACAGCATCGCCCCTTCGTGTCACCGATCCGGGAAAAGTGTGAAATAAATGAGATGAAATGCCAATGTCAGGTTATAAAGTTTCACTTTATCATCACGTGGAGTCAGGTCCCACCCCCAAACATCCCCGTCCACCAATGGCATCCCCAGGAGTCAGATAAGGGGGAATCCCCTCTCTGGGGTATTTCACCCGGGAGCCGCTTCTCACCTTCCTGACAACCAGTCCTGTCTGTGCTCAAGTGAACCCCAATGTTACTCAGCGAACTTACAAGGAAGGCACACCCAACGCTTCTTGATTAGTGCAGAGGTTATGGGGAAAAGGCAGGAGAATGGGGTTCGGAGTAGGGGTGCCAACTTTCTCACTCCCAAATAAGGGACAAAAGGTGACATCAACGTCCCGTGCCCCACATGACCTCACCCAGCCAGCGGCCACGTGCTCCCGTTCCACCAATGGCGGCCCCTTGGGTCACGAGGCGGGTTACTACGCAACCCCCGTTAGGCGGCGCCCGGGCCTAATACGGGACAAGGGCGGTCCCATATGGGACAAACCAATTCAGCCCAATATACGGGATGTCCCGGCTAATACGGGACAGTTGGCAACCCTAGTTCGGAGGCAGAGGTTGATCAGCCATGATTGAATGGCGGAGTAGACTTGATGGGCCGAATGACCTAATTCTACTCCTATTCCTTAGGACTTCCTTTGAAGGCTTAGGAAGTTTGGCATGTTCCCAGCAACTCTCACCAACTTCTACAGATGTGCCGTAGAAAACATTTTTTTCTGGATGCACCACAGCTTGGTTTGGAAACAACTCCATCCAAGACCGCAAGAGATTTCAGATAATAGTGGATGCAGCTCAGACCATCACACAAACTAACCTCCCTTCCATTGACTCCATTTATCATATCATATCATATCATATATATACAGCCGGAAACAGGCCTTTTCGGCCCTCCAAGTCCGTGCCGCCCAGTGATCCCCGCACATTAACACTATCCTACACCCACTAGGGACAATTTTTACATTTACCCAGCCAATTAACCTACATACCTGTACGTCTTTGGAGTGTGGGAGGAAACCGAAGATCTCGGAGAAAACCCACGCAGGTCACGGGGAGAACGTACAAACTCCTTACAGTGCAGCACCCGTAGTCAGGATCGAACCTGAGTCTCCGGCGCTGCATTCGCTGTAAAGCAGCAACTCTACCGCTGCGCTACCGTGCCGCCCATATTTATACCTCACTTTGCCTCAGCAAGGCCAGCAGCATAATCAATAACAAGTCGCACTCCGGCCACTCCCTCTTCTCCCCTCTCCCATCAGGAAAAAGGTATAGAAGTGTGAAAACGCACACCTCCAGATTCAAGGACAGTTTCTTCCCTGCTGTTATCAGGCAACTGAACCATCCAACCACAACTCGAAAGCAGTCCTGAACTGCTACCTACCTCATTGGAGTCCCTCAAACTACCTTTGATCGGACTTTACTGGCTTTATCTTGCACTAAATGTTTTTCCCTTATCATGTGTACACTGTGAAACAAAAAAAAGCTTTTTGTTGAACTCGGAACACGTGAACTAAACTAAATCAAACCAAACTGAAAGGGAGAAACAAAGAGCCACAGATGCTGGTTTATATTAAAAAACACACACAAAGTGCTGGAGTCACGCACCATCTCTGGAGAGCATGGGTGACCCCTGCATTGCCTCTCTGATGCAAGTACTGTCACCTGCCTCTGCTTTCTGTTAGTTAGCCATTCCTGTATGTTAATTCCCAGTTCTGTTACTGAGTTTGCATCACCGACCATATGTGTTTGTGTTTAAGAAGTCACAAGTTTTGGGGGTGTAATTTTGATGCTTATTTAATGCTTTTGTTGTTGGACTGTGGGTGATTGAATTAACATTTTGTTCAAGATGGCCGCGCCGTTGTGTTTGGCTGCCTGCCACTGTATGTTTCTTTTTTTTCCTAGTCAGATGTGCAGCACTTTGGTCAACGTGGGTTGTTTTTAAATGTGCTATACAAATAAATTGACTTGACTTGACTTGACTTGACAATATTTAAAAAACATTTAGACAGGTACATGGATAAGACAGGTTTAGGGGAATATGGGTCAAAAACGGGCAGCTAGTATAGATGGGACCAGTGTAGATGGGACATGTTGGTCGGCATGGGCAGGTTGGGCCAATGGGCCTGTTTCCACAATGTACGACTATGATTCTATCTCTAATAGAGCAAAATATTAAACTTCAGTATTTCTTCTGTGTGTGACCTGCTCTGTAATTGTTTTGTTTCTGATTCCACCCAATGTTTTCCCCATTCTTCATGCTTTTAGATTCAGTTTCAGTTTCCTTTCGTCGTTCTTGCTGAACTCCGCCCATAAGGATTGGAAATGGAAACCAAGCTGTCACATTGGAAAGGAAATGAGTCACAGATAAGGAACACCCTTGCCTCTGAGTCATGTCCATCAGTTCAAATCCCACTCTTGAATTCAAATGGAACTGACACCAGTGCAGTCCCGTCAGAGCGCCACACACCCTGAAGGACCATCTTTTGGATAATGTTTAGGTTTAAGTTTACTATTGTCACATGCATCGGTGCAGTGATAAGCCTTTATTTGCAGATGTACAAGTCATTGGTGAGACCACACTTGGAGTAGTTTACTATTAATTAATTTTATTATTGGCAGTGAAAAGTTTTGTTTTTGTGCTATCCAGTCAAATCACACCACAAGTACAATCATACACATTAGGAGTTGCAATGTTCTGGTGCCATCTTACTACGTTCAAGTCCCAAGTCTCTGAAATCAAGTCTGATCTTGGTCTCCGGAGATATGCATTTTTTTTAGACTTTCGAGATGCAGTGTGGAAACAGAGTTCTATAGCTCGAAGATCGCAATGTAAGCTGGGTTTGTTTTCGGTTGCATAAAACAAATTGCTGGAAGAAGTGGACGGGTCAGGCAGTATTTGTGCAAGGAAATAGACGGACAATGTTTCATGTTGCGACCTGTGGAAACAACTCCATCCAAGACCGCAAGAGATTTCAGATAATAGTGGATGCAGCTCAGACCATCACACAAACCAACCTCCCTTCCATTGACTCAATTTATACCTCACTTTGCCTCAGCAAGGCCAGCAGCATAATCAAGAACAAGTCGACCTCCGGCCACTCCCTCTTCTCCCCTCTCCCATCAGGAAAAAGGTATAGAAGTGTGAAAACGCACACCTCCAGATTCAAGGACAGTTTCTTCCCTGCTGTTATCAGGCAACTGAACCATCCAACCACAACTAGAAAGCAGTCCTGAACTGCTACCTGCCTCATTGGAGTCCCTCAAAATACCTTTGATCGGACTTTACTGGCTTTATCTTGCACTAAATGTTTTTCCCTTATCATGTATCTGTACGCTGTGAAACAAAAAAAAGCTTTTTGTTGAACTCGGTACACGTGAACTAAACGAAATTAAACAAAGAGCCATAGATGCTGGTTTATATTAAAAAACACACAAAGTGCTGGAGTCACGCACCATCTCTGGAGAGCATGGGTGACCCCTGCATTGCCTCACTGATGCAGGTACTATCACAATATTTTAAAAACATCTAGACAGGTTTAGAGGAATATGGGTCAAAAACGGGCAGCTAATATATATGGGACCAGTGTAGATGGGACATGTTGGTCGGCATGGGCAGGTTGGGCCAATGGGCCTGTTTCCACAATGTACGACTATGATTCTATCTCTAATAGAGCAAAATATTAAACTTCAGTATTTCTTCTGTGAGTGTGACCTGCTCTGTAATTGTTTTATTTCTGATTCCACCCAATGTTTTTCCCCATTCCTTTCATGCTTTCAGATATAGTTTCAGTTTCCTTTCGTCATTCTTGCTGAACTCCGCCCATAAGGATTGGAAATGGAAACCAAGCTGTCACATTGGAAAGGAAATGAGTCACAGATAAGGAACACCCTTGCCTCTGAGTCATAAGTCCATCAGTTCAAATCCCACTCTTGAATTCAAATTGAAATGACACCAGTGCAGTCCCGACAGAGCGCCACACACCCCGAAGGACCATCTTTTGGATAATGTTTAGGTTTAAGTTTACTATTGTCACATGCATCGGTACAGTGATAAGCCTTTATTTGCAGCTGTACAAGTCATTGGCGAGACCACACTTGGAGTAGTTTACTATTAATTTATTTTATTAATGGCAGTGAAAAGTTTTGTTTTTTGTGCTATCCAGTCAAATCAAACCACGAGTACAATCATACACAAGTTAAGAGTTGCAAGAGTTGCAATGTTCTGGTGCCATCTTACTACGTTCAAGTCCCAAGTCTCTGAAATCAAGTCTGATCTTGGTCTCCGGAGATATGCATTTTTTTTAGACTTTAGAGATGGAGTGTGGAAAGAGTTCTATAGCTCGAAGATCACAATGTAAGCTGGGTTTGTTTTCGGTTGCATAAAACAAATTGCTGGAAGAAGTGGACGGGTCAGGCAGTATTTGTGCAAGGAAATAGACGGACAATGTTTCATGTTGCGACCTTTTCTTCAGACTGAGGATGCAGTCTGACCCACTGAGTTTTTCCAGCACTTGGTCTTTTGCTCAAGATCTCAACATTTGCAGGTTCTTGCGTCTCCATTCCCTTTGAATACTTTGGTCTTAGCTACATGACCACCAAAAACGACTTACAGTATTCTCATAATTACAGTACAATAACCCATTTGGCCCTAATGCATTGGCCTACCCCTAAATTTGAACAGGTTATCAGCAGCTTTTAACATTCAATTGTACTTTCCCAGTTCTTACAAAAGTTTATCAACCTGAAATATGAATAATTTTATTCTCCACAAATGCTACAGATGCTGAGTATATATACAGCATTTCATGTTTATACACAGGTGATAATTATCAATGATGATGATACTTTATTTTCACATTTACCTATGTACCTAACCACAGTGAAAATATTTGTTTTCCAGACAATCCAGTTAAATCATACTACAGATAAGCATAATCATATACAAGTACAAAGTGCAACAAATGAAGTGTAATAGTAGACTTCACCGAGACAGAGTACAAAGAGTTGCCACGTTTCTGGCGTCATCAAAGTTTCAGAGTTCCTAAGAGCGCAGTCTTATCTTGGCCTTCAAGGCCCGTTGTCCTGGCAACACCGATCCTCTCCTCCGTCCACCGCCATCTTGAAAGCAGACCTCCGTCGCAGTCCCCCTCACCAGTTCCCGGTCTTCGGAGTTGAGTCTCGGATGACTCCAGGTGGGCTCCCAGTTGCGTGGGGGCGAGCCAGGCTTACTGTCGAGGCAGTACTGCAGCTGCTCGTTGGGTCATTCCTTTCTTTTAGTGTATTTATTCAGCATCTCTTTATGTGCCTCCATGAATTGGCAATTCTCTGTCGCATAAAAATCCAATGGATGATCCAGCAAAACATTCCAAGGTTAGGCAGTACAACACAGTCCACACGCTGATACCAATGAGCCACGGCATTTTCCGATGGTACACAGCGGCTGTTTTAACCACATTACCAACCATGTGAAGGCACAGCAGTCAGTGGA
This sequence comes from Rhinoraja longicauda, assembly GCF_053455715.1. Taxonomy (NCBI): domain Eukaryota; kingdom Metazoa; phylum Chordata; class Chondrichthyes; order Rajiformes; family Arhynchobatidae; genus Rhinoraja; species Rhinoraja longicauda. The sequence continues at coordinate 101,688,619 of NC_135953.1, read as the reverse complement.
GCTGCCTCACAGCTGCTGGTTCGGTCCCGGCCCCAAACCTTGCATGTTCTTTCTGTGGGGTTTCCTAAGGGTGCTCCGGATTTGTTCCACACCCCGATAACGGGCTGTTAGTTTAATTGCCGATGGCAACTCATTGTAAAAGGAATCTAAGTAAGTGATGTTTCCGATGATCGGGGAGACCAGAACTAGGGGGGATAGTCTTAGAATAAGAGGGGGCTCTTTTAAAACTGAGATGAAGAGAAACTTCTTCACTCAGAGGGTGGTTAGTCTGTGGAATTCGCTGCCTCAGGGAGCTGTGGAAGCAGGAACGTTAAATAAATTTAAAACGGAAATAGATTGTTTTTTAATAGACAAGGGAATTAGGGGTTACGGTGAGTGGGCAGGGAAGTGGACATGAGCTATTGTTAGTATAGTAAGACCCGAGTAATCTCCAGGACAAGTTTTGATCGCCTAGCTTGGGGTCGGAGAGGAATTTCCCAGATTTTCCCCCAAATTGGCCTGGTTTTTTATCCGGTTTTATCCCAGGAGATCACACGGTTCTTTTGGGTGGGAAGAAGGGCGATAGTGGGAAGGGGGTTGGGGTGGGATCAGCCATGATCGTATTGAATGGCGGAGCGGGCTCGAGGGGCCGGTTGGCCTACTCCTGCTCCTATTTTCTTGTGTTCTTGTGTTCAGCCTACCGAGTCCGCACCGACCCGCAATCACCCCATACACTCACATCGTCCTACACACCAGCACAATTTACATTTGTACTGAAGCCAATTAACCTACAAACCTGTGTGAGGAAACCAAAGCAGGTCACGGGGCAAACATGCAAACTCCGCAAAGACAGCACCCTTAGTCAGGAGCAACTCTACCGCTGCGCGACTGTGACGTGCTGAGATAGAAAAAGCTGGGTACAGGGAAATGAGAAAGGTAATGAGACCAATGGGATTGTTCAAAGACACGACGGGCCAAAGAGCCTCCTTCTAAATGGTTGCAAAATAAAACTTTATTTCAGAGCGCAGAAGGAATTACACATCAATTTGAAAATCTGCTCTGTTCCTACACAAGTTTGACAACACTTTGCTTTTGCTACATGAAAATAATAGAGGTTTCCAGTCTTGAAAATTTCCACTAGATTCAGGGGCAGTTTCTTCCCAGCTGTTCCTAATGTTTGATATAAGTGCAGGCGTGGATCATTGGATAGGGTTTATTTGATAATGTTTCTTCCATGAAGAGCTGAAGTCTCTTTTGCTGATTAGCTTCATTCTCTATGAACATTTTTCTTAGATTTGATAGCTATCACCAGTTTTGTTCTCAGAGGTTCTGGACTGGTGTACTCTGGAAGATGCAAGGTGTCGGAACAAGTCTTTGTCTCTGGATAATCATGTGCAGTCAACGTACATGGACAGATCGTCATCTTCACACTCTTCATTCCCATCACTGGAAGTTGGTCAGATCCGAACATAAATACTGAGAAAAGAACATTTGAAGTTATGCTACACGATTCACAAAAGTACATTCTACATATACATATATTTTGGCAGCACAGAGGTGCAGCTGGTAGACCCGCTACCTCACAGCACCCGAGACCCGCGTTTGATCCTGATCTTGACTCCAGTCTGTGAGGAGTTTGCACATTCTTTCATGCGACCGGGCGGTTTTCCCCGGGTGCTCTGGTTTCCTCCCACTTCCCAAAGGGTTGCGAGTTTGTAGGTTAACTGACTTCTGTAAATTGCCCCACATTGTTTAGAGTGGATGGGAAAGTGGGATAACGTAGAACTAGTGTGAATGGGCGATCGATGGTCAATGTGGACTTGGTGGGCCAAAGGGCCTGTTTCCATGCTGTATATTTCAATCATTCCACCAATCAATTAATCAATAATCAGTAAATCAATCAATATTCTTACAAATCAGCATTTGAGAATGACAAGTAAGAAACAAAAAAGGTGAATGCTGCATTACAATCACTCTGAGTCTGACCATACTCCACAGGAACAGGCTCTTCGGCTCAACAAATCTGTGCTGACCCTCAAACACGTTAATCCCATTTTAGTCTGCTCACACTCACAACTCCCCCCCCCCCACGCACTCAACTTCTGCCATTAGCTACATTCCAAGGACGATTTCCAGAGGCCAATTAAACTAGTGTGTAATCCAGGGACCCGACAGTCCTTTCAGGTTAGGCAGAGGTCTACCTGCACCTCCTTCAACCTCATCTACTGTAACCGTTGTTCAAGGTGTGGACTCTCATACGTACGCGAGACCAAACGTAGACTGGGCGGTCGTTTCACTGAACAACTTCGCTCAGTCCGCCTGGATCTACCTGATCTCCCGGTTGCCAAGCACTTTAATTCCTCTTCCCATTCCCACACTGACCTTTCTGTCTGAAGCCTCCTCCATTGTCAAAGTGAGGCCAAACGCAAATTGGACGAACAGCATCTCATATTTCGTTTGGCCAGCTTACAGCTCAGTGGTATGAATATTGATTTCTCTAACTTCCAAGTAACCCCTGCATTCCCTCTCTCTCCATCCCTCCCCCACCAAAATGTCGTCTTGTTGAGTCTCATTGTCTGTAGTCGTTCTCACCTAACAAACAGCTAACAATGGCCTGTTTCCTTTATCGTGGTTACTTTTTTGCATATCTTTCATTCATTCATTCCAATATCTCTCATTTCCCTTTCCCGTGACTCTCAATCTGACAAAGGGTCTCGACCAAAAATGTTACCTAATTCTATTTCTATGTGTTCTGGTTCTACACTGGGGACCCTCTCCCTTGCATTATATTCACCCCTGGATCACCTTAACAATAAGGACACCTGCATCAGGATGCTATTCATTGAGTACAACTCAGCATTCAGAACCATAATATCAAGTAAGCTCATCTTTTGTTTTAGAGACACAGCATGGAAACAGGCCCTTCGGTCAACCAAGTGCACACAGACCAGCGATCACTCGTGCACTAGTTCTATCTAGGAACAATTTACAGAAGCCGAATAACCTACAAAACTGCATGTCTTTCGAATGTGCGAGGAAACCAGAGCACCCCGAGAAAACCCACACGGTCACAGGGAGAACGCACAAACTCGGCAAAGATAGCACCTGTAGTCAGGATCGAACCTGGTGCAATAAGGAGGCAATTCTACCGCTGTGCCGTTCTGCCACCCTTTATCGCCCACTACTCCCACCAAGCTTCTGCACATTGGCCTTGGGGCCTCCATCTGCAACAGACTTCTGGACCTCCAGACGTCAGTCAGTTAGAATTGGTCATAACATTTCCTCCAGCACTGGTGCTCTTCAATGTCTAGTGCTTAGTCCCCTGCTCTAGTCCCTGTACACCCATGGCTGTGTGGCCTAGTACAGCACCAACCTCATCATTACCCATGATACCACTATTGGCCTCATAGCAGAAGCATCCACGTCGCAGGGCTAGAAACTGGAAGTGTCCTGAGCTAATTCTGCTACTACCATCGTCTACCTTACGTGAGGCTTCCACTGATTGTCGCCGGAAGCTTGCGCCCTTTTCAAGACGGACGTTGACAGTGATGTAACATTTGAATGATGGACACGAAAGAAGAAGAAGCTACCACTATTATCTGCCTGACAGAGAATAACAATGAGATGGGGTCCAGGAAATGGATCAAGAACCTTGTGGCATGATGTCTGAACAACAACCTAACCTTGAACACCTGCATGTCAAAAGAGTTGGTTGTTGACCTAGGGAAGTGAGGGGGTGAACACAACTCTATTTTCATCAATAGAACTGCCACAGAGATGGTCTACAGCTATATGTTCCTATGCATCCATATCAACCTAATCTTGTCCAACCTGACACAGACTATTTGATCATTTCAGGAATTCAAAAACATTTCATTGATTATAAAGAACATCCTTAAAGGAATGCGAAATATGTTATCTTGATTGAAATATACAGCATGGAAACCGAGTCCATGCTGAACATCAATCACCCGTTAACACTAGTTGTATGTTATCCCATTTGCACATCAATGCATAGGGGGCAACTTGGAAAGGCCAATTAACCTACAAACCCGCATAGAAACAGGCCCCTTGGCTCACGGAGTCTGCGCTGACCAACAATCACCCATACACTAGTTCTATCCTACACACTAGGGACAAGTTACAGAAGCCAATTAACCTACAAACCTGCACGTCTTTGAAATGTGGGTGGAAACCGAAGAACCCGGAGAAAACCGACGCGTCACAAGGAGAATGTACAAACTCTGGAGGAAACGTGGTCACCGGGAGTGCATGCAAACTCTACACAGACAGTGCCCAAGGTCAGAATCAAAGTTGGATCTCTAAATGCACATCTTTCTGTTTGTAAGGACAAGGTGTTGGAGATTTCACCCTAGTACAGCCAGCCTAGATTTAGTTTTTAAGAATGAACCACTAAAATAATTAGTTCCACATAACCTGTTGAATTACTCCATGTAAGATCACATGTAGTTAATCTGGATTGAACAAGTGGATGAGGTGGTGGGTTGGGTCATGTTTTGAAAACCAGAAGAACAGACAAGCCCTTCGAGTGATGTTCACAATGGAGCTTCACACCTTTTTGGAAGTAGTTGAACCCATCTTAACTCAGATATTTTCAGAGCTCAGGGAGGTACTTACAGAGGAATAGTTTCTTCTCATCCAAAGTCAGTTGATGGAAAACTTCCCAGAACATCTTGATGGTTGGGTGTAATCTGTCGTACGTTCCTACATAGGCTGTATTCTGTGTGGAAAATATCATTAGTGTTTATAGATCCACACAGGGGAGAGAGATTAATGGCAAAAGCCTTCAATTTAGCAAAGTGCTACAAACAGGCAAAGTGGGAGACTACCAAATGAAAGATTGACACTGAGCCAAACAAGGGGAAATTTATTCAGATGTTCAATGATTTGAACAGAGGCATTAAAAACAGGAGGGCATAGGCTTCAGGTGAGAGGAAGGAGTTTTAAAGGGAATCTGAGACGCAAGTTTTTTCCCGCACAGATAGAGGTTGATATCTGGAATGTGCTGCCAGAGGAGGTGGCGGAACTACAAACTATAACGTTAGGATATGTCTATGTTGCCAGCTTTGTCGGGGCTTGTGTACAGTAACATTTATAAATTACAATGGTGATAATCCCACGAAAATATTTCAACAAGTGTAAATTGTCCTGAGATGTTCCAAGCATAATATAAAACTACAGATCTTATTAACTTTCAGTTCCTACGGTTGCAATGTTAATTTTCTTACACAGTATTCAGTACCATGATTCTATAAACATCACAGATATGAATATTGATTTCTCAAACTTCAAGTAACCCGTGCATTCCCTCTCTCTCTGTCCCTCCCCTACCTGAGTCGACCTACTAGTTTCACCGTCGTCCTACTTCGTTTAATTTTTTATCCAATCGTTAGCACCTCCACGGCCAACAATGGACCATTGTGGGCTCCACCTTTCCTTGATAATCTGGCTGGCCTTTAATTGTCCTTTTGCATAACTTTCATTCATTTGCTCTTTCTACGCTTTTATATCTCTTGTCCCTCTCTCCCCTGACTCTCAGTCTGAGGAAGGGTCTCGACCCGAAAGGTCACCTATTCCTTTTCTCAAGAGTTGCTGCTTGACCCGATGAGTTACTCCAGCATTTTGTGTCTATCTTAGATGATCCACGGCATAGTATTAGTGGAAGCTCTACTGTGTTTATGGAATTAAATGATATTGAAGACCACGTTTGGTGTGTAAATTGTTCAGAGTGCATTGAGAGAGGTTTCTCTAAACTAAATGCATTCTATCAGCATTGTTATCACAGTGCCATTCATGGGAACATGATGTGTACAAGATAGATGCCATTTTTCCCAATGCAACAATACTGAATAGCAATAAAAAAAATTCAAACCTGCTCCAGCATTTGCCAGTCATAGTCATTACTTCCGATCAATATGTCCCTCAGCTCTTGAGGCTGGAAGTGTTTAATCAATTGTTCATCCAAAATCTGATAGAATCCTCTTCTAAATTCGTCAAAGGGTTTTTTGATTGAAGTTTTGAATATGTAATTCAAGGAGGCTTCTACAAATCTCTCCCTTTGATTACAAAGATGACAACATTTCTCCTTTCGATTACAAAGATTACAAAACTTCTCCCTTTGATTACAAAATTTAACATGCGACGAGAATGTTCAATGCAAAGACACTTAGCAATAAAGAGCTGCATATGCTGGTTTACAAATTTAACTGAATTAAATAAATCTGGAAATAATACTAGTCTTAGCAGTGGTTGAAGCACAAAAGTGTATTGGCATAAAATTCTATCTGGTTCACTAATGTCCTGCCAGACCTATAACATGCTTGATTCTCAATTGCAACCCCCTTCCCCCCAAACCTCCCTAATTCAGAAGTGTTTCTGAATTGTGTCCACATCTAGTGAATAAGAAAATAAAGTGAAGACACAGAGTGTTGGAGTAACTCAGTGGGTCAGGCAGCGTCTCTGGAGTACATGGACAGGCAACATTTTGGGTTAGCCTGAATAAGGATCCTGACCCAAAACGTCACCCATCCACGTTCTCCCGAGATGCTGCCTGTCCCGCTGAGTTGCTTCAGCACTTTGTGTCTTCACTTTATTTTCTTATTCACTAGATGTGGACACAATTCAGAACCACTTCTGAATTGGGGAGGTTGGAATTAAGAACCAAGCATGTTGTAGGTCTGACAGGCCATTAGTGAGCCAGATGGAAATTTATGTCAATGCAACTTTGTGTTTCAACCACGGCTAAGACTAGTATTAAATCCAGATTTATTTAATTCAGTTAAATTTCTCCAGTGGCATAGCAGGATTCATGCTTGTGTCTTGGAGCTCTAGCTATTGGTCACTAACCTGACCAACACACTATGGTACCAATGCAAATCCTCAATTGAGATCAGTGTAGATGAGTGGTCCTTATTGCGACCACTCCCCACGTACATGAGCCATGTAACTACAAGAAACCCCCTGCTTTTCAGAAATACCACATATTTCTGCGAGAGTCGAAGAACTCCCAGCACTATGGCGCAGTTGGTAGAGCTGATGTCTGACAGCACCAGAGACCTGGGTTCGATCCTGACCTCGGGTGTTGTCTGGGTGGAGTTTGCATGATCTCCCTGGAATTTCTTCAGGTGCTCCGGTTTCCTCCCACATCCCAGAGATATGCGGGTTTGTAGGTTAATTGTAAATGAACCCTAGTGTGTAGGGAGTCGATGAGAAAGCGAGATAACATAGAACTAGTATGAATGAGTGATCAATGGTCAGCATAGACAGGGAGGGCCGAAGGGCCGGTTTCCATGCTGTATCTTTCAGTCAATTAAATGAACTCCCAGGACTGAGGCAGACAGTAAAGTCTGTGGATTTGTCCCTCCAAAGCCTACTAAGACTAATTCATCAGATCACAAAATGGCGCAAAGCTGAATGGACAACTTTGGAAGTGGCGAGAGATGAATGACAAAAGCATTTAAGTTGGGGATCAACAAGACCCGAAATAGAGTCTTGGTGATCATGGATCTTGGTGGCTTGGAGGAAATAACAACAGTAAAGAGGGGTGAGCCAGAAAGGCTATGATGGTTTGGAAAGTAAGGCTAAAGCCAGCGTAGATAAGCAAACCAAGGGTGGATCATGTTTGGAGTTGGGTCACAGCAGTACAGTCCAGGGTGATGTTTGCTTTGAGAAGAACAATGGATGTCAGCAGGAGACATTAGGAACAGTTCGCTGCGGACAAACATGGACATGGACGAGGGTTTCAGGAGCAGATGAGCTAAGGCTTGGCATAGAGCCAGGAGATTGTCTGGAGATGGGAATGGGAATTTGTAGAAGAAACTATTCACAGGGGTGGCACAGTGACAGCAGTAGAGTTCGACACAGCACTTCGGGTTTGATCTTGACTACAGATGCTGTGCGTATGAAGTTTGTATGTTCTCCCTGTGACCATGTGGGGTTTCTCTGGATGCTCCAGATTCCTCCCACACTCCAAAGACATGTAGGTTTGTAGGGTAATTGGCTTCTGTAAATTGCCCTGAGTGTATTAGATAGAACTAGCGTACGGATGATCGCTGTTCAGTGTGATCTCAGTGGGCCAATGGGCCTGTTTCCACTCTATCTCCAAAACTAAAAACTGAAACAAAAGATCTAAGACTCTAAAGACCAGTTGACTGTTGCTTCAGTGTTGAATTATAACTCACCTGTTCTTGTTAGTCAAAGGTTGGGTTTTGCCATTTGGAATGACTTCAACACACTGCTTGTCCCAGGGCAACTACAAAACAAAAGATCCGGTTACTAATTGTGTTAGCTTTTGGGCCTAAGTTTACTTAATGCTAATAGCTAACAGTAAGTGATTCCAAAAGTGTAAAGGAAACATTTTAAGGATGTTTAAAATTTAAGTTAGGGACAGGAACAGTACTTGAGGATATGCGTCCATAAACAATGATTAGGATGTGGCTTGATTTCATTCAGGGTGACAAAGCCTTGAGGGCTCACTGGGCAGCCACATTGGCACAGTGGTAGAGTTGCTGCCTCACAAACCCAGAGACCCGGTGCTTGTCTGTGCAGAGTTTGTACATTCTCCCTGTGACCTGCTTGGGTTTTCTCCAAGATCTTCGGTTTCCTCCTCCATTGGTGGAGCGGGAGTGGGGGGGGGGGAGAGAGAAGGACGAGTCCTGTCCCGTCCCAGTGCGGGGATGTTCAGTGCGGTGGGTAGACAGCGGCGGCACTCCCACTGATGGCCCTCGGGAGGCCAGAGCATGTTGCTGCGCCGATGCCACTGGACTCTGGGTGGCGTGGGGAAGGCGCTAAGCCGGCCGGGGAGAGGAGGGGGGGATGGGGGAACCCAGGGCAGGCTCAGGCCTCGACCTCTGCCAACGCCCAGCCTCACCGCCGCTGCTGCTGTTGCCTTTCCCCTTGGCCCACATCAGGCTCACAGTTACCTGCTCATGTCAAGGCCCAGGCCCTGGCTCCGGCTGCTTCCCCTGGCACCAGGCCTGGCTCTCCCGCCACTACAGAGCCGTCAAACCAGCCCCCAAGAGACAAGTGCTTCATGGAGGTCCAGCAGGGGTAGGCCATTTAGAACTGAGATGAGGAAAAACTTTTTCAGTCAGAGAGTTGTGAATCTGTGGAATTCTCTGCCTCAGAAGGCAGTGGAGGCCAATTCTCTGAATGCATTCAAGAGAGAGCTGGATAGAGTTCTTAAGGATAGCGGAGTCAGGGGGTATGGGGAGAATGCAAGAACGGGGTACTGATTGAGAATGATCAGCCATGATCACATTGAATGGCGTTGCTGGCTCGTAGGGCCGAATGGCCTCCTCCTGCACCTATTGTCTATTGTCTATAGCAGAAGATGGATGACGTTTCAGGTCGAGACCCTTCGGAAGGGTAGGAAAATAAAACTGCAGGTGCTGGTTTAAATCGAAGGAAGACACAAAATGCTGGAGTAACTCAGCGGGTCAGGCAGCATCTCTGGAGAGAAGGAATGGGTGAAGTTTCGGGTTGAAACCTTCTGCCTTTGGAAGGGTCTCGACCCGAAACGTCACCCATTCCTTCTCACCCGAGATGCTGCCTGACCCGCTGCGTTACTCCAGCATTTTGTGTCTACTTCCGGACACTGTAGGCCCAGACGATGTGTTGTTGCAACAGTAATCCTCCTCAGTACTCCTCAGAAAGCTAATGGCTTGTTGGCCTTCATTGCGAGAGGATTTGAGTTTAGGAGCAAGGAGGTCCTACTGCAGTTGTACAGGGCCCTGGTGAGACCGCACCTGTAGTATTGTGTGCAGTTTTGGTCTCCTAATTTGAGGAAGGACATTCTTGCTATTGAGGGAGTGAAGCATAGGTTCACCAAGTTAATTTCTGGGATGGCGGGACCGACATATGATGAAAGAATTAATCGACTGGGCTTATATTCACTGAAATTTAGAAGGACGAGAGGGGATCTTATAGAAATATAAACTTCTCAAGGGATTGGACAGGCTAGATGCAGGAAAAATGCTCCCCATGTTGGGAGAGTCCAGAACCAGGGGTCACAGTTTAAGAATAAAGGGTCGGCCTTTTAGGACTGAGATGAGACAAAACCTTTTCACCCAGAGCACCCGGAGAAAATCTGAGGAATTCTCTGCCACAGAAGGCAGTGGAGGCCAATTCACTGGATGTATTCAAGAGAGAGTTAGATATAGCTCTTAGGGTTAACGGAATCAAGGGATTTGAGGAGAAAGCAGGAAGAGGGTACTGATTCTGGATGATCAGCCATGATCATATTGAATGGCGGTGCTGGCTTGAAAGGCCAAATGGCCTACTCCTGCACCAATTTTCTATGTTTCTAGAAACAGTGATGCAGTGGTAGAGTTGCTGCCTTACAACGTCAGTGACCCGGGTTCGATCCTGACGACAGCTGCTGCGTCTGTACGGAGTTTGTACGTTCTCCCCGTGACCTGCATGTGTTTTCTCCGGGTGCTTTGGTTTCCTCCCACATTCTGAAGACGTTTAGGTTTGTAGGTTAATTGGCTTCTACAAAATGTCCCCAGTGTGTAGGGTAGAACTAGTATTGTACAAGGTGATCATTGGTCAGCAAAGATTTGATGGGCCGAAGGGCCTGTTTCAAAGCTGTATCACTAGAATTGAAAAAAGGATCCGCAGGTTCGTACATTTTGACTTTCCATGGTATCTCGGTACACATGACAATAATAATAAACCTAAATCCAAACCTAAACCTGCAAACACATCTATAATTCAAGTAATGCACAGACCCAAAAAATCCAAACTGCCAGACATGAAGTCTGACTATCTTCTCTGGTCTGACGAGAACAAGCCCCATGTGCAAACATACATGTCAGGGACATTGACTTCTTGATCTCCCACAGATCACATACCACTCCAATGATCGCCATTTCTACCATTGAAGTTAGTATTGAGTTGTAAGAAGGAAAAGACCGTGACTCGTCGTGCTGTCTCTGAACCCCTTTGTCAAAGCCTCTGCATTTAGATCTCAAGCTTAGCAATTCCACCTCCAATATAGTTGCTCTGTGAGACCATGCCTCCCCTTTTATATGCTGCAACTTGCTCGGCCTATCAGTAGGCAAAAGCAGTTAATCTTGTCCCACTCAGCTATTTTAATGTTCTTGGAAAAGGGGACCACATTTTGTCTTCCAGTCATCTGGTACCTCACTTGTGGCCAGTGAAGGTTTAAAACTGTCAGTGGCTCAATGATCTTTTCCCATAGATGCAAGAGACTGAGAGAACATTTGTGCCCAAACAGCATCCCCACTTTATCAGACAGTTGCAGATTCCTCATTCATTTCAGGGTCAATTCAACAGAGCAGTGTTGAAATTCCTGCTTCTTATTTCTCCAGCCTGCTTCAATCTCTGTAAGTAAATGCGTGCACAAGAGCCACAATTTACTAAACTCTAGACCTAACTTTAAAGATGCAGCCCAGAAACAGGCCATTCGGCCCACCGTGTCTGTGCCCACGCCAATTAGCCTGTACATCTTTGGAGAGCATGAGAAAACCGGTGAACCCTGGAGAAAACCGGTGAACCCTGGAGAAAACCTACGGAGGACAGTCTATTGTAAGAGGAGTTGAGTATAGGAGCAAAGAGGTCCTTCTGCAGTTGTATATGGCCCTAGTGAGACTGCACCTGGAGTACTGTGTGCAGTTTTGGTCTCCAAATTTGAGGAAGGATATTCTTGCTATTGAGGGTGTGCAGCGTAGGTTTACTAGGTTAATTCCCGGAATGGCGGGACTGTCGTATGTTGAAAGACTGGAGCGGCTAGGCTTGTATACACTGGAATTTAGAAGAATGAGAGGGGATCTTATCGAAACATATAAGATTATTAAGGGGTTGGACACGTTTGAGGCAGGAAACATGTTCCCAATGTTGGGGGAGTCCAGAACCAGGGGTCACAGTTTAAGAATAAGGGGTAGGCCATTTAGAACGGAGATGAGGAAAACCTTTTTCAGTCAGAGAGTTGTAAATCTATGGAATTCACTGCCTCAGAAGGCAGTGGAGGCCAAGTCTCTGAATGCATTCAAGAGAGAGCTAGATAGAGCTCTTACGGATAGTGGAGTCAGGGGGTATGGGGAGAAGCCAGGAACGGGGTACTGATTGAGAATGATCAGCCATGATCACATTGAATGGTGGTGCTGGCTCGAAGGGCCAAATGGCCTACTCCTGCACCTATTGTCTATTGACAGGGGAGATAGGACAAACTCCGTACAGCCAATACCCGCAGTCAGGATCAAACCCGGGTCTCTGGTGCTGTAGAGCAGCAACACTACCGCTGCACCACCGTGCTGCCCTTTTGCTTTAAGTATTTACCTATCTAAACATCATCTATGAATTATGAACAGAGTCCTAAATTGCTTGAGTTAAAAGTACAGAGTTGCTTTCACCGTGCACCTTAAGCACTTCTTGATTATCTAAAGTGTGTCAAGGGTTATGGGGAGAAGGCAGGAGAGTGGGGTTGAGAGGGAAAGATAAATTAGCCATGATTGAATAGCGGAGTAGACTCGATGGGCCAAATGGTCCACATCTGTTCCTAAGATTTATGAACTTAATGGCTGAAATAAGATTTCATTGATGTCAAATGAGCCTCATTCTTGAACCCAAACATGTGGCATTGATGTCTGTACAGCATATGGAAACAATTCTTTCACAATTGTGCATAAGCATTGTAGATCTGCTCCAATACACCATGGCTAAAATACATTATCTTTTACTCACCGTACAGCAAAGGTCAAGCTCATCAACATTGTCATAGTCCAAAATACTTTTCAGATATCTGGAAACAACCAAGAAGAGAAAGAAAAACACTTAGTAAATTCTGAGGACCTGAGCTACAGGGAGAGAGGTTGGGCAGGAAAGGATTTTGTTCCTTGAAGCGCAGGAGGCTGATCTTATAGAGATGCACAAAATCATGAGAGGAATAGATATGGTGAATGCACAGGGTCGATTACCCAGGGTAGGCAAATCAGCATCAAAGGAGATATGTTTAGGATGAGAGGGGAAAGATTTAATAAGAATCTGCAAGGCAAGTTTTTTTCACACAGAGGGATGGTGGGTGTATAGAAAAAGCGGCCTGAGGAGATTGTTGAGGCAAATACTGTTGCAAAATCTAAGACATCAGGAGAGGTACGTGAATAGGAAAGGTAGAGAAGTATATGGGCTAAACGCGGGCAATTGGAACCAGTTTAGTTGGGACATCTTGGTTGGCATGGACGAGTTGGGTCAAAAGTTCAGTTTCCCTGCTGTATGACTCGATGACTATGTTACACAAATTGGAAGTTGCACTGGAACTGTAGAAATGGAGCCTCGTTTAGTTCAGTTGATTATTGTCACGTGTACTGAGATACAATGGAAATATTGTTGTTGTGTGCCACCCAGCAGACCTCCCAACATTTCATTTTATAAATCCAGAATTTTACATCAAAGTTCATAATATGGCGCGCAATGCAACTTTTCGGTTAAAAAAAAAGTATGCACGCCAAATGCGCATACGTGTTGCGCTACATTCACGGTATTATTGCCAACAGTCTGTAGTTCTTGGACTACATGTACAATGTCAGGCCTATCATGACTATATCCTAATATTCTACTATTATAGAAAGGTTATTGAACAGAAATACTTTTTACAACAAAGAAAAAATTGTTTTGTTTTGTTTTTTCTATTTTGCTTTTTCCTTACACATCCCAATTCTCTTGGTATTTAATAAAAGAACAACGGTCATAAAATGTATGACTAAGTTATGAAGAAAGAGTTTCATTTTAAAAAACTGCACATACCTAATTTAATTGAAGACATGCTTACTCCCGTGGTCTTCAACAGCAAATCACAACGGTCCATGTCCCCCCCAACCCTACTCCCCCCAACCCCCACCTCCCCTACCGCTCCCCTCCACATCCACTCCCCCACTCCCCAAATTCGGAAGGGTTGGGAGGTCTGCATCCAGTCAAAGAAAATACTATACATGTTTACAATCAAGCCGTCCACATTGTACATATACAGGATAAAGGGTACAACATTAGTGTAAGGTAAGGTCTGATACAAGATAGTTCAAAGGACTCCAATGAGGTAGATGCGAGGTCAGGACCGCCCTCTAGCTGGTGTGAGGGAGGTTCAGTTGCCTGATAACAGCTGGGGAATGAAACTGTCTCTGAATCTAGAGGTGTGCATCTTCAAACTTCTGTACCCCTTGCCTGATGGGAGAGGGGAGAAGAGGGAGTGAACGGAACTCAAGTGTACAAGTGCCGGAGTAGCTCAATGGGTCAGGCAGCATCTCTGGAGGACATGGCTGTACATTTCCTCCACTGATGCTGCGGTGATGTTGCGAGTTACTGGTTGCTGCCGAGTCACAGCCGGACGATGCTGAGACAGTGAGCTTTAGCACAACTATAATGACTTACGTTTGAGAAAGAGAGACAAGGATTTGGCGAGCATGCCGAGTGCGATTTCTGCTGGATTACAATGCATACTCTCAGAGAGTTATTTTGGGCAGGGGATGGAAGCGGACACAGTGTAGGTGATTCCTACTCGCGTAAAAACTGACTTACGTTAGAGTTCACGGGACGTAACCCTTACACAAGTCAGGGAGTGCCTGTGCAAATACCCACTGATGTATGAACGTACTTGTAAGAATCAGGATTCATTTCCATTAGATTCTTCAGAGATGGCTTGACCATCAGTAGCTTCATAAACATTGCGAGTGGTAAAGGGATATAAACCACGCACTCGTTGTACGCAACAAGACCACACAATATTCCAAGCAGGAAGTAGTTCTTCATGGGGACGTTGACCTAAAATGAAGATGGCAAACAGAACCAAAACACATAACAGCTGATCGCCAATGACACAACGTGGAAAATATTTGACTCTTTAAACATGTATTGGTGAGTTTGCATTTTTATAAGGCTATTCTCACGTTACAATCTTCAACCCAGTTTGCTGCTTAAAGCAAATCCAAGGTAGCACATCAAAGACATTCCAACGTAGAAAATTAACAACATTGCTGGGGTTATCCTAGAATGAGGAAGATTGTGCATGGGCATTGTTTGAAAGGTTTTTAGATCTAGTCTCTTTACGCTTCGGAGGTTCCATGGAGGTATTTGAGGCAGATAGCAACATAGAAAAATAGGTGCAGGAGGCCATTCGGCCTTTCGAGCCAACACCGCCATTCATTGTTATCATCACTGATCATCCACAATCAGTAACCTGTGCCCAACCTCTCCCCATATCCCTTGATTCCACTAGCCCCCAATATACTATAGCAATGTTTAAGAAACATTTAGACAGATACATGGATAGGATAGGTTTAGAGGGATATGGGTCAAATGCAGGTAGGTGGGACTATTGTAGATGGGACATGTTGGTCGGCCTGGGCAAGTTGGGTCGAAGGGCCTGCTTCCACGCTGTATGACTCTATTCTGCATTATGTTCAGTTTTTGACTTACAACTTCTGATGAGGTGATGTTTGTGTCAGGAGTCCCCATTAGAAAATCAAGATGATCAGGTTGCTATGCCTTCAATCTTCATAATCTATAACTCCATGTGAAGTCATCTAATGAATGGTTTAGCGAGTGGAGCCATAGACAAAGACAATATATTTTGACAAGGTCTAGGTTTGGGCTTAAGTTCAGAGATACAGCATGGAAACAGGCCCTTTGGCCCACCGAGTCCATGCCAACCAGCGATTACCCATACACATTGGGCAATTATTTACAGAAGCCAATTAACTGACAAACCTCCATGTCGTTGGAATGTGGGAGGAACCTGGAGCACCCAGAGAAAACCCACAGGGTCACAGGGAGAACGTACAAACATTGTACAGACATGGGTCTCTGACCCTGTGAGACAACAACTCTACTGCTGAGCCAGTGTTGCCCAAAGTTTCTTGCTTATCCATGATTTAAGCTGATTAGACAGTTTAGAAACACCACAGGAGTTATGGAGGTGTTGGCAATGTGATCTTATGGAATGTAATACGACCTTTGATGGTGCTGAGGAGAGATTGTTGGTTGTGTAAGATCTATCAGTGTGAACTGTTGCACTGTTTTACTTCATAAATTAACATACTCACCCGAGAAGGAAACCAAATAGTTCTGAAATCCTGAAAATAAATAAACATCTTTGAATCTGGCTGTATCAGCTCTTGAAAAACAAATTTGAAGAATTCCTTTCTCATAGCTCTCGGATGGACGTCAGGCTCCCCTTCAAATGTCACCTAAAGAAATGAACCAAATGCATGTGTAGAAAAATTATTACAAAGATACTTTGGTTTAGTTTTATTTTGTTTAGAGATACAGCGTGGAAACAGGCCCTTCAGTCCACCGAGTCCACGCTGACCAGCGATCACCCAGTGCACTAACAAATCCCAGACACGCTAGGGACAATTTACAATTTTTAACGAAGCCAATTAGCCTACAAACCTGTACGTCTTTGGAGGATGGGAGGAAACTGTAGCACCTGGAGAAAACCCACACAGGTCACAGGGAGAGTGTACAAACTCCATACAGACAGAATCTCTGAAGAATCAAGGGTGTTTCACCTAAAATAAAATCTTTCCAAGGATGCTGCTTGATTTGCTTAGTAGTTTGTCAGTAGTCACCTGATAGTTTGTCTTTTACTGGCACCACAGTATTCACAGACGTTTTAAAATTAATTCAAATTCTGATGGTGGCTCTGTGACTTCATAGTTAATGATTTCTCCTTTTGATCGATTGATTGAAAGATGCAGAATGGAAACATGTCCTTCAGCCCACTGAGTCCACACCGACCATCGATCAAAAGTTATCCCACTTTCTTATCCACTCCCTACACATTAGGGGCAGTTCTACAGAAGCCAATTAACCTACAAACCCTCCTTCTGAAAAAGGGACACAACCCAAAACGTGCATGGGCTTAACGGAGCAAAATCGTGGTCTTTGCAATGTGGGAAGAAACTGGAGCACCCAAAGGAAATCCACACGGTCACACGGAGAACATGGAAACTCCACACACAGCACCCAAAGTTAGGATCAAACCCGGGTCTCTGGCGCTGTGAAGCAGCAACTCTTTGCCAACTGTGCCGCCTGTGTTTTTGTTCAGTAACATAACAATGCTTGTAGTTCAGCCAAAACAATTCATGATTCTTTGTGTATTAAATAGACTTTGTTTACCCTAAGTTCTTTATGTAGATCGGCACTCTCCACCGTGCTCAATTTTGCAAATGTATCAGCAACTAAGTTTTCGCGCTTAACCATCAATGCGAGCACGGTATCTCTGGGTGATTCTGGGTTTCCGGCCAGCAAGTTGCGGTGTGTGAAGCGAATAACTTCCAAAGCTTTTATCTAAGCATCAGAGGTTGAAAAGGAGATAGACAGCACACATTATCATAACATTAAATAAAGCATTGAACATACTAATACTGAAGCTACAATCATCAATCCGTGCAATAAAGGGATTAAAAATATTAAGGGCAGGAATTGATGGTAAATGATTGAGAAGTGACGTACTTCAGGGTCAGTACTGGATCCTCCACTTTTATAAACATAATAGTGACTTAACTCTGGACCTGCAACGCAGAAACCTATGTATGGATTGTATAGGAGGGATTAACACCATAGACATAAAATGCTGGAGTAACTCAGTGGGTCAGGCAACATCTCTGGAGAAAAGGGAAATGTGACTTTTCAGAAGAAGGGTATAGACCCTGGTTGTTGCGAACTCGATGGGCTGAAGGGCATGTTTGCATGCTGTATCTCTAAACTAATCTAAAGTATGCCCTCTTGTCTTTAACATTTCCACCCTGGGGGAAAAAGGTTCTGACTGTCTATCCTATCTACGCCTCTCATAATTTCATCCACTTCTAGCAAGATGCCCCTCAGCCTCTGACGCTCCAGAGGAAACAATCCAAATGTGTCCAAGCCTCTCCTTGTAGTTAATATTCTCTAATCCAAGCAGGTCTGAAGAAGGGTTTCAACCTGAAACGTCACCCATTCCTTTTCCCCAAAGATGCTGCTTGACCTGCTGAGTTACTCCAGCATTCTATGCCATTTTAAAATCGTTCGCAACAAAGCTTGTAATAAGAGGTTGGGCAGCCTTGGATTGGTCAGGGCGTGGAGTACAAGAGTCAGGAAGAAACGTTACAGGTTGATAGGACTTTGGTTAAGTCGCATTTGGAGTATTTTGGGCAGTTCTGGTCATCCCATTACAGGAAGGATGTGAGGCTTTGGAAAGGGAGCAAAAGTGGTTTGCCAGAATGTTGCCTGGAAGAGAGGGCATTAACTGCAATAAGAGCTTGGGCAGCCTTGGATTGTTTTTTCTGGAGCATTGGAGGCTGAGGTGAGAACTGATATACAAGTATGAGAGGCATAGACAGTTAGAATCTTATCCCCAGGGTGGAAATATCTAAGACCAGCAGACATAATTTTAAGATGAATGGGGTAAAGCTTAAAGGAGATGCGCGGGGTAAGATTTTCCACACAGATGGTGACAAGTGCCTGGAAAGCGCTGCTAAGGTTGTTAGTGAAGGCAGGTACGATAGTGGCATTTAAGAGACTTTTAAGATGGGCACATGGATGTGCAGGGTATGGAAGAGTACGTGTTATTTGCAGGCAGAGAAGATTGGTTTAACTTGACATCATGTTCGGCACAGACACTGTGGGCTGAAGGGCCTGTTCATGTGCTATACTCTTCCATTTCCTATGTTCTATAAACTAGGGAGGACAGTTGTCGGCAAGAATATACGGCTGGTTGAAAAAGTGGATGGAATTTTAATGCATTTAGATACCATATAGGATCAATAGCAAAATTCTAGACATGCAGGAACAAAGGGTTCATGTGTGTATAAATCCGTGAAACAGGCATGACAAGAGAATTATGATTAAAGCATTTAAGATCCTCTGCTTCATAAATTGAGTTGAATAAACACCGAGGTGTGGATGTGAAACAGCGGGAAGATAGTGTGCAGGGCAGCGAGCAAGACAATGTGCATGCACTGACGATTATTCACCAGGACAGGAAGGGGCAGTGATTAATGCAATGTGTAGGCATTGATGGGATAGTGCGCAGGACAACAAGGAACATTGATGGGGCAGTGACTGGGGCAATAAAAACTGGGCTCCCTCAATCACCTATATTCCTGCATGACTGGTTTAGGGAGATTGGCGAGTGCAAGGAGCAAAGGGAAGTAATTTTGTGGTGGTAAACAACATTTGTTTCTGTAATTAAATGGCCCTTCACACTTCATCGGAGTATTATCAAACCAAATTTGGCACTAATATTTAGGACTGGCGGCATCATTCAGAGGGTGGTAGGTTTATGAAATGAGCTGCCAGAGAAGGTATTTAAGGAAGGAACAATAACAACATATAAAAGACAACTTGGGCAAAGACATGGAGAAGAAAGGTTTAGAAAGATATATAGACCAAATGGGACTAGCTTAGATGCACATTTTGGTCGGCATGGATGTGCTGGGCCAAACGGCCTGTTTCTGTGCGGTATAACTCTATGACTGTACCAAAGACGTACAGGTATGTAGGTTAATTGGCTGGGTAAATGTAAAAATTGTCCCTAGTGGGTGTAGGATAGTGTTAATGTGCGGGGATCACTGGGCGGCACGGACTTGGAGGGCCAAAAAGGCCTGTTTCCGACTGTATATATATGATGATGAAGATGATATACCAGTGCTGGTGACCACAATCTTGGACAAAGAGACTGGTTTTGAGGAGCACCTTTGAGGAAGACAGGGAGGCAGAGAATCTTAAAATCACTTTGAAATCATAGATTTTGCCCCATACCCATCGAGTTCTTTACCTGCATCCTCATATTTGAATCTTCGGAAAGTATCCGAGTCTTGGTAGATAGATCAAGGATGAATGGATAGGGGAAAAAAAAACGTACAATATCGGGCTTTTCCAGGTGATTGCCATGTAAGATAAAACAAAAAGCAGAAGTGTTATTGTGATATTCACAGGTGGCACATCCCTGCAAAATAGTAGCAAGCCATTTGGCCCATTGAAAGTGTGCTGTGAGGGAGATGCTGTCAGATGGATCTTAACAGAGAGTCCATGCCATCTCAGAAAAATCCCACCAAACCTGTTTAACTGAGTATTTCCCTGTAAATGATCCCCCTCACGTGCCTGTCAACTGCCAGCATGAGGGGCACTTGACAGTGTTTAACTGACTTGTGAACTAACATGTTTTCTGGATGTGGGAAGGAAGTGCTTGGTGGAAACCCACATGCTCCCAGGGAGAACCTGCCAACTACACACCGACTGCACCAGAGGTCAGGATCAAACTTGAGCAGCTTCAGCAGTGAGGTTTAGGTTTAACATTGTCATGCGTACCATCAGGCAGGAGGTGCAGAAGTCTGAAGGAGCGGTCCAGGCTTCTGCGGCCTCTGCCCGTTAGTATCAGTGAGAAGAAGGCATGAGTTTGCCTCTTCTCATAAGGGCGAACATTTCAGTGTCTTAAGTTGCAGGAACAACTACTTTCCTGCAACTATCAGGTTCTTGTACTGACCCACATAGCCCTAATCCCATCTTGAAAAGAGAACACTTTGGAAAACCTCTTGCACGGCGAGAGAGTTGTGTTTTTTCTTCTAATTATGTTTGTTTTTGCATGACTTGTCTTTTTAGTCTTCTTTCGTCGAGATATTTTCTGTGTATTATATGCACATTGTGTTTTTGTGGGTTTACCCGAGTCTATGTGCCTGTTACCGCTCCAAGCAAGATTATATGCACATTGTGTTTTTGTGGGTTTACCCGAGTCTATGTGACTGTTACCGCTCCAAGCAAGATTTTTCATTGCACCTGTACCTCACGGTACTGGTTTGCATGACAAATAAAACATCAGAAGTAAGACGGCAGCATGGTAGTACTGCAGCACAGTGGCAGAGAAATTGCCAGCAATAACTATTAAGCAAGTACAAACTTCGGTCTTAATTCAGAAGCGAGCAGTTCAGAGGGTGTTGTTCGAAACTTACCAGTTGGCCTCCTACAAATGGAAACAGGGCCTCTAGATTGATGTAGAATTTGCTTACTGGAATGCCATTTTCGGACTTGCTATTTGCCTAAGGTGAAATACAGACAAAAAAAATTTGTGACACCTGTTTTATGCTTTAGCTGATGTCTAACATGATACTTCTGCTCCATTTAGGGATGGCACAGTGGTGCAGCGGTAGATTTGCACCTTTACAGCTCCAGAAACCCACCTTCAATCCTGACTGTGGTCCTGGTGCTGTCTGTACGAGTTATTACGTTTCCTGCAGGTGCTCCAGTTTCCACCCACTCTCCAAAGATGCGCAAGTTTGTAGGTGAATTGGCTTTGGTAAAGATTATAAATTGTCCCTAGTGTGTAGGATAGTGCTAGTGTGTGGGGGTGATCGCTGGTCGGTGCGGACTCGGTGGGCTGAAGGGCCTGTTTCCACATTGTATCTCTAAAGTCTAAAGTTTTGCTCTATTTATGACACTTACTTTGTAAACCAACTCCAGTACGTCCAGAACCTCTTTTAGAACAATTGGACATTCGTGAAACTGGTGGTGCTGGGTTATCAGTTGGGATTCAAGAAGTTGAAACAATTTGGTCATCTGGACCAGTATGTTCTTTATCATTTGGACCAGTACGTTCAGGTTGGACGGTTTCAGGATCGACCAGTATTTTCCTAATGGTTAAAAAGAAAACACATAATTGGCGACTCTCAAATTAATAAGGCAGGGAACATTCACGGAATATGTATACAATAATTATTATTAGAATCGTTGACAGGAACATCCTTCTTTACCACTCCTGCAAGAGTTGAATCTAGAACTTTCAATAATTAAATAATTCTTCAGGGCATCACTGGTGGGCCAGCATTTAATACCCATTTCTTCAGGAAGAGATAGTGATCCACATCATTGACTTCTCCAATTTTAACAACCCTCCTTCCACCTCTCTTTCCTGTTCCCCCATCCCGTGCAAAACGTTACCACCACTCTTTCCTCCTCTTTCTCCCCACCGTCCCGTTTCATTGTGCAAGTCCCAAAACTGTTGAAGGTGCTTTATTTATTAAATACATTTAACAAAGTCACCAGCGAGTGCCTTCCACGTCACAAGACCATTTCCAACAGTGCTACGCCCTCTGCTGTGTATCTTGGGTTCTGTCATTAGTTCCAATACCCATCGCTATTTCCACTGATGCACATACCATTAACACATCGTTCCCTCACCTTTGTTCCGTTACGTGCGAAACTCCAAAGATGCTCGCTCAGTTAACATACTCATTGTCCTTACCTTAGCTCATTGTGGCACTCAGAAACCGCCAGCCGGAAACCACTATTGAGCACAATCACTATTATCCATTTATCCTGTTGGGCCAGATTGCGATCTAGTGTCGGGATTATTAACATATTAATTATCCTTACCCATAAGTGCGGAGCCAAGAAGTCTCGACCTTTGTGTAATGTAAAAGTAGAGTATAGGTCCGGTAAATAACATATCAATCTACCTCACCCGTGTTTATTCACAAAATGCTGGAGTAACTCAGCAGGTCAGGCAGCATCTCGGGAGAGATGGAATGGGCGATGTTTCGGGTCGAGACCCTTCTTCAGACTGAAGAAGGATCTCGAACTTCTCTCCCGAGATGCTGCCTGACCTGCTAAGTTACTCCAGCATTTTGTGAATAAATACCTTCGATTTGTACCAGCATCTGCAGTTATTTTCTTATACTACCTCACCCGTGTACTTCCTTAGCAATTATCTTTTTGGTGTATAAATGCTTTGTTATAATGACTCAATTTTAGAGTTGTATAAGAAAATAACTGCAGATGCTGGTACAGATCTAAGGTATTTATTCACAAAATGCTGGAGTACCTCAGCAGGTCAGGCAGCACCTCAGGAGAGAAGGAATGGGTTTTTTTTTTTTTTTTTTAATATCAAAAAATACTTTATTCAAGTTATAAATATCATTTACAAAACATCATTTTTAAAACAAACCCATCCGACATTCCCGGAGGTTACATATTCAATACAGGCATTTACTTAGACCTTTACATACATTTACATACATATCCCTTATTTGGAGGGGCGTCTCTCTCCACCACACCCTGCCCCCCATGTCCAGCAGCGGAAGGACCCTAGACTGTGGTCCTCCCCCACAGGGCCTTGGCGTTGGCTGCACCGAGCTTCAGAGCGTCCCTCAGCACGTACTCCTGCAGTCTGCAGTGGGCCAGTCGGCAACATTCCTTGACGGACAGCTCGCTCCGCTGGGAGGTCAACAAGGATCGGGCAGACCAAAGGGCGTCTTTCACCGAGTTGATGACCTTCCAGCAGCACTCGATGTCAGTCTCGGAATGCGTCCCTGGGAACAGTCCGTAGAGCACAGAGTCCTCTGTGACGGAGCTGCTCGGAATGAATCGTGACAGGGACCCCTGCAGACCTCTCCAGACTCTCCTGGCAAATCCACACTCTTTGAAGAGGTGGGCCACCGTTTCCTCTCCGTAGCAGCCGTCCCGAGGGCAGCGTGCGCTGGTAGTGAGGTTCCGGCGGTGCAGGAAGGATCTGACTGGGAGGGCTCCCCTCACCGCCAGCCAAGCCAGGTCTTGGTGCTTGTTGGTGAGTACTGGCGATGAGGCATTTTGCCAGACAAGCTGGGCTGTCTGTTCTGGGAACCACGCCACAGGATCCATGGAGTCATTCCCCTGCAGTGCCTGCAGGACGTTCCGTGCTGACCACTGCCCGATGGACTTGTGGTCAAAGGTGTTGGTCCGGAAGAACCTGTCCACAAACGACAGATGGTTCGGCAATGTCCAGCTGACTGGCACATTGCGTGGCATCTGCGCCAGGCGACGTTTCGGGTCGAGACCCTTCTTCAGACTGATGTCAGGGGGGCGGGACAAAGGAGGGATATAGGTGGAGACAGGAAGATAGAGGGATATCTGGGAAGGAGGGGAAGAGAGGGACAGAGGAACTATCTAAAGTTGGAGAAGTCGATGTTCATACCACTGGGCTGCAAGCTGCCCAGGCGAAATATGAGGTGCTGTTCCTCCAATTTCCGGTGGGCCTCACTATGGCACTGGAGGAGGCCCATGACAGAAAGGTCAGACTGGGAATGGGAGGGGGAGTTGAAGTGCTCGGCCACCGGGAGATCAGTTTGGTCAATGCGAAGCGATCGCCGAGCCTGCGCTTGGTTTCGCCGATGTAAATAAGTTGACATCTAGAGCAGCGGATGCAATAGATGAGGTTGGAGGAGCTGCAGGTGAACCTTTGTCTCACCTGGAAAGACTGTTTGGGTCCTTGGATGGAGTTGAGGGGGGAGGTAAAGGGGACAGGTGTTGCATCTCGTGCGGTTGCAGGGGAAAGTGCCCGGGAATGGGGTGGTTTTCGCAGCCTTTGACTGTGACACTCTGTCCTTGTGCAAGTAAAATAAACTCATGGCTGATGATTAATCAAGGCGTCCACATGTCTTACTGAAGAGTTTGACTTTGACCAACTATAGCCCACCCTCTGGCTTTACATCCACTGCTTATACAACATCCTTTTGCCTCCTTTTCACTTCCAGCCCAAGTCCTCCCAAATGCCAATCAACACCCCCCCCAACCTGTTTCCACCTATCACTTGCCAGACTTTATTTCACCCCACCTCTTTTCCAGCCTTTTCCCCCCACTACAGTCTGAGGCAGGATCCTGACCTGAAACGTCACCTAGACCATCCACAGATGCTGCCTGACCTGTTGAGTTGCTCCATCATTGTGTATTTTGCTCAAGATTCCAGCATTGGCAGTTTCTTGTGTCTCCTTGGACTGCTACACTTCTCGTTGGAAAAGATATTCTTTACAAAGCTGTACGGTCGCACCTGCAATGATGTAGCTACGGCAAACGATTAACTACCACAGAGAGCTGATTGATCGTTGAATTTGAGATTCAGATGGGTGGTAACACAACTGAAATCAGACTTGACTGGCAAGCAAAGCAAAGCGCATTTAGAAGATAGTCCTTGGTCACCAGAACCGAATTCTAGAAGCAGAGTCCAGTAGAAGATATCTGGTACAAATATCAATGATTGGAAAAGATCCAAAACCCAAACTTCATGAAACAAATGACTCTTCAAGAAATCCTTAGGTATGTGAAGAAATCTAATAAATATATATATGAAAAACATTTTGTACCATTTCATAGATATACGTAAATAATTTTAAATATATATATTTAAATATTACCTTGGGTAATATAAAATCATCCCTGACCTGTAAAGAATTTGGCTTGATTGTATTTCTGTGCAATATTATCTCATTTGTTTCCATAACATGCAAAGATTTTCACAGTATCTCGATACACATCACTACAATAAACCTGAACCCAAACTTAAAATCCACGCCTGCTTGTGGCAGCCAAGTGATCATAACATAATTTTTTGCTACTTCGATGTGAGTTCTTCCTATTATTATGAAGAAGCATTCACCAAGCATGGGATTGTTCATTCACTAATAGGGAACGCGACCTGTGTCTAGACTGTCATGAGATGTGAGCTGGGTCAGAAGGGTCTCGACCAGAAACATCACCTATTCCT
This sequence comes from Rhinoraja longicauda, assembly GCF_053455715.1. Lineage (NCBI taxonomy): Eukaryota > Metazoa > Chordata > Chondrichthyes > Rajiformes > Arhynchobatidae > Rhinoraja > Rhinoraja longicauda. Next base: position 101,663,115 of record NC_135953.1, on the reverse strand, counting down.
TTTCTCATGAGATGCTGTCTGACCTGCTGAGTTACTCCAGCTTTTAGTGTCTATCTGTCGTGTGCTTTACCCAACTGACGATGTGTTGTTGCAGCAGTAATCCTCCTCAGTACTCCTCAGAAAGCTAATGGCTTGTTGGCCTTCATCGCGAGAGGATTTGAGTTTAGGAGCAAGGAGGTCCTACTGCAGTTGTACATGGCCCTGGTGAGACCGCACCTGTAGTATTGTGTGCAGTTTTGGTCTCCTAATTTGAGGAAGGACATTCTTGCTATTGAGGGAGTGAAGCATAGGTTCACCAAGTTAATTTCTGGGATGGCGGGACCGACATATGATGAAAGAATTAATCGACTGGGCTTATATTCACTGAAATTTAGAAGGACGAGAGGGGATCTTATAGAAATATAAACTTCTCAAGGGATTGGACAGGCTAGATGCAGGAAAAATGCTCCCCTTGTTGGGAGAGTCCAGAACCAGGGGTCACAGTTTAAGAATAAAGGGTCGGCCTTTTAGGACTGAGATGAGGCAAAACCTTTTCACCCAGAGAGTTGTGAATCTGAGGAATTCTCTGCCACAGAAGGCAGTGGAGGCCAATTCACTGGATGTATTCAGGAGAGAGTTAGATATAGCTCTTAGGGTTAACGGAATCAAGGGATTTGAGGAGAAAGCAGGAAGAGGGTACTGATTCTGGATGATCAGCCATGATCATATTGAATGGCAGTGCTGGCTTGAAAGGCCAAATGGCCTACTCATGCACCTATTTTCTATGTTTCTAGGAACAGTGATGCAGTGGTGGAGTTGCTGCCTTACAGCGTCAGTGACCCGGGTTCGATCCTGACGACAGCTGCTGCGTCTGTACGGAGTTTGTACGTTCTCCCCGTGACCTGCATGTGTTTTCTCCGGGTGCTTTGGTTTCCTCCCACATTCTGAAGACGTTTAGGTTTGTAGGTTAATTGGCTTCTACAAAATGTCCCCAGTGTGTAGGGTAGAACTAGTATTGTACAAGGTGATCATTGGTCAGCAAAGATTTGATGGGCCGAAGGGCCTGTTTCAAAGCTGTATCACTAGAATTGAAAAAAGGATCCGCAGGTTCGGACATTTTGACTTTCCATGGTATCTCGGTACACATGACAATAATAATAAACCTAAATCCAAACCTAAACCTGCAAACACATCTATAATTCAAGTAATGCACAGACCCAAAAAATCCAAACTGCCTGACATGAAGTCTGACTATCTTCTCTGGTCTGACGAGAACAAGCCCCATGTGCAAAAATACATGTCAGGGACATTGACTTCTTGATCTCCCACAGATCACATACCACTCCAATGATCGCCATTTCTACCATTGAAGTTAGTATTGAGTTGTAAGAAGGAAAAGACCGTGACTTGTCTTATAGTCTCTGAACCACTTTGTCAAAGCCTCTGCATTTAGATCTCAAGCTTAGCAATTCCACCTCCAATATGGTTGCTCTGTGAGACCATGCCTCCCCTTTTATATGCTGCAACTTGCTCGGCCTATCAGTAGGCAAAAAGTTAATCTTGTCCCACTCAGCTATTTTAATGTTCTTGGAAAAGGGGACCACATTTTGTCTTCCAGTCATCTGGTACCTCACTTGTGGCCAGTGAAGGTTTAAAACTGTCAGTGGCTCAATGATCTCTTCCCATAGATGCAAGAGACTGAGAGAACATTTCTGCCCAAACAGCATCCCCACTTTATCAGACAGTTGCAGATTCCTCATTCATTTCAGGGTCAATTCAACAGAGCAGTGTTGAAATTCCTGCTTCTTATTTCTCCAGCCTGCTTCAATCTCCATAAGTAAATACGTGCACAAGAGCCACAATTTACTAAACTCTAGACCTAACTTTAGAGATGCAGCCCAGAAACAGGCCATTTGGCCCACCGAGTCTGTGCCCACCAGCGATCACCCCATACACCAGCACTATCCTATACACTCGGGACAATTCACATTTTTTTTTACCAAAGCCAATTAACCTACAAACGTTTTGATTTTTGTGTGTGGGAGGAAACCGGAGCACCCGGAGAAAACCCAAGCAGCCAGAGGGAGAACGTATAAACTCCGTACAGCCAAAACCCAGAGTCAGGATCGAAGCCGGGTCTCTGGCACTTTAAGGCAGCAACTCTACCACTGCGCCGCCTGCCGTTCTTGGCTTGGCTCTTACCCAATGTCGTTTTTGAGGCAGGTTCCAGACATGCGATAGTTTTAACAAAGCTGGCAACCAAAGTGGGGATGTTCTTCTCAAGCTGCATTATAGAGCACTCTGGTAGAATCAAGTAGATCATCAATGCTTCTTCATCTTGGCAAGACATCCCAAGGTTTTTTGCAATTAATTTTGATGCCAAGCTTGATGTTATCTGTAAAACAAATGCTTTTTGACTTTAGTTTTAGTTTTTAGTTACAGGGTGGAAAAAAGCTTTTTGGCCCACCAAGTCCACTCTGACCAGAAATCACACGTACACTAGTTCTATCCGACACACTGGGGACAATTTACAGAAGCCGATTCATCTTCAAACTCGAACGTCTTTGGGATGTGGGAGAAAACCACGTGGACACAGGGAGAACGCACAAAATCTGTACGGACAGCACCCTGGTCAGGATCGAGCCTCAGTATCTGGCTCTGTACGGCAGCAGCTCTACCGCCGTTTCCCAACCTTAACAGTCTCACTTCCCCTCTCTTTATTTCATAGAACACAGAACAGTACAATGCAGGACAGAGTCCTATAAAGTTACAACTCTCACAGACCCATCAACTCATCTTTGAATCTTTTGTCACTAACCGACAGAAAGCAACCAATTAGCCTTTGATGTGCAAAAGAGAAATGGAGTGCCGACTGAAATACAGTCAGAGGAACCTGGATCCCTTAAATCTTAGAGGCAACACTAACTGCTGCACCAATATGCCGTCCTTGGAGCTTATCGAATACATCTCCATTAATCACCATAGTTCAAAACAAATCCATCACAGGGGTGAGACAGCCTTAATGTCAACTGCCTTACAGGATACTGAGAAAGTTAAAGATACCATTAAGGCAGAGATAATTAGATTCTTGATTGGTACGGGTGTCAGGGGCTATGCAGGAGAATGGGTTTAGGGGGGTGCAATAGATCAGCCATGATCTATTGCAGGAATAGACATCATGCGCTGAATGGCCTAATTATGCTCCGATCACTTATGACCTTATAACCTTGCAAACAACCAGCATAGTTTTAGAGATACAGCATGCAGACCTCCCAGCATTTGATTTTACAAATTCATAATTTTGATATCGAAAATTCAGAATTTTACATAAAAATTCATAATATGGCGCGTAATGCAACTTTTCAGCAACAAAAAAAAGTATGCACGCCAAATGCGCATTGCACTACATTCATGTGTGAAAAACGACTATTATTTCCAACAGTCTGTAGTTGGGACTGCATGGACAAGGTCAGGCCGATCATGAGTATATTCTGCTATTTACAGAAAGGTTATCGAACAGAGATACTTTATGCAACACAAAGAAAAGATTGTTTTGTTTTGTTTTTTCTATTTTGCTTTTTCCTTTCACATCCCAATTCTCTTGGTATTGAATAAAAGAACAATGGTCATAAAATGTATGACTAAGTTATGAAGAAAGAGTTGATATATGCGACTCGACTAAACATATGGAAGTACTTGTTGAAATAAATTTGCACATTAATTGATAATCAGCCCAAAAAGTTGGTCATTGGCTTTTCTGTTGTGTTTTATATTTTAACCACGTCTTGATTAATTAATATAGTTATATAATCTTGCACTTATATTTAATATTTACCCATTACAGTTCCACCACTGATTTTCTGGCACTCTTGGTTCCAGAGCTTTGCTGTTTTATCCAGCTGGCCAAGGAAGTCGGCTATGGGGAAAGATGTGCTGGCTCCAGCTGGGCTGGAGTTCCAGAGCCCCGGCTACAGGTTGCAAATTCAACCCACCGATCGTCCCTGGAGGTCCCGATGAGGTAGAGATTGGCTGCCTTGCCCAGCCTAGGTGCCACATTTTCGGGAAGATTTCCAGGACGCCGGGGGGATTTCTCGCAGAACCCCTAGCGACCTCTAGCGGCCCGAATCGACAAATTGCAATTACCGACTGTTTTGCGGAAAAATGTGAGGCGAAATCGGAATGGCGAAAATGAAATAAGAAATCGGAAACTTTCCGCCAAATTCGGAAGGGTTGGGAGGGGTACAGCATGGAAACAGGCCCTTCAGCCCACCAAGTCGACACTGACCATTCACATTCATAGTGGTTCTAAGTTATCCCACTTTCATCTCATAAGAGCATAATTGTCATGGTCATTGAGTCATACAGCATGGAAACAGGCTCAATAGACAATAGGTGCAGGACTAGGCCATTCGGCCCTTCGAGCTAGCACCGCCATTCAATGTGATCATGGCTGATCATTCACAATCAGTACCCCGTTCCTGCCTTCTCCTCATACCCCCTGACTCCACTATCTTTAAGAGCTCTATCTAGCTCTCTCTTTGGCCCAACTTGCCTACACCGATCAACATGTCTCATCTACACTAGTCTCACCTGCTTGTGTTCGGCCGATATCCCTCTAAAGCTATCCTATCCATGTAACTGTCTAAATGTTTCTTAAATGTTGCGATAGTACCTGCCTAAACAGCCTCCTGTAGCAGCTCATTCCATACACCCATTAAATCTTTCCCCCTTCACCTTAAACCTATGTCCCCTGGTCCTTCATTCCCCAATGATTTCCTTATTCTGACGAGGGAATGGAGAGGCGACTTGTCTGAAGTGCCTGAAGAAAGGTCCCAACTAAAAATGTTGCCTGTCCATTCCCTCCACTGATGTTGCTTGACCCAGTGAGTTCCTCCAGCACTTTATGTTTTGATCATCACAAAGGATATGTGACAAAATGTCTTTGACCTGAATGGTTAACTTTATGGCTCCATCCGGCTTAATGACTACATTCTAATAATCTAATTCCATGTAAATTATGGCAAGAATTAAATGGTTAACACGATATGTATTTTCCATGGTTATGGATGTCCAGTTTTCATACGGTGAAATCATAACCAAGTCATCCAAATGAAATGCTGCAAATGTTTACCACATCGACAATCCAGTCCTTTTCAGTAAGCTTCTTAAATATTTCTCTGGCGGATTCCAAGTCGACATTGCACTGGTCTCCATCACTGTAAGGCAAAGATTAAAACTTACCATACATCCACAACATAATATTTTACAAGGGTCAGACAGCATCTGTGGAGAAAAGGAAAAGGTGACGTTTCGGGTGAAGACTCTTCTTGGATCTCGAGCCGAAATATCACCTACTCCTTCTCTTCAGAGATGCTGTCTGAGTTACTCCAGCATTTTGTGTCTATCTTCAGTTTAAACCAGCATCTGCAGTTCCTTCCTACACATAATATTTCGCAATACAGTTAAATTAACCACTTAGAATACCATATCTTATATTTTAAATGTTCTCCAAACATATGGCATTATGGTAACACACAAAATTTTCTTTTTAATCTTGCTTGAATCTGGGTTTTTACCCAATAAAAAGTTGTATTTTCCTATAGTGGGACATGCAGTTAATAAACATTTTTTTTCATAAAGAAACTATGCCAGGTGGCTTTGCGGGTAGTGCTGCTGCCTTCCAGTGCTAGAGACCCGGCTTCGATTCTGACCTCGGGTGTTGGTTGTCAGTGTGGAGTTTGTATGTTCTCCCTGTGGTCACATAGGTTTTCTCCGGGTGCTCCAGTTTCCTCTCACATTCCAAAGATGTGTAGGTTTATAGGTTAACTGGCTTTGTAAATCGTCCCCAGTGAGTAGAACTAATGAACCAGTGATCGTTGGTCGCATGGACTAGGTGGACCGAAGGGCCCGTTTCCACGCTGTATCTCTAAAACTGAAATTCAAAAAGGAAACTTTATCTAAAACTAAACCTACAAACACATCTGTAAATTTGCCCTTTTCGTATATGGTGTGGATGAGGAAGTGGGAATAACATAGAACTCGTCTGAATGGATGATCACTGCTCAGTGTGGACTTGGTGGGCCTAAGGGCCTGATTCTATGCTGTATCTCTAAACTAAAGTCCAAGTTCAAAACAATCTGAAAAAATAATGCAAGATCACAAGTAACTTTTGCTTACTCATCAAAAGGTTAAAGTAACATTTGGCCTTCATAGCACACTTGCATTTGTCAGTCATAACAAAACTGGTGCAAGTCCCAGTCCAGGCACTTGAAATCCACACAGGGTTTACACAAGAGCGTTGTATCATGGCAGTTCTTCAGTCTCAGGCATGTGGAACATCCAGGTGTTATGCACACATCACCAAGCAATATTTTTAAACACAATCCTTCAACCATTAAAAATCAAAGTGACGTGGTCATCGGTGATTATGGGATCACTCTGTACATACACCTTCGAATACAACAGTAGCTGCTCATGATAATGGGGAATTAAACACTTTATGTAGAACAAAGAACATAGAAGAGGACAGCACAGGGACATGTCCTTCAGCCCATAATGTCCGTGGCAAACATGATGCCAATATAAACTGATTTCCTCTGCCTGCATGTGATCCATACCCCTCCATTCTCTGCACATCTACGTGCCTATCTAAAAGCCTCTTTTAAGTGCCACCATTGTATTTGTCTCCACCATCACCCCTGGCAGCACGTTTCAGGCCCCCACCACTCTTTGCCTTTTACACATCACCTTTAATCTTTGCCTCCCCACCTTAAGGATGTGGCCTGTAGTCTTTGACATTTCCCCCCTGGGAAACAGCTTCTGTCCCTCAACCCTATCTCTCCCTCTCGTAACTTTATATACTTCTACTATCTGATCTCCCCTTTGACCTCTGGCGCTCCAGAGAAAACAATCCAATTTTGTCCAACCTCTCCTTGTTGGCAGAGTAGACTTGACAGGCTGAATGGCCTTATTCTGCTTCTAGAACTTATGAACCTTTAGCTAACTTATACCCCGTCATCCAGGCGGCATTCTGATAAACCTCTTCTGCACCCTCCCCAAAGCCTCCACATCCTTCCTGTTATGGGGCCACCAAAGCTCCACACAATATTCCAAACACACCCGAACCAGTCTTTTACAGCTGTAAAGTGATTTTCTAAATGTTATACTCTATGCTCCAAGCAATTAAGGTAAGTTTACCAATCGTTAGCATGACCTGAAGATCAGTATCTCATTTTCATTCCCTCTCTCTCCATCCATTCCCCTCCCTAGTTGTCGTACTAGTTTCACTGTCGTCTTGCTGAGTTGCACTGTTTGTATCCACTCGTTATCACCTGCTTCATGGATCACAATGGAACATTGTGGGCTCCACCTTTCCCTGATTATTTTTGCTGGCTTTGATTTGTCCTTCTGCATGCCTTTCATTCATTTGTTCTATGTACCTTTTTCTATCTCTCGTTTCCCTGTCCCCTGACTCGCAGTCTGAAGAAAGGCCTTGACCCGAAACTTCACCTATTCCTTTTCTCTAGAGATGCTTCCTGACCTGCTGAGTTACTCCAGCTTTTTAAGACTATCTTTTTTTCACACCTTGAAGTGTAACAAGACTAAAATTAAAATTCTGGATGTACTTGGCAGTATCTGTGGAGAGTGAGAGAGCATTAACTTTCCAGGATAACCACCTTCTATCGTCTGAAACATTTGCTCGTTCTTTCCCCAGAAATGCTGCCTGACCTGCTGCGTAGTTTCAGCATTCTCTATTTTTATTTTGGATTTACCACATCTGCAGCTTATTGATTTTTGTTTAATAAATCCAGATTCATTAAACTGTGAAGATTTTATTCCACTCACCTTGGCTTGAGGAAGCTCCCAACGAGGCAGGACGGCGAAGAAAATATCAGATCAATTTCCCTATCATAGGAAAGACAAAAAGTGTTCAATTGCTCGTTTAATATTGTGATCTCTAAACTAAGGCAAAGAAAACTCTAGCTAAGAAAAATCTAAAACTGCCCTTCCTAAAAGTGATTTTACTTCCTGTCAATTGCAATAATTTGCAAATGTTAGCAGAGACTCTGGAAGCAGGAGAAGGATTGGTCTCGAGCAAAGCACAAAGTACTGGACTAGCTCAGCAGGTCAGGCAGCATCTCTGCAGGACATGGATAGATGATGTTTTGGGTTGGGACCCTTCTTCAGGCTGATCGTAATAGGGGGGAGAAAGTAGGAAAGGAGAAGTGGGTAGGACAAATCCTATGAAGTGATGGGTGGATACAGGTACGAGGAGTTGTGATCGGCAGATGGGATGGACAGAGGGTGGAGTTGAAAAGGAGACAAAAGTGTGTAAGTGTTGAGCAGCGGTAGAGTTGCTGCCTTACAGCACCTGAGACCCGGGTTCAATCCTGACTACAGGTGCTTTCCAACTAAAGGATTTCCAGGAGCCTGATGGAAGAAAACTGAGGGTATTGTTTGAATTGAACTATATGAAGCCATACAGCATGGAAACAGGCCCTTCGGCCCAACTAGTCATGCTGACCAAGTGCCCATCTAAGCCGGTCCCTTTCCCCACGTTTGACTCATATCCCTCTAAACGTTACTGCGTGTGCTTTCTTATTGGCAAATCAGCTCCATTAGTAATTCCAGGGTTGCGAAGTTATCACACTGGGAAAATCACAGCTGAAACGAGCTCTCCAAGCTATTTTGATCTAAAATATGTTGCCTCAAAATTTGATAGAAATAGACCAAATATTAATTTACAAATAGGTGCACGAAGAGGAAAATGTTATTAATCTATGAGGATTAATGATAAATTGAGCAGCCTTTTCAAAACCTGGGCTGTTACGTACTCAAAAGACTGAGTGGTCCTCTTCTGTGCCTTATGAATCCATTATATTATTTCTCAACAAAACAAAAGACAAGTTCTCCAGCAATTAGGCATTGAGTGACCCGCTGAAGAGAATTTACACAAGATCACAAATATTCTCAATTGTTACTTTTCACACAAAGGGAGGTGGGTCTATGCCAGAGGAGGTAGTTGAGGCAGGTACTATCCCAACGTTTAAGAGCCATTTAGACAGGAACATGGACAGGACAGGTTTAGACCAATATGGGCTAAATGCAGGCAGGTGGGAGTACTGTGGATGGCACATGTTGGTCGGTGTGGGCAAGTTGGGCCAAAGGACCTGTTTCCACACTGTCTGACTCTTGGTCCAAAAACATCTGTTGACAAAGACTTAGGACAAACCAAAAAAATATATAAACAATGCCTACTCTTCTGCATTGGTTCTTTCTTTTCCATGCCCAATGTTCATCCATCTCTCAACAATAGTTCCATCCAATGTGAGTATCTGCTCTGTCTTCTCTGTGCAGCCAAGGTCAACTTCAGGCATTGGAAGCTGAAAGAGAAAGTCAACAATTAAAGGAATCAGTCTATGAAATTGGGCATAAATGGAGAGTCGTTAAATGGATAAAAGACACAACAGCAAGCCGTTGATGATTCTTCTGAGGCTGGAAGATCTAGACCCAGGAGCTTATTCTGGAAGCACAAAACAAACTGCTGGAGGAACTCAGCGGGTCAAGCAGCAACTGTGGAAGAATAGAGATTGTCAACTTATTGGCTGTGGTCTGACAATGCGGAAGGAAAATCATGCACATAAGTAAGTGAGAGGGAAGAGTGTGGCAGGCTGGTAGGTGATAGGTGGAACCAGGAAGATATGATGAGGTGGGGGAGTGGAGGGGGGAGATCACAGACAGAGGCTGGTGAATTATAGGTGGAAACAGATAAGGGAGGGATGATGGGCAGAAGGTCCCAGAGGAGGGAAGGGATAGGAAGCAGAGGCCAGGGGAGCAGAAATCCAGGTTGATTGGTCAATGGTTCTTTATTGTCACATGTACATATGCACAGGGAAATTCCTTTTCTGTATACAGTTCAGTAAAGTATCGCCATGCCCGAGCATAATCCCCAATAAATACAAAGTGTATAGAAATAGTCCATTGAGACTGCATGCAACAGTCGCCAGGTTTTGGTGCCATTTTCAATGCCCAGTCCAGTCCACGCGCTCTGTCTTCTGGAGTGGTGCCTGATCCAGGCAAGCCCCAGGCTGCTGCCGGGCCTCCAGCCATCGCATTCGTCCAGATCGTCCAGCGAACCGTTGTTCCTCTCCTCGCATGGATGGGATAGGTTGGGTCAGAGCAGTAGTTCTTAACCAGGGGTTACTTTAGAGGGACATGGGCCAAATACAGGCAGGTGGGACTAATTTAAATGAAGCATTCGTCAGTTTGGGCAAATTGGGCCAAAAGGCTTATTTCCATGCAGTATGACTCTATGCTCCGGTTTCCTCCCACATCCCAAGGACGTGTGGGTTTGCAGGTTAATTGGCCTCTGTAAATTGCACCTAGTATGTTGGGATTGAATGCAATAGTGGAATAACATAGAACTTGTGTGAATGGGAGATTGATGGTTGGAATGGACTCAGTGGGCCGAAAGGTCTGTTTCCATGCTATGTCTTTCAATTAAACAAAAGATGGCAGTGATATCTAGCACAAAGCTCCAAGAACTTACATGCGTCTGAATAAAATTCATGTTTGCTCCTGCAAAGATCTTGTAAACGTTGGAATTTTGTGACTCTGTAAGAAACACAAGTTAGGTAAAACAATTATATTTGGAACTTCACACATGCATCCAATTTTTAAAAATATTTCCTTACGACATAGACGGAGTCCATTCTCCCATCCTGTCCATGCTGGCTCTTAGAGTCAAGTCAAGTCAAGTCAATTTTATTTGTATAGCACATTTAAAAATAACCCACGTTGACCAAAGTGCTGTACATCTGATTAGGTACTAAGGAAAAAAATGAAACATACAGTAGCATGCAAACAGTTCACAGCGCCTCCTCAATGAGCCTCAAACGCTAGGGAGTAGAAATAGGTTTTGAGCCTGGACTTAAAGGAGTCGATGGAGGGGGCAGTTCTGATGGGGAGAGGGATGCTGTTCCATAGTCTAGGAGCTGCAACCGCAAAAGCGCGGTCACCCCTGAGTTAAGCCTAGACCGTGGGATAGTGAGTAGCCCCAAGTCGGCCGACCTGAGGGACCTGGAGTTAGAGAGGTGGGTTAGACGATTTTTGATGTAGGGGGGGGGGAATGTCCATTTAGGGCTTTATACGTGAATAGGAGGAGCTTGAAGTTGATTCTGTACCGTACAGGGAGCCAGTGGAGAGAGGCCAGAATCGGGGTGATGTGGTCCCTTTTACGGGTACCCGTCAGGAGTCTCGCTGCGGCGTTTTGGACCAGTTGTAGGCGGGACAGGGAAGATTGGCTGATCCCAGTGTATAGGGAGTTGCAGTAGTCTAGGCGGGAGGAAATGAAAGCGTGAATGATTTTTTCTGTGTCGTCGAATTGGAGGAAAGGTTTGATTTTACCTATGGTACGAAGTTGGAAGAAGCTGGCTTTTACCACAGCGTTGACTTGCTTATCAAATTTTAATGCAGAGTCAAATATCATGCCGAGGTTTTTGACATGCGGTTTGACTAGGCAGGATAGGCTTCCAAGACTGCCTGTTATCGATTTGATGGAGTCGGGGGGGCCGAATAGGATGACCTCAGACTTGCTCTCATTTAATTGGAGGAGGTTCTGTGCCATCCAACGTTTTATGTCCTCAAGGCAGTGTAAGAGGCTGTTTAAATTTTACTGGTTGTTGGGTTTCAGGGGGAGGTAAAGGTGAGTGTCATCGGCATAGCAGTGGAAAGAAATGCCGTGCCTTTGAATGATTTGGCCAAGGGGGAGCATGTATAGAGAGAAGAGAATGGGGCCTAGGATGGAGCCTTGTGGAACTCCGCAGGAGAGGCTAGCTGGAGCAGAGGAATAACTGCCTATGTTGATGGCGAAACTCCTATCTTTGAGGTACGAAGCGAACCAGCTCAGGGCAGTGCCATCAATGCCAACCGCGTACCGGAGACGGTCAATAAGGATGGTGTAGTCCACTGTATCGAACGCTGCGCTGAGGTCGAGAAGGAGCAGGATTGCACAGTCGCCAGTGTCGATGGCGAGAAGCAGGTCGTTGTGTACCTTCAACAAGGCAGACTCTGTGCTGTGGTGGGTTCTGAAACCTGACTGGAAACTTTCCAGGATGGTGTTTTGGTGTTTTGGTGTTTTGGTGCAGGTAGGGCACTAATTGGTTTAGAATTGCCTTTTCAAGGACTTTTGACAGGAATGGCAGTTTGGAAATGGGTCTGTAGTTGCTAGGCAAGGTGGGGTCTAGGTTAGGTTTTTTCAGTAGGGGCTGGACCACCGCGTGCTTGAAACAGGTTGGAACAGTGCCAGTGGCCAGAGAACTGTTGATAATAGAGAGGATGCTGGGACCGGCTATTGCAATGACATCCTTCAGAAGGGCAGTGGGGGCAGGATCAAGGGGGCAGGTTGCAGGTTTCATAGCGGAGACAAGCTTTGCAAGGGAGGATAGAGTGATGGGTTGGAAACAGTCCAATTTAGATGAACAGACTAGTGAGACAGCTAGGTCACGGGTGGGAGGGGAAATGTTCATTCTAATGTTCTCAACTTTTTTGAGAGTCAAGTCAAGTCAATTTTATTTGTATAGCACATTTAAAAACAACCCACGTTGACCAAAGTGCTGCACATCTGATTAGGAAAAAAAAAAGAAACATACAGTGCCAGGCAGCCAAACACAACGGCGCGGCCATCTTGAACAAAATGTTTAACTAAAGCAGAATGGTGTCCCGCGGCCGCGCCGGGCGTGATCCTATCATTCCCATCTCCCCAATTACGTTTATGTAAACTTTGTTCGCTCACGTGCCCATTAACAATCCCGATTAGAGGCAGAAAGTCACAGTCCTACAGCACGGAAACAGGGCCTTCAACCCAACATGTCCATGCTGAAAAAGTTGTCCCATCCCAGCTAGTCCCATTTGCCTGCGTTTGGCCCAAATCCTTCTAAACTTTTCCTATCCATGTACCTGTCCAAGTGCCTTTTCTCCTTCCGTTCATCAGCACTAGGTTTAATAAATTGTGCCTTGTTGACCAACAACCAACCAGTATGTCCTCGGGATGTGGAGGAAGCTAGGTCAGCCGGAAGGCACCCCATGCACTCACAGAGGTCAGGATCAAACTTGTGTTGTTATCCCCTCTATCACTGTGCCATCACGAGTAAACTAATTAATCTAGAAATACATCAAGAGTTTCAACTGGAAAAAAAGAATTGCATTTTGATAGCACCTTTTAAGTCCCTTCCGCTCTGTTGTAAAAACCCCATATAGCCAATTAAAGAGCAAACCATGTTAATTCTTACTCAACAGTAGCCTGACATTTTCAACTTTGTTGAAGGTGAGCTGAAATCAATCTGCTTTAATGAAGAAACCCACAGCATCCAATCAACAAACAGCAAGTTCCCACATACATCAACGTGAAATGACCAAATAAACTGCTTGGTCGAATCTTATTGCAGGCCATTGATAACGTTCACAATAACAAAGATTTAAAGAGATTTTTGAACAGGTACATGGATAGGAAGGATATGGGCCAGATGCAGGAAGTTGGGACCAGCTTTAATGGGTGTCTTAACCAACTAAGGCAAGGGCATGGACGAGTTTCCATGCTGCATGACACAAAGCGGAGATTGACAGATTCTTGATTAGTACAGGTGTTAAAGGTCATGGGGAGAAGGCAGGACAATGGCATTGAGAGGGGAACCAAGGAAATAACGTTTCTATAATTGCCAGTTAGACTTGAAGAACAGAAGTGATCTAATCTCACAAAATGTATTAAAATATTACAGGATGAAAACTAAATATAAAGTCAGGAGTGAGTTCCTGGAGTATGGTTACCTTGATAAACTTGGCCTCTTGATGACCCTTTCTCCGTTTTATCTCGTTTTGCAGAGCCAAAGGAAACAACAAGATCAGAGGAGGGGATGTAGGCGAGTGTGTGGAAGCTAAACAACACAAGTCAAAAAATAAGATCACCTTGTGTGTGTAATGAATCAATTTTGTTGCCTTCTACCATGGATTTAGATGGTACATTTCAATATCCAGAACATTATCTCATGCTCTACAAAATCTAGTAAATTGGTTACTGTGTTCAGAGAATAACCATATGTCACAATAATTTATACAGGCACACCACTGATTTTCCAGTACCCTTGGCTCAAGAGCCTTGCTGGATTATCCGTTTTGCCGGACCAATAGAGGTCACGGCCTCCGAGAGGAGTTGATGGTACAAGGACAGTCCACCTTGGCTGTCGGGTGGCTGAGATACCGGCCCACAAAGTTGGCCTCGGAAGTCGGCTATGGGAACGGATCTGCCGGCTCCGGCCAGACCAGAGTTCCAGAGCACCGGTCGCAGGGGGCAAATATGTCCAGCTGATCAGCGCGGAAGTCCCGATGCGATCAAGATCGGCCACCCCACATTTTTAGGGGATTTCCAAGGGGGGCTTCAAGTGTGCTCAGAATTTTCTCCGGATCAAAGGAAGTGCCACCAGTTGCTGGAAAATTGGTGGTGGACCTGTGAATCCCTGATTTGTACTTAAAGATGCATAAAAAACATGAAGCTGTCATTTGCAATGGTCCCCTTAAAAATTCCAGAACTAATCATAACAGGTTAAAAAAAACAACATTCGAGCATCAACACATAGTTGCACAAGTATTGGCTGCTGGTTTTACTGACTTTCTGAAATCTTTTTTATTTTATTTGATTGTTCACAGGATGCTGACAATGCCATCAATTATTGGTATCCTGAATTACCCCTGAACAGACACAGCAGTTCATGTCAATCGAGGTTGGTGGGCCTGGATTCACATATAAGTGGCATTGAGGAGACTTTTACGTAGGTACATGCATATGTACGAAATGGAGGGATATGGATCAAGTGCAGGCTGAGGAGATTAGTTTATCTTGGCATCATGTTTGGCACATACATTATGGGCTAAGGGGCTGTTCCTGGGCTGCACTTTGCTATGTTCTACATAAGACAAACCAAGATGACAGATTTCCTTCTGTGACGATCATTATCAAAGCAGATGGGGTCTTAACAATCCAAAAAATTCCCATTTGCCATTATCAAGACGAGCCTTATTTATTAAAATTCCGGGTCCATTTGAATCCACCAGCATGGTGGTGCCGCGGTGGAGTTGCTGCCTTACAGTGCTTGCAGCGCTGGAGACTTGGGTTCGATCCCGACTACGGGTGCCGTCTGTACGGAGTTTTCCCCGTGGCCTGCATAGGTTTTCTCCGAGATCTTCGATTTCCTCCCACACTCCAAAGACGTACAGGTATGTAGTTAAATTGGCTTGGTAAAAGTAAAAATTGTCCCTCGTGTGTGTATATGATAGTGTTAATGTGCGGGGATCGCTGGGCGGCACGGACCTGGTGAAAGGTCTGTTTCCGCGCTGCATCTCTAAACTAAACTAAACTACCATAATGGAACACAAACTTGTCATTTGTCTCAACAGCCCCAAGGAGGTCATTACGTTGGAAAGGGTGCAGAAAAGATGCACCAGGTTATTACTGGATCTTGATAGGTTTAGTTATAAGGGCAACTTATTGGAGAGTATTCTGAGGGATAAGATGTACAGATGCTCTCCGACTCACGATGCTTCGACTTACAATATTTTGACTTTACAATGGTGCAAACGCTGGGCAACGGCAGTGACCCATAAATCGCTTCCGGCCACGTGATCAGGTGTATTTAAATGCATTTCGACTTACGATATTTTCGGTTTACGATGGGTTTATCGGAACGTAACCCCATTGTAAGTTGAGGAACACCTGTATATACATTTAGATAGGCTGGGGCTGGTTAGGGATAGTCACAATGGTTTTGTACATGGGAGATCATGTCTTACAAATCTGATTCACATTTTCGAGTAACTAAAAAGGTTGACGAGGACAAAGCCATAAACATTGTCCATATGGACATCAGCAAACCATTTGCTCTGGAAGGGAAAATTGCATGGGACCCAGGGAGAGTTAGCCCCCTGGATAGAGAATTGGCTTCATGGAAGGAAGCAGAGGGTGATGATGGAAGATTGTTTTCCAGACTGGAGATTGTGATTAGTGGTGTGCCTTAGGGTTCAGTGCTGAGTCCATTGCAGTTTGTGGTTTATATCAAAGATTTGGTTGAGAATGTACAAGGGATGATTAGGAAGTTTGCAGATGACACTAACGTGGATGGTATTGTAGGCAGAGTTATCAAACATTACAGAAGAATCTTGATCGGCTGGGCAAGTGGACAGAGGAATAGTTAATGGGGTTTAATGCAGATAAGTGCGAGGTGTTTCATTTAGGGAAATCAAAGCAGGGCAGGACCTTCACAGTGAATGTCAGGGCCATGGGGAGTGCTGCAGAGCAGAGGGATCTAGGAATGCAGGTACATAGTGTCCTGAAGATGGCACAATAGGTAGATCAAGAAGGCTTTTGATACATTGTCCTTCTTTAGTCAGGATACTAAGTAGAGAAGTTGGAATGTTATAGAAACATAGAAAATAGTTGCAGGAGGAGGCCATTCGGCCCTTCGAGCCAGTACCGCCATTCATTGTGATCGTGGCTGATCGTCCACAATCAGTAACCTGTGCCCAACTTCTCCCCATATTCCTTGATTCCACTAGCCCCCAGAGCTCTATCTAACTCTCTCTTAAATTCATCCATTGAATTGGCCTCCACTGCCTTCTGTGGCAGAGAATTCCACAAATTCACAACTCTCTGGGTGAAAAAGTGCCTTCTCACCTCAGTTTTAAATGGCCTCCCCTTTATTCTAAGACTGTGGCCCCTGGTTCTGGACTCCCCCAACATTGGGAACATTTTTCCTGCATCTAGCTTGTCCAGTCCTTTTATAATTTTATATGTCTTTATAAGATCCCCTCTCATCCTTCTAAACTCCAGTGAATGCAAGCCTAGTTTTTTCAATCTTTCCTCATGGCAGTCCCGTCATCCCAGGGGTCGATCTCGTGAACCTACGCTGCACTGCCTTAATTACAAGGATGTCCTTCCTCAAATTAGGAGACCAAAACTGTACACAATACTCCAGATGTGGTCTTACCAGGGCCCTATACAACTGCAGAAGAACCTCTTTACTCCTATATTGAAATCCTCTTGTTATGAAGACCAACATGCCTTTAGTTTTCTTCACTGCCTGCTATACCTGCACGCCAACCTCACTACCTGCTGTACCTGCACGCCAACCTCACTGCCTGCTGTACCTGCACGCCAACCTCACTGCCTGGTGTACCTGCACGCCAACCTCACTGCCTGCTGTACCTGCACGCCAAATGCTTCAGGTGAAGCCACATTTGGAGTATTGTGTTCAGTTTTCATCACCTTGCTCAAGGAAGGGTGTTGTTAAGCTGGAAAGAGCGCAGAGAGATTTATGAGGATGTTGCCATGACTTAAGGGCCTGGGCCTTTAGGGGAGGGGTCAGACTTTGAGGGGAGGACTTTGTTCTCTGGAGCGCTGGAGGCTGAGGGGCGATCTTATAGAACTGTCAAAAATCATGAGGGGAAAAGTTTGGGTGATCACACAATCTTTTACCCAGTGTAGGGGAATCAAGAACCAGAGGACATATGCTTAAGGTGAGACAGAAATTATTTAAAAGGAACCTGAGGGGCAACTTATGCACACAGATGGTGTTGGTATATGGAACAAGCTGCTAGAGGAGGTAGTTGAGGCAGATTAATATAACAACATTTAAAAGACATTTGAACAGGTGCATGGACAGAAAAGGTTTTGAGGGATGCATGGGGAAAACACGGGCAGGTGGGACTGGCATAGATGGGGCAACTTGTTTGGCACAGGCACATTGGGCTGAATGGCCAGTTTCTATGTTGCATGACTCTGGTACAACATAGAAACAGCCCTTTGGTCCACAATGTCTGTGCAGAACATAATGCCAGGTTAAACTAATCTCCTCTGCCTGCACGTGATCAGTACAATTCAATTTCTTATATTCCATGGTCAATAACTAATTATCCCTCTATCTCCAGCGACTAAAAGCAAATTGTCCCCTCCATTGGTGAGTTGCATCCTGTGTTGATGAGGTGTGTAACTCATCAGAATCGGCTGCAATCAATCGTAAGCTTTGAGGAAATGGACAGGTTGGCCGCATGTCAAACACTGATGCCACTCACCTTCCACAGGCTATCTGGGAAACCTTGCCCTTGACTTGCTCCACCTTTTGAAAGGTCACATTCCCGTCTCCACAAGTGAATACATCTCCATCCTGTAAAGGGGAGGGTTGGGGGATGCACAATAATAAAATTAAAGCAGCCATCAAGGGAGTGAAATCTGCACACAAAATCACCGAGTCATTAAATCATACAGCATGGAAACAGGCCCTTTGGCCCAATTTGAATGAAAGAAAGAAAGAATGGATGAATGAATAAATGATACTTTATTGTCACATGTGCTGAGGTACAGTGAAATTCTTTGCTTTGCATACAATACACAAGTGTGCAGGAAAGAAAACTGCAGAAGCTGGTTTAAATTGAAGGTAGACACAAAATGTTGGAATAACTCAGTGGGTCAGGCAGCATCTCAGGAGGTGCTGTTCCTCCAATTTCCGCTGGGCCTCATTCTGGCAATGGAGGAGGCCCAGGACAGAAAGGTCAGATTGGGAATGGGAGGGGGAGTTGAAGTGCTGAGCCACCGGGAGATCAGGTTGGTTGAGACGGACTGAGCGGAAGTATTCAGCGAAATGATCGCCGAGCCTGCGCTTGGTCTCGCCGACTACATCCTCTTTGTCCCCCCCCCCCCCCCCCCCCCCCCCCCCCCTCTCCCCTGACATCAGTCTGAAGAGTCCTAGACCTTATTATCTTTCTGAATTCTTTTCTTTCTGAAGTCATTTGTAATTCCTTCCTTAAAATGAGGTGGATGGAATCTAATTAAGCCGTGTGGTGGGGAGAGTTGTGAAAGGTTACTGCGGGCAGGGGCGTGTTATGGAGTTGATGTTACAATCACATCAATGAAGATTTTATTAAACAGTGGACACAGAAGGAACTGCAGATGCTGCAAACTTGAGTCAAAACTGGAGTGCTGGAGGAGCTCAGTGAGTCAAACAGCATCTGTGTAGGGCAATGGGCAGACAATGTTACTGGTCGGGACCCTTCTTCAGATCTTAAACGGTGGAGCAGCTTAAATAGCTGAGTGGCCAGAGGTCGACCTCTGTTGCTCCTAATCTGTGTGTTGTTACACAAGAACAAAGAGGGGCCCGGTAGGGTAGTTGTGTGCTGAGAACAAAGAGGGATCATCTGGACTATAATGAATACTATTGTATCTTTGTCAGTGCCCTATACGTGGCAGCTCTTTGCATACTTTGTATATTGTACGTAAAACAAAGAATTTTACTGTACCTCGTGTATATTTGACAATGAAGTATCATTGAATTTCACTTCTAAACTCTCTGATTAGTCAGCTGCTATGGAGTGGATCACAATAATAACCCAAAGCATACCTTAGTTACAACAACAGAATGTTTGTTGCCACAGGAGATATAGTTAACATTGAGCTTCTTCAGTTGTTGCACAAGGCAAGGGTCGTGCCTATCTGTTGAAAAAACAACCTGCATCAGCAACGGAGATATAGTTTAGTTTAGTTTATTGTCACGTGTACCGAGGTACAGTGGAAAGCTATTGTTGCGTGCCAACCAGTCAGCGGAAAGACTATACAATTATAATCGAGCCATCCACAGTGTACAGATATAGGATAAAGGGAATAACGTGAATTCCGTTTAGTGCAAGATAAAGCCAGTAAAGATAGTCTGAGGGTCTCCAATGAGGCAGATGGTAGCTTAGAACTGTGCTCTAGTTGTTGGTAGGATGGCTCAGATGCCTGATAACAGCTGGGAAGTAACTGTTCCTGAATCCGGTGGTGTGTGTTTTCACACATCTATACCTGATGCCTGATGGGAGAGGCAGTGAGGGAATGGGAGTGGCTGGGTGAGACTCATCCTTGATTGTGCTGGTGGCCTTGATGAGGCAGCATAATGTGTAAATGGAGCCAATGGAAGGAATACAAGGGTCTACGGATGCAGGTTTACAAAGAAAGACACAAAGTGCTGGAATAACTCAGCAGGCCAGGCAGCATCTCTGGAGAACATGGATAGGTGACGTTTAAGATCGGTCCTGACCCGAAATGTCACCTGATCATGTTCTCCGGAGATGCTGCCTGAACCGTTAAGTTACTCCAGCACTTTGTGTCTTTTTCAGCACTGAAGATGTTTTGTTGCATCTTGAGATGGGGGAAATTCTTATCAACATTCTTCACTCTCAAGTGTCATTTCACCATGAACCACCAGAAGACAAGAGAACCGAGGAAGGACATTTTAAGGATTGAATTTACTAATTTGGATACAATTTTACCAAGTCTTTGCGCAAATGCAACCAGCTCCGGCAGTTGTGTTTTGCTGGCAATCAGAAGATTTTCGAGACAGAAACCTTGTTTCTACTATTATACATTAGCAATTACAATGTTCCTTTAACTGGTACAAATAGGGATTATGTCATTCATAAGCTGTGAAGTGTGTAAAATCTTACAAAATTGGTGCAAATACTGACAACCAACAGAAAAAGGAAGGAAGGATCAATTTGTCAGGGATTCCTCCTTGACTGAGTGGAGACAGAAGCACTGAAGATAAATGTAGCAAGTGAACAGCGGATGAAACAAACAATCAAGGGGATCCAAAGATGTCCTGGATTTCTCGTGCCAGGCTGTTCAAGATGGGACTTGACTGGTGCAGGATCTGGTGCCTCAGTCAAACTCCAAATAATCCTCTATCCAACTATTCAGAAATCCTAACCATTTCACATCTGATTCACCAGATAATGGAACTGAGAACAAAAAAACATTGCAGGAGTCTGTAAACCATGACTTTCAAGGATCATGAACAGCTTCTTCCCAACAACCGCCAGGTTCTTGAACACTACAAAAACACGTTTGTCGGTTAATTGGGCTCTGTAAATTGCCCCTAGTGTGTAGGGAATGGATGAGAATGATTTGGACGAGGAGATTGAAGTCTTCGGTGGCCAAGTTTGCGGATGATACGAAAATAGGTGGAAGTGCAGGTAGCGTCAAAAAAGCAGGGACTCTGCAGAAGAACCTTGGACAGGTTGGGAGAGTGGGCAGAGAAGTGGCAGGTGGAATATAGTGCAGCAATGTGTGGAGTCATGCATTTTGGTAATAGGAAAAAAGGCGTATACTATTTTCTAAATGGGCCGAGAATCCAGAAATTGGAGGTGCAAAGGGACTTGGGAGTGCTGGTGCAGGATTCTCAAAAAGGTAATCTGCAAGTCGAATCAGTCGCAAAGAAAGCTAACTCAATGCTGGCATTTATTTCAAGATGGTTTGTATACAAAAACATGGATATAATATTGAGGCTCGAAAAGGCGCTGGTAAAGCCTCATTTGGATTTTTGTGAGCAATTTTGGGCACCATATCTGAGGAAAGATGTGCTGGCTCTGGAGAGGGTCCAGAGGAGATTTATAAAAATGATCCCAGGAATGAGAAGATTAACCGACGATGAGCGTTTGTCGGCACTGGGCCTGTACTCGCTGGAGTTTAGAAGAATGAGGGGGGAACTACCTCATTGACACATACAGAATAGTGAAAGGCTATTCCGAGTGGATGTGGAGAGGATGTTTCCACTAGTGGGAGGGTCTAGGACTAGAGGTCATAGCCTCAGAATTAAAGGAAGTTTTTTTAGGAAGGAGATGAGGAGAAATTTCTTTAGTCAGAGGGTGGTGAATCTGTGGAATTCTTTGCCACAGAAGGCTGTAGAGGCTAAGTCAGTGGATATTGTTACGGCAGAGAGGGATAGATTTTTGATTACTACAGGTGTCAGAGGTTATGGAGAGAAGGCAGGAGAAAGGGGTTAGGAGGGAGAGATAGATTGAATGGTGGAGTAGACTTGATCGGCTGAATGGCTTAATTCTACTCCTATCACTTATGACATGAACATATAAGAAAGTGGGATAACATAAAAATAGTGTGAATGGGCTGTCTTTGGTTGCACTAAGGACTCTCGGGTATTTTTGCATGTATTGGGTTTATTAATTTATTAACTTGTTTTTGTTTATTATATGTTATCTATGAGTATTGTATTTACAGGTCTGTTATGCTGCTGCAAGTAAGAATTTAATTATTCCACTGTTGGTACATATGATAATTAAACACGCTTTATTCTTTTAGAATTTGATTATACTTTTAACTATTTAATTATTCCACTGTTTGTACATTGAGTCATAGAGTGATACAGTGTGGAAACAGGCCCTTTGGCCCAACTTGCCCACGCCAGCCAACATGTTCCAGCTACACTAGTCCCACCTGCCTGCACTTGGTCCATATCCCTCCAAACCTGTCCTATTTATGTACCTGTCTAATCTACCATCTAATGTACCATCTAACTGCTTTTTAAATGTTTGGATAGTCCCTACTTCAATTACCTCCTCTGGCAGCTCATTCCATACACCCACCACCCTTTGTGTGAAAAAGATGCCCCTTAGATTCCTAATAAATCTTTTCCCCTTCACCTTAAACCAATGTCCTCTGGTCCTCGATTCACCTACTCTGGGCAAGAGACTCTGTGCATCTACATATGACAATTAAACACTTTTTACTCTCCCCATACTGACATCGGTGGGTAAAGCCGCTCCAATGTGTTCTTACCTGCTGTGTCTTTGAGCCCCAGCTGTCCACGGTCATTTCTCCCCCATGCGTAGACTGCCCCCGATAGAGAGAGGGCAAAGCTGTGACTTTCCCCTGCAGTTATCTGGGCCACCGGGATCCCACGCAGACAACTCACGCTCTGTGGATTGGGCTGCTTCTTCAAGCTTGTTTTAATTCCCAGCTGCCCATAAGTGTTCTGTCCCCAGGAATAGACTGTACAATCTAAAGTGATCAAAACAAAGCTTTCATTTGGAAATTCCAACAACAGACGTGGTAAGGAACATTTGGTTAAATACTTGGTTGTACAACGAGATTGATGTTACCTTGGGAGAGAGCCAGGGAGTGGTAATGGCCGCATCTAATCTGCACAATAGGAACGTCAAGTTGGTTCACCTTCCTGCAGGTAAATGACAAATATTTTTCCAAATCTCCGATAAGGTGCGGTGCATGTGCATGAGAGTTTCAATCACTTAAGGTTGATGGAAGAATTACTCGTTACTGTACACCTGAAGATCATGAAAGCTGAGGTTTGTGGGAACAAGATAAGGGAGTCCCCGTGCATCTCATCAAAAATCATCTACTGCATCCGGTGTTCCCGATGTGGCCTCCTGTACCTCGCTCGGCAGGACCAAGGGTAGACTCAGCAACTGCTTCGCTGAACACTTGCGCTCAGTCCGCCAAGGCCTACTGGCTCCATCAGCTGCCAACCATTTTAACTCCCCTTCCCATTCCCATCCTGATCTTTCTGGGCCTCCTCCATTGCCAGATAGTGGTCACACCCTAACTGGAAGAACAGCACCTCAAATTCCACTTGGGTAGCTTACAATCCAACGATGTGAACACTGAATTCTCCAATTTTAGGTAACGTCTAACAAACCCCCTGCCCCCTCCCTCTCTCCTCCACACTCATTCCTTTCTACCCACTACTCCCCCGTGACCCACCTGGACTTGAACCTATTTCTCCCCTCCAACAACATTCTTCACAGTTTGCAGCTCTTCAACCAGTCTATCTCACACCTTTTGATTTAATCTCTGGCCTTTGTTCCAACCATCTGCTTATCGACCGCCTTCCCACCCCCCCCCCCCCCCCCCCCCTCACCTGTGCTCAAACATTACCTGCTACGTTTCGTCCTAACTCCCCTCTCTCTCAGCTTTCTTTCCCCCCTCTGTAATCAATCAGAAGAAGGGTTCCGACCTGAATCATCACCTATTCATGGCTCTGCAGAAATGCTGCCTGGTCTGCTGAGTTACTCCAGCACATTCTGTCTTCTTACGATAAAGGGGATGTAGATGGTTTTACAAGAGGAAGCAGTCTGCACTTACTCCTGTCCTGACTGTTTTTTTTTTTTTTACTTTATTTTTATTATTTTTTTTTTTTACATACATACAAACACAAACTAAACAAACATAGGAGATGCATATTGAATGTAAATACCCTTACTTTAAGTTCCCAAAAACGGAAGAGACTCGAGTCCCGGCATTGCCTGTATTAATAATGACCATCTTTTATCAAACATGTCTGTTGTCAACTGTAACCTTGCTGTGATTTTTTCCATTATATACACATTTTTTACCCTATCTCTCCATTGCATTATGCTTGGAGGCTGTGGTTTCAACCACGAAGTTGTTATCGTCTTCTTTGCTATCAGCAGCAGGATTGTCAGTAAATGTTTCGAACTCTTATCTGTCATACTGTCAGGAATTATACCCAAAATGTAAAGTGCTGGTTCCAGAGGGAAGTTAATGCCCATAATCTGTTTAATTTCCTTTTGAATATTCTTCCAGAAATCCTGTATTTTTGGGCAATCCCAGAATATATGAGTGGAGTCCCCAACTTCTCCACACTCCCTCCAACATAAATCAGTTGTATTACTATATTTCGATGTAATGAATGGAGTATAAAAGTAACGCATTTTAACTTTCCAGTCAAATTCCCTCCATGTTGGGCTCTTAGTTAGTTTATGTCCCTCTTTAAATGATTCCTCCCACCCTTCTTCTGATATTATGATATTCGCTTCCAGTTCCCATTTTTCTTTGATATGTAAGTTGTTCTCTTTGGATTCATGTTGTAGTGCTTCATAAATTTTTGATATAATCCCTTTTTTTGACTTGTCTTCCGAGAACCCCCACAACACTTCCTCTAATTTAGATGGAGTCTTGCAGATGTTCTCCCATTCCTGATGTTTCTGTAGGTAATCTCTTAGCTGTAAGAATTTGTAAAAGTCATGAGCAGGTAAATTGAATTCTTTTTGAAGTTGTGTGAATATTTTCATTGTTTGTCCCTGAAACATTTGATCTATGTATATTAGCCCTTTGTCAGCCCATCTGTCAAATCCTGAGTCCATGGTAGATGGTACAAAGTCTGGGTTTTTTGCTATTCTAGTAGCCCTGCTTACCGAATTTGACAGCTTCAGCTTCTTTCTTACTGCTGACCAGATTTTCATTGTTACCCTAATCCACTCGTTGCCCATCCTGAGCCTCTTCAGGGCCTTCTCGTTTAAAAATGGGAGTGATTCTAAAGGCAAATTTTTACAAGCGTTTTGCTCCATCTCCACCCACATTGAATCTTTCTCTTTAGTGGTCCACATGATTAAGGCTCTGAGTTGCGTTGCCCAATAATAATTTCTTAAATTAGGCAAGTTCAACCCTCCCTTTTCTTTTTTGCTAAGAAGCGTCTTGTATTTAATTCTTGCTTTTTTACTTTGCCATAAGAATTTCGATATAATTTTATCCAGTTTTTTTAGAAAAGCTCCCGAGATCATAATAGGCAACGATTGGAACAAAAACAACAGTCTTGGCAATATATTCATTCTGACTGTTTCTACTCTTCCCACCAGAGTCAACGGTAAAATCTCCCATCCAGCCAAATCATCCTTTATCTCAGATATCAGTTTCCCATAATTAGCTTCAAATAGCTGTGCTGTATTCGAAGTGATAATTATACCAAGGTATCTAAACCCTTTTTTGGTCCATTTAAAATGGACTTTTTCTTTAAGTTCCACTGGACAATCTCCTGAGAGCATCATTGCTATTGATTTGGCTTCATTTGTCAAATATCCTGATATTTCACCATATTCTTTTAGGTTATCTAGTAGAGCTGGTATAGACGTGGAGGGCTCCACTATGTATGTTAATAAATCGTCCGCAAATAATGACGTCTTGTGTTCTATGCCCCCTTCATCTTTTATTCCTTTAATGTTTTTATTTTGTCTTATTGACTCTGCTAACGGTTCAATACTTGCAGCAAACCGTAGCGGGCTCAGGCAATCTCCTTGCCTGACTCCTCTTTTGAGGTAGAAGAAGTCTGAGCAGCAGCCATTAATTCTGATCCGTGATTTGGGATTTTTATAAACAATTCTTACCCAGTCTATAAACGTTGAGTGAAACCCAAAAACCTTCAATGTTTGATATAAAAAGTTCCATTTCACACGGTCAAACGCTTTTTGTGCATCTAGGCTAAGCAGCATGGTAGGTCTGGGATTATTTTTAGCACATGATATAAGATTTAGTGTTCTCCTGATATTGTTAGCCCCCTGTCTCCCCGGGATAAACCCCGTTTGATCTGGCTTGATTAATTTAGTTATATGTTGTTGCATTCTCTTTGCTAGTATGCTTGTTAATATTTTTAAATCATTACAGAGCAAGCTGACCGGTCTATATCCCTCACATGAAGTCGGATCTTTGCCCTCCTTATTATGGCTTCTGACCAAGTATCTGGGCGGTTTCCTGTTGATAGCGCATAATTAAAAACTTTACATAATTCTGGTGTTATGTCTTCTGCAAAACATTTATAATACTCCCCTGAGAAGCCATCTGTACCTGGGGATTTGTTACTTTTAAGGGTTTTTATAGTATCGGCTATTTCTTGTGACGAAATTGGTTTTATCATTTCAGATGCTTCTTCTACCTTTAATGCTGGTAAATGTAGTTTTTTGAAAAATTCTTGTGTTTTGGTCTCAGTGAGATTAGATTCTGAGTCACTGTATAAGTTTTCATAATATTCTGCAAAGGCCTTTGCTATCTCTTTTGGCTTAGCCATAATAAAATTGGAAGTGGGATGTCTTATTTTTGTAACTATTCTATTTGTTTGAGCTTTTCGCAGTTGGAATGCCAGTAACCGGCTTGCTCTGTTACCCATCTCATAATATCTTTGATTTATAAAACGAAGAGCTCCTTCTGCTTTATATGTTAAAAGTTCGTCTAACTCTTGTCTCATTTTTTTTAATTCGACGAGAATAGATTTGTTTCTTGTTCTTTTATGTTCTAACTCCAACTCTCTGATTTTACTTTCTAGCTTTCCTTGCCTTTCCATTTGGGTTTTTTTCAATCTGGAAGTTATCTCTATTATTTTCCCTCTCATGACTGCTTTTCCTCCCTCCCATAATGTCGATGGTGAGACCTCGCCATTGTCATTTATTTGAAAATATTCCTTTAAGTTTAGTTTTAGTTCTTTGACAACCTTTTCATCTGATAGGATTGACACATTAAGTCTCCAGTACTTAAAGAAGGATTCCCTGCCCAGCTCAATGGATAGTATGACAGGGGCGTGGTCACTTATAGTTATGGATTCTATACTGCAGTCCCTGACTGTATGTATCTGTTGTTTTGACACACAAAAAAAGTCTATTCTCGAATAACTCCCATGTGGGTTAGAATAAAAGGTAAAATCTCTTCCTTTAGGATTATTATGTCTCCATGGATCAACCAGACCTAATTCTTTTATAACATTATTTAGGACTCTAGATTTTTTTGTTTTTGGTCCCCTCTCAGATGGCAACCTGTCTAAGTTACCATTCTGTATGGTATTAAAATCCCCTCCCAAAATTATCATCCCTCGTCCGTTACTGGTAAGTATATTGGCTATGTTTTTAAAGAATGTTTCATTTTCTTCATTTGGGGCATAGATGTTTAATATTGAAATACTCATATCTCCTATTGTGCCAACCACCATGATATATCTTCCCATATCACCTTTAATCACTTTCTCTACAGAAAATGGTAGGGATTTATTAATTAGTATGGCCACCCCCCTTTTCTTGCCATATGAAGCATGGAATACTTGGTTTACCCATTCCCTTTTCAGTTTTTTATGTTCATTTTCACTCAAGTGAGTTTCTTGGATTAGTGCAATGGCACATTGTAATTTCTTCAACTGACTCAATATTTTCTTTCTCTTAATAGGGTGATTTAGACCGTGCACATTATAAGAAACAAGGTTCAACTTATTCATGACATTTTAAGATGTAGGCCATAAACTCGGTTCCTCCTATAAATCAAAACAACTGTGCAAAACGATACACAGCGAAAAAACAAACAAACAATACACATCTCCCTCTGAACTACTATACAAAAATAACATGTGACTCCCAAAAGTCCCGTCATCAGAGAGTGTGGCAATCTCTCTGGGGAAATAGCACAATGTGCACCTGCAACTTCTCAGAATTAAGTTGCTCCTTGCTCAAATTGAGATCCAGCTTTGCTCCTTCAACCAATTTTGACATTATTCAGTATAAGTGTTACTTAAATCCCATAACTAGCTCCTTTTCAATTCTTTGAACATTAAACATAAATTCAGATTGTCCGCATTATATATACTTCAGGATTGTCATTATTTTTTTACCCTTAGTTCCAGGCTGTTTTTTTTTTTTAGTCCTTACCACTGTGAACCTCAGATTTCACAGACCGAGGGCTTGTATGTCCGCCTCTGTGATGGGTGGCTGTCTCCTCTTTCCCTTCTGTCCTGTCCCCGTAGTCCAGCTGCCCTCCATCCTCACTCTCTGTAGTTTCTCCCACTCGTCCTCCGCCACATGGATCCCCATGTCCTTCAGCATGGGGGCAGCCTCCATCAGTGTATTGAATGTCTTCGTCTCTGTTCCCAGAAACACCTTCAGTCTTGCAGGATATGGGGACTGTGCCTTTATGTTTTTCTCCTTCAACTTTTTTATTACATCCCGCACTTGTTTCCTCTTCTTCTGTATCTCGGTAGTGTAGTCATGGTTGAAGTAAATGGTCCGTTCCTCATATGTTATTTTTTGTTTCCATGCTTGTTGGATGATGCGGTCTTTCACCTGGTGGTCAATGAAGCGGGCGATGATGGCTCGCGGGGGAGCCGCACTCTCTTTCGGTTTGGTAGTCAGCGAGCGGTGCGCTCTTTCGATGCGGATATCGACGGCCGCCGAGATTTGTAATGTTGTTCGGATGAAATCAGTCACAAATCCTATGGTGTCGCCTTTCTCAGCGCCCTCCAGGATCCCATGTATCCGTATGTTATTACGTCTCGCTCTTGCTTCCAAGTCGTCACATTTTGCGGCTAACGCCGCCTCTCTTTGAAGAAGAAAGGCGACTGATCTTTCCAGCCGCGCTGCCCTGTCTTCCGTCTCCCCCAACCTTTCTTCTATGTTCACTGTTCGTCGCTCCAGTGAAGCGGTTCTCTCCAAAAGCTCCTTTAAATTAGTTTCTAGTCTCACCAGAGCTTTTTTGTTGTCATTTACCGCTTCTGTGTGCTCTTGTCTTAACTTGCGTAGCTCCGCCAATATTACGGAGTCTTGTTCCCCACAGCTGGTTCCCTTATCTGGCGTGGCTCTCTTTGCCAAGTCCGTAGCTTTAGTATCCGCATTATCCTTTTTGTTTAACCTTGTCTCCATATTTTTATTTATCGTTAACTTTCGTTGTCGATATAACTTGCGATTGGCCTGCTTCCTATTGTTACTAATGTTTAAAAGAGCTAGTTTTAATTGGTTTCTTTGAGAGCTAACTTTTTAGATTGTCTAGTCCAACATGGCGCCACCGGAAGTTCCTGTCCTGACTGTTTAACATTAACAAGCTGAGGCTTGCTATGATCAGAAGAAGCATTCATAGCTCCTATGCTACAACTTTCTTGTAAATTCCACAGATCTGCAGTGACTACCTGCAGAAAACAACAGGAGTCACTTAGCTGAACTTTTACTATTCTGTTCTTTTCACCATGTACAGCCTGCATCAGTGACCGGAAAGATGGACCCCCAATGCTCTGCTTCGTACCTTCCCATACCTCTAGTGCCCCCCTCCCCAATACTTACTCTGATGAAACATCACCTATTCCTTTTCTCCAGAGATGCTGCCTGACCCGGTGAGTTACTCCAGCATTTTGTGTCTATTTTCGGTGTGATCCAGCATCTGCAGTTCCTTCTTAGACAAAGGTTGATATCCCTCTTATCACTTAAGGGATATGGGCCAAACGTGGATAGTTGGGACTAGTGTGTATGGGGCATCTTGATCGGCATGGGCAAGTTGTGCTGAAGGGTCTGTTTCCATGCTGTATGACTAATAATATATCAGCAATATCTTTTAGTGCTGGAATGCACAGACTTGGAGTCATAGAGTGATAGTGTGGAAACAGGCCCAGAAATAAGTTCATAAGTTATAAGAGCAGCATAAGGCCATTCAGCCCATCAAGTCTACTCCGCCATTCAATCATGGCTGATCTATCTTTCCCTCTCATCCCCATTCTCCCGCCTTCACCCCATAACTCCTAACATCCGTACAAATCAGTTTTGAGTTTAATAATATTACGGCGTGGAGGTGTCTGTGTGTCGGGTGCTCATGACCTGGGTATGGCGGGTATAATGCAGGAGATATTTAGTTGGGGCCATGTGACAACACACATCAGGCATCTAGCCATCTAGTGTTTGCTTAGCAGTGAGCGTGTGGCATTCACGTTGCCTCTCGGACTAGACTCAATACCTTGGTTGATGAACAAAGTTTGGGCACTCCCCTATGCCGAGCTGACCATCGCTTCCAGCTCCCCAGGCAAAGAAAGATCCATCTTCACAAAGAGCCAGTGTATGGCGCCATCCACAGGCCACCTGGACAACTGTCCTTTTATTTAGAGCCTCCACTTGCCCTGTAAAATAAACGGCAGAGATATCATCATATCATATCATCATATATATACAGCCGGAAACAGGCCTTTTCGGCCCTCCAAGTCCGTGCCGCCCAGTGATCCCCGTACATTAACACTATCCTACACCCACTAGGGACAATTTTTTTTACATTTACCCAGCCAATTAACCTACATACCTGTACGTCTTTGGAGTGTGGGAGGAAACCGAAGATCTCGGAGAAAACCCACGCAGGTCACGGGGAGAACGTACAAACTCCTTACAGTGCAGCACCCGTAGTCAGGATCGAACCTGAGTCTCCAGCGCTGCATTCGCTGTAAAGCAGCAACTCTACCGCTGCGCTACCGTTATGTCACGTGCGTGTATTATTCACAATGAAAATTACATTGGCCACAGAACTAATAACCAAATAAATCAAACTGACATCATTTCTTGTGGTCCCGATGTGACTGGGAATGTGATAGTTCCAAACTTCTCAAGTGCTGGAGTAACTCAGCGGGTCAGGTCGCATCTGGAGAGAACATGGATCGGTGACGTTTCGGGTCGGAACCCATCTTCAGGCCAGTGTTAGCTGTGACGTACTTGGTGGTACTCTCCGAGTCAGAAAATTTATGATTGGTATATTGAAAGATACAGCATGGAAACAGGCCATTCAGCCCAGAGTCCTCGCCGATCATCGATCATCCACTCACGCTAGCTCTGTTATCCCATTTTCACGTCCACACCTAACAGCCCACGTACTACACGTTAGGTGCAATTTACAGAGGCCAATTAACCTACAAACACGCATGGCTTTGGGATGTGGGTGGAAACCGGAGCACACACAGGAAACCCAAGCGGTCACTGGGAGAACATGCAAACTCCGTACAGACAACACCCGAGGTCAGGATCGAACCCGGGTTTCTGGCACTGTGAGGTTGTGCCACTGTTGTTGATGACTCCAGAAACTTAACTAATTCTATATTACTTGCTTCCATTGCCCCCAACGACACACCGATCCACTGATAAAGGAGGGACAAGAGACTGAAGAAAGGTATCGACCCGAAATGTCACCCATTCCTTCCATCCAGAGATGCTGCTTGTCCCATTGAGTTACTCCAGCATTTTGTGTCTATCTTAGGCACAATTGACTGCCGTGCTGGGATCTAGATCAACAAGCAATCTGAAATCAGTCCTAAATCAGGGTTTCCACCCGAAATGTCGACCAGTCCTTTCCACCCACTGATGCTGCTTGACCCACTCAGATCCTTAAGCAGATTGTCAATCCACTTAAAGAGTTGATTTATTTAATGTTAATTTCAAATATAAACTTTATTCAGAATAAAAAATATATACAAAATAAAAACTGCAAAAATACCTTTTTGTTTTGTACAATTTCATGAATTCTTGAATTTCCTTTTCTTACCTTTAAAACTCCGGAACAGCTACTTTCACTCTACTATCGGACTTCTGAATGGTCAATTCAATGATGCTTTACCGTTACATGTATCTCGGTACAGTGAAATGTTTGTTTTGCATACAACACGGTAAAATCATACAGCAGTATTACTATATACTATATTATACACTAGATAGTATATATTAATATATATATTATATAGTGTATAATATAGTACTATAGTACATAGTAATCTATATACTAAAACGCTCATTTGTTTGTTTGTTTGTTTGTTCTGTTCCTGCACTATAGCCAAAACGGTATATGATAGCGCGACAATTTTAGGCCCACCTTACTCACTGCCGTCCCTTTGGTGCTAATGGAAGAGGTTTCATTGAAATCGGTGTAATATTTTTAAAGTTATTCACATTTTAAAGTTTAAATCTATTCCTAAGGAGGGAGGGGGAGGGAGGAATAGAGAGGATAAGTGGGGTTGAGGGGGAGGGGAGAGGGTTGGGAGAGGAGGGTACTGCACCAATGCAGGAGAGGTTTGGGCCCAACGGGTCCACTTGGTCTATCGGGGAAACCAGAACTAGGGGGCATAGTCTTAGAATAAGAGGGGGCTCTTTTAAAACTGAGATGAGGAGGAACTTCTTCACTCAGAGGGTGGTTAGTCTGTGGAATTCGCTGCCTCAGGGAGCTGTGGAAGCAGGAACGTTAAATAAAGTTAAAACAGAAATAGATTGTTTTTTAATAGACAAGGGAATTAGGGGGTTCAAACTCCACACAGACAGCACTAGAGGTGAAGATCAAACCTGGGTCTCCGGCGCTGTGAGGCAGCAGCTCTACCGCTTCACCACTGTGCCCTCCTTTGAGTTGAGTGGGCACAAAAATGTGTGGGAATACAGGGCCAAACATAAAAGTGTTGGAGGAAGTCGGTGGGTCAGGCAGTATCTGTCCATTTCCCACCACAGATGCTGCTGAGTTCCTCTAGAACTTTGTTTTTCTCAAGATATAATTTGATGCCTCAATTGACTCTATCTACACTTCACGCAGTCTTGAAAAAACTGCCAACATAATCAAAGACTGATCCCACCTTGCTCTTTCCTTCTCAACACTCCAGTTGGCCAGAGGGTACAGAAGCTTGAAAGCGTGCACCACCAGACCCAGCAGTAGCTTCTTCCCCTCTGTTATCAGGCTTCTGAAAGGTCCTTCCATAAACTAGGGTACTGCCTGATTCACCTCTTACCCATTGTTGGCAAGGGGCTTAGTCTATGGAACTGATGTACTACAATGCTGAGTCAAACTCTGCACTCTGTATCTTTCCCTTTGTGGCTCGACCTATTGTACTTAAGTTTGCCTTGATTGTATTTATGTATAGTATTATCTGATTTAATTGAATAACGTTCAAAACAAAGCTTTTCACTGTACTTTGGAACACTTGGCAATAATAAATCTAAATGTAAATAAGGCAATAAAATCTGGACACACGAGGCTGCAGTTGATGGAAATAAAATGCTCAGTTTACTTAAGAAACTCAGCGGGTCAGGCAGCTTCTGTGGAGGGAAATGGACAGACGACTTTCCGTGAACTTATCTTCCTCAGACAGATAGTATTAGCCAGCATCTGCAGTTATTAGTTTCTATCTCTGTTACTGCAGAGGTTCCTAAAAGAAACTCATAAAGCGCTGGAGTAACGGAGAGGGTTAGGCAGCGTCTCTGGAGAACACGGATAGTCAAGTCAAGTCAAGTCAATTTTATTTGTATAGCACATTTAAAAACAACCCACGTTGACCAAAGTGCTGTACATTTGATTAGGTTCCAATAGAAAAAAAATGAAAACATACAGTAGCACGCAAACAGTTCACAGCGCCTCCTCAATGAGCCTCAAACGCTAGGGAGTAGAAATATGTTTTGAGCCTGGACTTAAAGGAGTCGATGGAGGGGGCAGTTCTGATCGGGAGAGGGATGCTGTTCCACAGTCTAGGAGCTGCAACCGCAAAAGCGCGGTCACCCCTGAGTTTAAGCCTAGACCGTGGGATAGTGAATAGCCCCAAGTCGGCCGATCTGAGGGACCTGGAGTTAGAGAGGGGGGTTAGAAGATTTTTGATGTAGGGGGGGGAGTGTCCATTTAGGGCTTTATACGTGAATAGGAGGAGCTTGAAGTTGATTCTGTACCGTACAGGGAGCCAGTGGAGAGAGGCCAGAATCGGGGTGATGTGGTCCCTTTTACGGGTACCCGTCAGGAGTCTCGCTGCGGCGTTTTGGACCAGTTGCAGGCGGGACAGGGAAGATTGGCTGATCCCAGTGTATAGGGAGTTGCAGTAGTCTAGGCGGGAGGAAATGAAAGCGGATAGGTAACATTTGGGTTTATTCACAAAATGCTGGAGTAACTCAGCAGGTCAGGCAACATGTCGGGAGAGATGGAATGGGTGACATTTCGGGTCGAGACCCTTCTTCAGTCTGAAGAAGGGTCTCGATTTATGAGTTTCTTTTAGGATTTGTACCAGCATCTGCAGTTATTTTCTTATAGGTAACATTTGGGGTCGGGACCCTTCTTCAAACCGAAGGGTCTCGACCCGAAATGTCACCTATCCATGTTCTCCAGTGCAACTGCCCAGCGCTTACTCCAGCGCTTTGTGTATCTTTGGTGAACCAGCATCTGCAGTTCCTTGTATTCTCCAAGGACTGATGTAGGTTAATTGGCTGGGTAAATGTTTTTAAAAAAATTGTCCCTTGTGGGTGTAGGATAGTGTTAATGTACGGGGATCGCTGGGCGGCACGGACTTGGAGGGCCGAAAAGGCCTGTTTCCGGCTGATTATATATGATATGATGATATGATATGATGATGTTCGCTGGAAATCGAAACTGTTCTACAAATAAACAAATGGCAAACAGGGGGAAACGAAACTGAGTTTTTTTTTCGCTGCGTCGTTCGGATTGGACAGAGCGGAGAGGGGCGGTCTGTGCAGTTAAAGTGAACGAACGGTATTTAATTATCAATATGCAGTACTTTATCTTGCATTAAATTGTCATCGATTTCTTCCTGGAGCTCTCTTCTTGAAAAGGTGTTGAATATATATAATTATATATTTACATATACAATTATATGTATTAATATATGATTGGATACATATTCAATATTGTTTATATATGTATATTAAGTTGCGAGTGGAAATCTGTAATAAAAACAGAAAACCCTGTTAAAATAACCCTAGACAGCATCTGTAGACGAAGAACAGATAATATAATATGTGAGTATAAGAAAATAACTGCAGATGTTGGTACAAATCGATGTATTCACAAAATGCTGGAGTAACTGTCTCCTCTGAACTGGTGGAAAGGATGGTAATAGCAGAGAAATATGCTGGAAACTTGAGCAAAAAGCAAAGTGCGTTTGAACCGAAACTTCTTGATTGATCGATTGATTTAGCATGGAAGAACCACCGAGTGAGTCCACGCTGCCCATCGATCACCCCGTTCACACTATAGTTCCAAGTTATCCAACTTTCTCATCCACTCCTACACACTGGGGCAATTTGCAAAAGGCCAATTAACCTACAAAATCTCCGTCTGAAGAAGGGTCCCGACCTGAACAGGTGTGAGATTAACTTGAGAAAAACAATCTTCGTGCAAACAGAATGAGGTCCAGGACTGGAAACGCAAGGAACTGCAGATGCTGGGATCTTGATCAAAACACCATAAATAAAAAGTGCTGGAGGAACTCAGCGGGTCAGGCAGCGTCTGTGGAGGGAAATGGACAGCCGGCGTTTCGGGTCGGGACCCTTCTTCGGACGCGAGAGAGCGAGGTGTGTTGGTAAGCTTCCCCCACCCGCTCACCTGCATCCACCTGTGGCTGCCAGGCGTTGTCCCACCGCCCCTTCCCTCTTCTCCCACACGACAATACGCCTGACCAGATACACCCTCCAGAGATGCTGCCCGACCACCCGACCCACCCACTCCAGCGGCTTTGGAGAGTTCTGAGCATCTGCTGGATGTGAAATGATTGAAACTCCAGGAAGATGCCAGGGTCTCTCGCCCTCTCTCTCCCACTGGGAATGAGGGTCAGGGGCAATGCTTACTTACCCAAGGGAGACTCTCCCGCTTTCCTCCCGAGCTGCCCGCTCTCGTTCTCTCCGCAGGTGTGCACCGTGCCGTCGGTCAAGAGAAACACCCAGTGTCCGGCCCCGCACCAAACCTCCTTCACCGGTCGGTCCCGGAGACATTGCAGCTCGTCGGGCTGAGAGATGCCTCGGTCACCCCCGCTGCCCAGCAGTGCTTCCCCAACAGATCCACCCTCACCCCAGCACAGCATCCTCCTCGCCTCTCTCACGCTCACTCCCGCCGTCTTACTTCTCCCCATCTCTCTCTCCCCGCCTCTGGGCAACGCACCAGTGTCACGACCAGAAGAATCGGACCCCTCCCCTCCCGAAAGCATGAAAGGAATGGAGAAAAACATTAGGTGGAATCAGAAACAGAACTCAATTACAAAGCAGGTCACACTCAAAAGAGGAAATACTGAAGTTTAATATTTTGCTCAGACAAAACATTTGTCCAGTAGTTTCACAAGCAGACCAGGTTTTATGAAAGGAAAACTGACCATCAATACTGAAAGAAATAAGAAATTAATAGGGTGAGAACGCAGCTCTCTGAAATATTAAAACTCACCTCTTTTTATATCTGTTGATATATTTGAATATATACAAACTATTAAAATGTTATTCATCAGTATTACCGAGCTTTACTTAATTGAGCTTTAATATTAATTATGCAAGCATCATAAAAATTGTTTTATTTCCCATCTGTCAGAATGAAAACAAAAGTACGCAAAGCATTATAGTTAAAGGTTATTATCTCTAGAGCAAAATATTAAACTTCAGTATTTCCTCTTTTGAATGTGACCTGCTCTGTAATTGAGTTCTGTATCTGATTCCACCTAATGTTTTTCTCCATTCCTTTCATGCTTTCAGTTTCAGTTTCCTTTCATCGTTCTTGCTGAACTCCAGCCATAAGGATTGGAAATGGAAACCAAGCTGTCACATTGGAAAGGAAATGATTTACAGATGAGGCACAGAGTCACACCCTTGCCTGTGGGTCACAAGTCTGTCAGTTCAAATCCCACTCTTGAACTCAAATTGAACTAACACCAATGCAGTGCCGACAGAGCGCCACACAGCCAGAAAGACCATCTTTTGGATAATGTTTAGGTTTAAGTTTATTATTGTCACATGCATCAATGTACAGTGTTTGCTTTTGTTTGCCTTTGTTTGCAGCTGTACGTCATTGGTGAGACCAAACTTGGAGTAGTTTACTTTAAATCAATTAATTTTATTATTGGAACGTGTACCAAAGTAAAGTGAAAAGCTTTGTTTGGTGCTATGGCGAGTCTGAAGACTTGTAACTTTGTCAAATAAGTTTATTGCAGTAGCAATATTCAATTACAAAGATAACAATCGAGATCGCAGACAACCATTAATCTTAAACTATTCACATCGAAGTCCTCTTCCAACTGACTGGTTTTGGGCGCCAAAACAACCACGTGACCTTGCTGGCCAATCTGAGGGTTCGACTCTCAGGACCAATCCTTATGGTCGCTACATGACCCCCCCCCCCCCCCCCCAGAACCCGAGGCACGGTATCTAGCAGGGAGCCGGATTTCGCGACCAGAACGAGTAAGGAGAGGGGCTGCAGGAACTACAGGGGTAGGAGGGCCAGGGCCGGAGGCTATTGCAGGAGGACGGCCCCGTCGAGGGGGTTGACAGGACAGGACGGTCCTGGTCCAAGTGGGCAGGTTTGAGCCTGGATACAGAGACGAGCTCCCTCCTGCCCCCAACATCTAAGGTGAAAGTGACCGTTCCTTTACGCAACACGCGGAACGGTCCCTCATAGACCCTCTGCAACGGGGAACGATGGCCATCCCTACGCAGAAACACAAATTCACAGTCCTTCAAGGCTGGCAGTTCATGCACCATGGAACACCCGTGGCGTGAAGTAGGAACCGGAGCTAGGGAACCCACTCTCGCCCGGAGTGATGCTAAAACCGACGGAACCGAGTGCTGCTGTGCAGAGGAATCCGGAAGGAAATCACCAGGCACTCTGAGTGGCGAGCCATATACCAATTCCGCAGACAAAGTCCCTAGATCGTGCTTAGGAGCAGTACGGATGCCCAGAAGGTCCCAGGGCAGCTGATCCACCCAATCAGGACCGTCCAGCCGCGCACTGAGGGCCGACTTAAGGTGGCGGTGAAACCGCTCCACGAGCCCATTAGCCTGTGGGTGATACGCTGTGGTCTGCTGCAACCTGGAACCGTACAGCTCAGCTAGCGTAGCCCAAAGGGCAGAGGTGAACTGGGAACCCCGGTCGATGGTGATGACTGACGGAACACCAAAACGGGCCACCCAATGCAGGGCCCGGGCACAAGAGGCGGCGGAGGTGACGGACAACGGGAAGGCCTCAGGCCAACGGGTAAACCGGTCAACCACCGTGAGTAGGTGAGTGTAGCCCTTAGAGGAAGGTAAAGGACCAACTAAATCCACATGAATGTGGAAAAAGCGGACCTCAGGAACCACAAACTCCTGTACAGGAGGTTGGACATGCCGGTGACCTTTGGAGGTCTGGCATGGAATACAGGATCGGGCCCAAGCGGCTACTTGCTTCCGCAGGCCATGCCAAACAAATCTAGCGGCTACTAAGGCTGAGGTGGAGCGAATGGACGGGTGCGCCAGCCCATGAATGGCATCAAACACCCGACGCTGAAGGGTGGCCGGCACCACCGGCCTGGGGTGGGAGAGTGAAATATCACACCAGACTTTTGTACCCGAGGGCCCACAAGCCAATTGGGCCAACTTTAACCCCGAAGTGGTGGAGTGATATGCTGAGGTAGTGTCTGCCAGGCGCTGTGCCTCCGCAAGCTCCTGAAATTCAACCTCGCACTCCACCGCCGAAATTGGGGGAACGGCTGGCCTGGACAGGGCATCAGCAACGGCATTAAGCTTACCAGCGACGTGGCGAACATCCGTGGTAAACTCTGAGATGGAAGTCAGGTGTCGCTGCTGGCGGGCCGACCATGGGTCAGACACTTTAGAAAAAGCGAAAGTCAGCGGTTTATGATCTGTAAAGGCCACGAATGGACGGCCTTCTAAAAAATACCGAAAGTGGCAGACAGCTAAATAGAGGGCCAGAAGCTCCCGGTCAAAAGCGCTATATTTCAGCTCAGCCTGATTAAGCTGTCGGCTGAAAAATGCCAAGGGCTACCAACTGCCGCCAACATGCTGTTCCAAGACCCCTCCCACCGCCACATCTGACGCATCGACCGTAAGGGCCGTGGGGGCGGAGGTGCTCGGGTGGACGAGCATGGTGGCGTCTGCCAGAGCCATTTTAGCTGCTTCCAAGGCCGTCTCGGCTGCAGCGGACCACTCTAACTCGACAGGTTTACCCGCGAGACATTGGAAGAGCGGGCGCATGATCCGTGCTGCTGCAGGCACGAACCTGTGGTAGAAATTCACCATCCCTACAAACTCCTGCAACCCCTTTACCGTGGTGGGCCGTGGAAAGGCACGTACTGCCTCCACTTTTTCCGGCAAAGGAGTGGCACCGGCTGAGGTGATCCAGTGACCTAGGAAATCAATGGAGGAAAGACCAAGTTGACACTTTGAGGGGTGAATGATTAGCCCGTGATCTTGAAGCCGCTGGAACACAGTCCGTAAATGGACCAGATGTTCTTGCACCGAGCGACTGGCGACCAGGATATCATCCAAATAAATAATAAACAAAAGACAATTCCCGACCGACAAGGTCCATAAGCCTCTGGAAAGCCTGCGCCACGTTTTTCAAACCGAAAGACATACGCAACCATTCGAACAATCCGAACGGAGTGATCGTGGCAGTCTTCGGTACGTCTTCCGGATGCACAGGAATTTGGTGGTACCCCCGCACCAAATCAATTTTGGAAAACACCGTAGCACCTTCTAGACTAGACGAGAAGTCCTGGATGTGCGGTATGGGGTAGCGGTCGGCAGTGGTGACGGCGTTAAGACGCCGGTAATCTCCACATGGTCTCCACCCCCCAGATGCTTTGGAGACCATATGCAACGGAGAGGCCCATGGGCTGTCGGAATGACGGACAATGCCCAGGTGTTCCATTTTCAGGAATTCTTCACGCGCAACCATCAGTTTGTCCGGCGGCATTCTCCGGGCCCGAGCGAAAACGGGGGGACCCTCGGTGGGAAAAAAATGGACAACGCCGTGCTTTGCAGAGGGAGCATCAAAACGCTGAATGAGCAGCTCTGGAAACTCAGCCAGAACCGCAGCATACGGGCCGGAGGCCGCGACTACGGCCTGGACTGTCGGGCTGGGCGGGGTGGCAGGTGGTGGAGCAGC
Organism: Rhinoraja longicauda; assembly: GCF_053455715.1. Classification (NCBI taxonomy): domain Eukaryota; kingdom Metazoa; phylum Chordata; class Chondrichthyes; order Rajiformes; family Arhynchobatidae; genus Rhinoraja; species Rhinoraja longicauda. The sequence continues at coordinate 101,622,851 of NC_135953.1, read as the reverse complement.
GGGCTCATCGCTGCTAGCGGAGGATCGAAGACCTTTACCTCGGACATCAGCCACTAGCGAAAAGGCCCAGAGAAAATCTGCGCCCAGGATCGCCTGACCGACTTCTGCGATGATAAACGACCATTCGTAAGTACAGGTACCGAAAGACAGAGACATTCCCCGCGTACCATACGTGCGGATGGTGCTACCGTTGACTGCGATGAGGGTAGGTCCTCTCTTACCCGATCGAGCTTTGAGATCGGTCGGCAGCACGATGCTTACTATGGCTCCTGTATCGACTAAGAACTCTGTGCCTGTGAATCGATCCACGACGTAGAGGCGGCGGTTTTGGCCAATCACAACTGCCTCTATGTACGATCGGCCGAGGCATTTCCCGAGAAAGTGTAAAGTGAGCGGCAGTTGCGGGCTTCTCCACCCCATCGCAGATGATAATAACACCAGCCGCGCTTGTGCGGCTCCTTTTTGCGGGGTTTTGGAGAAATGGCGGGAGTCGCGGCGCCATCTTGGTGTCGCGGCGGGCTGCCCGATGGAACCGAGACTCTGTTGATGCAACTGTATTTTCGCGATTTCGACGCCATGAGCGCATCGGCTTTCTCCGCGTATGCCACGGGATCCTCGAAAGAACAATCCGTGAGCATAAGCCTAACGTTTTCTGGGAGTTGCTCCCGGAATGCCTGCTCAAACATGAGGCAATCCTTGTGCCCGCCTGCCAGCGCCAACATTTTGGCCATGAGGACGGACGGCAGCCGATCTCCAAGGTCTGGCAGATGCATAAGCCTCTCGGCTCGATCGTGCCTACTAAACCCAAAGGTTCGAAGCATGATTACCTTCAGCGCTTCGTACTTGCCGTCTGCAGGAGGGGAGGTGATGAACTGCATCACACGCGCGGACGTCTCAAGCGGTAGGGCACTCACCAGGTAGTAATATTTCATCTCGTCCGCCGAGATGCTTCTCAGATGGAACTGCGCTTCAGCATGCGCAAACCAAAGGTGTGGTTGGTGCGCCCAAAACGGAGGAAGATGAACGCTGGCCGTGCTTAGCAGCGGTACGCCGGGCGGTAGCACCGGAACAGGAGCGACAGGTTCCTGCATGGTGGGTGATCAGCTAGATCACGTCGGGGTCACCAATACGGCGAGTCTGAAGACTTGTAACTTTGTCAAAGAAGTTTATTGCGGTAGCAATATTCAATTACAAAGATAACAATCGAGATCGCAGACAACCATTAATCTTAAACTATTCACATCGAAGTCCTCTTCCAACTGACTGGTTTTGGGCGCCAAAACAACCACGAGACCTTGCTGGCCAATCCGAGGGTTCGACTCTCAGGACCAATCCCTATGGTCGCTGCAGTGTGCCATCTAGTCAAATCACACCATGAGTACAATCATACACAAGTAAAGGTTTGAACGATTTTCGTGGATAATAGTCTGGGACATCATGCAAGAGTTGCAACGTTCTGGTGCCATCTTACTACTTTCAAGTCTCCAGTCTCTGAAATCAAGTCTGATCTTGGCCTCAGGAGATATGCATTTTTTTTTAATTTTAGAGATGCAGTGTGGAAACAGAGCTCTATAGCTCTATGATCGGAAATCCCAATGTAAGCTGGGTTTGTTTTTGATTGTATAAAACAAACTGCTGGAGGAAGTGAACCGGTCAGGCAGTATTTGTGAAAGAAAATGGACAGACAGTGTTTCATGTTGGGACTTATCTTCAGACTGAGGAAGCCGCACTTGCTTTTTTGCTCAAAGGTGGGGAGGTGGTTGGGGGAAACTTTTTAAATATCTCTTACCTCGACGGAGATGCCATTTTTTCCCGTATCGTATCTCCGTCCGCATTGCAGCCTAACATCGAGGAGTTGGAGGCCTTTGCTGGAGACTGACTTCGGGAGCTCCAACCATGGGACCCTGCGGACTTAACATAGTGGAGCTCGCATTGAAAAGAACAGTGCCTTAGTTTATGGAACTGTTCTTTACCCACATCTCTGGAGAACACGGATCAACAACATTTGGGGTCGGGGCCCTTCTTCAAACCGAAGGGCCTCGACCCAAAATGTCATCTATCCATGTTCTCCAGTGCTGCTGCCTGGCCTCTGAGTTACTCCAGCGTTTTGTGTATCTTTTGGTAAACCAGCATCTGCAGTTCCTTGTATTCTCCAAGGACTGATGCTCACTTGAAATCGAAACTGTTCTACAAATAAACAAATGGCTGGAAAGCAAAAAGGGAAACGAAACTGTTTTTTTTCGCTGCGACGTTTGGGTTGGGCCTTGTATCGTCTGCCCGATGGTAGAAGTTCGAACAGACTTCTATTATTCTATACATAACAATGATATATATATATAATTGGATATATATGCAATATTGTTTATATATATATATATATATATAAAATTGCAAGTGGATATCTGTAATAAAAACAGAAAACCCTGTTAAAAAAACCCTAGACAGCATCTGTAGACGAAGGACAGAAAAGATAATATGGGAGTCTCCTCTGAAAGGGGGGAAAAGGTGAGTAATAGCAGAGACACATGTGCTGGAATTTTGAGCAAAAAGCAAAGTGAGTTTGAACCAAGATTTCTTGATTGATCGATTGATTTAGCATGGAAGAACCACCGAGTTCAGGCTGGCCATCGTTCACACTATAGTTCCATGTTATCCCGAATGCAAATTGGAGGAACAACATCTCATATTTCGCTTGGGTAGCTTGCAGCCCAGTGGTATGAATATTGGTTTCTCTAACTTCAAGTAACCCCTGCATTCCCTCTCTCTCCCCTGCCCAAGTCATACCAGCTTCAAAATTGTCTTGTTGAGTGTCATTGTCTGTACTCGTTCTCACCTAACGAACAGAAGGGTCTCGACCCAAAACATCACCCATTCCTTCTCTCCCGAGATGCTGCCTGACCTGCTGAGTTACTCCAGCATTTTGTGAATAAACAGCTAACAATGGCCTGTTTTGTTTATCATGGTTACTTTTTTGCATTTCTTGCAATCATTTGTTCTATATCTCTCTACATCACCGTCTATATCTCTCGATTCCCTTTCCCCTGATTGATTCTCAGTCCGACAAAGGGTATCAACCCAAAATGTCACCTATTCCTTTTCTCCAGAGATGCTGTTTGACCCGTTGAGTTATTCCAGCTTGGAGGGGGCGCTAGTGTGCATATGATGTAATAGACGTGTTTTGCTAGAGCTCCCCTCCGATAAATCGAGATTAAGGAATAAAAGACTATTTATAGTACAACTCCCACTTTAAGTTGTGTCTACTGCTGTAATAACAGACCGACATAAAATGACAACGCAGAAGTCGTCCAGAAAGCAGCCAGCCGTCAGGAAATTTAATGAAAACCCAGCATCGTCACTGGATGAGGAGCGGCCTAGTGGTGGAGAGCCGGAGCTAATCACACTATCGGCAGAAGGAACTCCTGAAACAGCCATCATTCTTACAGCTATAAATGAAATGAGCAAGAAGATGGATGACCGATTTAATACCCTGGAGGTGTCCCTCCAAGTTACCCAAGCCACTCTGACTGAACATGGAGCACGGATATCTATGGTAGAAGATGCGAGCAGTGACCATGACACTCGACTAATTCAGTTGGAGCAGCAGTGGCTACGGCTAGAATATGCTAACAAGGCCCTCCAGGATAAAGTTATTGATCTGGAGGCGCGCTCCAGACGCCAGAACATAAAAGTGGTCGGACTACCAGAAAAGATTGAAGGCGGCCGCCCCATGGAGTTCATTGGTAACTTTATTCGGGACTTGTTGGGGGCAGAACATTTCTCGATGCCCATAGAAGTTGATAGGGCGTATAGGCTGGGAGGACAACCGGCTAACGATCTCGCGCGCCCCAGAGTCATGATAGTTAAGATCCACAGCGGCCATCAGAAAGAGCGGATAATGCGACTGTCACAACAACAATACCCGCTGAACTACAATGGGAAGCAAATTCACATTTTTCCTGATCTCCCGGCAGAGATAATGAAACAACGTCGTCTTTTCGAGGTCACGAGGAAGAAGCTCAAAGAGGCAGGCCTGCGAACCGGATATATCTACCCTGCTCGCCTCCGGGTTACCCAGGGTATCGACACGTCGATATTTAGCACCCCGGAGGAGGCCAAACTATTCGCGGATAACCTGCCGCCCAGCCCGGTGACAACGATGGGCTAATGTCGGCTAACAGACTAACACTGACTAGCTGGTCTCCAGACCAGCTGTTTCAGCCAATCTCAACGTGGGGGCATGGTCACCCTCTTGTCGAGTAAGCTTAAATCCTGAGGATACAAGCTTTTGTCCAAGTGCACTGACTCTCCCATGTCTATCCATGTTTAAGCCGCTGGCCCGGAGTGGACGGCGGGCGTCGGCTAACATGCGAACGAGTTAACTCTGAGCCATGGACATGGTCATTCACACGAAAGGTAGACGTTGGACTCAATAGATTTAACTTTAACTTTGTTTAATGTGCTTAATTCGTTTCAGGGATAGGATGATTTTACAGGATGGGTTCCTGCTAATTTTTCAAAGGGAAACGTTTTTTTTGTTGAACAGATCCGTAATTTTGTTTGTTCATCGGAGGGGATGCCGACTGAATTTGTAGTTAACTAGCTAGCGGTTTCACAATTTAGCCTTTAGCTAGCCTTTGGGCTTAACAGGCTAGATAGTTGAAGTAACCCCCGTTTACAGTATGTTAGGATATTTTCTCTCACTTTGTTTGGGAGAGTGGGGATGGGGGGAGGGAAAGTCCGAGTTTTGTGTGTGTTTTTGTGTTGGTGGTCTTCCTGTTTTTTTGTTTGAGGCAAATTATTATGTCGCTGCTTATGTAATACAATTTACACCTTCTGATGGTACCTGGGGATGATGATGTGCGTGGGAGGGTTACCATGGTGAGCTGGAATGTCCGCGGCATGGGCCACCCAATTAAACGAGCTAAGGTGTTTTCACATCTTAGGTCTTTATCTGCCGACCTTGTGTTCCTCCAAGAAACTCACATTAGAACATTGGGGCAGAGACAGTTGCGCTGCAGATGGGCAGATCAGATATTTCAATCCACATTTTCTAGCAAAGCCCGCGGGGTGGCAATTATGGTTAAGAAAAACATAGATTTCAGACATATTTCTACAGTAAGTGACCCGAATGGTCGATTTCTCATAGTAACTGGGTACCTTTACTCTGTTCATGTAACACTGCTTAACATTTATGGTCCGAATATTGATGATGCAGCTTTCTTTCGCAAAATCTTTGATAAGCTACCTGACCTTTCTAATACGAATGTGATTGTTGCAGGGGACCATAACACAATCCTTGACTGGCACCTGGATAGGTCATCAAATAAAATGTGTAGCCCTTCGAATGCATCCACGGTTTTGAAAAATCTCATCTCCTCCACCAATTTAGTTGACATTTGGAGGATACAGCATCCCACAGACAGAGATTACTCTTTTTTTTCTAAAATGCACAATTCATACTCTCGTATCGATTATTTTTTATTAGACTCGAAACTCATACCTAATGTAATAAATACCAAATATCATAACATTTTGATCTCAGATCACGCTCCAACCTCAATTATCTTTGACTTTACGCTGTCTAAACGATGTGCTAAATGGCGACTACGCCTTTCCTTGCTTAATGATGGAACTTTCTGTAAATACATGTCTGAAAAAATTACAGAATATTTGGAGACCAATGACACTTCTGATGTCTCGGACTCTACCTTGTGGGAAGCTTTCAAGGCAGTTATGAGGGGTCATATTATTTCGTATGAAGCGTCTTTAAAGAAATCCAGAGAGAGACGTCTACAAGAAATTGATTCGGAGCTTTCTCCAATGGAGACGTTGTATCGGAGCACAAACAACCCCCAAATGCTGCAAAATATGCTCAGTCTTAAATATGAGTATAACACGATTCTAACAAATCAAGTCAGTGACCAGCTACTGCGACTGAAACAGCGATATTTTGAATTAGGGGACAAACCGCATACATTGTTAGCCCGTCAGCTTAGAGGGCAACAAGCAAGTAGGGCCATACATATAATAAAATCAGGCAAGGGTGTTGCTTTAACCGATCCAAAATTAATAAATGAACGCTTTGAGGAGTATTATCAAGAGCTGTATAAATCCAAAGCTAACGGTGATATCAATGCATGGTTAAAAAAGTTGGACATACCAAAATTAGATAGTGCCTCTTGTGAGGCCTTAAACTCAGAACCCTCCTCTGTAGAAATCAAGGATGCAATTAGGTCGTTGCAAAACGGCAAGAGCCCTGGGCCAGACGGTTTTGGAGTCGAATTTTATAAGAAGTTTGCTGACCAGGTAACTCCGATTCTGCACAGGATGCTCTCCCACTCAATCGAGTTGAAAAAGCTCCCACCGTCATTGTACAATGCTAATATTTCTCTCTTATTGAAACAAGACAGGGATGAAACCAATCCCTCCTCATACCGACCAATTTCTATGCTTAATTTGGATTTCAAGATTTTTACTAAAATAATGGCGACTAGACTAAATAAGTGTATAGAATCCATTATCCATACGGATCAGACCGGGTTCATCCCCAATAGGTTCTCTTTCTTTAATGTTAGAAGAGTAATGAACATTATGTATCACAAATTCGATAGTTCTTCCAAACAAGCCATTCTGTGTTTAGACGCAGAAAAAGCTTTCGATCAGGTTGAGTGGGGATATTTACTCAGAGTGCTGGAAGAGTTTGGTCTTGGAGCCTCTTTTATTTCCTGGGTACGTCTTATATATGCTCATCCCACCGCTTCCATACTCACAAACCAGGATAGGTCACCCCCTTTTGCCCTTCAGAGGGGTACGCGACAGGGCTGCCCCCTCTCGCCGCTCCTCTTTGCGTTAGCCATTGAGCCGCTGGCAATCGGCATAAGAGGGCATGCGCTTATAAAACCGATAATACTGGGTGGGGTGGAACATAAGATTTCGCTTTATGCGGATGATATTGCCATCTTTTTATCTGACCCTGAACATTCTGTTCCTTACCTATTCCAGCTTATTAATTCCTTTGGCGAGGTCTCAGGTTACACTATAAACTGGCAGAAGAGTGAACTTATATCGATAACAGCAGAATTAGACCCTGTATTCTTAGCCAACATGCAGTTTAAAACAAATCCGGATAGTATAAAATATCTGGGCATTAAAATATCTAAAAACCCCAAGACCCTTTTTAAAATTAACTTTACCGAAAGGTTGAACAAGCTAAAGGAGAACATAGAGAAATGGAGAACGTTGCCTATTTCCTTGATTGGCCGCGTGAACGCAGTAAAGATGGTCTCCCTGCCGAGATTTCTGTATTTATTTCAGAATGTTCCTGTTTTTATCCCCAAATCCTACTTTAAGTTAATCGATTCTATCATTATGCCATTTATTTGGGGATATAAAGCACACAGGATCTCAAAAGCTTATCTTCAAAAAACGAGGGAACATGGGGGACTGGGGTTACCGTGCTTTTTATATTACTATTGGGCGGCCAATGTTAGAGTCATGGTATACTGGCAGTATGCATATGAACGGGGAGTTGGATATGACCTGCCACCTTGGCTGGCGATTGAAAAAAGCTTAACCCCAAAAACTTCTCTCCCTGCTCTCCTTTTTTCATTACCCAGATCTCTCACCTCTCTTAGAGAGGATCACTTCACTCTGTCCAATGCTCAGAGAATATGGCACCAAATTAGGAAAGCTTGTGAGCTTCCGAATACGTCAATGCACGCCCCAATCTGGCATAACCACGCTTTCCCCCCATCATTTACAGACACAGCATTCAAAGAATGGAGCTGTAAAGGGATAGTTACAATAAAAGATCTTTACATAAATAGACACTTTGCATCATTTGATCAGCTACAATCCAAGTTCTCATTGCCCAAAACTCAATTCTTCAGGTACTTACAGCTGAGAAATTATGTTCGACAAAACAATTCGCTTTTTGAGTCCCTGCCCGAAGACGACTTGTTGTCCAAAATTTTGCTGGGTCCCCCGGAAGCAAAGAACCTAATCTCATCGTTTGTAGGTATCTTTTTAAACAAACTAGATAAATCTACTTTAAAAATAAAACAAACCTGGGAAGAAGACCTTAACATTGAAATTGATGACGATGTCTGGAAGGAAGTACTGAAAAGTATAAAATCCTGTTCTATTAATTCTAGGCTACAACTGATTCAATTCAAGGTTATACACAGATTACACTACTCTAAGGTTAAGCTGCATAAAATCTTTCCTGATCTCTCACCTTTGTGTAATAGATGCAAGACCGCTGAGGGTACACTCGCTCACCACTTTTGGACTTGTCCAAAACTTCACAACTTTTGGTGTCTTTTATTTCAATGGTACTCCACTGTTTTAAACGTCACTTTAACTCCGGACCCTGAAACTGCTCTATTCGGGTATTCCACAATGCTTGAGAAGCTAGACCATAATGCTCGCACAATCTTGGTTTATGGTATGGTAATTGCCAACAGATGTATTTTGAAACTATGGAAATCAGACTCTGCTCCTCAGTTTGAGACTTGGTTAAGAGAATTAATGGGCATATTACACGTAGAGAGGTTGAGATATGAATTGTCTGGCAACCCTCAAAAGTTCTTCAACATATGGAACCCAGTGCTGCAGCATATTAAGGACAAGTAAAACTATCCCCTCAATGCCACATGCTTTTGTACCTTCTTTGAATCCAGCAGTGAAAATACTGAAATATTTGACTTGTGAAAATTACCTTGCCTCATGTTTTTGTGCTTTTGTCTTTTTTTGTTACATTGTAGTTATGTTTTTTTTGGATGTATTTTTATTTATTTATTTGTTTGTTTTTGTTTGTTTGTTTTCATGATTATGTAGGGAAGGGGAGGGATGGGGTTTACTGTTGTTGTTATATGCATTGTAATCAATTATAAAATTTAAAAAAATTAAGAGAGTTATTCCAGCTTTTTCTGTCCATCTTCGGCCAATCAACCTAGCAACCCACACATCATGGTGACGTGGGAGGAAAACAAAGCTTCTGGAGGAAACCCACATGGTCACACGGAGAACATGAAAACTGCATTGAGAGGACCCGAGGTCAGGATTGAACCTGGGTCACAGGAGGCGGGGGGTAGCAGCTCTAGCAGCAGAACCACTGTTGCTCTGAAACATTCCCACAACCCTCGTTGATAAAGGCAAGGGGACAAAATCTTCATCCCTTCACTTCAATAATCCTCTATCCCATCTGCTTCAAGGACATTTCCACCATTCAGTATTTCCTCAACAAAGTGACTCAATGACTACCGCCCAGTAGCTCTAGTATTGATCAAAACAAAGAGCTTTGAAAGATTGTTAATGCCCCACATCTGCCCCAGTCTCTCAGACAACTTGCATGCGGGTAAAATAAGTCGAAAATAACCTACTGAATAATGAAAGGTCGAGATATAGTGGATGTGGAATGGATGTTTCCAACAGGGGGAGAGTCTAGAACCAAAGGGCACAGCCCTTTGAATAAACAGACGTACCTTCAGAAAGGAGAGGAGGAATTTCTTTAGTCGGAGGCTGGTGAATCTGTGGAATTCATTGCCACAGACGGTTGTGAAGGTCAAGTCATTGAGTATGTTTAAAGCGGCAATTGACAGGTACATAGATGGGAAAGGTTTAGAGGGATAGGACCGAAGGGCACCTTGCTGTTCTGTTTTGTTCAACGTTCTATGTTTTATGTCCTATATGTGGGCCAAACGTGGGCAGGTGGGACTGGCGTAGATAGGGCACCTTGCATAGGGAAGCTGGGCTGAAGGACCTGTTTCTGTGCCGTATGACTATGTCTCTACCTATTTGATTAGAAAGGGCGTCAAAGGTTATGGGGAGAAGGCAGGAGAATGGGGCTGAGAGGGAAAAAATAGATCAGCCATGATCAAATGGCAGAATAGAATCGATGGGCCGAACGGCCTAATTATCTTCTTATGTGTTCTGGTTCTACACTGGGGACCCTCTCCCTTGCATTACATTCACCTCTGGATCACCTTAACAATAAGAACACCTGCATCAGGATGCTATTCATTGAGTACAACTCAGCATTCAGAACCATAATATCAAGTAAGCTCATCTTTTGTTTTAGAGATACAGCATGGAAACAGGCCCTTCGGTCAACCAAGTGCACACAGACCAGCGATCACTCGTGCACTAGTTCTATCTAGGAACAATTTACAGAAGCCGAATAACCTACAAACCTGCACGTCTGTGGAATGTGCGAGGAAACCGGAGCACCCTGAGAAAACCCACGCAGTCACAGGGAGAACACACAAACTCGGTACAGACAGCACCTGTAGTCAAGATCATACCAGAGTGTCCGGTGCTGTAAGGAAGCAACATCAGAAAGTTTATGATTGGTATATTGAACCACCAGACCCAGGAGCAGCTTCCTCCCCTCTGTTATCAGGCTTCTGAAAGGTCCTTCCTTCCATAAACTAAAGTACTGTCCGATTCACCTCTTCCTCAATGTTGGCAATGGGCTTTGTCTATGGAACTGATGTGCAGCAATGCTGAGAACTATATTCTGCACCCTGTATCTTTCCCTTTGCTCTACCTATTGTAGTTAAGTTTGCCTTGATTGTATTTATGTATAGTATTATCTAATTTAATTGAATAACGTTCAAAACAAAGCTTTTCACTGTACTTTGGAACACTTGGCAATAATAAATCTAAATGTAAATAAGGCAATAAAATCTGGACACACAAGAGGCTGCAGATGATGGAAATAAAATGCTCAGTTTACTTAAGAAACTCAATGGGTCAGGCAGCTTCTGTGGAGGGAAATGGACAGATGACTTTCTGTTAACTTACCTTCTACAGACAGATAGTTATTTGTATTAGCCAGCATCTGCAGTTATTAGTTTCTATCTCTGTTACTGCAGGTGTTCCTAAAAGAACCTCATAAAGCGCTGGAGTAACAGAGAGGGTTAGGCAGCGTCTCTGGAGAACACGGATAGGTAACATTTGGGGTCGGGGCCCTTCTTCAAACCGAAGGGTCTCGACCCGAAATGTCACCTATCCATGTTCTCCAATGCAGCTGCCTAGCCTCTGAGTTACTCCAGCGCTTTGTGTATCTTTGGTAAACCAGCACCTGCAGTTCCTTGTAATCGCCAAGGACTGATGCACGCTGGAAATCGAAACTGTTCTACAAATAAACAAATGGCTGGAGAGCAAAGAAGGGACACGAAACTGAGTTTTCAAGCCTCCTAGTGGAGGCTAGGACTTTATTCCTTGGAGAACAGGAGGCTAAGGGGCGATCTTATATCGGTGTATAAGATCATGAGGGGAATAGAGAGAGTAAATGCACACAGTCCTTTACCCAGAGTGGGAGGAATCAAGAACCAGAGAACATAGATTTAAGGTGAGAGGGGAAACATTTCACAGGAACCTGAGGGCTAACTTTGTCACACAATGGGTGGTGGGTATATGGAAAGATTCGCCAGAGCAGGTAGTTGAGGCAGGTACTATAACAACATTTGAAAGACATTTAGGCAAGTACATGGATTAGAAAGGTTTTGAGGGTGATGGGCCAAACGTAGGCTGGTGGGACTAAATGTAGATGGGGAATGTTGTAATTTGCCCAGCCAATTAACCTAGATACCTGTACATCTTTGGAGTGTATATCAGGCAAACAAAGATTTTCACTGTATCTCGGTGTACATGACAATAATAAATCAATACGAAATATTAATACCAAATGTTCCATCTCAGGCAACATCCTGGTTTATCTCCTCTTCACCCCCAACCTCTTGTGTGGTGATCAGAACCTGCAGATAATACAAGCTATAGCCTAACCAACATTTTAAACCTGAAGAAGGGTCTTGACCTGAAACGTCACCCATTCCTTCTCTCCAGAGATGCTGCCTGTCCCGCTAAGTTACTCCAGCTTTTTATGTCCATCAATATTTTATAAAGTTCAAATGTCAAGAATGCATGCTAACCAGTCAGCGCAAAGACAATACGTGATTACAATCGAGCCATCCACAATGTACAGATACAGGATAAAGTGAATAATATAATAATAATAATGCAGCCAGGGTGGTGTGGACCTTTGATGACATGAGCTGCCTTCTTGAGGGAGCCCTTCCTGTAGATCCCTTTGATTCTAGAAAGCCTAATACCTGGCATGGACTGGGCAATGTCCACCACTTTCTGCAGCTTCCAGCCGTAAACTTGCACGATAACATCAATGCTCTTACTTTCTATGTCCTGGTAAATAAAGGTTTTTTTTTGTATCCACTGGCAATGCATTGCTATTGTTCATTGAAGGTTTGTGCACATTACTTATAACAAAAGGCCGTCTTAACTCATTAAAGATCTGTTTTTCGATCTTCAAGGCAATGCGTGGGGGCGTGGCTGCGTTCTGCAGCTGCGGCTCACCGGCAGTCTCTGTCTTTTTTTTGTTTTTGTCTTTTGTTATCGTTTAAATGTATGTTTTGATTTATTTTTAGCTCTGTATATGTGGGGGTGGTGGGGGGGTGGGGGTGGGGGAAACCTTTTCTTCTAATCTCCTCCTCAACGGAGATGCGACCTTTATCGTGTCGTATCTCCATTTGTGCTACGGCCTAACACCGTGGAGTCGGCGGCCTCCAGCTGGGATCGACCTTGAAGACTCCGGTCGCAGGGCCTGGACTTACCATCTCGGAGGCTTCGGCCGTGGGTCCTGCAGACCGCAACATCTGGGGTTCGCAGGTCCCTGGCTGGTGACCGGCTTTCGGGAGCTCCAGCCGTAGCAGCTTCGACCACCCCGAAGCGCGAGGTTTGATCGACCCGCTCGCAGGCCCCACATCGCCCTGCGTGGCTCGGCCGCGGCACTTTCCATCGCCCGGTGGGGGCTCAGGACCTTCATCGGCCTGCTCGGCTCGGCCCTGGGACTTTCCATCGCCCGGTGGGGGCTTCAAAAGTCAGGAGCCTCGATCGCCTCGTGGCATCACGGGAGAAGGATGAGGAGGAGATAAGACTTTTCTTTGCCTTCCATCACAGTGAGGGTGTGCCTGGAGCAATCACTGTGATGGCTTTTTGTGTTAAAATTGTAATTGTGTGTCTTGTGTTTTTATTGTCTACTGCCGGACCCTGACGTGAGAGGACGATGGCGCTATTTGTTCGCCGCTTCTCCGTCAGGATAGTTCGTCTGTTTGTTTTTATGTCATGAGTTTTTGTAAAGCGTATTTGAGCACTTGGAAAATCGCTATATAAAATAAATGTTTATTATTATTATTATTATTATTGTTGAGATTGGGTTTGTGTTTCTTCAAGAGAATGTATTGCTTCTTGACGACACCCCCTCCCACCCAGCTTCGTGCCATCCCTTACTCTCAATTTCTCCATGTGCATCTGATCTGCACCCATGATGAGCCTTTTGCGTTCTGGGACATCCGAGATGTCCCAGTCTTTCAGTAAATGTGGCTTCCCGCCTACTCACCCATGTCTCCTCTGTCCCGCAGTCCTGCTTTCACAACCCCGTCCCTCCAATGATAGTGTCTTAAAACAGGCATAGTGTTCCCCTGGTCCTTTTCCATCCCAGCAGCCTCCGCATCCAACACATCACTCTCCGACATTTCCACCATCTTCAACGTGATCCCACTACGTGAAGTCGCATCTTCCCATTTCCACGCCTTCCGCTGAAGACCACTCTTTGCAACTTCTTAGTTCCTTCACTTCCTCATTCCTTCCCACCCAACCCACCCCTTACCCAGGCATTTCCCCCAGCAACCCAGAAGATCACACTTGGATCACCTGCCTGGATCGGCAACTTGAACACCCAGGAGGAAAGAAGACTGCAAAAAGTGATGAAAATTGCCCAGTCCACCACACCTCCCCACCATCGAAGAAACCTCAAAAAGGCAGCCAGCATCATCAGAGACCCACACCACCCTGGCCACACACTAATTTCACTACTGCAATCAGGAGGAAGATATACAGTAAGAGTATGAAAACTAATATTCAGAGACGGAAACAGTTTCTTCCCTACGGTCATCGGGCTATTAAACACTACAACCTCTAAATAAGCTCTGATTTACATAAGCTCCTCCACCCCGCCTCCCCCACTGTCTCCTCCCCTCCCCACCATCCCCCTTCCCACCAACACCACCCCCCTTCCCCCCACACCCCTCTCTCCTCTCCCTTTCACTCACTGCCCCCTCCCCCCCACTCTTCCCTGACCGTCACTGTCCCCCTCCCCACCACCCCTCCCACTGTCCCTCTCCCCAGTCCCACTCCCTCCGACCCCCCACTCTCTCCCTCCCCCCCATTCTCTCCTCCCCCCACACTCCCCGCCAATCTCTCCTCCACTCCCCTCTCCTCCCCCAGCCCCACTCTCCCCCAGCCCCACTCTCCCCCATCCCCCCTCTCTCCTCCAAACCTCCTCCCCACCCCGATCCCCACCCTCCCCTCCCCCACCTTCACCCCCATCCTCCCCTCCCCCATTCTCTCCTCCCGCAGCCTCTCACCCTCCCCCACCCACCCCACCTCTCTCCTCCCCCACCTTCAACCCCACGCACCCATCCACACTCGCCCCACCCCCATTCTCACTGTCCCCCTCCCCCCACCCACTGTCCCCGCTTCCCCACCCCCACTGTCCCCCTTCCCTCCCACCCCCACTCTCTTCCCCCCACCACCACCACCCCCTTCCCCCCACTCTCCTCCTCCTCCCCCCCTTTCACTCTCTGTCCCCTTCCCCCCACCCACCTTTTCCCCTTTCCCTCCCCCCACTCTTCCCTGACCCCCACTGTTCCCATTCCCCCCACCCCCACTCTCTCCCCAGTCCCACTCTCTGCTCCTCCTGCCCTCCCCTCCCCCCCAGTCTCCCCACTTCCCTGACCCCCACTGTTCCCCTTTCCCCCACCCCCACTCCCTTTTCCCCCAGCCACCCCCGCTGTCCCACTCTCTCCTCACCTACTCTCACTCTCACCCCCCTTTCCCCACCTCCCCCATTCCCCCACTCTCTCCTCCGCCCACCCTCACCCTCTCCTACCCCCACCCTTCCCTCCACCCACCCGACGTCAGATGCACAGCACTTGGAAAAAATGTGTTTAGAAATGAGTTTTAAAGTTTAAAATGACTGTAACTTAAAAGATATTCGACCAATTTAAGTAAAAACTTGTTATAAACAGTCGCGAGGACAGTGGTGATTAAGGTGGCGCTAACATTGTGGCGCTGTGGTTTACCGTTGTGAGCAAAAACACGTGTGAGCACCCATAGGAAATCCACTGAGATACTCTTGTTCAAACTATTCCCAAAGCTAATTCAATCCCATAAACATTTTTAGCACCCAATAACCATTTCTGGCACAATGAGGAATTCTTATTTTAAAAAAACAATTTATTTTAATTCAATATAAATACAGAAATAAATTCACAAATAATTTATTTATACTTAAAATTATATTACAATTCAAAAAGCATATTAATTGTGACAATGAAGAGGTTTACATGTGATACCATTGGAAGATGGTCTCAGAGATGAATGATTTTATTACAAAGTACAGAGAAACCTTTTAAATGGACAGGTAATTGGCAAATGAATCTCAGCACGGGTTAGTGCGAGATACAACATTTTCATGGGGTGGAGGAGCAAAAGGATTTAGGAGTACAAATAAAGCTAAATTACCTGGAAAATTAACCTTTTCTCTCTATAGATGCTGCCTGTTGTGAACTTTTATGATTTTCTGACAAAATGCTGGAGTAACTCAGCAGGACAGGCAATATCTCTGGAGAGAAGGAATTGGTGTTGTTTCAGGTCGAGACCCTTCAGTCTGAATGTCTCGACCTGAAACGTCACCCATGTCTTCTCTCCAGAGATGCTGCCTATCCCACTGAGTTACTCCAGCATTTTGTGTATCTTCAATTTAAACCAGCATCTGCAGTTCTTTCCAACACATTCATCATTTTCTGCTTTTGTTTCCACTGTCATTTTACTTTGCACACATTGAAATACTTGTTTTGCCAATAATAAGTCAACATATACTTCCCAAATGCAAATAATGTCGCCCCTCCACATTCATTTAGCAAAAGTAGCATAAATCGCTGAATAATGTCAGTGTACATTACTGGTTCGATTAGAGAAGATTTTAAAGGACTCCAGTAATATCACTGATATTTTCTGTGCTGTTATCAACAAGTGTTTTGCTTATTTTAATCAATTATGATCTCATTGTTTCACAACATCGTTTCCAACTGCAGATATCAGGGTGGCTCTGCACAGAATTCACTGCATTCAATAGCACGAAGTAGCCTCTCTCTCAGCAAATCTTTGCTGCTGTAATTGGGGAGTTCCAAGGTCTTGATGCATGTATATGCATGAGGATACGATAAATCTGGATCATACAAGTACTGGGGCCTACATATTCTTATTATGAATCTTCCAATCCCACCTGCTGGGATTCTCTCACTTCCTGAGAGAAAAGCTAAGAGATGGGAAAAGAACAAATATTAAAATGAAGATCAGTCAGAAATATGTAGGCCAGTTATAGTGGAATCATAAGTGGAAAAGGCTCGTTGGCCCATCGAGTCTACGCCGATATTCTACATTTTACATTCATCCAAAAATAATTAGAATTTATGTTCTCTATGCATTCTTTTCAACTTTCCCCAGATACTCCAATTCGCCTAAACGCTAGGGGTACTTTACAGTGGCCAATTCACCTACTAAACTGGAGCACCTGAAGGAAACCCGCACTGAGAACAAGCAGACCACACAGACAGCACTAGAAGTCAGATTGAAACCAGATCTTTGGCACTGTAACACAGTCGTACAACCAGGTGAGGTCATCTGCTATTGATCCTGATTTGCTCTGGCCTTTTCTCGCCTCCAGTCCCTCCTTCCCCCCAACTTCTAGCTTTCAGTCTGAAGAAGGGATCCGATCCAAATTGTAAACTATTCCTTTTCTCCAGAGATGCTGCCTGACTCGCTGAGTTACGCCAGCATTTTGTGTCCATCTCCAACTGTAATTTATTTATTTTTATATAAACATAGCACAAAAAGTAAGGAAATTTGTGTTTGGTAGATTATTTCTTTGTTGTAACAATGCTTCTTGGCAATAAATCTTATACCGTTGGAAAGCCTGTTTATTTCCCTTTTAAATGGTGCCACATTTGTAAGGAACATGCATTTGTGGGATGAGCAGCAGAGCTGAGTATGTGGGTTGCGCCCATGAAAAATCTGCCAAATCTTCTCTGCCAATGCCAAACAACTTATTCTGCCATTGACTCTTGTTCGGTGTTGTTTGGTGGATTGGATGATTGAAGTCTGAAGAAACAAGACATATTGGCAATTTAACAATTTATTCATTTAATAAACAGGAGCCTCAGTAGCGTGTGGAAGAACCATACACAGCCACAACAGCCTGGCACCTCCTCCTCATGCTGGTCACCAGCCTGGTCACACACTGTTGTGGGATGGCATCCCATTCTTCAACCAGCATTTGTCGCAAGTCAGCCAACGTGGTTGTGTTGGTCACTTTGGCACGAACAGCACGCCCAAGCTGATCCCACAAGTGTTCAATGGGGTTGAGGTCAGGACTGCTGGCAGGCCATTCCATCCTCTCCACTCCCAAATTCTGGAGGTAGTCTCTGAGAAACCCTGCTCTGTGGGGGCGAGCATTGTCATCTTGGAGGATAGAGTTCGGTCCCAGACTGTGGAGATATGGGATTGCCACTGGTTGCAGAATCTCATCTCGATATCTCTCTGCATTGAGATTGCCTCCAATGATGACAAGCCTCGTTTTTCCAGTGAGGGAGATGCCGCCCCACACCATCACACTGCCTCCACCAAAAGATGTTACTCTATCGGTGCAGCAATCAGCATAGCGTTCTCCGCGTCTTCTCCACACTTTGACCCTATGATCCAACTGCCGTAGGCAGAATCTGGACTCATCGCTGAACATAACGTTCCTCCACATGTTCAGGTTTCAGTGCACGTGTTGCCAACACCAGCGCAAACGGGCCTGACGGTGAAGGGCAGTCATGGCAGGCCTCCTGTCAGCCCTATGAGACCGGAGATCGGCTGCTTTCAGTCTGTTCCGAATTGTCTGGGCAGAGAGCCATCGGCCATATCGTCCTGCAAACCTTGACTGCAAATCTGTAGAAGACAGCCTACGGTTCCTAAGTGCTGACAGGGTGAGGAAACGGTCTTCTTCGGGTGTCGTCTTCTTGGGACGCCCACTTCGCGGCCTGTCTCTGACATCCCCCGTTATATGGAACTTGGCCTTCACTTTGGAGATGGTACTAGGGCTCACTCCAAATAATGCCGCAACTTGGTTTTGCGGAACACCAGCTTGAAGTTGCCCTATCGCACGGGCCCTATCCAGATCAGTCAAACGTGGCATGCCGATTCTTGGAGCAGACACCTACTGACCACTGTAGCAGGGCCCATGCTCACAGATGCTGCCAATCAGGTACCTGATTGTCAGCACCTGGGGGTACCAGAAGCTCAAAACAAGAGTCAATAGCAACAGCAGAATAAGCTGTTTGGCATTGGCAGAGAAGATTTGGCAAATTTTTCATGGGCGCAACCCATATACTCAGCTCTGCTGCTCATCCCACAAATGCATGTTCCTTACAAATGTGGCACCATTTAAAAGGGAAATAAACAGGCTTTTCAACGGTATAAGATTTATTGCCAAGAAGCATTGTTACAACAAAGAAATAATCTACCAAACACAAATTTCCTTACTTTTTGTGCTATGTTCATATAATAAATTTGTTGCTTATTGTACTAAAGGTTGTGAATAATCTTTATTGCTCAAATAGAGGTTGTGAGCAATAATTGTTTCTTTGAGGCTGATACCTCTTTCAGGATTGCCTCTGGGCCTCATGGAAAGTTCCAAAAGCAATCTATGAAGAACCTGAATAAACTGTGCACCCCGTGTTTGAGCTCCTCATATCTGTACACTATGGAATAACTTCATAAGTTCTAGGAGCAGAATTAGGTCGTTTGGTCCAGCAAATCGACTCCGCCATTCAATCATTGCTGATCTATCTTTCCCTCTCTATTCCATTCTCCTGCCTTCTCCCCATAACCTCTGACACCCTTACTAATCAACTTAGCTTGAGACTAACAGCTCACTGAGTACACATGATTTCTATGGTCATATGTGGTGTGCCAGGTTTGAACCTCCTTCCAGATTGCCTCACCAAATATGATCAACATTCCGTATTCCTGTTTCCATCGATACTTATCTTACTTTCTCTTAACTACTCTTTGTGGTGGCATTTTCTACACTTAGGCCACCATGAATTTGGCATCTAAAGAGCTGAAAAATGGTCGACTTGAAATACGACTGTTTCTCCTTCCATAGATTTTGCCTGATCTGAGTGCTTCCACCATTTTCTGTTGTATTTTTTCTTAAGATCTAATTTTGCTGCATAATTACAATATGTATCTAAGTTATATCTTGCTGCTGTGTTGGAATTGTTTCATGTTAACATGTTGTGCTATTAAAAGATTTGGATATATTTACCAATGAATTGCTTTTTCTCCTCTTCCAGTAGGCTCTCAAAAATTTCCCAAAAATATTGAATTATTCTGTCAGTTGGAAAATATCCAGAATACACGGCATTCTGTAGATGAAAAACAAAGATGGGATTGAGACTAGATAGTGAGATGTTTCAAATATTTAAAGAGTTTCTGTTTTCCCAAATGTAAGAATACAGTTTCATATTGAAGTAAAATGTGTACTGATAGACATATTTGGCAGTAAAAATGTGGATCTCCCTATCTGTCACAAGAAAATGGATCCTCATCAGTTGAATTTTTAAAACTACGCTGGGAGCCTGCAGACAGGCACGTTTACAATCCTTTGTGGAGATCAGGAACATGAAAAATCGTTGGTTGAAAGTGGATCCAGCAAAGCACGAAGAAATTGTGAACTCCAGCACATTTGGGAGAGTGAGGGAAGGAGCTGTGGAAAAGAAAGAGGGCCAAAACCTATCAGTACATGGCAGAGATGGTAGAGCATAGCACAGAAAAGACATAGTCTAGTTAAACAGTGAACACGAATGAGCAGATGAATGACCTGCTTATCTAACAGAGGCATACATACTCCTGCCTGATTGTGCTTTAGGAAGTTGATGAAGTGGATTAAATGGGCTAAATCAAGAAACACTCTGAAGGGTTAGAATAAAAGCTCAATGATGGTTTTGGACTATGCCCAATATTACTTCCTTACTATTACTTCCTGTAAACACAGAGGACTTGCCAGAGAAGACTGTGGAGGCCAAGTCAGTGGATATTTTTAAGGCAGATAGATTCTTGATTATTACAGGTGTCAGAGGTTATAGGGAGAATGCAGGAGAATGAGGTTAGGAGGGAAAGATAGATTAGCCATGATTGAATGAAGGAGTAGACGATGGGCCAAATGGCCTAATTCTACTCCTATCCCTTACGACGTTATTGAGGACAGGATTTGTTACAAGCATTGAATGGTAAATGTGGAATGCGAAGCATACCTTTTCCAGAAGTTCCCACTCGTAATTGGTGTTTCCATGGATAATGGCCATCAGTTCTTCTGGGAGGAATAAATCCACAATGGGCAGTGGGAAACCTCTCCTGAAACCCTCGAAAAAGGCACTGAATTGTTTCTCCACAGCAGTGTTCAACTTGTAATCCACATGGGCTTCCACAAACTGTTTCCTATTTTAAAAGAAAATAGATTTTCTTTAAAGTGAATAACTTAGGTTGGTTTGACGAAGTGCGTAATGTGTCAGACATGTTATGGAAGCCCACATTCAAGTATTGAACTCCTTTGTTATACTGCCATGGAAGAGTGGAACAAAATAAGGGAGGGATGTTGGGCCAATGCGAACAATGGAGGGAGGTGATTGGGGTCCCAGTCATAGAATTATGTGGAGCAGATGTGAAATGGATGAAAGGAGGAGGGGGTGGTTGGTGGTGGAAGAAAATGGGTAATAAGCAGTTGGAAAAAATGGGTTGTGACAACGGACTTGGGTTGATCAGAAAAATAGGGAGTAAGTTAACTGCAAAGGATAAATTCAATGTTCATGGTAACGGGGATTGTAAGCTATTCAGGTGGAATAGGAGGTGCTGTTCCTCTAGTTTGTATTTGGTCTCATCTTGGAAGTGGAGGTAGTCAAGGACAAGTCGTTTTGGGAACAGGAGGAAGAATCAAATGACTTGCAACCGAAAGCTCCTAGCACCCATGGCGACAGAGTAGGTGTTTGGTGAAACGATAGCTTTGTTCCATTCTGCTTTCCTTATCAGATTCCATGATCTGTAGCTCAATGTTGTGTCCACATCCCCTGCCAGCCTCTTTTGTAGTTGATTGCCAGTTCTTTGCCCCACCTGTTCCTGCCACTTTTTTTTATACTGCCACCACCCCTCCAGTCTCCAGGTCAGGGAGTTGTGAGGTGCCCACCCACCCTATTTTAGAGCCTGGGGTTGGGTGTGTGAGAGATTACTAGCCTAGTTCTCCATCAGTTCTGCTTATGACCTGAATAGTCTCCATTAATGAAGAACAGTTACCTGTTATGCTTTTGGACAAGTATGTTGGCACCATCAGCAATGAGTTCCTGTGCAACTATCGCACCGTCCTCTGTGCCTTTGATTACCTGCAAAATCATTCCAGAGTTACATGACAGTTTCATTGTTTTCCAGGTTTATCTGCAGCACTTAACACAATTCAAAAGCTTCACACTCATCTTTTCATAGTTATATGTTCATAGAGCATTGAAGCAGGCCCTTCAACCCAACTCATCCGTGCCCACCAAGATGCCCCGTCCAAGATAAGTCCCATTTGCCCATATTTGGCCCAAATCCCTCTGAACTCTTCCTATCCACGTACCTGTCCAAGTGTATTTTAAATGCTGTTATAGTACCTGCATCCTCTGGCAGCTTATTCCATTTACCCACCACCCACTGAGTAAACAAAATGCCCATCAGGTTCCTATTAAATCTTGCGGCTCTCACCTTAATCTTATGTCCTTTGGTTCTTGATTCCCCTACCCTGGGTAAAAGACTCTGTGCGTTCAGCCAATCTATCCCCCCTCAAGATTTTATGCACCTCTCTCTATAAGATGATCCCTCAGCATCCTACGCTCCAAGGAATGAATCCTAGCCAGACCAACCGTTTCCTACATCTCAGGCCCCCAAGGTCTTTTGTAACAAATTTAACATGAATCTGTTCAATGATGGAGCACTGAATTTCTCTTCCTGAATAGGTTTGCCTCTGGGA
Organism: Rhinoraja longicauda; assembly: GCF_053455715.1. NCBI lineage: Eukaryota > Metazoa > Chordata > Chondrichthyes > Rajiformes > Arhynchobatidae > Rhinoraja > Rhinoraja longicauda. Next base: position 101,600,668 of record NC_135953.1, on the reverse strand, counting down.
ATCAGAAATGGTAGGTTTGTTATTTTAATCTTACCATGGCCCCTTCCTGGGCAAGAATTTATGGCAGTAACCCTACAATCCAAGTTACAGCTCACTTCTGTGAAGTACTGCAATGGAACAGGACTTCAGTAGAGGAGAGGTACACAGAAAAGATTGAAGGAAAATTATTCTTCACAAAAGTTCTACGTAGGTTAAGACCACTAGGAAGAAGCAACAGCAATCACCTCCTTCCTTACCAACAACATCGAGCACACCGAGGGCTCAAATAACCAGGGGTACTCTGAGAAGTCAGTCCTGCTGGTGGGACAGGAATGGACCCCAAGATCAAGATGAAGGAATCTGGCACACCTCTTAAGAAATGATTCTGTAAATATGACCATGTCAGGCTGTTGCTTTACCAGTCGGAGAGACAACTTTCCCAAACTAGACACCAGTTCTCAGTCATTTATGAAGAGGCTGTTTTCACATCTAAATTCAATGCCAGGGTTAATGATTGATGGTCCATTTGATTTCATTGAGATGAAGAGTTTCAATCCAAAATGTTAAGAGCCCATTTCCCTCCACAGATGCTTCTTGGCCCACTGGGTTCCTCCAGAAGTTTCTTGTACTTTATTCTAAGCTGGACAATTTCAGTGTCAATCATACTGCTGAGTGGAGTCACAAACAGGGTTAACCAGATATGGATGTCAAATTTACTCCCTATAGTACCTTCTGGGTTTCAGTACAGTCTTTCCATTATACTTAAATTTGTTAATAGTTTGAAATTAACGTGTTTGTTGGTGATATAAAAATGGAGTAAACCTACTGTAAATGTTTGGTCCAATTCTTCTTCAATGTCATCATACTCATAATCGAGGACATATTGGAGTGATCTGTAATTCAGAACAAAAATACAAACATTGAAAGCTAGTCACTGTGTTACTGGTTTTAATGCAAGACATGTACAAGATTATGGAAGCATCTTTTGTAAACTGATCATCCCTCATTGATCAGAGATTAATTGTTGAAATAGTCTGTAATCTTCATATCTTAAATTCCCATTTTTATGGACAATTCACTAATACTCTCTGTAAAATCATGGATGGGATGAATAGATTTGGAGTTTACTCACGCTCCTTCTGTTGGTGAGAATTCCTTCAGATCTTCCAGTGTTGGTTGAACATGGAGCAACTTTTTGTACAAAGCCAAAGGGAAGTGTAAGTTGGCAACATGACCATTGGATAGGGCAATTCCACAGAGAATTCCCACCAGGTGAAATACATCATCTGATCCGATTCCCTATGAATATTAAAACAATACAAAACTGTAATCGTATTGGGTCCAACACAACACTTATGTGATTGGATAGATAATCTTAGCACTAATTCATGATCAGAAGATGTGAATTCAAATCCCACCATAATGCCTCAGTAATGTACATTTTTATTAAAATAAATCTAAATTCAGATTTATTCTACACTGTTGGCATTTCATTCCCCTTGAGGAATTTAAACAGAGAACAATAACAGTATAGTTCCAGAGGATTGCTATTTTTTAAATTGCACGTATTGCAGTTTAAAATTTTTAATTTTCAGTCACAGGAAGTGGGCAAAGCTGGTAAAGATGAGACTTATTGTCTATCCCCACCTGCTATGTCTAAGAGAGGAAGCTGATGGTAAACGGGCTTGCTCAACCATCAAGTATCCTCTGTTAAAGTAGTCCTCTGGAAGAGTGACTTCCAGTCCGGTTTTGTAGATTCTGAGCTGGCTAACGAGGCCGATGTAGGAACAGCGGTCTGTTCCACAGATGGTGCAGCAGGTGGCTGGTGGATAGTATGTGAGATGGTGCACTCCATTATCCATATATTTGCTTCTAATACATAGCCTCATGGTTTTCAATATCATTCTGAAGGCTGCCGCTCCATTTTGAGCAGTCCCTCGGATTAAGAGATCCCCAAATATCAACAGGCACGATGTATTTCTTAGGCATGTACTTGAGTCTTTTCCTCTTCCATGGTAATTAAATCCCATGACAGAGCTCAAAATAGAGCAGTTGTTCAGGAATGCCCAATGTAACCCTCTGTTGGAAGGTATTATGGTGCAGAAAGAAGCAATTTCCTTCCACGTTCCAAAAACATGCAGGTCTGTAGGTTAATATGCTTCTGTAAATTGCCCCTAGTGTGTGGGATGCAAATGTTGGATAACATGGAGCTAGTGTGTGGGTGATCAATGGGCGGCGTGGACTTGGTGGGCCGAATCATGCTGTATCTCAAAAACTTCTTACCCAGTTGGGGAACCACAACAAGTCAGATTCAGAACAGTGCTCAAAAATCTTTGTATCATCCTGAAGTTCCTTGCTGAAAAGAGTCAAGAATTCTTGTGTCACCCCAGGACCATAACATGATTCATTGTTAAATGTAACCTGAAATAAAAGAATCAAGAATGATGCATTACCATTTTGAATCTTAACACTCTCCTCATTCACATTGTTCATTTTATATATATTTAAAATCCAACATAAATTCTCACATGTCCTTACTTTATTGCTAGTGACTTTGGCAAGTAGGAGTCAGGAGAAACCTAGAGTCTTTTAAGTGTATTAGATGCAAGAGTCTTTTAAATGTATCAGATGCGTAAGGAAAGAGTGGGAACCCTCAAAGACCATAAGGGGAATCTAAGGGATATGAGTGAGGTACAAAACGAATACTTCTCAACAGTATTTACTGTTGAAGGATCTAGAAGCTGATGTGTGAAGAGAGGGGGTACTGATATTCTGGAGTTTGTCCGTCTCAGGAGGGAGAGGTCTTGGAAATACTGTGTACCTTAGGGTGAATAAATCTTTAGCAACTATTCCAGGTTTTGCAGAAGAATACTTCCCAAGGTGCCACGGCCGAGGTGCCCAATCAGAAGGTTCGTCAGTCGGCGGGACCTTGCCCAAAAGCTCAGTGGTCGACAGGACAGGGAACCCGCCTGAAGGCTCGTCTGGGCCCGCACGATGGGTTGTCATCCAGTGGGACCCACCTGAAGGCTCATCAGTCAGTGGGACTGGTAACCTGTCCAAAGGCTCGTAGGACTGCGGGATCAGGAGCCCGACCAAAGGCGATGGAGGGAGATGGAGACATCAGGCGCAAGGAGTGGGCTGGTAGGAGGGGGAACCAGTAATGCCTCTAACGCCTTCAGGGTTGGCTGCAGGAGGCACCCTCGGGACACAGATGGCCGAATGAGAGGGATGTTGATTCGCGGGAACTGCTCCAGAACACCGAGAGCGTGGGCTGACCGGACTTTGCATAATGGAGCCAAAAATGGCGACGCCTGCATGTGAAATATATGCAAAAAGTACTTCACTGTGCAGTGGCATATGACAAATAAAGCACTATTGATCTATTGAGGATGCTAAGGGATGTAAGGAAGGAGATTGAGAAGATTCTTGTATCTTTGTTAGTGACGAGAGGGTTAACAGAAAACTGGAGGATAGCTAATATCCCTTTATTCAAGAAGGGCAGTCGGGATAAGCCTGGAAACTGCAGGCTGGTGAGCCCTACATCAATGGTAAGGAAGTTGTTGGAGAAGATTCTGAGACAAAGGAGGGAACTAAATAGTAGGCATCAGCATGGTTTTATAAAATGAATGTAATTCTCACATAACAGATTGAGTTATTTGAGGAGGTAACTAAGAAAAGGGATAGCTGTTGACCATAAGGAGTTAAGTAAACCTTTTGACAAAAGCCTACTTGGTAGGCTGGTCCTGAAGGTTAAACACAAGGGTCCTGAGGCATATCTGAAAAATGGATCCAAAATTGGTTTGGTGATAAAAGGCAGAGGTTAGTTCTAGATGGATATTTTTTTCTTCCCGACTGAAAATCTGTAACAATCTGCAATTCTATTTTAATGTGCTTGTGTGAACGTGACACATTGTAGGAAAAATGTGATTAAGCTAGAGTGTGCAGAAAAGATTCACAAGCATTTGGCCTGGATTGGACGGTTTGTCCTATAACAAGAGATTGGATAAACTGGGTCTGTTTTCCCTCAACCGAAGGAGACTGACAGGTGACACGATAGAGGTTTATAAAATAATGAGATTTTATCATTTTAGATAAAATGATAGGATAGATAGAATCTATTTTCTTTGGTAGAGGTGTCTAAAACTAGAGGGTGTAGGTTTGTGAGAAGGAGGAGGTTTAAAGGGAATCTGAGGGATACATTTTCACACAAAGAGTAGTTGGTCTGGAATGAGCTGCCAGAAGAGGTGGTGGAGGCAGGAACAATAACAACATTTAAGAGGCATCTAGACAGGTACTTGAATGAGCAAGGCCTAGAGGTATATGGAATTAATTAAAGCAAGTGGGATTAATACAGATAGGATTGATGTGTAGGAAAAAAAACTGCAGATGCTGGTTCAAATCGAAGGTAGACACAAAATACTGGAATAACTCAACGGGTTAGGCAGCATCTCGGGAGAGAAGGGATGGGTGACGTTTCAGCTCGACACCCTTCTTCAACTGAGATAGGACTGATGGTCAACATAGTCCTGGTGGGCAAATGAGCCTTTTTCTATGCTGTTGAACTCAATGATGTTTAGATTTTTTGACATATTTCTGAAGGGAAAACATGGGCTAATTTCATACCTGAAGTCCTGTAAAATCTGCAAGTCCATACTGAGATCTGTACCATTCTATTATGTCTTGAAGAACTGATGTTCTTGAAACAGTCACCTGTGGTCGAATAGTATTCTGAAGGAAATAAGTTCACTCATGACAAAAGGTTTGCAATTGCAGATAGTAAATGAGAGACAAAATAAACCAAGAAGCCTACCATGCAGTTATTAAAAACATTTTTGTTAAGTGAGGGAAAGACATTATTTTCCACTGCAATATTCTAATGGGACTAGCGGATGATAGAGCAGATCTCTATAAACCAGTTGGCTAAACAGGCCAATGCATGAAAAACCCTGCACCACCTAAAATGGGAGCAACAGGCAGGAGTGTGATCAGGACCGGTCCCAAGTGCCACTCAAGGCATGGGCTGCCCGTGCAGCGACATGCCAGACTGTGTCCAAGATAGGGGGGGACTTGAAGTGTGGTCAGGACTGATAGTTTAATTTAGCGATACAGCATAGAAACTGTCCCTTCGGTCCACCGAGTCCTCACCGACCATCGATCCCACACACCAACACTATACTAACACTAATTGATGTCAGCTTGAGGCCAGGAGCATGGAGCATGGCTACCTGACGGGCCGCAGCCGTGGCCTTGCCAAGATAACAGGCCTGGTTTGCTGCCACGGTAACAAGAACAAGTCCGGAGAGGGTGCTGCCGAGCCCGGCCTCTGCTCGCCCCGTGGATTGGGAATCGGAGAGGGGGTAGGAGGAGACAGTGACGGATGCTGGATAAAGAACCCGGTGAGAGGAACCGGTAGGTCTTACCTTCCTTGAGGAACAAGGACTAAAGAGGTCCAGGAGTGGAGAGGGACATCAGATGGCGGGACGACCGAAATGGAGGTGACGGCTAAAACGGGCTTTGGGGCCAGCTGCAGCTGGGACTGTAAAATGGTGCCAAAATGGCACCGCTTGCATATGGACTCAGTGAGCTGTTCTGTTCACATTGTACTGACCGGAACGATTGTGCTTATGTACGGGGATAGTTTTGCTGAATTGTATGCAAAATATGTATTTCACTGTACCTGGTAGATGTGACAATAAATGTACCATTGCAATGTACCCAGGATGGTGGGGCGGACGGTAGGGAACAAAAGTGAGGATCAATGGGAAGACGTCAGAAAACCAGGGAGGTAAAAGGGCATACACAAAGTCAGAAACGTGGTGCAGGTATTTCTTCTGGTTGGGACGATCACTTGTAATTTATACTTACGTTTTGCATTATTCGGGTTTCCAGCTTTAAATATTCAAGCTTTGTGTCGAAATTAAAGATACAAGGATAAGGAATTAATTGCCCGACGACCTGTAAAAGGCAAAATATATACATAATATTAACCTGATCATTGTACATTCGTAAAAGTTGTGCACATTATATATTTCAGGAAGGTAACAAATGCTCTCTATCTGACCTTTCTGTCCTGGGCCTCCTCCATTGTCAGAGCGCAAATTGGAGGAATAGCACCTCATATTTCGCTTGGGTAGCTTACACCCCAATGGTATGAACATTGACTTCTCTAACTTCTAATAGTCCTTGCTTTCCCTCTCTCTCCATCCCCTCCCCTTCCCAGTTCTCCCACCAGTCTTACTGTCTGACTACATTCTATCTCTGTCCTGCCCACTCCCCTGACATCAGTCTGAAGAAGGGTCTCGACCCGAAATGTCACCCATTCCTTCTCTCCAGAGATGCTGCCTGTCCCGCTGAGTTACTCCAGCATTTTGTGTCTACCTTCGATTTAAATCAGCATCTGCAGTTCTTTCCTACACATTTTGTCACATATTTAACATTATGCCATCCAATTGATGTTGTCTTCAAAACCATTTCAGTTTGTCCAAAAATGCAGTACGGTAACCCTCATTATAACGGACCATGGTGGGGGGGAGGATAGTGTCCATTATGGCCGATTATCCACTACAACCGAGTAAGGTATTATCATTGTATGTCATAAGTCAGAAGGAATACGAGTAGAATTAGGCCATTCGGTCCATCGTCTACTCCGCTATTCAATCATGGCTGATCTATCTCTCCATCCTAACCCCATTCTCCTGCCTTCTCCCCATAACCTCTGACACCTGTACAAATCAAGAATCTATCGATCTCTGCCTTAAAATATCCACTGACGACCTCCACAGCCTTCTATGGCAAAGAATTCCACAGATTCACCACCCTCTGACTAAATAAATGTCTCCTCATCTCCTTCCTAAAAGAACGTCCTTTAATTGGGAGAAGAATGAGGAGGAGATAAGACTTTTCTTTGCCTTCCATCACAGTGAGGGTGTGCCTGGAGCAATCACTGTGATGGCTGTTTGTGTTAAATTGTAATTGTGTGTCTTGTGTTTTTTATCGTCTACTGCCGGACCCTGACGTGAGAGGACGCTGGCGATATTTGTTCGCCGCTTCTCCGTCAGTTTGTCAGTTTTTATGTTTTGACTGTTTTGTAAAGCGTCTTTGAGCATTTGGAAAAGCGCTATATAAAATAAATGTTTATTATTATTATTATTATTATTTAATTCTGAAATGTGGTTGAAATAAAGAACTGCAGATGATGGGAAAGTACACAAAAGGACATAAAGTGCCAGCCTAACTCAGCCAGTCTGGCAGCATCTCTGGAGAACATGGATAGTTGACGTTGGAACTCTTCTTCGGATTGATTCAGTCTGCTGAGTTACTCCACCAATTTGTGTTGTTTCACGTTTAAGCTAGATACCGATGTCGCTGGCCAGTACCAGCGAGCCCTGCTTGACCAGCTATCACACGGTCCAGTTGAAGTGGTTGGTGTTGCGGCTCACATTGTAGCCCCTGGCAAGATGCGCTTAGTCAGCATGGAGCTCCCTGCCTCTCACCAGGTGCCACTTCTTCCTTCGCTTTGTCCACTCTCCACTCCACTGCCTCCTCCTCCCGTCGCTTGGTCCACTCTGCCGCTCCACCGCCACCTCCTCCTCCTTCTCCACCGCAGTCGCTGACATCTTCCAAGGTGGAGTATGTCAACGACTTTGGGGTAGAAGGAGGAGGAGGCAGGGGCTGAAAAAAGTGCTGTCCGATGGGGCTACAATGAGACGCAACAACAGCCATGTCAACCACACCATGCGTCCACCCGCTATAACCAAAATCTGTTATAAAGGAGTCCATTAAAATGAGGGTTTACTGTATAGAGTGGACTCAAACAAATATATGTTGAAATTCTGAAATAAATCAAAAAATGCTGGAAACACTCAGCAGTTCAGGTATCCGTGGAAAGAATAACAGGTAATATTTTAATCATTGATTTTTCGTTGACATGGACTCGATACTGATTAACTGCATTGCTTTTGAAGAGCTGGGAATTCTCTCCTGCAGGAACAACAGAAAAGCCACAAAATAAAGACAGTAGTTGGTGAGATTTAGGTTTGGACATTCGTCTCTATCTTTCCTCATGTACCGAGCTTGTTTTCTTTGTCTCAATGGGTGGCACTCTTGCCGACCCAAAAAGTAATTTGTCCATTCCCTCCACAGATGCTGCCTGACCTGCTGAGTTCCTGCAGTGCTCTATTTTTTCCCAAAATAGAGTTGCCAGTGTCACCAAATTATCTGTGCGAGGCAAGATTTGATGTCTCGTGACTGGAATGATTAACATTTTCAGAAGCAACAGGCAACAGAGATACTCTACCTTACGAAGTGCTGCAAAGTACAACCCCACCAGTTTTAACTGGTAAGGGTGAGGAGGTATTTGAAGGCCCCACATCACCTGTGAAGTAAACAAGATCTGTATCAGGTATCCAAATGTTGAATCAATTCCAAAGATATTAATTGCTTAGAGTTTAGAAATACAACCGTGAAACGGGCCCTTCCCCCCACCATGTCCATGCCGACTATCAACCTTCCATTTACACTTGTTCTATGATATCCCACTTTCTCATCCACTTCCTACACACAAGACAACTTAGAGACAGTCTGAAGAAGGGTCTTTACCCGAAACGTCACCCATTCCTTCTCTCCAGAGATTCTGCCTGTCCTCCAGCATTTTATGTCTATCTTCCTCGAATAACATGGTTTGCCAATCTTCCATCCAAGAACAACAGTGGTTATGTAACACCTTTAACACAGCAAAATGCCTCAGGCCATTTCACAGTAGTCAGACTTGTACTTCCCACTGAATAGTAGTTTACCCCTTGTTTGTATTTAATACAATTTAGGGTGACACAGTGGCACAGCTGGTAGAGCTGCCACCTCACAGTGCCAGAGACCAAAGTGCAAAAACATAAGAAAATAGGTTGACATCCAAAAGAAAGAAGTAGGGTTGAACTGTTGAAGACGAGGTGTGTCAAGGGATGAGTGTTCATTACTGTTTGAATGAATGAATGAATGAATGAATGAATGAACGAACGAATAAGTTTATTGGCCAAATATGTGCATGTACAAGGAATGTGCCTTGGTGCTCTGCTCACAAATGACAACACAAACATACAGTTAACAATTAAGAATAAAGCATAACCACTTCAAAACAATAAGGATACACCATTACGGTCTAAACATGTGGGTGAAAATAAACCAGAGCAAAAAAGAGACTACAGACTTTGGTTATTGAGTAGAACTACTACTCGTGGAAAAAAGCTGTTTTTATGTCTGGATGTGGCTGCTTTGACAGTCCGGAGTCACCTTCCAGAGGGAAGTGCTTCAAAGATTCTGTGGCCAGGGTGAGAGTGGTCAGAGATGATCTTGCCCGCTCGCTTCCTGGCCCTTGCAGTGTACAGTTCATCAATGGGGGGAAGGTTACAGTCAAAGAGAAAAATAATATAAAATATGGCCCTGAGAGAGGAAGCAATCACGACGGAAATTGGCAATCAACAGGACACAGAAGAGAACTTGTGATGCAGTCATTCAGAGGGCAAGCCGTGCAGGTTCCAAGTAACAGTGTGGTTACCTCCCATTTTAGGCAGCCCCTCAACCTCCCGTCCCTCTCCCGTTCTCCCCCAACCATGCACCCCTCTTTTCCCTCTCTCCTCGCTCCTTCCCCTTCTGTGTTATACCATGTGCTTCCTGGATACCCAATGTTTATAGTGGAGAATACACGTAGGATAGAGGAAATAGCTAAAGGTATTTGGAAACCTGTAGTTCCTCATGGCTCATCATGAGCAATGAGCAACAGTTTCAATCACTATAAAGATAAAATGAGAGAACCACTTCACGTATTTCATTCCTTACAGGAGCACAGTAACATTTGCCATTTCTACTTCTATTTTATTTTCAATATTCAAATACAAGTTAAATTAAGAGTCATGTTTAATGACTAAACTGCTATGAGTACAGATATATTAGTTTGAAGCACAGCAGATTTAAGTTAGTTGTAACCAATACTTGACAAAGACAATGGTCACACACTGTTGTAGAAACAAAGTAATGCAGATGCTGGCTGCTATTCCTTGATAATAAAGAATGAAATACATTATTTTGGAGAACATGTTTCATAATTCCATTCTTTTTTCACTTGATAATCTTAAACTATCAATGTGTAGGAAAGAACTGCAGATACTGGTTTAAATTTCACTTAAAGAGAATTAACAGTGACATTCAGCCTATATTCCATTCTGAATAAATTATGTACCTCATCTATGAATTGATCGAATTCTGTTTGAAGAATACCCGGAAACTTTGTGACAACAAATGCCTGTAAACAATAACAAAAAAGTTAGATGTGATAACAGAATTTGAGAGGCACTTGGTCAGATGCATGGGATGTGGCAGGGAATAGAGGGATACAGACCATGTACAGGTCATGGCCAGTGCAGATATGATGGGCCAATAGACAATAGGTGCAGGAGGAGGCCATTCGGCCCTTTGAGCCAGCACCCCCATTCAATGTGATCATGGCTGATCATTCTCAATCAGTACCCCGTTCCTGCCTTCTCCCCATACCCGAAGGGCCTGTTCCTTTGTTGCACTGTTCCATGATAATATTACAGAGTTGATTTACAAACTCTCTGCTTGGGCTTTATACAAGATATATGCCCAACTGCAGAGCAGGGGAAATGTGACCTTTAAAAAGAGAACAGCCTTGATTTTGATTTTATTCTTTTGACCAATAAACCAAGAAAGAATTAATTCTTCCAATGTAACATGAAGATGCTCTTCATTGTAAGTCAGATACATTAAAAATCACACCCGCTGTGCAGCAAATTGGTTTATTACATGGCATTTCTCCATATTATACAACTAGGAGTGAAACTAGACAGAAAATGAATAGGAAGGAAACAAAATTTACATTAATGGACATGGCAAAAGAACCAGAGGAATCTCGTTTTACATGGCAATTGTGAACTGGATTGTCCTATCTGAGATCATGGAAAAATCTTCCAAATAATTTTCAAAAAGGAATTGCTATTGTGCTGGGAAAATAAATACTTTCTAGACTGCTGGAGAAAAGAAAGAATTGGGACTATTGGCATTCTCAAAGAGGCAACAAACATATAATAGACTGAATGGCCTCCGGTGCTGTCAAAATTCTAACTTTCAGAAATATTGTTTTAAGCAACACTTTTTTTAATGAATAGATTGACAAACTCACAAGCTGAATATAAATGTTATTATAAATCATTGATGAATAATTTGTATTACCTTTTTAAATTCAATTTCTGCAAAAGCTCACTTTCTGTTGTTTGTTTTTTGCATTAAATGTTACATTATAAGTGACGGCATTTGGATTTTGTTTTGGGAATTTTGGCATGGTACCTCCCAACTCCACAACCTGCAGATAACTCCAGCGAACCACTTTTGTGGAATATACTTGACTTTCTTTTCCCTTTGGAAAACTCTCAATACAAAGATAGTAATAAAAAAACGGATTCTATTTTCATGTGTTGTATTTTCACCCTTTCACTGAAGAACTGATTCTATTTTCACCCTTTCACTGAAGGGTCTCGACCCAAAACATCGCCTATTTCTTTTGTCCAGAGATGCTGGACCACCCGCTGAGTTACTCCAGCGTTCTGTGTCTATCTCGAGTCTATTTTCATTTCTTTCAGCTGCAGTTGCAATGAGAAGCAGCCAGAGATGCTGGGAGATATTAGCACTTGATTTTAAACCGCACAGTGATCATTTTCAGCATAGCATTTAGGAGAAATATTTTATCACTTACCCCAAACAACTCTTTAAACATTTTCATTATAGGAATATTGAAGAGCCTCTCTACAATTCGATAATCTCTGGTAGAATTTACCTGCCAGTATATAATTAGACATCAGTTTGAAATACAAAACATAAGCAATATGAGAGGACGTTGTCGCATTTTTAAGATAAACTTACAAATTAAGTCCTAAGATAGACAAAGAGCTCGAGTCACTCAGTGGGTCAGGCAGCATTTCTGGAGAAAAACAATAGGTGAAGTTTCAGGTCGGGACCCTTGTTCAAACTCAGATCTGAAGAAGGGTTCTGATCTGAAACGTTACCTATCATTTTTGTCTGGAGATGCTGCCTGACCCGCTGAGTTACTCCAGCACTTTTGTGTCTATCTTTGATATAAAACAGCATCTGCAGTTCTTTGTTTCTACAAGTTAAGACTTGATGTTTACAAAATGATCCACCATTGATCTTGGTAAAATGTCAGAGTCCACTGTCATAGACTTATACAGACCCAAATCATTCACCATGTTTATTCGAGCTAGTCCCATTTGCCTGGATTTGGCTCATCCCTCTAAAGTAATTTCAATATTTGTAATTGTCTTCATCGAACAGCACAGCACAAGATCAAGGTCTTACGCCAACAATGTCTGCATCGAACATGACGCCAACTCTTGTCTACTTGCTCACAATCCATATCCCTTCATTCCCTGCCAATTCAAATGCAGATCCAAAACTCTCTTAAATGCCACTATCATATCTGCCTCAACCATCACCTCATGTTGTGCATTCCAGACACTCACTACCCTCTGGGTAAAAAAACTCTTCTGTTCATCTTTAAACTTTGGCCATCCCAATTTAGACATCATTCTGGTAAACCCGCTCTGCATCCTTTTCAAAAACTTCACATACATCCTGCAATGAAATGACCAGAACTGCATGTAAATACTCCAAATGATGCCTAACCAAAGTCCTATAAAGCTGCATCATGACTTCCTGACTGTGATACTCACTGCCCTGTCCTATGAAAGCAAGGATATCAGGCCTTCTTTACCACTCAATCCTACTTGTGTTGCCACTCTCAGGGAGTTATGGACATGGACCCTCAAGATCTCTCTGTATATCCATGTTGTTAAGGGTCATGCCATTGATTGTATATTTTTCTCTTACATTTGACCTCCTCAAGTACAACACCTCACATCTATTTGGATTAAAACCCTTCTGTCTCGACCCGAAACGTCACCCATTCCTTCTCTCCAGTGATGCTGCCTGTCCAGCTGAGTTGCTCCAGCATTTTGTGTCTCCCTTCGATTTAAACCAGCATCTCCAGTTCTTTCCTACACAAGCTACAGAAGTCATAGTTCTCTATCACTGTGGTAGCTCATTTTTGGGGAGGATTCTGAGGAAGATATATATGCATTTGGATAAACAGGAGCTGGTTCAGGATGGTCAGCATGGCTTTGTATGTGGGAGATCATATCTTATGAATCTGATTGAATTTTTTATAGAAGTAACCAAAAAAGTCGATGAGAGCAAAGCTATAGTCGTTGTCTATATGGACTTCAGCAAACCATTTGATAAGGTTCTGTATGGTAGGCTGCTCTGGAAAGTTAGATAACATCAGATCCAGGGAGAGCTAGCTGACTGAATAGAGAATTAGCATCATGGAAGAAAGCAGATCACAGGTAGACTTCTTATTTGAAGTATTGTTTTAGTCATCATGCTATAGGAAGGACTCAGCGGGACAGCCAGCATCTCTGGAGAGGAACAGACGATGTTTCGGGTCGAGGCCCTTCTTCAGACAGAGAGTCAGAGGAGATGTAAACCAGAGATTAGGGAGGGTAAGGTGTGCAAACAACAGATCAAAGCAGACGGAAATGTAGAATGGTTCATTGTTGGCTGAGTGGAAGGTGACAATGAGGCATACAAACAGTAACATTAATCAGGAGGACAGTGAACGTGGAGTGCTAGGGTGGGGGAGGGACAGAAAGAGGGAAAGCAAAGGTTACTTGAAGGTAGAGAAATCAATATTCATACCACTGGGTTGTAAGCTGCCCAAGTGAAATATGAGGTGCTGTTCCTCCAATTTGCATTTGGCTTCACTCTGATAGTGGCAGAGGCCCAGGGCAGAAAGGTCAATATGGGGGAGTGGGAGTTAACTTGCTTAGCAATGTTGGAGGATAATGGGCACCATTTTCGCCACAGAACATAATCCTCTGACATTTTTGCCACCTCCAACGGGATCCCACCACTGGCCACATCTTCCCATCTCCACCCCATTCTGCTTTCCGCAGAGATCGTTCCTACCGCTACTCCCTGGATAACTGTTGTAACTGTTGTAACAAAGGAAAATTTGAAGTAAATTTGGCCATAACCAGATCTCAACTTCAATGAGGTAATGGATGGAATATGTTTAATCATATTGGATAATAAATACATATTGATTAAGATAGTTGTGGACGCAGCCCATCACGCAAACCAAAGTTCCTTCCACTGGCATTATCTACACCTCATGCTGCCTCAGCAAGACCACCAGCATAATCAAGGATGAGTCTCACCCTTGTCACTCCCACTTTTCCCTTCTCCCATCAGGCAAAAGGTAAAGAAGTTTGGAAACGCATACCTCCAAATTCAGCGACAGTTTCTTCCCAGCTGTCTCGCCAACTAGAGGGAGACCCTGATCTCCCATCTACCTGATTGAAGTCCTTCAAACTATCTTTAATCTTACTTTATTTTGCACTTTTTAAAAAATGTTTTCCCCTTTATCCTGTTACTGTACACGGCTTAATTATAAACATTATGGTCCTTTTGTTAACTGGATAGCATGCAACAAAAAAGCTTTTCACTGTACCTTGGTACACGTGACATTAATAAACTAAATTAAATACTGTACAACAAGAAGAAATTTGCACCAACCTTATAAAGTATTTGTAAAATTTGTAATGAATTCTTAAGTTTAGAGATATCCTTTGAGATGTCAGTCATAGCGAGGTGAAGAAGTTGCTTGGATTCGTCATGATAAATTCTCACTAGACGCCTGAAGAAGTAGACAGGTATTGCCTTCCACCAACATTCTGATCAAGAAAGGGTGCAATAATCAAGAAAAATAAAGCACAATTGTTTGAAATTAAATCAAATAACAAAGAACCAGTAAAAAAAAAATCAAACTGAATATTGAACTTCAATACAGTGAAGTTGTGCTTTCAAAAAAAAAAATGCAAGAGGAATTTGGCAGATCAGGTTGGCTTCTGTATCTTTTGCAGAGATCTAAAAGGTCAAAGGAACCTTTTTGATACTACAAAATAAAAACGCAAGATGAGGGGAACATCTCTGGTGAAAAGTTAATAGGTAACGTTTCTTCAACCTGAAGGGTTCCAATCTTATAGGTCACCTCTTCCTTTTCTCCAGTGATGCTGCTTGACCTATTGAGTTACTCTAGCACTTTGTGTCCATCTTTCCCCAGCAGCTCCTTTCTACATAACAGCATTAATGTTTCAAGTTGTAGTCCTTTTGTCAGAAGTGGGAAAGGGTGTCAAAAAAGATGTTTTTATGTTGCAAAGATGGTAGTGAGGATGGATAGGGCTGAAGGCACACAAAGGGTGTCGCGGCCTTCAGGGCAGCCAAGACCAATAATATTCATGGGTACTTTTGTAACTTTGTCAGCGCCATGTGTATGCCAAAAAAAAACAGTTTCACTGTACTTTCACGGTACATGGGACAATATGTTGAACAATCCCTGTTCCAGGCGTACACTAGCCCTATCCCCGAACTCTATCTCCGTTATATTGACGACTGCATCGGTGCAACCTCCTGCACCCATGCAGAATTCATGGTCTTCATTAACTTCACCACCAATTTAAACCAGCATCTGCAGTTCCTTCTTACACATTGATATATCTACGAGCTGCTGTGAACCCGTTGGGTTTAAACATCTCCTGCATTGGTGTAGCACCCTTCCCACCCCCACTCCATCCCCCCATTATCAACACGCAAGGGGTTACGGTGGCGTTACGTTCCGAGAAACCCATCGGAAACCGAAAATATCGTAAGTCGAAATGCATTTAACCATCGCAAAGTCGAAATATTGCAAGTTGAAGCATCGTAAGTCGGGGAGCATCTGTATTAGATCAACGGGCCCCAACTATATTTAATATATATAGATATAGATGGAAGATCTGTCTCTGATAAACTGAAGCCAGGTTAATGGGAACAAGTTAGAGGGTGATCACGCTTCTTTGTGTGATGTTAATAGCAGGGCTATGAGACATGCCTAGCAAATCCTGCTGTATGAATGGTTTCATTATCATATTTTACCTAGCATCAACCTATCACAGATATTCTCCTTATCCTATCCATCTATCCCACAGCCTTCACTGCAACTCAAAAACACCTATTCAGCTCTGATGAAGATTCTTCAACTTGAGATAATAACTCTATTTCTCTTTTCATAGATCTTGCCAGATTTGCTGAATAATAACAGCATTTTCAATTCATATGCATGAGTCCAAGAAGTCCACTGAATGTGCACCTGGTCTATCTTGACCAAGCAAGATACTTGGACGTGGAAATAATTTATTTCATGAAAAGGGCAGTCTTTTATAATCAATGATATACTTACATATAATTATATGAGGAATGTATCACTGTTGTAACAAAGTAAAGTTGCCCTTAACCAGATTCCGTAACTCCCAATGAGGTCATGGATGGAATATGTTTTAATGATATTGGATGAAGAATACATACTGATTGAGATATCTGGAGAAAAATCCCATGTCAGTCTTTGAAAATGGGCTATAAGATCTGAGAGGTTAATGGGGGCTTAGGTTCACAACTCATCCTAAAGATGCCATTTCACCTGCTGCATTGCCTTAGTGCTGCATTAACATACCTGCCTAAATTATCTGCTCAATTCTTCAGACTGAAGATTGAAGACATTTCAACTTGATCGTTTTGATTTTCTAATGGGGTCTCCTGACACAAGACTCTCCTCTTCAGAAGTTTTAAGTCAGAAACTGAGCACCGTGCAACAATTCTTTGTTATTTGATTTAATTGTAAACAACGGAGATTTTGATAGCGTTTAAATGTTCAGAAAGAAATTCCGTACCAAGAACTTTGAAGTAACTTCCTTCGAGGGACAGAATGGCTGTGGTCAGCGATTCTGTCAGCTTGGAGCTTTTTGGCCCATCAAGTACAGCGATGAGCTCAGGCAGAACAAGGTAAACTCGCAGAGCTTCCAAACTTTCAGGAGAGCGAGGGAGTGAAGGGATCAGGTTTGTCAGGATTGCATTTGTCACCTGTAAAACAGTCCGCACCAGGAGTGGAACATCTTTTTATAATATTCAAACTCTATTCTGCACATTTAATTCAATATACAAGTTTAGTTTACTTTCGTTTATAGATACAGCATGGAAACAGGGCCCTTTGGCCCACCAAGTCCATAACGAGCAAAATCACCCGTTTACATTAGTTCTAAGTTATCCCACTTTCTCATGCACTCTCTGCACACTGAAGGCAATTTACAGGGACCAATTAACCTACGCCATACGCACGTCTTTGGGATGTGCGAGGAAACCGGAGCACCCAGAAGAAACCCATACGGTCACAGGGAGAACATGCAAACTCCACACAGACAGCACCTGAGGTCAGCATTGAACCTGGCTGTCTAGCGCTGTGAGGCAGCGGCTCTACAAGCTGCACCAAAGTGCCACCCTCTGCCCATTTGGGACATGGTAAGGCCGAGTGGAGATGACTAGATTAATTTTACCAATTAAACTTGGTGAGCATAAGTTTTCAAAACTAATTTTAAACAATCATTTTTTATCATTATTCTCCATGCACTGCATTTGTCTGATTACATATTCCAGCGTGAATTGGAGAACGTATTGTAGTTTTTGTTTTCTACACACTTTAAACAAATGCTGAGTAAATTGAACTTTTGTAATAGTTGATAGTTTGTAACGTCGCTTAGGCTTCACCCCACCATACATCAAAGCCCAACAAAGTATTGTCAATACTTTATCTATATCCTTCATTAATGACCTTGCAGTAAAAATAATTCTTATATCTCACAGATTATTTCCTTGTATAATCAGTGATTGCAGAGTTGATGTTAGTGTGTTGAAAGAGGTAGCATTATAGACGGCAGAAATACAAGGCAATACTGAGATTTCCTCAATCTTTTCTAAGTAATTGCAATATGAAAGTAAGTGAGTTTAGATTGTCATATAATGATGTTTCCACTATTGGGAGTCGAGGACTAGAGGTCTTGGCCTCAGAATTAAAGGATGTTCTTTTAGGAAGGAGATTAGGAGGAATTTCTTTAGTCAGAAGGTGAATCTGTGGAATTCTTTGCCACAGAAGCCTGTAGAGGCCAAGTCAGTGGATATTTTTAAGGCAGAGATTCTTGATTAGTACAGGTGTCAGAGGTTATGGGGAGAAGGCAGGAGAACAGGGCTAGGATGGAGAGATAGGTCAGCCATGATTGAATGGCGGAGTAGACTTGATGGGCCGAATGGACTAATTCTACTCCTATCATTTATGACCTTATGACACAACTCTCCCCAAAACATGTAAACAACCATGAATGTTAAAGCACATCTTCAACATCTGTCAATGTATATTATGTTTTATTGTGTGAGGCGTTCTCGGCATTATGGAATGTTTGGTCGATAAGATATTTGGACAGGTAAATGGATAGGAAATTTAGAGGGATATGTTAGAACACTTTTCTATGTTCTCTATGAGTCAAATGCAGGCAAATAGGAACTAACATAGATGGAGCATCTTGGCCGGCAAGAACGCGTTGGGCCGAAGGGCCCGTTTCCATGCTGTATAACTCTGTAACATTACCTGGGATAGCATTGAAGTGTCTTTTGCCAACTTCTCAAAGTTCAGTTGCACTAAGGACATATCCAGACCAGACAGCATTCTGCTTGTTTTGAAATGGTTATCCTTGCTGTTTTGAATGTATCAAGAAGAATGGTTAGTGCATTAAAGATGACTAAATTTACTGTCATTTTTAAAAGGCATTCATTTCAACACAGGGGTCTCAAAGATGACACAAATCTATATCTTGGTATGAAAAACAGCAATGTTGTGCGATGTGCTGGAGTTCACTCAAGGTGGTAAGGGGACACAGCAATATAATTGCTGCCTTACAGCACCAGAGACCTGGGCTCAACCCTGACTAAGGATGTTGTCTGTATGGAGTTTGTACTTTCTCCCTGTGACCACGTGTGTTTTCCCCGGGTGTTCTGGTTTCCTCCCACATTCCAAAGGCTTACAGGTTTGTAGGTTAATTGGCTTTGGTAAAAAAAATTGTAAACTGTCCCTAGTGCGTAGGATAGTGTAGGTGATTGCTGGTCGTCGCGGACTCGGTAAGCCGATTTCTGCCCTGTATCTGTAAAGTATCTAAAGTAAAGCATCTAAAAAGTAGAATGCAAGCTCATTGCATGCACTGAAGGTGGATATAGTAACATATGCATGTTGTACTCCAACCAAAAGTACATAAGTTGTACACAGTCAATGCATAGCTGACTTGTGGAAATGGTGCCAAAACATGGCAGTACCTGCATGTGTAAATGTGCAAAAGGTATTTCACTGTGCAGTTGCACATGTGACAAATAAAGCACGATTAAACCATTGAAGAAGCATACATCAACCCAGTTAACATGACTTCCTAAATTGTCACACTTAATACTGACAACGTCACACTGACTGAATTGGAGTCAGCTGGCAATTAATAAGGCACCACTGGACTTCATAAACATGGCTACAGTTCCACAATAAAATAATCAATGCTCAGGACCTAAGACCACCTATCCATTCAATGGCACAACTCTTGCCTGTGAAGTGCCTTGGGATCTTCAGCTTTGAACAGGTGTAGTATGTGGTTTATTCAAACATACCCAATATGCTGGAATAACTCAGAGTCAAGCAGCATCTCTGGAGAACATGGTGGTCGGGTCAGGACCCGACTTCAGACTGATTGTGGGGGCTTGGGGGAAGAAAGCTGGAAGAGAGGAGAGGCAGGACCAAGAATGACAGGTAATAGGAAGAGACAGATGAGGGGGTGGGGGGAATGATAGGCTGAGAGTGGGAAATTGTTGTTGTTGATATGTTCCAGTCCCAGGAAGTGAATTTGGAGCTAGGGATACAACTCGTGGATGTGCAGGCCCTGTCCTGTGGGATAGCTGGGCGATGGACACGACTTGTCCATTTGCAGACCGTCAGAAGAGAAGAGGAACATAGCTTGAAAATCCAATGTTTGTGGATGGATAATCACAATAACCAAACAAGTTCTTCAATTTCTTTTACCCCTTCACTGGACCTTGGTTAGTTGGAAATGAGTCACCTTAGGACAAACGAGTAAATCAAAAAACAGAGAATATAATTCCCTCTTGATCAAAAACAAACGGATTTAGTTTTGGTTAGGCCCCGTGGGTTTTCTCCGGGAGCTCCGGTTTCCTCCCGCACTCCAAAGACGTGCAGGTTTGTAGGCTAATTGGATTGGTATAATTGTAAATTGTCCCTAGTGTGTGGAGGGTAATGTTTGTGTGCGGGGATTGTTGGTCGGCGCGGACTAGATGGGCCGAAGGGCCCGTTTCCACGCTGTATCTCTAGACTAAACTGAAGTAGGATCTGCAGCAAGTCCAATTAGGATATTTTAATAGGAATTGCTAAGCAACAGCCCTTTGGTTTACCTCATGTCCAGGAAGCTTGCATTCATAATCGGTGAAGATGAAGACGCCTGAACGATTGCTCTGAGAATGAAATTAATACATATTTAATGCAGGGTGTTAAATTCACCTTATATAAACAAAACAATTACTTCCACCAGTTCGCAGACTGTTCAAATTCACAGAAACTTTACAGTAGGATATTCCATTAAAGATCGGTTTGCACAACCATTGAAGAAGAGCAAACTGGTACCATGCACTTGAAGCCTGTGCTATCTTTGGTATAAACCAGCATCTGCTGTTCCTTCCCACATATGTTTACATATCTCTCGTGGTGCTGCAAGTAAGAATGTCATTGTTCTGTTTCGGGACATATGACAATATAAATTCTTGAGTCTTGACTTGACTAATGAGTGACATTGTGAAGTCAATGTGTCCATCTGAGAGTTAGTATGGACTCAGTGCTGGTGGATGCTGGGCTGGGAGAGGACACTGACATCGGAGAGCTTTTATCCATGCTGTCAATTTGGAAGACTCTGAAACTAGCATCTTGGTCAGCATGAAAGAGTTGGGCCAAAGGGCCTGTTTCTATGCTGTATGACTCTATGACTCTAATCATCATAGCTGGTGGAAAACTGTTCAAACCACAGTGAAAATTGCTCCAGAATCTAGACCCACTCAAACCCAAGTGTTCAATCAATCATGTGCGGAACATACATGTCATTCTGAACACAGCCGAATTCCAAGATGTTGCCAACCTGCCAGCTGATGCCTGAAAGAGGGTGGGCCTGACACTCCACATCTACATTTACTCTGACCTCAATCTCAACACTTGTTCCTCAATACCATTGACTTCTCAGTATTCCAAAACTCTGACTCAGCCTTCTGGTGTACAGCGTTCCAAACATCCGCAATCTTCTAAGGAATACGTTCCTTCATTTTGAAGATGAATGCCGCCTTACTTTAAAACGATGCCCTGTGATTTTTCATTTTCCCTTTCATGCCCCTTCACAACACTCTGCGCATTAATAAAGTCACTTTTTATAAGTTCATAAGTCATAGGAGCAGAATTGGACCATTCAGCCCATCCAAACTTCTCCGGTGCTCAATCATGGCTGATCTATCTTTCCCTCTCAACCCCATATTCCAGCCTTCTCCCCGGATCATTTGACACCCTTACTGATCAAGAACCCATCAATGTCTGCTTTAAAAATACGCAAAGACTTGGCCTCCAGAGCCATCTGTGGCAATGAATTTCACAGATTCACCACCCTCTGACGAAAGAAATTCCTCATCTCCTTTCTAAAGGTACGGTTCTTTTATACTGAGGCTTTGCCCTCTGGTCCTAGACTTTCCCACTAATGGAAACATGCTCACCCCATCCACTCCATTCAGGCCTTTCAATATTCATTCATCTAAATGACGTATAGACTCAATCTGGTCAGTTTTTTCTAAATAATACGTTCACGTGACTGATGAGGGAAAAACTTAGATATGTAGATTTGGCAGCAGAAGTTAAGCAGCAAGGATAGAGAGCAAGATTACATCCGGTAGAGATGGATTGTAGAGGTTTCATACAGCGATCAACCACGTCACCATTTGGAGAACTAGGAATTCAGTCAGAGTTTGCGTCAGGCCGTAAAGGAGATGTCACAGGCAGCAGAGCAAGGTGGATTTGGTGAAGAAGAAATAGGGGCAGTTGGGGGCAGAAAGGAAATGTTTAATATGCGGTATGTGTATTTCTTTGTAAGTGTATTCTGTGTAAGTGTATCCCAGTTTTATATGCAAGGTTGATATTTGTGGTGCTACAACTGTTTATTGATGGGTCAGGATACGTGTGAGACAGGATGTGAATGTTTAGCATTCATTTGAATGAAATAATCGTCTGTAATCTCCTTTAGTTAGTAGATATTTACGTAGTTACTTATTATGATCAGAATCAGGTTACTTGGCCCATCTAATCCATACTAGTTTCCATAGGAACATTCACATCAGTCCCTTGTTTCGTTTTTATTTCCCTGCAACTTATTATTTTTTCACATGGCCATCAACGTTTCTTGAATTCTTTTGCTGCATATCTACTCCAGCGGGGTAACTTAGAGGAGCCAATTAACCCATCTGGGTTGTGAGAGAAATCTGAAGGCAACACACAAAGATGATGTGGAAGCTGCACACAGACTGCACCCGAGGTCAGGATCGAACCCAGGTCCCCGGAGTAGTTAGCTACTTAAGTAGTACATATTGGTAGCGTAGGTGGTGAGAGCAGGTATTGAGGGGGGTTGTTCTGGGACGCCAGAACTAACTGTTGAGCCATCCCGAGGTGTCGTGGGCCGAACTCAATGAAACACCAGTGAAGGGAGATGCCCACTTGATAACCCCAATGATATACAGGCATCTGCACAAACAGTTTTTACCTGTTTGTTAACATGTAGGTAGCTGATTATTGCATATGGAGTTAGTTATTGTCCTGAGCAAAAGTGTGTATGATATACAGGCATCTGCACAAACAGTTTTTACGTGTCTGTTAACATGTAGGTAGCTGATTATTGCATATAGAGTTAGTTATTGTCCTGAGCAAAAGTGTGTATATGCAGTTTAGATATTACTTTGGCTCTTGGTTGACCACTTATCCTGGTGTTATAGCACAAATTTTTGTGTTTTAATTGTAATTTTACTGTATGTGCATGAAAGGAGATCAGAATTGTGTAAAGTACTCGGCATCAACTGTGGCCTCACCTTTAACCCACTTTGAAATAAACATATCTGGCTTCAATCCAAGAGTAAAATGTAGTAATTTACCTTTCCAAGTGTTGGCTCAGAGACTGGTGAAAAGTTCTAATGACACACTTCTTGCAAATGAGAACACAAGACAGTACAGCACAGGAACATGCCCTTCAGCCCACGATGTCCGTGCTCAACATGATGCCACATTAAACTACTCTTCTCTGTGGGCACATGTGCTACTTTCCTCCATTCTCTGTATATCCATGTGCCAACCTAAAGGCCTCTTAAAAGCCACTGTCGTATCTCATTTCACCACCACCCCTGGTAGCGCGTTGCAGGCACCCACTACTGTGTAAAAAAAAACACCCCCACACATCGTCTTTGAACCTTTCCCCTCTGACCGTATAGCTATGCCCTCTAGTATTTCACATTTTCACCCCGAGAAAAAGGTCCTCACTGTCTATCTTACCAAGGCCTCTCATAATTTTATAACTTTCTATCATGTGCTATTATGAACATTAAGCTGGACTCTGGAGAAAGAAAATAGACACAAAATGCTGGAGTAATTCAGCGGGTCAGGCAGCATCTCCAGAGAAAAAGAATAGGCGAGTTTTTGGGTCAGAAACCTTCTTCAGGCCTCCTCTGTTTCTCCAGAGAAGCTGCCTGGGCTGACTCACTGAGTTACTCCAGCATTTTGTGTCTATCTTTGGTATAAACCAGCATCTGCAGTTCCTTCCTACACATTTTGTCTGCAGAAAGGAACTTACTTTTTTATTTTCTTGCACAGTTTCTTCTCCAATAAATTGTCCAGTGGCACAATTCTCTTCAAAGGAGTGAGCTGAGATTCTGCGTGAGATGATAGTAAATTCTGGAGGGAAATAAGAGCATTAAAATAACCACCATTACACGAAGAACAGCAAAAGGAAACATCAGGGTTTGACAGTAGAGACAAAGCCCCAGCACTAATCCCATTCTTCTGCCACTTTCCAACATTCCTTCAATTTCCTCTCCTGTAAGTTATTGCCGGTTCTGCCACCACCAGTCTTTAGAAACTCATGGAAAGGGAGCACTGAAAGGTGGTGCAGCAGTAAAGTTGCAACCTTACAGCGCCAGGGACCCGGGT
This sequence comes from Rhinoraja longicauda, assembly GCF_053455715.1. Classification (NCBI taxonomy): domain Eukaryota; kingdom Metazoa; phylum Chordata; class Chondrichthyes; order Rajiformes; family Arhynchobatidae; genus Rhinoraja; species Rhinoraja longicauda. The sequence goes on along the minus strand of NC_135953.1, from coordinate 101,576,421 downwards.
TCGATCCTGACTACGGGTGCTGTCTGTAGGGAATTTGTACGTCCTCCCTGTGACTGCGTGGGTTTTTCCGGGTGCTCCGGTTTCCTATCACATTCCAAAGATGTGCAGGTTTGTAGGTTAATTGGCTTCAGTAAATTGTACATTATTCTTAATGTGTAGGATGGTGCTAGTGTACGGGTGATTGCTGGTCGGCGCGGACTCGGTGGGCCAAAGTGCCTGTTTCCGTGCTGTATCTCTAAAGTACAAATCGAGTCAAAACATTTTAAATATGGTTTTAAAAACGTCAGCACAATGAAATGTCACACAACTCAAATGAACTCCAATTCCCAATAGGAAATTACACCACCTCTATCCTCTCATTGTAATCCAGGTCAAACACCATATCCTGGTCCTAAAGTATAGTTGTGCTCTTACCTCTTCATCATGGCAGTCTGCAAAGCTGAGCTTTCCCCCAGCAAATATATTTCTGACGCCTCGTTTAATTGAACTGCCTGTGAAATAACATAGATACAGATTCAATGGACCACACTGTCAATTAGACTAACTCCCAACGTCCCTGTACAATCTATTCTTTGAGAGCTGTGCGCAATTCCTTCCAGTTTTCTGTGGCGTTTACAGAATGACACAGACAAGCAACTGTAGTCAGGATGGAACCCGGGTCTCTGGCGCAGGAAGGCTGTCGCCGCGCCACCAAATTGATAAGAAGCTGAGCGGCGACCTTCTCACACAAAAGGTGGAATGGTTGAGACAGATACTACTATAACAACTTTAAAAACACAATTGTACAGGTACGTGGGTGGGAAAGGTTTAAAAGGACATAGACAAAATGCAGGAAAATGGGACTAGCTTAGATGGGCATCTTAATCGGCATGGATGGACCTGTTTCCGTGTTGTATCACGATATGACTCTAAGTCCTGTTTTAATCGCTGGATGCTGCGGATTATCCACTAATCCTGAAATAGACACAAAATGCTGGAGTAACTCAGCGGGTCAGGCAACATCTCTGAGGGAAAGGAATAGGTGACGTTTCGGATCGAGACCCTTCTTCAGTCTGAGATTCAGAGGAGGAGTAAACTAGAGGTATGAAAAGGCACAACCCCAAAGCAAAAGATGGAGGTGTACGCAAGCACCGAGAAAACACACCGGGTTAAAAGGTGGCCATAGAGCCGTAGGAATCATAGAGGGGAAGCAGCGAGAGAGGGTGTTGTAGAACTCTCGTCGGAAAGAGGAGGAGAACTTCTTCAAAGTAGGCAAACCTTGAAGAAATTTTGCAGTGGAGTAGACAAAATGTGTAGGAAGGAACTGCAGACGTTTAAACCGAAGGTACAGAATGCTGGAGAAACTCAGTGGGTCAGGCAGCATCTCTGGAGAAAATGAATAAGTGATGGTTCGGGTCGAGACCCTTCTTCAGACTGAGAGTCAGGGGAGAGGAAACGTAGAGGTGTCAAGAGGTACAGTGGCCGAATGGGCTTTCTTCTGTGCCATTATGATTCTACACCTGGATTTGCAGGGAAACTGCAGATGTTGGAATCTACCCATGCAAACTTAACACTATCATTGAATGGGGAATTGTTAAATTGTGGCAAATTGACATTAGACATTGCCATTATAAAAAGAGAAAAAGCCAATGATCTCGGAAATTGAACAAAATGGCTAAATGGGCATTGTCTGCAGACAATATACATGTCTGCAGACCCTGTATATGTGAAGCCTATAATTCTACTTCAACTGAACATTAGAGATTTTGAATTGTCTGGTGATCATTTTTAATGACTGCTTTATTATCACATATTAGATGACTAAACATTATGAGCTTAATTTATCGTATTCACAAGTTAAACAGCATTGCAGTTCTAATTTTGCGCTCTGGTTTAAGGCTTTGTTGTGCTTACCATTGTCAGGTCCACAGTTGCTGGCAGTGTCCATTAGGTTGATGGGTAGAGGCACTGAATGTTCACTGGTTTGGCCATTTCGCAGCCTTACTATTTCTCCACAACCAAAGGAATAGATCGTGCCAGTGGATGAAACGAGGGCCAACGTGTGATAGCTGTTTGAAGTGGACAAACGGAGCTAATTTTAGATGCCTTTGCTAATTTTTTGACTGTTTAGTTTAGATACAGCATGGAAACAGGCTCTGAGGCCTGCCGAGCCCGCACCGACCAGCGAGCCCCACACATTAACACTATCTGACACACTAGGGACAATTTTTATATTTACCAAGCCAATTTACCTACATACCTGCACATCTTTAGAGTGTGGAGGAAACTGAAGATCTCAGAGAAAACCCACGCAGTCACGGGGAGAACGTACAAACTCCGTACAGACAGCGCTGTAAGGCAGCAACTTTACCGCTGTACCACTGTGCTGCCCGTACTATTGATAAAGACTAAACGGTCCAAAGGTCTTTTGTTCCCTAGTTATCTTGGACAGTAAGCTTGGATTAGCACCACGTCAGGAGAGAAAGAAATGTTAACTCTCTCTGATAAGTGGGAAAGCAGCAGTTAAAACTGAACAACTTTCAGCAAATTTCCACAATTTAGCAGCACAGGTTTAGGTTGTAGATTTACCTCTTTATGGGTGTAAACCAAGGCTCCACACCATAGACCCACATAGTATTAGTTTAGTTTATTATTGGCCCATGTACTGGACTTCATCTTGCACTAAACGTTATACCCTTTATCCTGGATCTGTACACTGTGGACGGATTGATTGTAATAATATATAACCTTTTCGTTGACTGGATAGCACGCACCAAAAAAAGCTTCTCACTATACTTTGGTACATGTGACAATAATAAACTAGACTAAAACTAAATAGACAATAGGTGCAGGAGTAGGCCATTCGGCCCTTTGAGCCAGCACCGCCATTCAATGTGATCATGGCTGATCATTCTCAATCAGTACCCCGTTCCTCCTTCCTCCCCATACCCCCTGACTCCGCTATCCTTAAGAGCTCTATCTAGCTCTCTCTTGAATGTATTCAGAGAATTGGCCTCCACTGTCCTCTGAGGCAGAGAATTCTACAGATTCACAACTCTCTGACTAAAAAGGTTTTTCCTCATCTCTGTTCTAAATGGCCTACCCCTTATTCTTAAACTGTGGCCCCTAGTTCTGGACTCCCCCAACATTGGGAACATGTTTCCTGCCTCTAACATGTCCAACCCCTTAATAATCTTATACGTTTCGATAAGATCCCCTCTCATCCTTCTAAATTCCAGTGTATACAAGCCTAGTCGCTCCAGTCTATCAACATATGATAGTCCCGCCATTCCGGGAATTAACCTAGTAAACCTACGCTGCACGCCCTCAATATCCTTCCTCAAATTTGGAGACCAAAACTGCACACAGTACTCCAGGTGCAGTCTCACTAGGGCCCTGTACAACTGCAGAAGGACCTCTTTGCTCCTATGCTCAACTCCTCTTGTTATGAAGGCCAACATTCCATTGGCTTTCTTCACTGCCTGCTGTACCTGCATCTTGCACTAAACATTATACCCTTTATCCTGGATCTGTACACTGTGGACGGCTTGATTGTAATAATATATAACCTTTTCGTTGACTGGATAGCACGCACCAAAAAAAGCTTCTCACTATACTTTGGTACATGTGACAATAATAAACTAGACTAAATCTAAATAATGAACTAAAGTAAACTATGTGCTTTGAGCATGAAGCGTTCATGAAATAAAGAGGCAGCAATTGTGCAGAACAGTGTACATTAAATCATGAAGATAAGAGTTAAATGAACACCATTACTACTGGTTCCTCAAGTAAAAAACAGGACATTTTCACACATTTCTCTGCATCTACACAACCCCAGTAGCCTCTTGCTTTTCCTGCTTCATGGTAACATGTCAAACAATAGAGTACTTCTTAGTGCGGTGACGAAAAACATTTTTTTAGACTTGATCAACACTTCTACAGATGATAAGATATTTGACCAAACAAACACTGTAAAATCATTATCAGCAGCTAGAGAGTTGCGCAAATATAAATCTTCCTCTGCTTGAAACACAACATGAACTGCTTAGGTTTATTATTGTCACATGCACCGAGGTACAGTGAAAAGCTGTGCTTTGCACACTATCCAATCAAATTAGACAAGACTTTACGTAAATACAATCAAGCCAAACTCAAGTACAATCGGGAGAGTGAAGGGGAAGATACAGAGTGCAGAGTATAGTTCTCAGCATTGTAGTGCATCAGTTCCAGAGACAGATTCCTGTGTCTGCATTGAGGTCGAGCAGAATTGGATTGTACCGTGGCATATGGAAGGACCGTTCAGAAGCCTCATAACAGAGGAAGAAGCTGTTCCCGAGACTGGTAGTGTGTGCTTTCAACCTTCTGCCCAACAGGAGCAGCGAGAAGAAGGAATGACCCGGGTGGGAAAAGGTTTTTGTTTATTTTGACTGTTTCCCCGAGGCAGCATGTAGCAGAAGTGGAGTCATTGGTGTAGAGTCTGGTCTGTGTGGTGGACTGGGCTACATCTCCAACTGTCTGCCACTTCTCGCGGCCTTGTGCAGAGCTGTTCCCAAACCAAGCTGGAATGCAACCTGACAGTGTGCTTTCTGTGGAGCATCTGCAAAAGTTTGTAAGAATTTGAAACTGACAGTATATTTTGCTTTATCGGGTGGCGCCATTGCTTTTTATTGGTATGACTGTATGGCAAATGAAATTCCTCGTATGTTGCAAAACATACTTGGCTAATAAAGTATGATTATGATTATTAAGATTTACAATGTATTACCAGCTCACCTCCCGCATGCGATCTGAGAAACCTTTTTTCCAAACAGTCCGCCAACCAGTCGAGGTTTGATCTCATCTCTTGTCGAGTTGTGTCCAAGCTGCCCATGCGCCCCAGCTCCAAAGGTCAAAACAAATCCATCCTAGAAAAGAAAATGTGATAACATAACAGTGTCTTCACTGAATCAAGTGAAGCCTTTGCACTTAGGTTACATTGCTCAAGAGCTCCATTTATCAAACCATTGCATGTAATAATGATTACCGAACATGACAATGGCATCTAGTAGCTAAGAATAATAACTTCATCTAGAACAGGGTGGCACAGTGACACAGCAATAGAGCTGGTCTCGCACAGCGCCAGTGATCCCGAATATGATTGCTGTCTGTGCAGAGTTTGCACGTTCTCGCTGTGATTCCGTGGACTTCCGCTGGGTGCTCCGGTTTCCCCCCACATCCCAATGCCGTGTGGGTTTGTAGATTAATTGGCCTCTGTAAATTGCCCCTAGTATGTAGGAAGCGGGTGAGAAAGTGAGATAAATTAGAAACAGTATGACTGGTTGATCGATGGTTGGGGTAGGCCCTGCAGAGGGCTGAAGGTCCTGTTTCCACGCTGTATCTCTAAACTTAATTAATCCTACCTTGAGTTAACCGACACATTTTGAAAACCTCAAAGATCAGTAATAAAATCACTATTTTCGCTCTGTGCCTGTGATAAATTCCAGCCATGCAGGGTCTACATTCTCATTGATTTAGCTTTAAGAATGCTTTTGAAACGTTGGTGAAGACTTCAGGCCAATCCCATTTGCTGTGGGTTGCGGGGTTAGCAACGTGACAGTGGTGTGGAAGGACAATTGCAATGATCTTTAATTGCAATTATTCATGATCTTGCTTTAGGTGCATTTTATAGAGCCTAAACATTTATGTATTAGGAATGCTCAGTGGACAGCTGCAGAGACCTAGGTTCAATCCTGACCTCATGTGGCTGACTGTGCAGAGTGCACATACTCCTCCTATGACTGTGTGTCTTTCCAGCGGATATTCCAGTTTCTTCCCACATCCCAATAGACATGTGGGTTGGCAAATGAATTGGCCACGGTAAGTTGTTCTAAGTGGGTAGGTGAGCAGTAGCATCGGGGGAGGAGCTGATGGGAATATGGGGCAAAAAACTGGGATTTGTGTAAATGGATGCTTGATGGTTAGTACTAACTCCGAGGGCAGAAAGGCCTGTTGATTTAGTTTAGTTTATTGTCACGTGTACCGCGATACAGTGAAAAGCTTTTGTTGTGTGCTAACAAGTCAGCAGCAAGACTATACATGATTACAATCAAGCCATCCAGAGTGAACCGATACATGATAAAGGGAATAATGTTTAGTGCAAGGTAAAGTCCTGCAAAGTCCGATTAAAGATCGTCCGAGGGTCGCCAATGAGGTAGATAGTAGCTCAGGACGGCTCTTTAGTGTTGATAGGGTGGTGCAGTTGCCTCTGACTTTCATGCAATCTTTTTTAATGACCAAAAATATCTGGCTTTGCTGAACATTGGTGGGCGGCATACTGGTGCAGCTGGTAGAGCGCCAGAGACTCAGGTTCGATCCTGACCCCAGGTGCTGTGTGGTGTTTGCATGCAACACCTTTGACTGCGTGAGTTTCCTCCAGGTGTTCCGGTTTCCTCCCACATCCCAAAGACATGCGAGTTTGCAGGTTATTTTCCCCCAGTCTGTAGGAGGTTGATGAAGAGAGCAGTCCTGAACTACTTTCTACCTCATTTGTGACCCTCGGACGATCTTTGATCGGACTTTGCTGGCTTTACCTTGCATTAAACGTTATTCCCTTATCATGTATCTGTGCACTGTGAATGGTTCGATTGTAATCATGTATTGTCTTTTCGCTGACTGGTTAGTACGCAACAAACGCTTTTCACTGTACCTCAGTGCACGCAACAATAGATTAAATTAAACTGAGAAAGTGGGATAATATAGAACATGTGTGAACGGGTGATCAATAGTTAATGTTGACTCAGTGAGCTGAAGGGCTGGTTTCCACACTGAATCTCTAAAACGAAAGTAATGAAGACTAGCAAACTGAACCAAAAGTAAAACATGATGTATTTAATCCAAGGTGTTCATCTATGTGCAAACCCATGGGATCTCCAATGTGATCTCACTTCCACAGGACTTAATCACACCTCACCCAAGAACATTAGTCAGTGGGTGGTAAATCTGTGGAATTCATTGCCACAGATTGTTGTGGAAGCCAAATCATCGGGTCTTTTTACGGCACAGATTGAGATTCTTGATTAGTAAGGGTAATCAGGGGTTATGGGGAGAAGGCAGGAGAATGGGGTTGAGAGGGAACGGTGGATCAGCCATGATTAAATGGTGGACTAGATGTGTTGGGCTGAATGGCCTCAATCTGCTCATACAACATGAACTTCCAGAGCCAATCACTTTAGAGGATACTAGTGGTTTCCCTTTGACTTCCGGAAGGATTTTTTATTAGGTCGCAACTTTAAACGCAAAGAGGAACTTTCTGTCACTTCTGTAATGCAGAGCAAACCATTAAGATTTAAAATTATTTGAGAACAAACCTTCGTCAGAACTGCAGTATGCTCCTCTCCACAAGAAATAAAGATGGTGCTCTTGCACGATAGGATTTGCACATGTTTGGGAGTAAGAGTATCTGCAAGAAGGAATGAAAGCAGTCAGCCCACATTCTTTTATTCACAAAATGCTGGAGTAACTCAGCAGGTCAGGCAGCATCTCGGGAGAGAAGGAATGGGTGACGTTTCGGGTCGAGACCCTTCTTCAGACTGATGTCAGGGGGGCGGGACAAAGGAAGGATATAGGTGGAGACAGGAAGATAGAGGGAGATCTGGGAAGGAGGAGGGGAAGGGAGGGACAGAGGAACTATCTAAAGTTTGAGAAGTCGATGTTCATACCGCTGGGCTGCAAACTGCCCAGGCGAAATATGAGGTGCTGTTCCTCCAATTTCCGGTGGGCCTCACTATGGCACTGGAGGAGGCCCATGACAGAAAGGTCAGAATGGGAATGGGAGGGGGAGTTGAAGTGCTCGGCCACCGGGAGTCAGTTTGGTTAATGCGGACCGAGCGCAGGTGTTCAGCAAAGCGATCGCCGAGCCTACGCTTGGTTTCACCGATGTAAATAAGTTGACATCTAGAGCAGCGGATGCAATAGATTCAGCCCATTCTTCTTCCTAATTGTTCTGTGATAGCCCTCTCTAATGTACTTTGACCAAATGGTAACTGACCATGAAAGTTCACAATAAAACCGATTTGAATAAATGAAAATAAAATGTTTCATCATCACTGAATACACTTGATGTTTTTGTAAACCTGTGTCCTGAAAATCTCTGAGCTCTTACAAAGGATGTTCAGGAGTGAGAAAATGCAAAACGAAGGGAGGCCCGTTGGCGATGGGAGGGGGTGTCACGTGCGACGCCAGGCAAGCAGTGGAGAGGACTGTTCAGTAAACTTTTGTAACTTTTTCACCGCCAGAAACGTGGTGACACTTATGTACTGCCCAGGTGAGGTCTGACTGCTCCAGCCAGCGGGGCAGTCAAGGGTTCTGCCCAAGTCGACTGCCCGCCACTCTTCCGGGTGCAGTGGTAGAGTTGCTACCCGGGTTCGATCCTGACTGCGGGTGCTTTCTGTATGGAGTCCCTGTGACCGCTTGGGTTTCCACCAGGTGCTCTGGTTTCCTACCACACCCCAAAGACGTGTAGGTTTGTAGGTTAATTGCAATCAGTAATAATTGTAAATTGTTCCTCGGGTGTAGGATAGTGCTAGTGATTGCTGGTCGGCGCGGACTCTTTGGGCTGAGGGGCCTGTTTCCGCACTGTTTCTCTAAAGTCTAAAGCTACGGAAAGGAAAAGAAAAGCTGATATTGTTTGGCAATGTCCTTACCCTCTGTGTCGTTGAGCCCCAGTTGTCCGTGATTATTTCTGCCCCATGCAAATACTGTCCCTGAGACAGTCAGAGCAAAGCTGTGCTCTCCTCCAGCTGTGATCTGAGCCACTGGGACCCCAGAGAAACTCCTCACAGTCTGAGGGTCGCAGGACAGGGGACCTCTTGTACCGAGGCCCAACTGGCCAAAGGTGTTCTGTCCCCAGGCAAAGACTTGGCCATCTTTCAAGAGAAGTCAAACAATGTTAAATATTACCTTTTGGGTACCAAAAAATGTAGTCTAAACATTGAGAAATGTTAATCTCACACAAGTGAATAGAGAATTAGGCAAACTATTTCTACTTCAATCTAATTTCTATAAAACATTCAGCATAAAATCTTGCTCAGAGCTTCAGACATTTTGTGAAAAATGATGAGAAAACCATTTCTCCCAGAAAACATAAGACCACACAATACACTGATCCATTAAGGTTTTCTATATGCTCCAAAATCATAGTATGAAGGACAACATTTTTAGTTTAGCTTAGTTTGTTGTCACGTGTACCGAGGTACAGTGAAAAGCTTTCTTGTGTGCTCTCCAGTCAGAAGAAAGACTGCACATGATTACAATCAAGCCATCCACAGTGTGCATTTTCAGGATGAAAGGATTACGGAATGTTGCTGTTGGAGTAGAGGTTTAAAAGAGTAGAGCGATTATAATTAATGAATGCAAACCCGCTTCTGGGACCAGCATGCCTGGCTTGGGTGCCCACTTGACAGTAGTAGTGATGGAGGATAGATTTCATCCACAAGACTTTGAAATATGACTGAGATATCCAGCAGGTTACTCACATCCAGATACAGTGACCAGTGGCTCAGAGGTGATATTCTTGCCTCCGAGTCAGTGGTTTGAGTATGGATTACTCTTCTAATTCGTACTCAAAATCCTAGCGAGTGCAGACACAACTCTGAATAATGGATTAACAAGGAAAGACACACATTGCTGGAGTAACTCAGCAGGTCAGGCAGCATCCCTGGAGAACATGGATAGGTGATGTTTCAGACCTGGACACTTCTTCAGTCCCAACCCAAAACGTCACCTATCCACATTCTCCAGTGATGTTGTCTGATCTGCTGAGTTACTCCATTATTTTATGTATTTCCTTGGTGAACTAGTATCTGTAGTTCCTTGTTTCTGCAACAATGGGTTGGCATACAATAGAAAGAAACTTGGGGTTGATGGTGGTGAATAATTCCCTCCATTACTAAAGGCAGGTGGAACCTTTTTATCCATTCAGAAGATACTGTCAACACTAAAATTGTAAAGAAGACAAAGGGAAAGTATGTCAGCTTCACTTCCAAAGTGAATAAAGACTCTCAAGTACAGTAAAGAGCTACAACAACCAGGCTGATGGTTGGGTAATGTTGTACTTCGTGGTCCGGTATCTTATACCGTTGTTATGACTCTGGAATGACCACAAGTACACGTATTTAAAGGTTTGAAAGCTGGGGCATAAATCCAGGCTCGGTTTATTTCACGGCCACCTGGAACCAGAGTGCCCGCCAATATGACGTCATTCTCATATATTCATGTTGCTATGCGGCCAAACAAAATAGTCCTTGTGATACAACAAAATAGTCCTTGCAATATCACAACAGGTAAAGTTTCTGACAAACAGCTCTTACATCATGTTGGCAGCAGCTTCAGTCCTAAATTAACCCCCAACAGTAATTTAAGGATTGAACTAAACAAAGCTTATCTGGCACAGAAGCAACGCATTAGGTCCAATAAGCTTCTTCCCTATCTAGTCTACCTGCATAGCCTTCTATTCCTTTATGCTCCACATACTTGAACAACCTTCCCCTAAATGCATCAAATATATGTTTGCCTTAACCACTCTCTATGGCACCGTTTCCACATTCCCAGCAAATCTTTCCAGCTGTTATCAGGCAACTGAATCATCCTACTTCAACCAGAGAACAGTCCTGAACTACTATCTACCACATTGGTGACCATCAGACTATCCTTGATCGGACTTTGCTGGCTTTACCATTCGCTAAACGTTTTTGCCTTATCATATATCTATACTGTAAATGGACTGATTGTAATCACGTATCGTCTTTCCACTGACTGGAAAGCACACAAAAAAAAGCTTTTCACTGTACCTCGGTACCGTGACAATAAACTAAACTGAAGCTTCTTGAATTCCCCTCTGGATTTCTTGCTGACTATCTTATACTGAAACTTATACTGAAGAAGAGTCCCGACCCAAATGTCACCTATCCATGTTCTCTAGAGATGCTGCCTGACCTGCTGATTTACTCCAGCACTTTGTATCTATTGTGTATTAACCAGCATTTGCAATTCTTTGTTTCCACACTTATACTGAAACTTCCAGTTATGCTCTTGCCCAATATTGGAAACATTCTCAATGCATCCATCCTGTCAAAAATATTTGTCCATATCTTTACATAAGAGAAAAGAGACCCTTTCCTTTTGTGTAATATACACACATCTCTGAGATCATCCTCGTAAACCTTCTCTGCATGCTCTATATCCCATTGGTATAATTGGGTGGCACTGTGGCCTAACAATTAGCTCCATTGTCATGCAGCATCCTGATCTTGAATGCTCTCAGTGTGCAGTTTGCATATTTTCACTGTGGCCACATGTGTTTGCCCTGGGTGTTCCACGCCAAAGTTAGTAGGTTAATTGCCCATTGTGCATTGCCCCTAGTGTGGGTGGGTGGCAGGACAATGGGGGAGTTGATGGGGATACAAGAGTAAAAATGGGATGAGTGCGGATGGGTGCTTGATAAGTCAGTATGGACATGGTGGGCTGAAGGGCCTGTATTGGTGCTGTATGTGTCGATGATTAACGTGGCAACTGGATTATACACGATGTTACAAGTGATATCTAAAGAAGCTCAGCATAGCTTTTTAATAACTTCCCTAGTTTTTATTTTTGTTCTTCCAGAAATAGGTCCCATCTATGCCTAATTTGCTTATCATTACTGGCACAATTTTAGTAAAATAATCATTGAAAACCTATAGAAACAAAATACTCTCTGTTACCTATCTTCTGCATCTTGGATCAGGTCATAAATTAGTTTAGTTTCCCCTCTCAACTTAAAGCTATGCCCTCTATATTTTGGCATTTCCATTTTGGGAAAAAGACTAACCATCTAACGTGTTTATGTCTCTCATAATTTCATACAATTCTATCAGCATGCCCCTCAGCTTCTGACACTACAGAGAAAACAGCCCAGGTTTGTCTAACCTCTCCTTATAGCTAATACTCTTTAATCCAGGCAACATCCTGGTTGCATCTTCTTCTGCACCTTCTCCAAAACATATCATCCTTCTTGTAAGATGTGCCATTTTAAACCCAAATTTGATTTGTTCATTCCTTTGGCAGTATGTACAGTTTAATCAGTATGTCAATATTTCTTATTAACTCACAGAGGCCATTTTATTTTATCATTTACCTTTGGAGAGCGCCAAAGAATGATTGTTTCCGCAGGTTACTTGTATTATATTACTTTCACTCAAACTCTTAACCAACCTAAACATTAAAAAAAAGAACATAATTATGTACACTCCCCACATTTATTAATACATCTGAGACTGTGCTTTAATGTATCTGTTCATATGATATTGAACAGCGCAGTAAAGCAGCAGGTAGTGCTGATGCTGTGCAGCTGCATGAGCCCAGGTTTATTCCTGACCACCAGTACTCTGTGTTGACCTTCCATATTCTCCCCGGTGCTCTGGCTAATATTCCAGCGGTGGACTATTTTCTCCAGTGCTTCGGAGTTTGAGGGGAGGCATATTAGAAGTAAATATAATTATGAGAGGCATAGGCAAGGTAGACAATCAGAACCTTTGACATCACAAATATCAAAGACTAGATGGTATGGCTTCAAGGGCAGAGAGGGAAAAGTTTTAAGGAAAGATGCGTTTTTTTTTTTAAGAGTCCAATGTGTGGCTGATGTGCGCTGCCAAAGGTTGTACTTAAAGACAGATACGATAGTGGCATTTAAGAGGCACATGGATGCAGGGAATGGAAGGATATGGTTAACATGGTGTGTAAATGAGTGATGGATGGCATGAACATGGTCGGACAAGGTATCTGTTGTGCCTTAAAACTAAACAAAACTAAGAGCTCCAACTTTGTTATGTCATAAGGAATAGGAGTAGAATTAGGCCATTAGGCCCATCAAGTCTACTCCACCATTCAATCATGGCTAATCTATCTCTCCCTCCGAACCCCATTCTCCTGTCTTTTCCCCGTAACCTATGACACCTGCACTAATCAAGAAGTGTTGGTGTGCTTTCCTTGTAAGCTCTTGGAGTATCAAGAGAGTTCACTTGAGCACAGGACTCATCGTCGGGGGGGGGGGGGGGGGGGGGGGGGGGGGGGAGAAGCGGCTCCCGGGTGAAATACCCCAGAGAGGGAGGAAGGATGTTGTTGTATCTCAAATCTTGTGGATGTGAATAGGATCATGCGAGGAATAGATAGGGTAAATGCAGAGACTTTTAACTACAGTAGGGGAATCAAAAACCAGGGGACATAGGTTTAAGGTGAGGGGGGAAAGATTTTAAAGGAAATTGAGGAATAACTTTTTTTTCTTCATAAAGAGTGGTAGGTGTATGGAACGAGCTGCCGGAAGAGGTAGTTGAAGAAGGTACTATCACAATGTTTAAGAAACATTTAGACAGGTACAAGGATAGGATAATCTTAGAGGGATATGGACTAAATGCAGGCATGTGGGACTAGTGTAGATGGGGCTTGTTGATTGGCATGCAAGTTGGGCCGAAGGGCTTGTTGATTGGCATGCAAGTTGGGCCGAAGGGCCTGTTTCCACACTATATGACTCTATGACGATCTAAAATCCTTCCATGGAAAGTTGAACATTTTAATCAAAGATTATATCTCATTAGGGTGCTGCACTGTCAACGGGTGCCGTCTGCTAGATGGAACTTGCAATCTTTAATAATCAGAATGTCCTCTAAATGTTTATTTCATTGAGAAGCAAATAAATCCAACATGTTTACATTTTTACCCCTTGCAAGTGTTGGTGACCTTTGACTCTGTTGGAGCAGATTACAACACAGCAGCATAGAGTTAACAGAAAACTTCAACTTTGTTCAGATTTGAAAGACTAAGAATAATGCAGCCTTACTGTGGTTTTGATAACGTGATCCCACTTGGATTATTTGCACGTCTCTTTGAATTGACTTGACTCTCAAAAATACTTCCCGTTTCCGAAACAAACAGAACTTGGGATGTCCCACAATCAGCAAAGTGAATCTTCTGTTCCTTGAAATAAGGGAACTGCCCTGCATGGGATGAAAACAAGTTATTAATGCTCAATGTGTAAATTGTGGTTCTGGAACTGGACTCATAATCGCACAAAGTCCTGGAGTTATAGAGAGATATACAGCATGGAAAGAGGCTCTTTGACCAACTAAATTAAATGATTCAATGATACTTTGTTGTCACATGTAGCTCAGTACAATGAAACTCTTTAACTGCATACAACCTGGTAAAATCACACAGCAGACCTCACCAAGGCAGTACACAAGAGTCGCCACGTTTCTGGCACTGGCAAAGTTACAAAAAGTTCATTGAACAGTCATAGTCATACAGTGTGGAAACAGGCCCATTGGCCCAACTTGCCCACACTGACCAACATGTCCCATCTACACTAGTCACTCCTGTCTGCATTTGGTTAATATTTGCATTTGCATTTCTCCAAATTTGAGGAAGGATATTCTTGCTATTGAGGGCGTGCAGTGTAGGTTTACTAGGTTAATTCCTGGAATGGCGGAACTGTCACATGTTGAAAGACTGGAGCGACTAGGCCCGCACACTGGAACCCAGAGGGATGAGAGGGGATCCTATCGAAACACACAAGATTATTAAGGGGTTGGACACGTCAGAGGCAGGAAACATGTTCCCAATGCCTAGACATTCAGACTGAAGAAGGATCTCGACCCGAAATGTCACCCATTCCTTCTCTCCAGAGATACTGCCTGTCCCGCTGTTACTCCAGCTTTTTGTGTCAATCTTCGATTTAAACCAGTATCAGCCGTTCCTTCCTTCACATTGAACAATCCTATCTTCCGCTCGAAGCGGTGAACATGGCTGCAGGCGGCCCCCCAGTGGGACCCCCCTTCATTCTCGGCGACCCCCTGCCCGGTCCCCCCTTCATTCCTAGCGGCCACACATCAACCATCAACCACACATTTACGCTAATCTTACATCAATCCCTTTTAAAAGATTTGCCTACATTCTCTTCAATGTCACACAGATTCTATCACGCATTTATACACCGGAGCAATGTACGGTGGCCAATTAACCCACATATGTAAAACTGGACTTCAAATCCTACCAACAAGGCAACTGAAAGGTAGCAAAACACAAGGTTTAACGGGCGGCACGGTAGCGCAGCGGTAGAGTTGCTGCTTTACAGCGAATGCAGCGCCGGAGACTCAGGTTCGATCCTGACTACGGGTGCTGTACTGTAAGGAGTTTGTACGTTCTCCCCGTGACCTGCGTGGGTTTTCTCCGAGATCTTCGGTTTCCTCCCACACTCCAAAGACGTACAGGTATGTAGGTTAATTGGCTGGGTAAATGTAAAAATTGTCCCTAGTGTGTGTAGGATAGTGTTAATCGCTATCAACAGAAACTTATCATTCCAAGGCGACAATATCCGTATTTTTAGAGATTATCCTGCTGAGGTGGTTAAGAAAAGAGCACTTTTTAATGAGAGAAGATCAATTCTGAGGAAGATCTCATCGCTCAGATTCGGAATGTTGTACCCGGCCAAACTGCGAGTCACCTACAAGCAGACAGAAACTTTTTATACTGATCACAATAAAGCATTCGAATTCGCCCGAGAGATTGAAAACTCGCTGAAGGGATGAATACCACTCCACGGCTGTAATCACTGGCAGAGAACTGATTGGGTTATAAGGCGTTATAATTTAAAGTTCCAAGACCAGTGAATAAGCTATATGACTATTAATTTTTATTAACTACTATTAATAAAAAATATTATTAATCACTACCAATAAGAAGTTCAAGTAACACTTGACTCATGTAAATTTTACTTTTAACATTTAACTAATACACCCTAGGGGGGAAAACTGGCCTATTTTGGATTAAATTTCTTTGGGCCTGTCCTGTTTATTTCCCCTTGCTTCTAAAAATATATATATATTTAAAACCGGAAAAAAAAAAAATAACTGTGTTAAAAAACGGAGCTAGTATTAATTTTTTTTTACATCTCACGGAAGTCCTTAGATTTTTTGCCACCTTAGGTTGGCTAACACTAACTGCACTAATTGTAGTTGTAGTTTTAGTTGTCTCTTCTTTTTTCCTGCACTCTTTTAACTTTTTATATATTGATTTTTTTTTTTAGATTTAACTTTTATTATTATGTCATTTTTCAGAAATTATATACTTTTGGGAGATATTTCCGGGAGGCACTCTACGCTGTACAAAAGATCATCCACCCCTCATTCAAGAAAAATGTTGTAGTCCGGGTGCCAGACCATTTGCTTTATTATAGACCATTTATCGGTTAAGATGCAAGATTCTATTAGGAAAACAGGGGTTAAAGGTATTACATTTTGTAGTTGGAATGTCAAGGGTGTTAATGAACCAATTAAAAGAGGTAAAGTACTTTCACATTTAAAATCTATTGATGCAGACATAATGTTCCTTCAGGAAACTCATCTAAAAAATGTAGCACATAATAGACTGAAAGGCAAATGGATTGATAAAGTATTTCACTCATCGTTTCCCTTTAAATCAAGAGGTGTTGCTATTTTAATTCGTAAGGGTATACCATTTATAAATACTTCCTCTATAGTCGACACTGAAGGTAGATATGTTATATTAGTGGGAGAACTATATTCTACAAAATTGATATTGGTGAATGTCTACGCACCAAATTTTGATAATCCGTTATTTTTTTAAAAAAATATTTAATACCATTCCAGAATTTGGACAATATAACTTGATAATTGGAGGAGATTTAAATTGTACATTAGATCCTTATTTGGATAGATCTTCAACTCAAAGGAAAACAAAATCCAAGTCGTGTGAATTATTAAACTCTTATATAAATAATGCAAATATAAAAGATGTTTGGAGGATTGATAATCCTTCAGGCCGAGAGTATTCATTTTATTCACCTGTGCATAAAACTTATTCAAGAATTGATTATTTCTTGGTGGACTCCAAACTTATTCCTTATACGTATAATTCAAAATATCATAATATTATTATATCCGATCATGCCCCTTTAACATTTAGGGTAAAACTCCAAGGAGTAACGGGGAAACAGACTAATTGGAGATTTAATCCGCAAATCTTAAATGAAAAAGCATGTTATGACTATCTTAAATCGCAATTTGAGATTTTTTTAACGCAAATGACCTTCCTGAAACACCTGCGTCCCTGCTTTGGGAAACATTTAAAGCGTTTGTGAGAGGATGTATTATTGCTTTTCAAGCGTCTCAAAACAAGAAGAACCGAGCTGAACAGAATGACTTGGAAAGTCAGATAAGACAGTTAGACATAACAAATGCCATCGCTCCCTCTATTGAAATACATAATAAAATTGCAGTGCTCAAATATAAGTTAAATTATATCCTTTCAGCTCATATTTTAAGGCTTTTTCAATATACTAAACAAAAACATTTTGAATTTGGAGATAAACCACAGAAATTGCTAGCACGTCAACTCCGTAAATTAGAAGATGATGCTACAATTCATAAAATTAGATCAGAAAATGGAGATTTGCTTAAACTACCTAAGGATATTAATCAGAGATTTTTGCAATTTTATCAGTCATTATATTCATCAAAAATAATAGATACTTCTGCGCAGATGCAAAAGTTTTTGCAGGAATGTAACCTTCCTGGTTTGAATGTGAGTGATAGAAATTTACTGGGCACAGAAATAACTATGAAAGACGTTGAAGAGACTATTAAATCCATGAAAAATGGGAAGACTCCTGGCCCTGATGGCTTAAATAATGAATTTTATAAAAAATTCAGTGGTTTGATCTCTCCACGTTTGCAAACTGTATATAGTCACGCCTTTAAACAACAGAGATTGCCACAAACTCTGACTGAATCAACAATAATCCTCATTCCTAAAAAAGATAAGGATTCTGAAGACCCTGGTTCGTATAGGGCGATAGCTCTTTTAAATACTGATCAGAAGATATTAGCGAAAATCTTAGCTCAGAGATTAAGTCTAGTTATAGACAAATTGATACACCCCGATCAATCAGGCTTTATAGCCAAACGATATTCATTTTTCAACTTGAGACGCTTGTTTAATATAATTTATTCAAATAGACTATTAAATGAAGATTTAGCAATCATCTCGCTAGATGCTGAAAAAGCATTTGATCAAGTAGAATGGCCCTATCTTTTCTCAGTGATGGAAAAATTTCAACTAGGTGAAAATTTTTGTGCATGGGTGAAACTTTTATATACATCCCCAACAGCTAGAATATTAACTAATCAAATGCTGTCATCTAAATTTCATTTAGCTAGGGGTTGTAGACAAGGATGTCCACTATCACCACTTTTATTTGCCCTTATTATAGAACCACTTGCTGAGAGTATTAGATCAAATTCAGATATTTATGGCTACAACACTAAACATACAACCAATAAAATTTCTTTATATGCGGATGATGTATTAATATATATTACAAAGCCAGAAATTAGCATTCCGAATTTATTAAATCTCATAACTCAATTTGGTTCATTTTCAGGTTATAGAATTAACTGGTATAAAAGTGAAATTATGCCAATAATGGAGCATAATCCGGCCATACTTCAACAATTTCCTTTCAAAATTGCCTATGAAAAGTTTAAATATCTTGGAATTTACGTGACTAGGAAATATACTTCTTTATTTAAATCAAATTTTCCTCCTTTACTTGCTAAATTACACAGAAATATCCAATTTTGGAAAACACTTCCTATATCATTAGTTGGTCGTAGTAATGCTATAAAGATGATCTTTCTTCCACAGCTACTATACTTATTTCAAGCAATTCCGATCTACCTTCCAAAAAAGTTTTTTTTTTAAATTGATTCAATTGTTACTAATTTTATTTGGGACTACAAGACTCATAGAATAAATAAAAGACACTTATGTAAGTCTAAAATTAATGGAGGAATTGCTTTACCTAACTTTTTATTTTATTATTGGGCGGTTAATATTAAAAATATAACCTGCTGGTTGGATGATTCTGATCAACAACCGGATTGGTTAAAGATGGAGAAAGAGGATTGTTTACCATTCGATATTGGTGCGATCCTCTTAGCTCCAATAAATTTAAATAAAAAAACATATGGAGGTAATCCCATTATACATAGTGTTATCCGTACCTGGAAACAATTAAAGCTTACGTTAAAATTGAGTAAATTATCTGTTTTCCTTCCTATTGCGAATAATCCTTCTTTTAAACCGTCTGTCTTAGATAGAGGCTTTGCTCAATGGAAAAGTTATGGAATCAAAAGGGTGGGAGATCTTTATCATAAGGGAACTTTTCTTTCGTTTCAGGAGTTACAGCAGAAGTACGGATTACATGTTAATAATTATTTTAGATATTTACAACTTAGAGATTATGTAAAATCACACATGCAAGAATATAAGTTTAGAGGTCCAGAAACACTTGATTCGACATTATAACTCAAATAAATTAATATCTTTTATTTACAATATTCTCCTTGACATTGACATTCCGTCATCAGAATCTTATAGACGAGCATGGGAGGACGAATTGAATCAATTTATAATGCAAGATATATGGGATGAAAGTTTACAACATATACATCAATGTTCATTGAATACTAGACATTCCTTAATACAATTTAAAATAATACATAGATTACATTATTCGAAGACGAAATTAAATAGGATTTTTCCTAGTATCTCTCCTATGTGTGATAAATGTCAATTTCAAGAAGCTAATTTAACTCATATTTTCGTAACTTGTATAAAAATGCAAAACTTCTGGTTGGAGATTTTTAAAATAGTTTCTAAAGTTATTAATAAAAAATTAGATATGGACCCAAAATTAATTATATTAGGATTATCAGAACATACTACAAATTTTACAGTAAGTCAGGTACATTTTCTTGATTACAGTCTAATAACTGCGAAAAAACTAATACTTAAATTTTGGAAAAAACCAATAACCCCCACAATTAAAATGTGGACTATGGAAATGACAGAGACCCTGCATTTGGAAAAAATAAGGTTTGCCTTAATCGACAAACCTGAGTTATTTTTAAAAATATGGTCTCCATTTATTGAATTTTTAGAAAAGTAAATGGGTTTGGCACAGGACTAAAATAAAAAAAAATTTAAATAAAAAGTTGAAACTTGAGTTGGGGGTTGGATGTACAGCTGTGGTTTTTGTCTCCCGGATCTACTCCCGTTAATTTTTATTGTTAGATCCTTTTTTTTAAATTTTTTTTTTTTTAACCCTCTTACTCTCTCTCCCCAAGTTTATAGTTTTATATTTTTATTTTTACTTTCTCTCTTCAAAAATTTAAAAATGGAAGCTATGTAAGAACTTTGTAACAAATGTGTTTTTTCTTATTTCGATTTGTACATATGCTTTTCAAAAATAAAATATTTTTTAAAAAAAAGGATAGTGTTAATGTACGGGGATCGCTGGGCGGCACGGACTTGGAGGGCCGAAAAGGCCTGTTTCCGGCTGTATATATATGATGATATGATAAGGTGCTGAAGGAACTCAGCAAGTCAAGCAACATCTGTGGAGGGAAATGACAGGCAACATTGGGTCAGAAATCTTCATCCCTGACTTGGTGAGTTGCATCCCAAGGCTTTGCAGAGATAGTGGATGCACCAGTTGGCATTTTCCATAATTCCATAGATTCTGGAATGGTTCCCACAAATTGGAGGGCAGCAAATGTAACCCCAGTATTACAGAAAGGAGCAAGTAAGAAAATAGACACAGAAATGCAGGAGTAACTCAGCGGGTCAAGCAGCATCTCTGGATAGAAGGAATGGGTGACGTTTCGGGTTTGGGTAAGAAGGGTCTCGACCCGAAACGTCACCCATTCCTTCTCTCCCGAGATGCTGCCTGACCCGCTGAGTCACTCCAGCATTTTGTGTCTACCTTCGATTTAAACCAGCATCTGCAGTTCTTTCCTATGCAAGAAACAAAATGTTGGGCTAGAGCCAGTAGTAGACACAATGTGCTGGAGTAACTCAACGGGTCAAGCAGCATCTCTGGAAAAAAGGAATAAGTGACGTTTTGGGTCGAAACCCTCTTCAGACTGAAAGTCAGCGGAGAAGGAAACTGGATGTGTGAGTTACAGAACAAATCACAGGCGGCACCAATGACTCAGGAAAGGTGGAGCCCACAATAGTACATGGTTGGCTGTGGAAGAATTGATAATGAAGGGATACGAACAATGAAAATAGCAAGATAACTCGGGTGGGGGAGGGACAGGGAGAGAGGGAATGCAAGGGATACTTGAAATTAGATAAATTAATATTCATACTATAACCAGAATCAGTAACTCTGATATAAGAGGTAGTAGGAAAAATTATGAAATTTATGATTAAGGAAGTGGGAAGATACACTTAAAAAATAATAGCAGGATAGCGCAGAGTTCATGTGGATTTCCGCCAAACACAATCAACCTGAAGAAGATTCCCCATCCGAAATATCACCTATCCATGTTCTCCAGAGATGCTGTCTGACCGCTGAATGATTCCAGCACTTTGTGCATTAACCGGCCTCTGTAGTTCTTTGCTTCCCACAGATGCTGCGTTTCCCGTTGAGGTTTTTTTCAGCGTTTTGTTTTTCAACCTTTTTATTTCAGATTTTCCAGCGTTTCCTTTTTAAATTATTATTTTGAAGCTTTATACCAATCCTCCAGAGATGCTGCCTGGCCCGCTGTTACTCCAGCACTGCGTGCCCTATTGTGCATTAATCAGCATCTGCAGGTTGACACAAAATGCTGGAGTAACTCAGCGGGGCAGGCAGCACCTCTGTCAAGAAGGAATGTGTGACGTTCCTTCCCTCCAGAGAAGCTGCCTGTCCCGCTGAGTTGCTGCAGCATTTTGTGTCTACCTTCGATTTAAACCAGCATCTGCAGTTCTTTCCTACACAATCAGCACCTGCAGTTTCTTGAAGTGTTTCAGCAATTTGCATACTCCTCACTGGATTGTCAATTCACTCTAATTTTACCATCCCATACAGTTTTATCCACCAAAACACCTCCCCTGGCTGCCGATCACAATAAAAGGCAAAGGCGGGGTTTGAGGGGAGAGTTTCGTTTTCACCGCTCAAACGGATAAAGTCGCTGTTCTCACAGCCTGCTGGTGACGCTGACACTGTGTGTGAGAAGAGAAACTGAAACTAACCAGCGATAAACAAACTAGAAACGTCAGTGCCCAGAGCACAGAGCCGGCCCTTTTCCCCAGGCACTAATACCAGTCATTACACAGATCGTTTTATTCACAAAATGCTGGAGTAACTCAGCAGGTCAGGCAGCATCTCGGGACAGAAGGGTCTGAAGAAAGGTCTCGACCCGAAACGTCACCCATTCCTTCTCTCCTGAGATGCTGCCTGACCTGCTGAGTTACTCCAGCATTCTGTGAATAAATCGATTTGTACCAGCATCTGCAGTTATTTTCTTATATTACTCAGATCGTAATCGACTCCCAAGGTGGAAGAGAAGTGGAGGGGGAATTGATTCAAGCATTATACTAATTTATACCGGGGTTTTTTGCATGAAATAAAAGCATTTTTTAAAAATCTGCAGTTCCTTATTTCTACATTAAGCGATGCTGCCTGACCCACTGAGTTACTCCGGCACTTTGTATCAAATGCATAGATTGCTGTACATCCTACATAAACGCTTTAATGACATTGTAGATTGCCTCAATATATAAAGAACTGCGTGTCCATTTGAGATACAACATCATCCTGCCTCCTGCAGCGTACAGTGGTTTTACCCGCATGTTCCCCCTTACCAGGTCGTTTTCCATCGACTTTCTTGAAAACCCTCCCGCTGGTCAGCACAAACACTGTGCAGCCGCCCCGGCAGCAAAGGTGCCGAATCTGCTCGGTGCCCAGAACATCGTCCAAGTCGGAACAGCGTTCGGGCTGCAAACCCGTCTCCCAGTTGTACAGCATCGCCCCTTCGTGTCACCGATCCGGGAAAAGTGTGAAATAAATGAGATGAAATGCCAGTGTCAGGTTATAAAGTTTCACTTTATCATCACGTGGAGTCAGGTCCCACCCCCAAACATCCCCGTCCACCAATGGCATCCCCAGGAGTCAGATAAGGGGGAATCCCCTCTCTGGGGTATTTCACCCGGGAGCCGCTTCTCACCTTCCTGACAACCAGTCCTGTCTGTGCTCAAGTGAACCCCAATGTTACTCAGCGAACTTACAAGGAAGGCAAACCCAACGCTTCTTGATTAGTGCAGAGGTTATGGGGAGAAGGCAGGAGAATGGGGTTCGGAGTAGGGGTGCCAACTTTCTCACTCCCAAATAAGGGACAAAAGGTGACATCAACGTCCCGTGCCCCACATGACCTCACCCAGCCAGCGGCCACGTGCTCCCGTTCCACCAATGGCGGCCCCTTGGGTCGCGAGGCGGGTTACTACGCAACCCCGTTAGGCGGCGCCCGGGCCTAATACGGGACAAGGGCGGTCCCATATGGGACAAACCAATTCAGCCCAATATACGGGATGTCCCGGCTAATACGGGACAGTTGGCAACCCTAGTTCGGAGGTAGAGGTTGATCAGCCATGATTGAATGGCGGAGTAGACTTGATGGGCCGAATATCATATCATATCATATCTATACAGCCGGAAACAGGCCTTTTCGGCCCTCCAAGTCCGTGCCGCCCAGCGATCCCCGCACATTAACACTATCCTACACCCACTAGGGACAATTTTTACATTTACCCAGCCAATTAACCTACATACCTGTACGTCTTTGGAGTGTGGGAGGAAACCGAAGATCTCGGAGAAAACCCACGCAGGTCACGGGGAGAATGTACAAACTCCTTACAGTGCAGCACCCGTAGTCAGGATCGAACCTGAGTCTCCGGCATTCCTTAGGACTTCCTTAGAAGGCTTAGGTAGTTTGGCATGTTCCCAGCAACTCTCACCAACTTCTACAGATGTGCCGTAGAAAACATTTTTTTCTGGATGCACCACAGCTTGGTTTGGATACAACTCCATCCAAGAGATTTCAGATAATAGTGGATGCAGCTCAGACCATCACACAAACCAACCTCCCTTCCATTGACTCAATTTATACCTCACTTTGCCTCAGCAAGGCCAGCAGCATAATCAAGAACAAGTCGAACTCCGGCCACTCCCTCTTCTCCCCTCTCCCATCAGGAAAAAGGTATAGAAGTGTGAAAACGCACACCTCCAGATTCAAGGACAGTTTCTTCCCTGCTGTTATCAGGCAACTGAACCATCCAACCACAACTAGAAAGCAGTCCTGAACTGCTACCTACCTCATTGGAGTCCCTCAATCTACCTCTGCTCGGACTTTACTGGCTTTATCTTGCACTAAATGTTATTCCCTTATCATGTATCTGTACGCTGTGAAACAAAAAAAAGCTTTTTGTTGAACTCGGTACACGTGAACTAAACTAAATTGTCCGTCTGAACAAAACTGAAAGGGAGAAACAAAGAGCCACAGATGCTGGTTTATATTAAAAAACACACAAAGTGCTGGAGTCACCCACCATCTCTGGAGAGCATGGGTGACCCCTGCATTGCCTCACTGATGCAGGTACTATCACAATATTTTAAAAACATCTAGACAGGTACATGGATAAGACAGGTTTAGAGGAATATGGGTCAAAAACGGGCAGCTAATATATATGGGACCAGTGTAGGTGGGACATGTTGGTCGGCATGGGCAGGTTGGGCCAATGGGCCTGTTTCCACAATGTACGACTATGATTCTATCTCTAATAGAGCAAAATATTAAACTTCAGTATTTCTTTTGTGAGTGTGACCTGCTCGGTAATTGTTTTGTTTCTGATTCCACCCAATGTTTTTCCCCATTCCTTTCATGCTTTTAGATTCAGTTTCCTTTCGTCGTTCTTGCTGAACTCCGCCCATAAGGATTGGAAATGGAAACCAAGCTGTCACATTGGAAAGGAAATGAGTCACAGATAAGGAACACCCTTGCCTCTGAGTCATAAGTCTTGTCAGTTCAAATCCCACTCTTGAATTCAAATTGAAATGACACCAGTGCAGTCCCGACAGAGCGCCACACACCCCGAAGGACCATCTTTTGGATAATGTTTAGGTTTAAGTTTACTATTGTCACATGCATCGGTGCAGTGATAAGCCTTTATTTGCAGCTGTACAAGTCATTGGCGAGACCACACTTGGAGTAGTTTACTATTAATTAATTTTATTATTCGCAGTGAAAAGTTTTGTTTTTTGTGCTATCCAGTCAAATCAAACCACGAGTACAATCATACACAAGTTAAGAGTTGCAATGTTCTGGTGCCATCTTACTACGTTCAAGTCCCAAGTCTCTGAAATCAAGTCTGATC
This sequence comes from Rhinoraja longicauda, assembly GCF_053455715.1. NCBI lineage: Eukaryota > Metazoa > Chordata > Chondrichthyes > Rajiformes > Arhynchobatidae > Rhinoraja > Rhinoraja longicauda. The sequence continues at coordinate 101,551,155 of NC_135953.1, read as the reverse complement.
TTGGTCTCCGGAGATATGCTTTTTTTTTAGACTTTAGAGATGGAGTGTGGAAAGAGTTCTATAGCTCGAAGATCGCAATGTAAGCTGGGTTTGTTTTCGGTTGCATAAAACAAATTGCTGGAAGAAGTGGACGGGTCAGGCAGTATTTGTGCAAGGAAATAGACGGACAATGTTTCATGTTGCGACCTTTTCTTCAGACTGAGGATGCAGTCTGACCCACTGAGTTCTTCCAGCACTTGGTCTTTTTCTCAAGATCTCAACATTTGCAGGTTCTTGCGTCTCCATTCCCTTTGAATACTTTGGTCTTAGCTACATGACCACCAAAAACGACTTACAGTATTCTCATAATTACAGTACAATAACCCATTTGGCCCTAATGCATTGGCCTACCCCTAAATTTGAACAGGTTATCAGCAGCTTTTAACATTCAATTGTACTTTCCCAGTTCTTACAAAAGGTTATCAACCTGAAATATGAATAATTTTATTCTCCACAGATGCTACAGATGCTGAGTATATGTACAGCATTTCATGTTTATACACCGGTGATAATTATCAATGATGATGATACTTTATTTTCACATTTACCTATGTACCTAACCACAGTGAAAATATTTGTTTTCCAGACAATCCAGTTAAATCATACTACAGATAAGCATAATCATATACAAGTACAAAGTGCAACAAATGAAGTGGAAAAGTAGACTTCACCGAGACAGAGTACAAAGAGTTGCCACGTTTCTGGCGTCATCAAAGTTTCAGAGTTCCTAAGAGCGCAGTCTTATCTTGGCCTTCAAGGCCCGTTGTCCTGGCAACACCGATCCTCTCCTCCGTCCACCGCCATCTTGAAAGCAGACCTCCGTCGCAGTCCCCCTCACCAGTTCCCGGTCTTCGGAGTTGAGTCTCGGATGACTCCAGGTGGGCTCCCAGTTGTGCGGGGGCGAGCCAGGCTTACTGTCGAAGCAGTACTGCTGCTGCTCGTTGGGTCATTCCTTTCTTTTAGTGTATTTATTCAGCATCTCTTTATGTGCCTCCATGAATTGGCAAGTCTCTGTCGCATAAAAATCCAATGGATGATCCAGCAAAACATTCCAAGGTTAGGCAGTACAACAGAGCCCACAGGCTGATACCAATGAGCCACGGCATTTTCCGATGGTACACAGCGGCTATTTTAACCACATTACCAACCATGTGAAGGCACAGCAGTCAGTGGAGCTGCCTCACAGCTCCTGGTTCGGTCCCGGCTCCAAACCTTGCATGTTCTTTCTGTGGGGTTTCCTAAGGGTGCTCCGGATTTGTCCCACACCCCGATGACGGGCTGTTAGTTTAATTGCCGATGGCAACTCATTGTAAAAGGAATCTAAGTAAGGGATGTTTCCGATGATCGGGGAGACCAGAACTAAGGGGGATAGTCTTAGAATAAGAGGGGGTTCTTTTAAAACTGAGATGAGGAGAAACTTCTTCACTCAGAGGGTGGTTAGTCTGTGGAATTCGCTGCCTCAGGGAGCTGTGGAAGCAGGAACGTTAAATAAATTTAAAACGGAAATAGATTGTTTTTTAATAGACAAGGGAATTAGGGGTTATGGTGAGTGGGCAGGGAAGTGGACATGAGCTATTGTTAGTATAAGTAAGACCTGAGTAATCTCCTGGACAAGTTTTGATCGCCTAGAGGAATTTCCCGGATTTTTCCTCCAAATTGGCCTGGGTTTTTATCCGGTTTTTCGCCTATCCCAGGAGATCACACGGTTCTTTTGGGTGGGAAGGGCGATAGTGGGAAGGGGGTTGGGGTAGGATCAGCCATGATCGTATTGAATGGCGGGCTCGAGGGGCCGGTTGGCCTACTCCTGCTCCTATTTTCTTGTGTTCTTGTGTTCAGCCTACCGAGTCCGCACCGACCCGCAATCACCCCATACGCTCACATCGTCCTACACACTAGCACAATTTACATTTGTACTGAAGCCAATTAACCTACAAACCTGTGTGAGGAAACCGAAGCACCCAGAGAAAACCAAAGCAGGTCACGGGGCTAACATGCAAACTCCGCAAAGACAGCACCCTTAGTCAGGAGCAACTCTACCGCTGCGCGACTGTGCCGTGCTGAGATAGAAAAAGCTGGGTACAGGGAAATGAGAAAGGTAATGAGACCAATGGGATTGTTCAAAGACACGACGGGCCAAAGAGCCTCCTTCTAAATGGTTGCAAAATAAACTTTCTTTCAGAGCACAGAAGGAATTACACATCAATTTGAAAATCAAGTTTGACAACACTTTGCTTTTGCTACATGAAAATAATAGAGGTTTCCAGTCTTGAAAATTTCCACTAGATTCAGGGGCAGTTTCTTCCCAGCTGTTCCTAGTGTTTGATATAAGTGCAGGCGTGGATCATTGGATAGGGTTTATTTGATAATGTTTCTTCCATGAAGAGCTGAAGTCTCTTTTGCTGATTAGCTTCATTCTCTATCAATATTTTTCTTAGATTTGATAGCTATCACCAGTTTTGTTCTCAGAGATTCTGGACTGGTGTACTCTGGAAGATGCAAGGTGTCGGAACAAGTGGTTGTCTCTGGATAATCATGTGCAGTCAACGCACATGAGGAGATCGTTATCTTCACACACTTCATTCCCATCACTGGAAGTTGGTCAGATCCGAACATAAATACTGAGAAAAGAACATTTGAAGTTATGCTACACGATTCACAAAAGTACATTCTACATATACATATATTTTGGCAGCACAGAGGTGCAGCTGGTAGACCCGCTACCTCACAGCACCCGAGACCCGCGTTTGATCCTGATCTTCGCAGAACGCACCATGGGAACTACACTCGTCCCCCTGCAGGACCTATACATCAGGAGGTGCAGATCCAGAGTAAGCAAGATTATGTGGGACCCCTGCCACCCCAGCAACGGACTGTTCCAGATGCTACGATCAGGCAAACGCCTCTGCTGTCACGCTTTGAAAATGGAGAGGATGAGACGGAGTTTCTTCCCACAGGCCATCAGAACTGTCAACTTTTATGACTCCAGAGACTAAATTTTTGTCTACACTATAGTAACTTATTAACTTTATTTATATCCTGTAACTGTAATTCTTTTTTGTGCACAATCCACAGGCATTGCCACTTTCATTTCACTGCACATCGTGTATGTGTATGTGACAAATAAATCTGACTTGACTCCTGTCTGTGAGGAGTTTGCACATTCTTTCATGCGACCGGGCGGTTTTCCCCGGGTGCTCTGGTTTCCTCCCACTTCCCAAAGGGTTGCGAGTTTGTAGGTTAACTGACTTCTGTAAATTGCCCCACATTGTTTAGAGTGGATGGGAAAGTGGGATAACGTAGAACTAGTGTGAATGGGCGATCGATGGTCAACGTGGACTTGGTGGGCCAAAGGGCCTGTTTCCATGCTGTATATTTCAATCATTCCACCAATCAATTGATCAATAATCAATCAATATTCTTACAAATCAGCATTTGAGAATGACAAGTAAGAAACAAAAAAGGTGAATGCTGCATTACAATCACTCTGTGTCTGACCATACTCCACAGGAACAGGCCCTTCGGCTCAACAAATCTGTGCTGACCCTCAAACACGTTAATCCCATTTTATTCTGCTCACACTCACAACTCCCCCCCCCCCACGCACTCGACTTCTGCCATTAGCTACATTCCAAGGACCCGACAGTCCTTTCAGGTTAGGCAGAGGTCTACCTGCACCTCCTTCAACCTCATCTACTGTATCCATTGTTCAAGGTGTGGACTCTCATACGTACGCGAGACCAAATGTAGACTGGGCGGTCGTTTCACTGAACAACTTCGCTCAGTCCGTCTGGATCTACCTGATCTCCCGGTTGCCAAGCACTTTAATTCCTCTACCCATTCCCACACAGGCCTTTCTGTCTGAAGCCTCCTCCATTGTCAAAGTGAGGCCAAACGCAAATTGGACGAACAGCATCTCCTATTTCGTTTGGCCAGCTTACAGCCCAGTGGTATGAATATTGATTTCTCTAACTTCCAAGTAACCCCTGCATTCCCTCTCTCTCCATCCCTCCCCCACCAAAATGTCGTCTTGTTGAGTCTCATTGTCTGTAGTCGTTCTCACCTAACAAACAGCTAACAATGGCCTGTTTCCTTTATCGTGGTTACTTTTTTGCATATCTTTCATTCATTCATTCCAATATCTCTCATTTCCCTTTCCCGTGACTCTCAGTCTGACAAAGGGTCTCGACCAAAAATGTTACCTAATTCTATTTCTATGTGTTCTGGTTCTACACTGGAGGTCCTCTCCCTTGCATTACATTCACCCCTGGATCACCTTAACAATAAGGACGCCTGCATCAGGATGCTATTCATTGAGTACAACTCAGCATTCAGAACCATAATATCAAGTAAGCTCATCTTTTGTTTTAGAGACACAGCATGGAAACAGGCCCTTCGGTCAACCAAGTGCACACAGACCAGCGATCACTCGTGCACTAGTTCTATCTAGGAACAATTTACAGAAGCCGAATAACCTACAAAACTGCATGTCTTTCGAATGTGCGAGGAAACCAGAGCACCCCGAGAAAACCCACACGGTCACAGGGAGAACGCACAAACTCGGCACAGATAGCACCTGTAGTCAGGATCAAACCTGGTGCAATAAGGAGGCAATTCTACCGCTGTGCCGTTCTGCCACCCTTTATCGCCCACTACTCCCACCAAGCTTCTGCACCTTGGCCTTGGGGCCTCCATCTGCAACAGACTTCTGGACCTCCAGACGTCAGTCAGTTAGAATTGGTCATAACATTTCCTCCAGCACTGGTGCTCTTCAATGTCTAGTGCTTAGTCCCCTGCTCTAGTCCCTGTACACCCATGGCTGTGCGGCCTAGTACAGCACCAACCTCATCATTACCCATGATACCACTATTGGCCTCATAGCAGAAGCATCCACGTCGCAGGGCTAGAAACTGGAAGTGTCCTGAGCTAATTCTGCTACTACCATCGTCTACCTTACGTGAGGCTTCCACTGATTGTCGCCGGAAGCTTGCGCCCTTTTCAAGACGGACGTTGACAGTGATGTAACATTTGAATGATGGACACGAAAGAAGAAGAAGCTACCACTATTGTCTGCCTGACAGAGAATAACAATGAGATGGGGTCCAGGAAATGGATCAAGAACCTTGTGGCATGATGTCTGAACAACAACCTAACCTTGAACACCTGCATGTCAAAAGAGTTGGTTATTGACCTAGGGAAGTGAGGGGGTGAACACAACTCTATTTTCATCAATAGAACTGCCACAGAGATGGTCTACAGCTATATGTTCCTATGCATCCATATCAACCTAATCTTGTCCAACCTGACACAGACTATTTGATCATTTCAGGAATTCAAAAACATTTCATTGATTATAAAGAACATCCTTAAAGGAATGCGAAATATGTTATCTTGATTGAAGTATACAGCATGGAAACTGAGTCCATGCTGAACATCAATCACCCGTTAACACTAGTTGTATGTTATCCCATTTGCACATCAATGCATAGGGGGCAACTTGGAAAGGCCAATTAACCTACAAACCCGCATAGAAACAGGCCCCTTGGTTCACGGAGTCTGCGCTGACCAACAATCACCCATACACTAGTTCTATCCTACACACTAGGGACAAGTTACAGAAGCCAATTAACCTACAAACCTGCACGTCTTTGAAATGTGGGTGGAAACCGAAGAACCCGGAGAAAACCGACGCGTCACAAGGAGAATGTACAAACTCTGGAGGAAACGTGGTCACCGGGAGTGCATGCAAACTCTACACAGACAGTGCCCAAGGTCAGAATCAAAGTTGGATCTCTAAATGCACATCTTTCTGTTTGTAAGGACAAGGTGTTGGAGATTTCACCCTAGTACAGCCAGCCTAGATTTAGTTTTTAATAATGAACCACTAAAATAATTAGTTCCACATAACCTGTTGAATTACTCTATGTAAGATCACATGTAGTTAATCTGGATTGAACAAGTGGATGAGGTGGTGGGTTGGGTCATGTTTTGAAAACCAGAAGAGCAGACAAGCCCTTCGAGTGATGTTCACAATGGAGCTTCACACCTTTTTGGAAGTAGTTGAATCCATCTTAACTCAGATATTTTCAGAGCTCAGGGAGGTACTTACAGAGGAATAGTTTCTTCTCATCCAAAGTCAGTTGATGGAAAACTTCCCAGAACATCTTGATGGTTGGGTGTAATTTGTCGTACGTTCCTACATAGGCTGTATTCTGTGTGGAAAATATCATTAATGTTTATAGATCCACACAGGGGAGAGAGATTAATGGCAAAAGCCTTCAATTTAGCAAAGTGCTGCAAACAGGCAAAGTGGGAGACTACCAAATGAAAGATTGACACTGAGCCAAGGGGTAATTTATTCAGATGTTCAATGATTTGAACAGAGGCATTAAAAACAGGAGGGCATAGGCTTAAGGTGAGAGGAAGGAGTTTTAAAAGGAATCTGAGACGCAAGTTTTTTTCCGCACAGATAGAGGTTGATATCTGGAATGTGCTGCCAGAGGAGGTGGCGGAACTACAAACTATAACGTTAGGATATGTCTATGTTGCCAGCTTTGTCGGGGCTTGTGTACAGTAACATTTATAAATTACAATGGTGATAATCCCACGAAAATATTTCAACAGGTGTAAATTGTCCTGAGATGTTCCAAGCATAATATAAAACTACAGATCTTATTAACTTTCAGTTCCTACGGTTGCAATGTTAATTTTCTTACAGTATTCAGTACCATGATTCTATAAACATCACAGATATGAATATTGATTTCTCAAACTTCAAGTAACCCGTGCATTCCCTCTCTCTCTGCCCCTCCCCTACCTGAGTCGACCTACTAGTTTCACCGTCGTCCTACTTCGTTTAATTTTTTATCCATTCGTTAGCACCTCCACGGCCAACAATGGACCATTGTGGGCTCCACCTTTCCTTGATAATCTGGCTGGCCTTTAATTGTCCTTTTGCATAACTTTCATTCATTTGCTCGTTCTACTCTTTTATATCTCTTGTCCCTCTCTCCCCTGACTCTCAGTCTGAGGAAGGGTCTCGACCCAAAAGGTCACCTATTCCTTTTCTCAAGAGTTGCTGCTTGACCCGATGAGTTACTCCAGCATTTTGTGTCTATCTTAGATGATCCACGGCATAGTATTAGTGGAAGCTCTACTGTGTTTATGGAATTAAACGATATTGAAGACCACGTTTGGTGTGTAAATTGTTCAGAGTGCATTGAGAGAGGTTTCTCTAAGCTAAATGCATTCTATCAGCATTGTTATCACAGTGCCATTCATGGGAACATGATGTGTACAAGATAGATGCCATTTTTCCCAATGCAACAATACTGAATAGCAATAAAAAAAATTCAAACCTGCTCCAGCATTTGCCAGTCATAGTCATTACTTCCGATCAACATGTCCCTCAGCTCTTGAGGCTGGAAGTGTTTAATCAATTGTTCATCCAAAATCTGATAGAATCCTCTTCTAAATTCGTCAAAGGGTTTTTTGATTGAAGTTTTGAATATGTAATTCAAGGAGGCTTCTACAAATCTCTCCCTTTGATTACAAAGATGACAACATTTCTCCTTTCGATTACAAAGATTACAAAATTTAACATGCGACGAGAATGTTCAATGCAAAGACACTTAGCAATAAAGAGCTGCATATGCTAGTTTACAAATTTAACTGAATTAAATAAATCTGGAAATAATACTAGTTTTAGCAGTGGTTGAAGCACAAAAGTGTATTGGCATAAAATTCTATCTGGTTCACTAATGTCCTGCCAGACCTATAACATGCTTGATTCTTAATTGCAACCCCCTTCCCCCCAAACCTCCCTAATTCAGAAGTGTTTCTGAATTGTGTCCACATCTAGTGAATAAGAAAATAAAGTGAAGACACAAAGTGCTGAAGCAACTCAGCGGGTCAGGCAGCATCTCTGGAGTACATGGACAGGCAACATTTTGGGTTAGCCTGAATAAGGATCCTGACCCAAAACGTCACCCATCCACGTTCTCCCGAGATGCTGCCTGTCCCGCTGAGTTGCTTCAGCACTTTGTGTCTTCACTTTATTTTCTTATTCACTAGATGTGGACACAATTCAGAACCACTTCTGAATTAGGGAGGTTGGAATTAAGAACCAAGCATGTTGTAGGTCTGACAGGCCATTAGTGAGCCAGATGGAAATTTATGTCAATGCAACTTTGTGTTTCAACCACGGCTAAGACTAGTATTAAATCCAGATTTATTTAATTCAGTTAAATTTCTCCAGTGGCATAGCAGGATTCATGCTTGTGTCTTGGAGCTCTAGCTATTGGTCACTAACCTGACCAACACACTATGGTACCAATGCAAATCCTCAATTGAGATCAGTGTAGATGAGTGGTCCTTATTGCGACCACTCCCCACGTACATGAGCCATGTAACTACAAGAAACCCCCTGCTTTTCAGAAATACCACATATTTCTGCGAGTGTCGAAGAACTCCCAGCACTATGGCGCAGTTGGTAGAGCTGATGTCTGACAGCACCAGAGACCTGGGTTCGATCCTGACCTCGGGTGTTGTCTGGGTGGAGTTTGCATGATCTCCCTGGAATTTCTTCAGGTGCTCCGGTTTCCTCCCACATCCCAGAGATATGCGGGTTTGTAGGTTAATTGTAAATGAACCCTAGTGTGTAGGGAGTCGATGAGAAAGCGAGATAACATAGAACTAGTATGAATGAGTGATCAATGGTCAGCATAGACAGGGAGGGCCGAAGGGCCGGTTTCCATGCTGTATCTTTCAGTCAATTAAATGAACTCCCAGGACTGAGGCAGACAGTAAAGTCTGTGGATTTGTCCCTCCAAAGCCTACTAAGACTAATTCATCAGATCACAAAATGGCGCAAAGCTGAATGGACAACTTTGGAAGTGGCGAGAGATGAATGACAAAAGCATTTAAGTTGGGGATCAACAAGACCCGAAATAGAGTCTTGGTGATCATGGATCTTGGTGGCTTGGAGGAAATAACAACAGTAAAGAGGGGTGAGCCAGAAAGGCTATGATGGTTTGGAAAGTAAGGCTAAAGCCAGCGTAGATAAGCAAACCAAGGGTGGATCATGTTTGGAGTTGGGTCACAGCAGTACAGTCCAGGGTGATGTTTGCTTTGAGAAGAACAATGGATGTCAGCAGGAGACATTAGGAACAGTTCGCTGCGGACAAACATGGACATGGACGAGGGTTTCAGGAGCAGATGAGCTAAGGCTTGGCATAGAGCCAGGAGATTGTCTGGAGATGGGAATGGGAATTTGTAGAGGAACTATTCACAGGGGTGGCACAGTGACAGCAGCAGAGTTCGACACAGCACTTTGGGTTTGATCTTGACTACAGATGCTGTGCGTATGAAGTTTGTATGTTCTCCCTGTGACCATGTGGGGTTTCTCTGGATGCTCCAGATTCCTCCCCCACTCCAAAGACATGTAGGTTTTGTAGGGTAATTGGCTTCTGTAAATTGCCCTGAGTGTATTAGATAGAACTAGCGTACGGGTGATCGCTGGTCAGTGTGATCTCAGTGGGCCAATGGGCCTGTTTCCACTCTGTATCTCCAAAACTAAAAACTGAAACAAAAGATCTAAGACTCTAAAAACCAGTTGACTGTTGCTTCAGTGTTGAATTATAACTCACCGGTTCTTCTTAGTCAAAGGTTGGGTTTTGCCATTTGGAATGACATCATCACACTGCTTGTCCCAGGGCAACTACAAAACAAAAGATCCTGTTACTAATTGTGTTAGCTTTTGGGATTAAGTTTACTTAATACTAATAGCAAACAGTAAGTGATTCCAAAAGTGTAAAGGAAACATTTTAAGGATGTTTAAAATTTAAGTTAGGGACAGGAACAGTACTTGAGGATATGCGTCCATAAACAATGATTAGGATGTGGCTTGATGTCATTCAGGGTGACAAAGCCTTGAGGGCTCACTGGGCAGCCACATTGGCACAGTGGTAGAGCTGCTGTCTCACAAACCCAGAGACCCGGTGCTTGTCTGTGCAGAGTTTGTTCATTCTCCCTGTGACCTGCTTGGGTTTTCTCCAAGATCTTCGGTTTCCTCCTCCATTGGTGGAGCGGGAGTGGGGGGGGGTGGAGAGAAGGACGAGTCCTGTCCCGTCCCAGTGCGGGGATGTTCAGTGCGGTGGGTAGACAGCGGCGGCACTCCCACTGATGGCCCTCGGGAGGCCAGAGCATGTTGCTGCGCCGATGCCACTGGACTCTGGGTTGCGTGGGGAAGCGCTAAGCCGGCCGGGGAGAGGAGGGGGGGGGATGGGGGAGCCCAGGGTAGGCCTAGGCCTCGACCTCTGCCAATGCCCAGCCTCACTGCCGCTGCTGCTGTTGCCTTTCCCCCTGGCCCACATCAGGCTCACGGTTACCTGCTCATGTCAAGGCCCAGGCCCTGGCTCCGGCTGCTTCCCCCGGCACCAGGCCTGGCTCTCCCACCACTACAGAGCCGTCAAACCCGCCCCCAAGAGACAAGCGCTTCATGGAGGTCCATCAGGGGTAGGCCATTTAGAACTGAGATGAGGAAAAACTTTTTCAGTCACAGAGTTGTGAATCTGTGGAATTCTCTGCCTCAGAAGGCAGTGGAGGCCAATTCTCTGAATGCATTCAAGAGAGAGCTGGATAGAGCTCTTAAGGATAGCGGAGTCAGGGGGTATGGGGAGAAGGCAAGAACGGGGTACTGATTGAGAATGATCAGCCATGATCACATTGAATGGCGGTGCTGGCTCGTAGGGCCGAATGGCCTCCTCCTGCACCTATTGTCTATTGTCTATAGCAGAAGATGGATAACGTTTCAGGTCGAGACCCTTCGGAAGGGTAGGAAAATAAAACTGCAGGTGCTGGTTTAAATCGAAGGAAGACACAAAATGCTGGAGTAACTCAGCGGGTCAGGCAGCATCTCTGGAGGGAAGGAATGGGTGAAGTTTCGGGTTGAGACCTTCTGCCTTTGGAAGGGTCTCGACCCGAAACGTCACCCATTCCATCTCACCCGAGATGCTGCCTGACCCGCTGCGTTACTCCAGCATTTTCTGTCTACTTCCGGACACTGTAGGACCAGGCGCCACCTTACGGAGGTTGCATAGCAACCCGCCTCCCGGCCGCCGCCATTGGTGGTGCGGGAGCACATGACCGCTGACTGGGTGAGGTCACGTGGGGAGCTGGCGGTGACGTCACCTCACCTTGTCCCGTATTTAAGACCCCTTTATAACATATGCTACGGGGCCCCGCACTAGCTTAATCCGGCCCTGTATACAAGTCCAGTCGCTCCATTCTTTCATCATATGACAGTCCCGCCATCCTGGGAATTAACCTCGTGAACCTATGCTGCACTCCCTCAATAGCAAGAATGTCCTTCCTCAAATTAGGAGACCAAAACTGCACACGATATTCTAGGTCTCATGAGGGCCCTGTACAACTGCAGAAGGACCTCTTTGCTCCTGTATTCATTCCTTCATCTAAATCATGAATGTATATTGTAATAGCTGCGATCCCAGCACCAAGCCTTGCGATACCCCACCAGTCACTGCCTGCCATTCTGAAAGGGACCCATTAATCCCTAGTCTTTGTGTCCAGTATGCCAAACAATTTTCTATCCCTGTCAATACCTTACCCCCAATACCATGTGCTCTAATTTTGCCCACTAATCTCCTGCGTGGGACCTTATCAAAGGCTTTTTGAAAGTCCAGGTACACTATATCCACTGGCTCTCCCTTGTCCATTTTACTTGTTACATCCTCAAAAAAATTTCAGAAGATTAGTCAAGCATGATTTCCCCTTCATAAATCCATGCTGACTTGGACCGATCCTGTTGCTGCTATCCAAATCCGCCGCTAGTACATCTGTAATAATCGACTCCAGCATCTTCCCCACCATCAGGCTAACTGGTCTATAATTCCCTGCTTTCTCTCTCCCTCCTTTCTTAAAAAGTGGGATAACATTAGCGACCCGCCAATCCACAGGTTGGCGTGAACTTCCTGGCAGAAAGGCCTGTTTCCATGCTGTGCCTTACTTAGTGTAAGTAACAGGGCGAGAGTAAGTAAGGAGGAACTATGCTCCATGGCAGATAGGTCTATAACCAGAGAACACAATTTTGCAGAATGACCAGTCAACATTAATAAAAATATGCACAATTATTATTATTATTAGTAGTGCTGGCAGAAAGGATGATTTGGAAAGTCCTCTTCTGAACATTTAGAACAGGAAAAGCATATGAAGAGGAAAGGGCAGAATTAAAGTTTCCATCAAAGAACCACCAATGATGGATAAAATGGCCTTGTTCTTAATTGTATTGTTTTATGACTGTGTTGCAAACTTTGGGAAAGGAATTCACTGGGAAGGGTATACATATTAAAAAAACACAAAGCGCTGGAGTAATTCAGCAGATCAGGCAGCATTACTGGGATTGAGATCCTTCTTCAGACTGATGAGGGGGGGGGGGGGGGGATAAAGCTGAAAACGGGTTGGAGGTGGAACCAGATCTTGGCAAGTGATAGGTGGATACCAGTGAGGGGGATTGGGAGGAGTTATTACCTAAAATTGGACAATTCAATGTACATATCCCAATTCCTACGTCTACGTCGCATCTGCGCCCTACATGAGGTGTTCCATACCAGGACTTCCGAGATGTCCTCATTCTTTAGGGAACGGGGGCTCCCCTCTTTGTAGACGAGGCCCTCACTAGGGTCTCCGCGATATCCCGCAACTCCGCTCTTGCTCCTCCACCCCCCAGTCACAACACGGACAGAGCCCCCTTGTCCTCACCTTCTACCCCTTCAGCCGTCGCATAGAGCACATAATCCTCTGACATTTTTGCCACATCCAACTGGATCCCATCACTAGCCACATCTTTCCATCCCCACCCCTTTCCCCAGAGACCGTTCCCTCCGTAACTCCCTGGTCAACTCGTTCCTTCACACCCAAACCACCCCCTCCCCAGGTACTTTCCCCTGCAACCGCAGGAGATGCAACACCTGTCCCTATACATCCACCCTCAACTCTGTCTAAGGACCACAACAGTCTAATCAGGTGAGGCAGAGGTTCACTTGCACCTCCTCAAACATCACCTACTATATTCGCTGTTCCAGGTGTGGACTCCTATATATCGGTGAGACCAAGCGCAGGCTCGGCGATCGTTTTACTGAACACCTCTGCGCAGTCCGCCTGAACCTACCTGAAATCCCAGTTGCTGGACACTTTAACTCCCCCTCCCATTCCCACACTGACCTATCTATCCTGGACCTCCTCCATTGTCAGAGTGAGGCCCAGTGCAAATTGGAGGAATAGCACCTCTTATTTGGCTTGGGTAGCGGTATGAACACTGACTTCTCGAACTTCAAGTAACCTTTGTTTTCCCTCTCTCTCCATCCCTCCCCCTTCCCAGTTCTCCAACCAGTCTTACTGTCTCCGACTACATTTTATCTCTGTTTGCTTTGTTGTTACCTTCTCCCAGCTTACAATGATCTATTCTACATTTTCCTTGATCTCCATTCCCTTTGCCCTGTTTTCACACCTTCACTCTTCCTTATCTATCTATCTCCCTCCCCCCTGACGTCAGTCAGAAGGTCTTGATCTAAAATGTCACCCATTCCTTCTCTACAGAGATGCTACCTGTCCCGTGGCGTTACTCCAGCATTTTGTGTCAATCTTCAATGTACATATCGTTGGGTTCTAAGCTTCCCAAGTGGAATACGAGGTGCTGTTCCTACAGTTTACGTGTGGCCTCACTCTGGCAATGGAGGAGCCCCAGGACAGAAAGATTGATATGGGAATGAGGAGAATTAAAATGGTTAACAGCCGGGAGATCCATCAGGCCTAGGTGGGCCGAGCGCAAGTGCTCTACGAAATGGTCTCCTAGTCTAATCTCCATCTGGCTGATACACTGGAGATATTTGTATAAAAGTATATATGTAAATATTTGTCAGAAAGGAAAAGAAAAAGTATTTGGAATGCTCAACAAGTCAGGCAGCATCTGTGGAGAGAGACGAACAAGTCAATGTTTCATATCAATGACCCTTTGTCAGATTAGATCATTGCTCTGAAACATTGTGTATTTCCCCTGACCTGCTGAATATTCTCAACACTTTCTCTTTTTGTTTGTGATTTTCAAAACCTGTACTTCTTTTAGTTTAATCTAGTTTAGAGATACAGTGCGGAAACAGGCCCTTCGGCCCACCGAGTCTGCACCGACCAGCGATCCCCACACACTAACACTATCCTGCACACCCCAGGGACAATTTACATTTTCACCTCGCCAATTAGCCTGTACATCTTTGGAGAGCATGAGAAAACCGGTGAACCCTGGAGAAAACCGGTGAACCCTGGAGAAAACCTACGGAGGACAGTCTATTGTAAGAGGAGTTGAGTATAGGAGCAAAGAGGTCCTTCTGCAGTTGTATAGGGCCCTAGTGAGACTGCACCTGGAGTACTGTGTGCAGTTTTGGTCTCCAAATTTGAGGAAGGATATTCTTGCTATTGAGGGTGTGCAGCGTAGGTTTACTAGGTTAATTCCCGGAATGGCGGGACTGTCGTATGTTGAAAGACTGGAGCGGCTAGGCTTGTATACACTGGAATTTAGAAGAATGAGAAGGGATCTTATCGAAACATATAAGATTATTAAGGGGTTGGACACGTTTGAGGTAGGAAACATGTTCCCAATGTTGGGGGAGTCCAGAACCAGGGGCCACATTTTAAGAATAAGGGGTAGGCCATTTAGAACGGAGATGAGGAAAACCTTTTTCAGTCAGAGAGTTGTAAATCTATGGAATTCACTGCCTCAGAAGGCAGTGGAGGCCAAGTCTCTGAATGCATTCAAGAGAGAGCTAGATAGAGCTCTTAAGGATAGCGGAGTCAGGGGGTATGGGGAGAAGCCAGGAACAGGGTACTGATTGAGAATGATCAGCCATGATCACATTGAATGGTGGTGCTGGCTCGAAGGGCCGAATGGCCTACTCCTGCACCCATTGTCTATTGACAGGGGAGATGGGACAAACTCCGTACAGCCAATACCCGCAGTCAGGATCAAACCCGGGTCTCTGGTGCTGTAGGGCAGCAACTCTACCGCTTCACCACCGTGCTGCCCTTTTGCTTTAAGTATTTACCTATCTAAACATCATCTATGAATTATGAACAGAGTCCTAAATTGCTTGAGTTAAAAGTACAGAGTTGCTTTCACCGTGCACCTTAAGCACTTCTTGATTATCTAGAGTATGTCAAGGGTTATGGGGAGAAGGCAGGAGAGTGGGGTTGAGAGGGAAAGATAAATTAGCCATGATTGAATAGCGGAGTAGACTCGATGGGCCAAATGGTCCACATCTGTTCCTAAGACTTATGAACTTAATGGCTGAAATAAGATTTCATTGACGTCAAATGAGCCTCATTCTTCAACCCAAACACGTGGCATTGATGTCTGCACAGCATATGGAAACAATTCTTTCACAATTGTGCATAAGCATTGTAGATCTGCTCCAATACACCATGGCTAAAATACATTATCTTTTACTCACCGTACAGCAAAGGTTAAGCTCATCAACATTGTCATAGTCCAAAATACTTTTCAGATATCTGGAAACAACCAAGAAGAGAAAGAAAAACACTTAGTAAATTCAGAGGACCTGAGCTACAGGGGCAGGAAAGGATTTTGTTCCTTGAAGCGCAGGAGGCTGCTCTTATAGAGATGCACAAAATCATGAGAGGAATAGATATGGTGAATGCACAGGGTCTATTACCCAGGGTAGGCAAATCAGCATCAAAGGAGATACGTTTAGGATGAGAGGGAAAAGATTGAATAAGAATCTGCAAGGCAAGTTTTTTCACACAGAGGGATGGTGGGTGTATAGAAAAAGCGGCCCGAGGAGATTGTTGAGGCAAATACTGTTGCACAATCTAAGACATCAGGAGAGGTACGTGAATAGGAAAGGTAGAGAAGTATATGGGCTAAACGCGGGCAATTGGAACCAGTTTAGTTGGGACATCTTGGTTGGCATGGACGAGTTGGGTCAAAGGTTCAGTTTCCCTGCTGTATGACTCGATGACTATGTTACACAAATTGGAAGTTGCAGTGGAACTGTAGAAGTGGAGTCTCGTTTAGTTCAGTTGATTATTGTCACGTGTACTGAGATACAATGGAAATATTCTTGTTGTATGCCATCCAGCAGACCTCCCAACATTTGATTTTACAAATTCAGAATTTTGATGTGCAAAATTCAGAATTTTACATCAAAATTCATAATATGGCGCGCAATGCAACTTTTCGGCAAAAAAAATATACACGCCAAATGCGCATACGTGTTGCGCTACATTCACGGTATTATTTCCAACAGTCTGTAGTTCTTGGACTACATGTACAATGTCAGGCCTATCATGACTATATCCTAATATTCTACTATTCTACTATTATAGAAAGGTTATTGAACAGAAATACTTTTTACAACAAAGAAAAAATTGTTTTGTTTTGTTTTTTCTATTTTGCTTTTTCCTTACACATCCCAATTCTCTTGGTATTTAATAAAAGAACAACGGTCATAAAATGTATGACTAAGTTATGAAGAAAGAGTTTCATTTAAAAAACTGCACATATCTAATTTAATTGAAGACATGCTTACTCCCATGGTCTTCAACAGCAAATCACAACGGTCCATGTCCCCCCCAACCCTACTCCCCCCAACCCCCACCTCCCCTACCCCTCCCCTCCACATCCACTCCCCCACTCCCCAAAATTCGGAAGGGTTGGGAGGTCTGCATCCAGTCAAAGAAAATACTATACATGTTTACAATCAAGCCGTCCACATTGTACATATACAGGATAAAGGGTACAACATTAGTGTAAGGTAAGGTCTGATACAAGATAGTTCAAAGGTCTCCAATGAGGTAGATGCGAGGTCAGGTCTTCCCTCTAGCTGGTGAGAGGGAGGTTCAGTTGCCTGATAACAGCTGGGGAAAGAAACTGTCTCTGAATCTAGAGGTGTGCATCTTCAAACTTCTGTACCCCTTGCCTGATGGGAGAGGGGAGAAGAGGGAGTGAACGGAACTCAAGTTTACAAGTGCCGGAGTAGCTCAGTGGGTCAGGCAGCATCTCTGGAGGACATGGCTGTACATTTCCTCCACTGATGCTGCGGTGATGTTGTGAGTTACTGGTTGCTGCCGAGTCACAGCCGGACGATGCTGAGGCAGTGAGCTTTAGCACAACTATAATGACTTGCGTTTGAGAAAGAGAGACAAGGATTTGGCGAGCATGCCGAGTGCGATTTCTGCTGGATTACAATTGATACTCTCAGAGTTATTTTGGGCAGGGGATGGAAGCGGACACAGTGTAGGTGATTCCTACTCACGTAAAATCTGACGTACGTTAGAGTTCACGGGACGTAACCCTTACACAAGTCAGGGAGTGCCTGTGCAAATACCCACTGATGCATGAACGTACTTGTAAGAATCAGGATTCATTTCCATTAGATTCTTCAGAGATGGCTTGACCATCATTAGCTTCATAAACATTGCGAGTGGTAAAGGGATATAAGCCACGCACTCGTTGTACACAACAAGACCACACAATATTCCAAGCAGGAAGTAGTTCTTCATGGGGACTTCGACCTAAAATGAAGATGGCAAACAGAACCAAAACACATAACAGCTGATCGCCAATGACACAACGTGGAAAATATTTGACTCTTTAAACACGTATTGGTGAGTTTGCATTTTTATAAGGCTATTCTCACGTTACAATCTTCAACCCAGTTTGCTGCTTAAAGCAAATCCAAGGTAGCACATCAAAGACATTCCAACGTAGAAAATTAACAACATTGCTGGGGTTATCCTAGAATGTGGAAGATGGGCATTGTTTGAAAGGTTTTTAGATCTAGTCTCTTTACGCTTCGGAGGTTCCATGGAGGTATTTGAGGCAGATAGCAACATAGAAAAATAGGTGCAGGAGGCCATTCGGCCTTTCGAGCCAACACCGCCATTCATTGTTATCATCACTGATCATCCACAATCAGTAACCTGTGCCCAACCTCTCCCCATATCCCTTGATTCCACTAGCAATGTTTAAGAAACATTTAGACAGATACATGGATAGGATAGGTTTAGAGGGATATGGGTCAAATGCAGGTAGGTGGGACTATTGTAGATGGGACATGTTGGTCGGCCTGGGTCGAAGGGCCTGCTTCCACGCTGTATGACTCTATTCTGCATGATGTTCAGTTTTTGACTTACAACTTCTGATGAGGTGATGTTTGTGTCAGGAGTCCCCATTAGAAAATCAGGATGATCAGGTTGCTATGCCTTCAATCTTCAGAATCTATAACTCCATGTGAAGTCATCTAATGAATGGTTTAGCGAGTGGAGCCATAGACAAAGACAATATATTTTGACAAGGTCTAGGTTTGGGCTTAAATTCAGAGATACAGCATGGAAACAGGCCCTTTGGCTCACCGAGTCCATGCCAACCAGCGATTACCCATACACTAGGGGCAATTATTTACAGAAGCCAATTAACTGACAAACCTCCATGTCGTTGGAATGTGGGAGGAACATGGAGCACCCAGAGAAAACCCACAGGGTCACAGGGAGAACGTACAAACATTGTACAGACATGGGCCTCTGACCCTGTGAGACAACAACTCTACTGCTGAGCCAGTGTTGCCCAAAGTTTCTTACTTATCCATGATTTAAGCTGATTGACAGTTTAGAAACACCACAGAAGTTATGGAGGTGTTGGCAATGTGATCTTATGGAATGTAATACGATCTTTGATGGTGCTGAGGAGAGATTGTTGGTTGTGTAAGATCTATCAGTGTGAACTGTTGCACTGTTTTACTTCATAAATTAACATACTCACCCGAGAAGGAAACCAAATAGTTCTGAAATCCTGAAAATAAATAAACATCTTTGAATCTGGCTGTATCAGCTCTTGAAAAACAAATTTGAAGAATTCCTTTCTCATAGCTCTCGGATGCACGGCAGGCTCCCCTTCAAATGTCACCTAAAGAAATGAACCAAATGCATGTGTAGAAAAATTATTACAAAGATACTTTGGTTTAGTTTTATTTTGTTTAGAGATACAGCGTGGAAACAGGCCCTTCAGTCCACCGAGTCCACGCTGACCAGCGATCACCCAGTGCACTAACAAATCCCAGACACGCTAGGGACAATTTACAATTTTTAACGAAGCCAATTAGCCTACAAACCTGTACGTCTTTGGAGGGTGGGAGGAAACTGTAGCACCCGGAGAAAACCCACACAGGTCACAGGGAGAGTGTACAAACTCCATACAGACAGAATCTCTGAAGAATCAAGGGTGTTTCACCTAAAATAAAATCTTTCCAAGGATGCTGCTTGATTTGCTTAGTAGTTTGTCAGTAGTCACCTGATAGTTTGTCTTTTACTGGCACCACAGTATTCACAGACGTTTTAAAATTAATTCAAATTCTGATGGTGGCTCTGTGACTTCATAGTTAATGATTTCTCCTTTTGATCGATTGATTGAAAGATGCAGAATGGAAACATGTCCTTCAGCCCACTGAGTCCACACCGACCATCGATCAAAAGTTATCCCACTTTCTTATCCACTCCCTACACATTAGGGGCAGTTCTACAGAAGCCAACTAACCTACAAACCCTCCTTCTGAAAAAGGGACACAACCCAAAACGTGCATGGGCTTAACGGAGCAAAATCGTGGTCTTTGCAATGTGGGAAGAAACTGGAGCACCCAAAGGAAATCCACACGGTCACACGGAGAACATGGAAACTCCACACACAGCACCCAAAGTTAGGATCAAACCCGGGTCTCTGGCGCTGTGAAGCAGCAACTCTTTGCCAACTGTGCCGCCTGTGTTTTTGTTCAGTAACATAACAATGCTAGTGGTTCAGCCAAAACAATTCATGATTCTTTGTGTATTAAATAGACTTTGTTTACCCAAAGTTCTTTATGTAGATCGGCCTTCTCCACCTTGCTCAATATTGCAAATGTATCAGCAACTAAGTTTTCGCGCTTAACCATCAATGCGAGCACGGTATCTCTGGGTGATTCTGGGTTTCCGGCCAGCATGTTGCGTTGTGTGAAGCGAATAACTTCCAAAGCTTTTATCTAAGCATCAGAGGTGGAAAAGGAGATAGACAGCACACATTATCATAACATTAAATAAAGCATTGAACATACTAATACTGAAGCTACAATCATCAATCCGTGCAATAAAGGGATTAAAAATATTAAGGGCAGGAATTGATGGTAAATGATTGAGAAGTGACGTACTTCAGGGTCAGTACTGGATCCTCCACTTTTATAAACATAATAGTGACTTAGCTCTGGACCTGCAACGCAGAAACCTATGTATGGATTGTATAGGAGGGATTAACACCATAGACACAAAAAGCTGGAGTAACTCAGTGGGTCAGGCAACATCTCTGGAGAAAAGGGAAATGTGACGTTTCAGAAGAAGGGTATTGACCCTGGTTGTTGTGAACTCGATGGGCTGAAGGGCATGTTTGCATGCTGTATCTCTAAACTAATCTAAAGTATGCCCTCTTGTCTTTAACATTTCCACCCTGGGGGAAAAAGGTTCTGACTGTCTATCCTATCTACGCCTCTCATAATTTCATCCACTTCTAGCAAGATGCCCCTCAGCCTCTGACGCTGCAGAGGAAACAATCCAAATGTGTCCAAGCCTCTCCTTGTAGTTAATATTCTCTAATCCAAGCAGGTCTGAAGAAGGGTTTCAACCTGAAACGTCACCCATTCCTTTTCCCCAAAGATGCTGTTTGACCCGCTGAGTTACTCCAGCATTCTGTGCCATTTTAAAATCGTTCGCAACAAAGCTTGCAATAAGAGGTTGGGCAGCCTTGGATTGGTCAGGGCATGGAGTACAAGAGTCAGGAAGACACGTTACAGGTTGATAGGACTTTGGTTAAGTCGCATTTGGAGTATTTTGGGCAGTTCTGGTCATCCCATTACAGGAAGGATGTGAGGCTTTGGAAAGGGAGCAAAAGTGGTTTGCCAGAATGTTGCCTGGAAGAGAGGGCATTAACTGCAATAAGTGCTTGGGCAGCCTTGGATTGTTTTTTCTGGAGCATTGGAGGCTGAGGTGAGAACTGATATACAAGTATGAGAGGCATAGACAGTTAGAATCTTATCCCCAGGGTGGAAATATCTAAGACCAGCAGACATAATTTTAAGATGAATGGGGTAAAGCTTAAAGGAGATGTGCGGGGTAAGATTTTCCACACAGATGGTGACAAGTGCCTGGAAAGCGCTGCTAAGGTTGTTAGTGAAGGCAGGTACGATAGTGGCATTTATGAGACTTTTAAGATGGGCACATGGATGTGCAGGGTATGGAAGAGTACGGGTTATGTGCAGGCAGGGAAGATTGGTTTAACTTGACATCATGTTCGGCACAGACACTGTGGGCTGAAGGGCCTATACTCTTCCATTTCCTATGTTCTATAAACTAGGGAGGAGGACAGTTGTCGGCAAGAATATACGGCTGGTTGAAAAAGTGGATGGAATTTTAATGCATTTAGATACCATATAGGATCAATAGCAAAATTCTAGACATGCAGGAACAAAGGGTTCATGTGTGTATAAATCCGTGAAACAGGCATGACAAGAGAATTATGATTAAAGCATTTAAGATCCTCTGCTACATAAATTGAGTTGAATAAACACCGAGGTGTGGATGTGAAACAGCGGGAAGATAGTGTGCAGGGCAACGAGCAAGACAATGTGCATGCACTGACGATTATTCACCAGGACAGGAAGGGGCAGTGATTAGTGCAATGTGTAGGCATTGATGGGATAGTGCGCAGGACAACAAGGAACATTGATGGGGCAGTGACTGGGGCAATAAAGACTGGGCTCCCCCAATTACCTATCTTCCTGCATGACTGCTTTAGGGAGATTGGCGAGTGCAAGGAGCAAAGGGAAGTAATTTTGTGGTGGTAAACAACATTTGTTTCTGTAATTAAATGACCCTTCACACTTCATCGGAGTATTATCAAACCAAATTTGGCACTAATATTTAGGACTGGCGGCATCATTCAGAGGGTGGTAGGTTTATGAAATGAGCTGCCAGAGAAGGAATTTAAGGAAGGAACAATAACAACATATAAAAGACAACTTGGGCAAAGACATGGAGAAGAAAGGTTTAGAAAGATATATAGACCAAATGGGACTAGCTTAGATGCACATTTTGGTCGGCATGGATGTGCTGGGCCAAACGGCCTGTTTCTGTGCGGTATAACTCTATGACTGTACCAGTGCTGGTGACCACAATCTTGGACAAAGAGACTGGTTTTGAGGAGCACCTTTGAGGAAGACAGGGAGGCAGAGAATCTTAAAATCACTTTGAAATCATAGATTTTGCCCCATACCCATCGAGTTCTTTACCTGCATCCTCATATTTGAATCTTGGTAAAGTATCCGAGTCTTGGTAGATAGATCAAGGATGAATGAATAGGGGAGAAAAAACCGTGCAATAGTGGGCTTTTCCAGGTGATTGCCATGTAAGATAAAACAAAAAGCAGAAGTGTTATTGTGATATTCGCAGGTGGCACATCCCTGCAAAATGGTAGCAAGCCATTTGGCCCATTGAAAGTGTGCTGTGAGGGAGATGCTGTCAGATGGATCTTAACAGAGAGTCCATGCCATCTCAGAAAAATCCCACCAAACCCGTTTACCTGAGTATTTCACTGTAATTGATCCCCCTCGCGTGCCTGTCAATTGCCAGCACGAGGGGCACTTGACAGTGTTTAACTGACTTGTGAACTAACATGTTTTCTGGATGTGGGAAGGAAGTGCCTGGTGGAAACCCACATGCTCCCAGGGAGAACCTGCCAACTGCACACCGACTGCACCAGAGGTCAGGATCAAACTTGAGCAGCTTCAGCAGTGAGGTTTAGGTTTAACATTGTCACGCGTACCATCAGGCAGGAGGTGCAGAAGTCTGAAGGAGCGGTCCAGGCTTCTGCGGCCTCTGCCCGTTAGTATCAGTGAGAAGAAGGCATGAGTTTGCCTCTTCTCATAAGGGCGAACATTTCAGTGTCTTAAGTTGCAGGAACAACTACTTTCCTGCAACTATTAGGTTCTTGTACTGACCCACATAGCCCTAATCCAGTCTTGAAAAGAGAACACTTTGGAACATCTCTTGCACGGCTAGAGAGTTGTGTTTTTTCTTCTAATTATGTTTGTTTTTGCATGACTTGTCTTTTTAGTCTTCTTTCGTCGAGATATTTTCTGTGTATTATATGCACATTGTGTTTTTGTGGGTTTACCCGAGTCTATGTGCCTGTTACCGCTCCAAGCAAGATTATATGCACATTGTGTTTTTGTGGGTTTACCCGAGTCTATGTGCCTGTTACCGCTCCAAGCAAGATTTTTCATTGCACCTGTACCTCAGGGTACTGGTTTGCATGACAACTAAAACATCAGAAGTAAGACCGCAGCATGGTAGTACCGCAGCACAGCGGCAGAGAAATTGCCAGCAATAACTATTAAGCAAGTACAAACTTCGGTCTTAATTCAGAAGCGAGCAGTTCAGAGGATGTTGTTCGAAACTTACCAGTGGGCCTCCTACAAATGGAAACAGGGCCTCTAGATTGATGTAGAATTTGCTTACTGGAATGCCATTTTCGGACTTGTTATTTGCCTAAGGTGAAATACAGACAAAAAAAATTTGCGACACCTGTTTTATGCTTTAGCTGATGTCTAACATGATACTTCTGCTTCATTTAGGGATGGCACAGTGGTGCAGCGGTAGATTTGCACCTTTACAGCTCCAGAAACCCACCTTCAATCCTGACTGTGGTCCTGGTGCTGTCTGTACGAGTTATTACGTTTCCTGCAGGTGCTCCAGTTTCCTCCCACTCTCCAAAAATGCTCAAGTTTGTAGGTGAATTGGCTTTGGTAAAGATTATAAATTGTCCCTAGTGTGTAGGATAGTGCTAGTGTGCGGGGGTGATCGCTGGTCGGTGCGGACTCGGTGGGCTGAAGGGCCTGTTTCCACATTGTTTCTCTAAAGTCTAAAGTTTTTCTCCATTTATGACACTTACTTTGTAAACCAACTCCAGTACGTCCAGAACCTCTTTTAGAACAATTGGACATTCTTGAAACTGGCGGTGCTGGGTTAGCAGTTGGAATTCAAGAAGTTGAACCAAGTTGGTCATCTGGACCAGTACGTTCATGATCATCTGGACCAGTATGTTCAGGTTGGACGGTTTCAGGGTCGACCAGTATTTTCCTAATGGTTAAAAAGAAAACACATAATTGGCGACTCTCAAATTAATAAGGCAGGGAACATTCACGGAATATGTATACAATAATTATTATTAGAATCGTTGACAGGAACATCCTTCTTTACCACTCCTGCAAGAGTTGAATCTAGAACTTTCAATAATTAAATACTTCTTCAGGGCATCACTGGTGGGCCAGCATTTAATACCCATTTCTTCAGGAAGAGATAGTGATCCACATCATTGACTTCTCCAATTTTAACAACCCTCCTCCCACCTCTCTTTCCTGTTCCCCCATCCCGTGCAAAACGTTACCACCACTCTTTCTTCCTCTTTCTCCCCACCGTCCCGTTTCATTGTGCAAGTCCCAAAACTGTTGAAGGTGCTTTATTTATTAAATACATTTAATAAAGTCACCAGCGAGCGCCTTCCACGTCACAAGACCATTTCCAACAGTGCTACGCCCTCTGCTGTGTATCTTGGGTTCTGTCAGGAGTTCCAATACCCATCGCTATTTCCACTGATGCACATACCATTAACACATTGTTCCCTCACCTTTGTTCCGTTACGTGCGAAACGCCAAAGATGCTCGCTAATACCGGTCAGTTACCATACTCATTGTCCTTACCTTAGCTCATTGTGGCCCTCAGAAACCGCCAGCCGGAAACCACTATTGAACACAATCACAATTATCCATTTATCCTGTTGGGCCAGATTGCGATCTAGTGTCGGTATTATTAACATATTAATTATCCTTACCCTTTGTACCCGGTTAAGTGCAGAGCCAAGAAGTCTCGACCTTTGTGTAATGTAAAGGTATAGAGTATAGGTCCGGTAATTAACATATCGATCTACCTCACCCGTGTACTTCCTTAGTAATCATCTTTTTGGTGTATAAATGCTCTGTTATACTGACTCAATTTTAGAGTTGTGATCGCAGCCTTTGACTGTGACACTCTGTCCTTGTGCAAGTAAAATAAACTCACTGCTGATGGTAAGTCCACATGTCTTATTGAAGAGTTTGACTTTGACACCATCTATAACCCACCCTCTGGCTCTATATCCTCTGCTTATACAACATCCTTTTGCCTCCTTTTCATTTCCAGCCCAAGTCCTCCCAAATGCCAATCAACACCCCCCCCCCCCCCCCCCCACCCGCACTAACCTGTTTCCACCTATCACTTGCCAGATTTTATTCCACCCCACCTCTTTTCCAGCTTTTTCCCCCTACTACAATCAGTCTGAGGAAGGATCCTGACTTGAAACGTCACCTAGACCATCCACAGATGCTGCCTGACCTGTTGAGTTGCTCCATCATTGTGTATTTTGCTCAAGATTCCAGCATTGGCAGTTTCTTGTGTCTCCTTGGACTGCTACAATTCTCGTTGGAAAAGATATTCTTTACAAAGCTATAAAGTCGCACCTGCAATGATGTAGCTACGGCAAACGATTAACTACCACAGAGAGCTGATTGATCGTTGAATTTGAGATTCAGATGGGTGGTAACACAACTGAAATCAGACTTGACTGGCAAGCAAAGCAAAGCTCATTTAGAAGATAGTCCTTGGTCACCAGAACCGAATTCTAGAAGCAGAGTCCAGTAGAAGATATCTGGTACAAATATCAATGATTGGAAAAGATCCAAAACCCAAACTTCATGAAACAAATGACTCTTCAAGAAATACTTAGGTATGTGAAGAAATCTAATAAATATGTATATGAAAAACATTTTGTACCATTTCAGATTATACGTAAATAATTTAAAATATATATATTTAAATTTTACCTTGGGTAATACATAATCATCCCTGACCTATAAAGAATTTGGCTTGATTGTATTTCTGTGCAGTATTATCTGATTTGTTTCCATAACATGCAAAGATTTTCACAGTATCTCAATACACATGACTACAATAAACCTGAACCCAAACTTAAAATCCATGCCTGCTTGTGGCAGCCAAGCGATCATAACATAATTTTTTACTACTTCGATGTGAGTTCTTCCTATTATTATGAAAAAGCATTCACCAAGCATGGGATTGTTCATTCACTAATAGGGAACGCGACCTGTGTCTAGACTGTCGTGAGATGTGAGCTGGGTCAGAAGGGTCTCGACCAGAAACATCACCTATTCCTTTTCTCACGAGATGCTGTCTGACCTGCTGAGTTACTCCAGCTTTTTATGTCTATCTGTCGTGAGCTTTACCCAACTGACGATGTGTTGTTGCAACAGTAATCCTCCTCAGTACTCCTCAGAAAGCTAATGGCTTGTTGGCCTTCATTGCGAGAGGATTTGAGTTTAGGAGCAAGGAGGTTCTACTGCAGTTGTACATGGCCCTGGTGAGACCGCACCTGTAGTATTGTGTGCAGTTTTAGTCTCCTAATTTGAGGAAGGACATTCTTGCTATTTAGGGAGTGAAGCATAGGTTCACCAGGTTAATTTCTGGGATGGCGGGACTGACATATGATGAAAGAATGAATCGACTGGGCTTATATTCACTGAAATTTAGACGGATGAGAGGGGATCTTATAGAAATATAAACTTCTCAAGGGATTGGACAGGCTAGATGCAGGACAAATGCTCCCCATGTTGGGAGAGTCCAGAACCAGGGGTCACAGTTTAAGAATAAAGGGTCGGCCTTTTAGGACTGAGATGAGGCAAAACCTTTTCACCCAGAGAGTTGTGAATCTGAGGAATTCTCTGCCACAGAAGGCAGTGGAGGCCAATTCACTGGATGTATTCAAGAGAGAGTTAGATATAGCTCTTAGGGTTAACGGAATCAAGGGATTTGGAGAGAAAACAGGAAGAGGGTACTGTGTTAATTGGCTGGGTAGATGTAAAAAATTGTCCCTAGTGGGTGTAGGATAGTGTTAATGGGGATCACTGGGCGGCACGGACTTGGAGGGCCGAAAAGGCCTGTTTCCGGCTGTATATATATGATATGATATGATATGATAAATGGCGGTGCTGGCTTGAAGGGCCAAATGGCCTACTCCTGCACCTATTTTCTATGTTTCTAGGAACAGTGATGCAGTCGTAGAGTTGCTGCCTTACAGCGTCAGCGACCCGGGTTCGATCCTGACGACAGCTTCTGCATCTGTATAGAGTTTGTACGTTCTCCCCGTGACCTGCATGTGTTTTCTCCGGGTGCTTTGGTTTCCTCCCACATTCTGAAGACGATTAGGTTTGTAGGTTAATTGGCTTCTACAAAATGACCCCAGTGTGTAGGGTAGAACTAGTATTGTACAAGGTGATCATTGGTCAGCAAAGGTTTGATAGGCCGAAGGG
Source organism: Rhinoraja longicauda (assembly GCF_053455715.1). Classification (NCBI taxonomy): domain Eukaryota; kingdom Metazoa; phylum Chordata; class Chondrichthyes; order Rajiformes; family Arhynchobatidae; genus Rhinoraja; species Rhinoraja longicauda. The sequence continues at coordinate 101,523,598 of NC_135953.1, read as the reverse complement.
CCTGTTTCAAAGCTGTATCACTAGAATTGAAAAAAGGATCCGCAGGTTCGTACATTTTGACTTTCCATGGTATCTCGGTACACATGACAATAATAATAAACCTAAATCCAAACCTAAACCTGCAAACACATCTATAATTCAAGTAATGCACAGACCCAAAAAATCCAAACTGCCTGACATGAAGTCTGACTATCTTCTCTGGTCTGACGAGAACAAGCCCCATATGCAAAAATACATGTCAGGGACATTGACTTCTTGATCTCCCACAGATCACATACCACTCCAATGATCGCCATTTCTACCATTGAAGTTAGTATTGAGTTGTAAGAAGGAAAAGACCGTGACTTGTCTTATAGTCTCTGAACCCCTTTGTCAAAGCCTCTGCATTTAGATCTCAAGCTTAGCAATTCCACCTCCAATATGGTTGCTCTGTGAGGCCATGCCTCCCCTTTTATATGCTGCAACTTGCTCGGCCTATCAGTAGGTAAAAAGTTAATCTTGTCCCACTCAGCTATTTTAATGTTCTTGGAAAAGGGGACCACATTTTGTCTTCCAGTCATCTGGTACCTCACTTGTGGCCAGTGAAGGTTTAAAACTGTCAGTGGCTCAATGATCTCTTCCCATAGATGCAAGAGACTGAGAGAACATTTCTGCCCAAACAGCATCCCCACTTTATCAGACAGTTGCAGATTCCTCATTCATTTCAGGGTCAATTCAACAGAGCAGTGTTGAAATTCCTGCTTCTTATTTCTCCAGCCTGCTTCAATCTCCATAAGTAAATGCGTGCACAAGAGCCACAATTTACTAAACTCTAGACCTAACTTTAGAGATGCAGCCCAGAAACAGGCCATTTGGCCCACCGAGTCTGTGCCCACCAGCGATCACCCCATACACCAGCACTATCCTACACACTCGGGACAATTCACATTTTTTTTTACCAAAGCCAATTAACCTACAAACGTTTTGATTTTTGAGTGTGGGAGGAAACCGGAGCACCCGGAGAAAACCCAAGCAGCCAGAGGGAGAACGTATAAACTCCGTACAGCCAAAACCCAGAGTCAGGATCGAAGCCGGGTCTCTGGCACTTTAAGACAGCAACTCTACCACTGCGCCGCCTGCCGTTCTTGGCTTGGCTCTTACCCAATGTAGTTTTTGAGGCAGGTTCCAGACATGCGATAGTTTTAACAAAGCTGGCAACCAAAGTGGGGATGTTCTTCTCAAGCTGCATTATAGAGCACTCTGGTAGAATCAAGTAGATCATCAATGCTTCTTCATCTTGGCAAGACATCCCAAGGTTTTTTGCAATTAATTTTGATGCCAAGCTTGATGTTATCTGTAAAACAAATGCTTTTTGACTTTAGTTTTAGTTTTTAGTTACAGGGTGGAAAAAAGCTTTTTGGCCCACCAAGTCCACTCTGACCAGAAATCACACGTACACTAGTTCTATCCGACACACTGGGGACAATTTACAGAAGCCGATTCATCTTCAAACTCGAACGTCTTTGGGATGTGGGAGAAAACCACGTGGACACAGGGAGAACGCACAAAATCTGTACGGACAGCACCCTGGTCAGGATCGAGCCTCAGTATCTGGCTCTGTACGGCAGCAGCTCTACCGCCGTTTCCCAACCTTAACAGTCTCACTTCCCCTCTCTTTATTTCATAGAACACAGAACAGTACAATGCAGGACAGAGTCCTATAAAGTTACAACTCTCACAGACCCATCAACTCATCTTTGAATCTTTTGTCACTAACCGACAGAAAGCAACCAATTAGCCTTTGATGTGCAAAAGAGAAATGGAGTGCCGACTGAAATACAGTCAGAGGAACCTGGATCCCTTAAATCTTAGAGGCAACACTAACTGCTGCACCAATATGCCGTCCTTGGAGCTTATCGAATACATCTCCATTAATCACCATAGTTCAAAACAAATCCATCACAGGGGTGAGACAGCCTTAATGTCAACTGCCTTACAGGATACTGAGAAAGTTAAAGATACCATTAAGGCAGAGATAATTAGATTCTTGATTGGTACGGGTGTCAGGGGCTATGCAGGAGAATGGGTTTAGGGGGGTGCAATAGATCAGCCATGATCTATTGCAGGAATAGACATCATGCGCTGAATGGCCTAATTATGCTCCGATCACTTATGACCTTATAACCTTGCAAACAACCAGCATAGTTTTAGAGATACAGCATGCAGACCTCCCAGCATTTGATTTTACAAATTCATAATTTTGATATCGAAAATTCAGAATTTTACATAAAAATTCATAATATGGCGCGTAATGCAACTTTTCAGCAACAAAAAAAAGTATGCACGCCAAATGCGCATTGCACTACATTCATGTGTGAAAAACGACTATTATTTCCAACAGTCTGTAGTTCGGACTGCATGGACAAGGTCAGGCCGATCATGAGTATATTCTGCTATTTACAGAAAGGTTATCGAACAGAGATACTTTATGCAACACAAAGAAAAGATTGTTTTGTTTTGTTTTTTCTATTTTGCTTTTTCCTTTCACATCCCAATTCTCTTGGTATTGAATAAAAGAACAATGGTCATAAAATGTATGACTAAGTTATGAAGAAAGAGTTGATATATGCGACTCGACTAAACATATGGAAGTACTTGTTGAAATAAATTTGCACATTAATTGATAATCAGCCCAAAAAGTTGGTCATTGGCTTTTCTGTTGTGTTTTATATTTTAACCACGTCTTGATTAATTAATATAGTTATATAATCTTGCACTTATATTTAATATTTACCCATTACAGTTCCACCACTGATTTTCTGGCACTCTTGGTTCCAGAGCTTTGCTGTTTTATCCAGCTGGCCAAGGAAGTCGGCTATGGGGAAAGATGTGCTGGCTCCAGCTGGGCTGGAGTTCCAGAGCCCCGGCTACAGGTTGCAAATTCAACCCACCGATCGTCCCTGGAGGTCCCGATGAGGTAGAGATTGGCTGCCTTGCCCAGCCTAGGTGCCACATTTTCGGGAAGATTTCCAGGACGCCGGGGGGATTTCTCGCAGAACCCCTAGCGACCTCTAGCGGCCCGAATCGACAAATTGCAATTACCGACTGTTTTGCGGAAAAATGTGAGGCGAAATCGGAATGGCGAAAATGAAATAAGAAATCGGAAACTTTCCGCCAAATTCGGAAGGGTTGGGAGGGGTACAGCATGGAAACAGGCCCTTCAGCCCACCAAGTCGACACTGACCATTCACATTCATAGTGGTTCTACGTTATCCCACTTTCATCTCATAAGAGCATAATTGTCATGGTCATTGAGTCATACAGCATGGAAACAGGCTCAATAGACAATAGGTGCAGGACTAGGCCATTCGGCCCTTCGAGCTAGCACCGCCATTCAATGTGATCATGGCTGATCATTCACAATCAGTACCCCGTTCCTGCCTTCTCCTCATACCCCCTGGCTCCACTATCTTTAAGAGCTCTATCTAGCTCTCTCTTTGGCCCAACTTGCCTACACCGATCAACATGTCTCATCTACACTAGTCTCACCTGCTTGTGTTCGGCCGATATCCCTCTAAAGCTATCCTATCCATGTAACTGTCTAAATGTTTCTTAAATGTTGCGATAGTACCTGCCTAAACAGCCTCCTGTAGCAGCTCATTCCATACACCCATTAAATCTTTCCCCCTTCACCTTAAACCTATGTCCCCTGGTCCTTCATTCCCCTATGATTTCCTTATTCTGACGAGGGAATGGAGAGGCGACTTGTCTGAAGTGCCTGAAGAAAGGTCCCAACTAAAAATGTTGCCTGCCCATTCCCTCCACTGATGTTGCTTGACCCAGTGAGTTCCTCCAGCACTTTATGTTTTGATCATCACAAAGGATGAGTGACAAAATGTCTTTGACCTGAATGGTTAACTTTATGGCTCCATCCGGCTTAATGACTGCATTCTAATAATCTAATTCCATGTAAATTATGGCAAGAATTAAATGGTTAACACGATATGTATTTTCCATGGTTATGGATGTCCAGTTTTCATACGGTGAAATCATAACCAAGTCATCCAAATGAAATGCTGCAAATGTTTACCACATCGACAATCCAGTCCTTTTCAGTAAGCTTCTTAAATATTTCTCTGGCGGATTCCAAGTCGACATTGCACTGGTCTCCATCACTGTAAGGCAAAGATTAAAACTTACCATACATCCACAACATAATATTTTACAAGGGTCAGACAGCATCTGTGGAGAAAAGGAAAAGGTGACGTTTCGGGTGAAGACTCTTCTTGGATCTCGAGCCGAAATATCACCTACTCCTTCTCTTCAGAGATGCTGTCTGAGTTACTCCAGCATTTTGTGTCTATCTTCAGTTTAAACCAGCATCTGCAGTTCCTTCCTACACATAATATTTCGCAATACAGTTAAATTAACCACTTAGAATTCCATATCTTATATTTTAAATGTTCTCCAAACATATGGCATTATGGTAACACACAAAATTTTCTTTTTAATCTTGCTTGAATCTGGGTTTTTATCCAATAAAAAGTTGTATTTTCCTATAGTGGGACATGCAGTTAATAAACATTTTTTTTCATAAAGAAACTATGCCAGGTGGCACAGCGGGTAGTGCTGCTGCCTTCCAGTGCTAGAGACCCGGCTTCGATTCTGACCTCGGGTGTTGGTTGTCAGTGTGGAGTTTGTATGTTCTCCCTGTGGTCACATGGGTTTTCTCCGGGTGCTCCAGTTTCCTCTCACATTCCAAAGATGTGTAGGTTTATAGGTTAACTGGCTTTGTAAATCGTCCCCAGTGAGTAGAACTAATAAACCAGGGATCGTTGGTCGCATGGACTAGGTGGACCGAAGGGCCCGTTTCCACGCTGTATCTCGAAAACTGAAATTCAGAAAGGAAACTTTATCTAAAACTAAACCTACAAACACATCTGTAAATTTGCCCTTTTCGTATATGGTGTGGATGAGGAAGTGGGAATAACATAGAACTCGTCTGAATGGATGATCACTGCTCAGTGTGGACTTGGTGGGCCTAAGGGCCTGATTCTATGCTGTATCTCTAAACTAAAGTCCAAGTTCAAAACAATCTGAAAAAATAATGCAAGATCACAAGTAACTTTTGCTTACTCATCAAAAGGTTAAAGTAACATTTGGCCTTCATAGCACACTTGCATTTGTCAGTCATAACAAAACTGGTGCAAGTCCCAGTCCAGGCACTTGAAATCCACACAGGGTTTACACAAGATCGTTGTATCATGGCAGTTCTTCCGTCTCAGGCATGTGGAACATCCAGGTGTTATGCACACATCACCAAGCAATATTTTTAAACACAATCCTTCAACCATTAAAAATCAAAGTGACGTGGTCATCGGTGATTATGGGATCACTCTGTACATACACCTTCGAATACAACAGTGGCTGCTCATGATAATGGGGAATGAAACACTTTATGTAGAACAAAGAACATAGAAGAGGACAGCACAGGGACATGTCCTTCAGCCCATAATGTCCGTGGCAAACATGATGCCAATATAAACTGATTTCCTCTGCCTGCATGTGATCCATACCCCTCCATTCTCTGCACATCTACATGCCTATCTAAAAGCCTCTTTTAAGTGCCACCATTGTATTTGTCTCCACCATCACCCCTGGCAGCACGTTTCAGGCCCCCACCACTCTTTGCCTTTTACACATCACCTTTAATCTTTGCCTCCCCACCTTAAGGATGTGGCCTGTAGTCTTTGACATTTCCCCCCTGGGAAACAGCTTCTGTCCCTCAACCCTATCTCTCCCTCTCGTAACTTTATATACTTCTACTATCTGATCTCCCCTTTGACCTCTGGCGCTCCAGAGAAAACAATCCAATTTTGTCCAACCTCTCCTTGTTGGCAGAGTAGACTTGACAGGCTGAATGGCCTTATTCTGCTTCTAGAACTTATGAACCTTTAGCTAACTTATACCCCGTCATCCAGGCGGCATTCTGATAAACCTCTTCTGCACCCTCCCCAAAGCCTCCACATCCTCCCTGTTATGGGGCCACCAAAGCTCCACACAATATTCCAAACACACCCGAACCAGTCTTTTACAGCTGTAAAGTGATTTTCTAAATGTTATACTCTATGCTCCAAGCAATTAAGGTAAGTTTACCAATCGTTAGCATGACCTGAAGATCAGTATCTCATTTTCATTCCCTCTCTCTCCATCCATTCCCCTCCCTAGTTGCCGTACTAGTTTCACTGTCGTCCTGCTGAGTTGCACTGTTTGTATCCACTCGTTATCACCTGCTTCATGGATCACAATGGAACATTGTGGGCTCCACCTTTCCCTGATTATTTTTGCTGGCTTTGATTTGTCCTTCTGCATGCCTTTCATTCATTTGTTCTATGTACCTTTTTCTATCTCCCGTTTCCCTGTCCCCTGACTCACAGTCTGAAGAAAGGCCTTGACCCGAAACTTCACCTATTCCTTTTCTCTAGAGATGCTTCCTGACCTGCTGAGTTACTCCAGCTTTTTAAGACTATCTTTTTTCACACCTTGAAGTGTAACAAGACTAAAATTAAAATTCTGGATGTACTTGGCAGTATCTGTGGAGAGTGAGAGAGAATTAACTTTCCAGGATAACCACCTTCTATCGTCTGAAATATTTGCTCGTTCTTTCCCCAGAAATGCTGCCTGACCTGCTGTGTAGTTTCAGCATTCTCTATTTTTATTTTGGATTTACCACATCTGCAACTTATTGATTTTTGTTTAATAAATCCAGATTCATTAAACTGTGAAGATTTTATTCCACTCACCTTGGCTTGAGGAAGCTCCCAACGAGGCAGGACGGCGACGAAAATATCAGATCAATTTCCCTATCATAGGAAAGACAAAAAGTGTTCAATTGCTCGTTTAATATTGTGATCTCTAAACTAAGGCAAAGAAAACTCTAGCTAAGAAAAATCTAAAACTGCCCTTCCTAAAAGTGATTTTACTTCCTGTCAATTGCAATAATTTGCAAATGTTAGCAGAGACTCTGGAAGCAGGAGAAGGATTGATCTCGAGCAAAGCACAAAGTACTGGACTAGCTCAGCAGGTCAGGCAGCATCTCTGCAGGACATGGATAGATGATGTTTTGGGTTGGAACCCTTCTTCAGGCTGATCGTAATAGGGGGGAGAAAGTAGGAAAGGAGAAGTGGGTAGGACAAATCCTATGAAGTGATGGGTGGATACAGGTACGAGGAGTTGTGATCGGCAGATGGGTGGACAGAGGGTGGAGTTGAAAAGGAGACAAAAGTGTGTAAGTGTTGAGCAGCGGTAGAGTTGCTGCCTTACAGCACCTGAGACCCGGTTCGATCCTGACTACAGGTGCTCTCCAACTAAAGGATTTCCAGGAGCCTGATGGAAGAAAACTGAGGGTATTGTTTGGATTGAACTATATGAAGCCATACAGCATGGAAACAGGCCCTTCGGCCCAACTAGTCATGCTGACCATGTGCCCATCTAAGCCGGTCCCTTTCCCCACGTTTGACTCATATCCCTCTAAACGTTACTGCGTGTGCTTTCTTATTGGCAAATCAGCTCCATTAGTAATTCCAGGGTTGCGAAGTTATCACACTGGGAAAATCACAGCTGAAACGAGCTCTCCAAGCTATTTTGATCTAAAATATGTTGCCTCAAAATTTGATAGAAATAGACCAAATATTAATTTACAAATAGGTGCACGAAGAGGAAAATGTTATTAATCTATGAGGATTAATGATAAATTGAGCAGCCTTTTCAAAACCTGGGCTGTTACGTACTCAAAAGACTGAGTGGTCCTCTTCTGTGCCTTATGTATCCATTATATTATTTCTCAACAAAACAAAAGACAAGTTCTCCAGCAATTAGGCATTGAGTGACCCGCTGAAGAGAATTTACACAAGATCACAAATATTCTCAATTGTTACTTTTCACACAAAGGGAGGTGGGTCTATGCCAGAGGAGGTAGTTGAGGCAGGTACTATCCCAACGTTTAAGAGCCATTTAGACAGGAACATGGACAGGACAGGTTGAGACCAATATGAGCTAAATGCAGGCAGGTGGGAGTACTGTGGATGGCACATGTTGGTCGGTGTGGGCAAGTTGGGCCAAAGGACCTGTTTCCACACTGTCTGACTCTTGGTCCAAAAACATCTGTTGACAAAGACTTAGGACAAACCAAAAAAATATATAAACAATGCCTACTCTTCTGCATTGGTTCTTTCTTTTCCATGCCCAATGTTCATCCATCTCTCAACAATAGTTCCATCCAATGTGAGTATCTGCTCTGTCTTCTCTGTGCAGCCAAGGTCAACTTCAGGTATTGGAAGCTGAAAGAGAAAGTCAACAATTAAAGGAATCAGTCTATGAAATTGGGCATAAATGGAGAGTCGTTAAATGGATAAAAGACACAACAGCAAGCCGTTGATGATTCTTCTGAGGCTGGAAGATCTAGACCCAGGAGCTTATTCTGGAAGCACAAAACAAACTGCTGGAGGAACTCAGCGGGTCAAGCAGCAACTGTGGAAGAATAGAGATTGTCAACTTATTGGCTGTGGTCTGACAATGCGGAAGGAAAATCATGCACATAAGTAAGTGAGAGGGAAGAGTGTGGCAGAGGCTGGTAGGTGACAGGTGGAACCAGGAAGATATGATGAGGTGGGGGAGTGGAGGGGGGAGATCACAGACAGAGGCTGGTGAATTATAGGTGGAAACAGATAAGGGAGGGATGATGGGCAGATGGTCCCAGAGGAGGGAAGGGATAGGAAGCAGAGGCCAGGGGAGCAGAAATCCAGGTTGATTGGTCAATGGTTCTTTATTGTCACATGTACATATGCACAGGGAAATTCCTTTTCTGCATACAGTTCAGTAAAGTATCGCCATGCCCGAGCATAATCCCCAATAAATACAAAGTGTATAGAAATAGTCCATTGAGACTGCATGCAAGAGTCGCCAGGTTTTGGTGCCATTTTCAATGCCCAGTCCAGTCCACGCGCTCTGTCTTCTGGAGTGGTGCCTGATCCAGGCAAGCCCCAGGCTGCTGCCGGGCCTCCAGCCATCGCATTCGTCCAGATCGTCCAGCGAACCGTTGTTCCTCTCCTCGCATGGATGGGATAGGTTGGGTCAGAGCAGTAGTTCTTAACCAGGGGTTACTTTAGAGGGACATGGGCCAAATACAGGCAGGTGGGACTAATTTAAATGAAGCATTCGTCAGTTTGGGCAAATTGGGCCAAAAGGCTTATTTCCATGCAGTATGACTCTATGCTCCGGTTTCCTCCCACATCCCAAGGACGTGTGGGTTTGCAGGTTAATTGGCCTCTGTAAATTGAACCTAGTATGTTGGGATTGAATGCAATAGTGGAATAACATAGAACTTGTGTGAATGGGAGATTGATGGTTGGAATGGACTCAGTGGGCCGAAAGGTCTGTTTCCATGCTATGTCTTTCAATTAAACAAAAGATGGCAGTGATATCTAGCACAAAGCTCCAAGAACTTACATGCGTCTGAATAAAATTCATGTTTGCTCCTGCAAAGATCTTGTAAACGTTGGAATTTTGTGACTCTGTAAGAAACACAAGTTAGGTAAAACAATTATATTTGGAACTTCACACATGCATCCAATTTTTAAAAATATTTCCTTATGACATAGACGGAGTCCATTCTCCCATCCTGTCCATGCTGGCTCTTAGAGTCAAGTCAAGTCAAGTCAATTTTATTTGTATAGCACATTTAAAAATAACCCACGTTGACCAAAGTGCTGTACATCTGATTAGGTACTAAGGAAAAAAATGAAACATACAGTAGCACGCAAACAGTTCACAGCGCCTCCTCAATGAGCCTCAAACGCTAGGGAGTAGAAATAGGTTTTGAGCCTGGACTTAAAGGAGTCGATGGAGGGGGCAGTTCTGATGGGGAGAGGGATGCTGTTCCATAGTCTAGGAGCTGCAACCGCAAAAGCGCGGTCACCCCTGAGTTAAGCCTAGACCGCGGGATAGTGAGTAGCCCCAAGTCGGCCGACCTGAGGGACCTGGAGTTAGAGAGGTGGGTTAGAAGATTTTTGATGTAGGGGGGGGGAATGTCCATTTAGGGCTTTATACGTGAATAGGAGGAGCTTGAAGTTGATTCTGTGCCGTACAGGGAGCCAGTGGAGAGAGGCCAGAATCGGGGTGATGTGGTCCCTTTTACGGGTACCCGTCAGGAGTCTCGCTGCGGCGTTTTGGACCAGTTGCAGGCGGGACAGGGAAGATTGGCTGATCCCAGTGTATAGGGAGTTGCAGTAGTGTAGGCGGGAGGAAATGAAAGCGTGAATGATTTTTTCTGTGTCGTCGAATTGGAGGAAAGGTTTGATTTTAGCTATGGTACGAAGTTGGAAGAAGCTGGCTTTTACCACAGCGTTGACTTGCTTATCAAATTTTAATGCAGAGTCAAATATCATGCCGAGGTTTTTGACATGCGGTTTGACTAGGCAGGATAGGCTTCCAAGACTGCCTGTTATCGATTTGATGGAGTCGGGGGGGCCGAATAGGATGACCTCAGACTTGCTCTCATTTAATTGGAGGAGGTTCTGTGCCATCCAACATTTTATGTCCTCAAGGCAGTGTAAGAGGCTGTTTAAATTTTACTGGTTGTTGGGTTTCAGGGGGAGGTAAAGCTGAGTGTCATCGGCATAGCAGTGGAAAGAAATGCCGTGCCTTTGAATGATTTGGCCAAGGGGGAGCATGTATAGAGAGAAGAGAATGGGGCCTAGGATGGAGCCTTGTGGAACTCCGCAGGAGAGGCTAGCTGGAGCAGAGGAATAACTGCCTATGTTGATGGCGAAACTCCTATCTTTGAGGTACGAAGCGAACCAGCTCAGGGCAGTGCCATCAATGCCAACCGCGTACCGGAGACGGTCAATAAGGATGGTGTAGTCCACTGTATCGAACGCTGCGCTGAGGTCGAGAAGGAGCAGGATTGCACAGTCGCCAGTGTCGATGGCGAGAAGCAGGTCGTTGTGTACCTTCAACAAGGCAGACTCTGTGCTGTGGTGGGCTCTGAAACCTGACTGGAAACTTTCCAGGATGGTGTTTTGGTGCAGGTAGGGCACTAATTGGTTTAGAATTGCCTTTTCAAGGACTTTTGACAGGAATGGCAGTTTGGAAATGGGTCTGTAGTTGCTAGGCAAGGTGGGGTCTAGGTTAGGTTTTTTCAGTAGGGGCTGGACCACCGCGTGCTTGAAACAGGTTGGAACAGTGCCAGTGGCCAGAGAACTGTTGATAATAGAGAGGATGCTGGGACCGGCTATTGCAATGACATCCTTCAGAAGGGCAGTGGGGGCAGGATCAAGGGGGCAGGTTGCAGGTTTCATAGCGGAGACAAGCTTTGCAAGGGAGGATAGAGTGACGGGTTGGAAACAGTCCAATTTAGATGAACAGACTAGTGAGACAGCTAGGTCACGGGTGGGAGGGGAAATGTTCATTCTAATGTTCTCAACTTTTTTGAGAGTCAAGTCAAGTCAATTTTATTTGTATAGCACATTTAAAAACAACCCACGTTGACCAAAGTGCTGCACATCTGATTAGGAAAAAAAAAAGAAACATACAGTGCCAGGCAGCCAAACACAACGGCGCGGCCATCTTGAACAAAATGTTTAACTAAAGCAGAATGGTGTCCCGCGGCCGCGCCGGGCGTGATCCTATCATTCCCATCTCCCCAATTACGTTTATGTAAACTTTGTTCGCTCACGTGCCCATTAACAATCCCGATTAGAGGCAGAAAGTCACAGTCCTACAGCACGGAAACAGGGCCTTCAACCCAACATGTCCATGCTGAAAAAGTTGTCCCATCCCAGCTAGTCCCATTTGCCTGCGTTTGGCCCAAATCCTTCTAAACTTTTCCTATCCATGTACCTGTCCAAGTGCCTTTTCTCCTTCCGTTCATCAGCACTAGGTTTAATAAATTGTGCCCAGTTGACCAACAACCAACCAGTATGTACTCGTGATGTGGAGGAAGCTAGGTCAGCCGGAAGGCACCCCATGCACTCACAGAGGTCAGCATCAAACTTGTGTTGTTATCCCCTCTATCACTGTGCCATCACGAGTAAACTAATTAATCTAGAAATACATCAAGAGTTTCAACTGGAAAAAAAGAATTGCATTTTGATAGCACCTTTTAAGTCCCTTCCGCTCTGTTGTAAAAACCCCAAATAGCCAATTAAAGAGCAAACCATGTTAATTCTTACTCAACAGTAGCCTGACATTTTCAACTTTGTTGAAGGTGAGCTGAAATCAATCTGCTTTAATGAAGAAACCCACAGCATCCAATCAACAAACAGCAAGTTCCCACATATATCAACGTGAAATGACCAAATAAACTGCTTGGTCGAATCTTATTGCAGGCCATTGATAACGTTCACAATAACAAAGATTTAAAGAGATTTTTGAACAGGTACATGGATAGGAAGGATATGGGCCAGATGCAGGAAGTTGGGACCAGCTTTAATGGGTGTCTTAACCAACTAAGGCAAGGGCATGGACGAGTTTCCATGCTGCATGACACAAAGCGGAGATTGACAGATTCTTGATTAGTACAGGTGTTAAAGGTCATGGGGAGAAGGCAGGACAATGGCATTGAGAGGGGAACCAAGGAAATAACGTTTCTATAATTGCCAGTTAGACTTGAAGAACAGAAGTGATCTAATCTCACAAAATGTATTAAAATATTACAGGATGAAAACTAAATATAAAGTCAGGAGTGAGTTCCTGGAGTATGGTTACCTTGATAAACTTGGCCTCTTGATGACCCTTTCTCCGTTTTATCTCGTTTTGCAGAGCCAAAGGAAACAACAAGATCAGAGGAGGGGATGTAGGCGAGTGTGTGGAAGCTAAACAACACAAGTCAAAAAATAAGATCACCTTGTGTGTGTAATGAATCAATTTTGTTGCCTTCTACCATGGATTTAGATGGTACATTTCAATATCCAGAACATTATCTCATGCTCTACAAAATCTAGTAAATTGGTTACTGTGTTCAGAGAATAACCATATGTCACAATAATTTATACAGGCACACCACTGATTTTCCAGTACCCTTGGCTCAAGAGCCTTGCTGGATTATCCGTTTTGCCGGACCAATAGAGGTCACGGCCTCCGAGAGGAGTTGATGGTACAAGGACAGTCCACCTTGGCTGTCGGGTGGCTGAGATACCGGCCCACAAAGTCGGCCTCGGAAGTCGGCTATGGGAACGGATCTGCCGGCTCCGGCCAGACCAGAGTTCCAGAGCACCGGTCGCAGGGGGCAAATATGTCCAGCTGATCAGCGCGGAAGTCCCGATGCGATCAAGATCGGCCACCCCACATTTTAAGGGGATTTCCAAGGGGGGCTTCAAGTGCGCTCAGAATTTTCTCCGGATCAAAGGAAGTGCCACCAGTTGCTGGAAAATTGGTGGTGGACCTGTGAATCCCTGATTTGTACTTAAAGATGCATAAAAAACATGAAGCTGTCATTTGCAATGGTCCCCTTAAAAATTACAGAACTAATCGTAACAGGTTAAAAAAAACAACATTCGAGCATCAACACATAGTTGCACAAGTATTGGCTGCTGGTTTTACTGACTTTCTGAAATCTTTTTTATTTTATTTGATTGTTCACAGGATGCTGACAATGCCATCAATTATTGGTATCCTGAATTAGCCCTGAACACACACAGCAGTTCATGTCAATCGAGGTTGGTGGGCCTGGATTCACATATAAGTGGCATTGAGGAGACTTTTACGTAGGTACATGCATATGTACGAAATGGAGGGATATGGATCAAGTGCAGGCTGAGGAGATTAGTTTATCTTGGCATCATGTTTGGCACATACATTATGGGCCGAAGGGGCTGTTCCTGGGCTGCACTTTGCTATGTTCTACATAAGACAAACCAAGATGACAGATTTCCTTCTGTGACGATCATTATCAAAGCAGATGGGGTCTTAACAATCCAAAAAATTCCCATTTGCCATTATCAAGACGAGCCTTATTTATTAAAATTCCGGGTCCATTTGAATCCACCAGCATGGTGGTGCCGCGGTGGAGTTGCTGCCTTACAGTGCTTGCAGCGCTGGAGACTTGGGTTCGATCCCGACTACGGGTGCCGTCTGTACGGAGTTTTCCCCGTGGCCTGCATAGGTTTTCTCCGAGATCTTCGATTTCCTCCCACACTCCAAAGACGTACAGGTATGTAGTTAAATTGGCTTGGTAAAAGTAAAAATTGTCCCTCGTGTGTGTATATGATAGTGTTAATGTGCGGGGATCGCTGGGCGGCACGGACCTGGTGAAAGTTCTGTTTCCGCGCTGCATCTCTAAACTAAACTAAACTACCATAATGGAACACAAACTTGGCATTTGTCTCAACAGCCCCAAGGAGGTCATTAAGTTGGAAAGGGTGCAGAAAAGATGCACCAGGTTATTACTGGATCTTGATAGGTTTAGTTATAAGGGCAACTTATTGGAGAGTATTCTGAGGGATAAGATGTACAGATGCTCTCCGACTCACGATGCTTCGACTTACAATATTTTGACTTTACAATGGTGCAAACGCTGGGCAACGGCAGTGACCCATAAATCGCTTCCGGCCACGTGATCAGGTGTATTTAAATGCATTTCGACTTACGATATTTTCGGTTTACGATGGGTTTATCGTAACGTAACCCCATTGTAAGTTGAGGAACACCTGTATATACATTTAGATAGGCTGGGGCTGGTTAGGGATAGTCACAATGGTTTTGTACATGGGAGATCATGTCTTACAAATCTGATTCACATTTTCGAGTAACTAAAAAGGTTGACGAGGACAAAGCCATAAACATTGTCCATATGGACATCAGCAAACCATTTGCTCTGGAAGGGAAAATTGCATGGGACCCAGGGAGAGTTAGCCCCCTGGATAGAGAATTGGCTTCATGGAAGGAAGCAGAGGGTGATGATGGAAGATTGTTTTCCAGACTGGAGATTGTGATTAGTGGTGTGCCTTAGGGTTCAGTGCTGAGTCCATTGCAGTTTGTGGTTTATATCAAAGATTTGGTTGAGAATGTACAAGGGATGATTAGGAAGTTTGCAGATGACACTAACGTGGGTGGTATTGTAGGCAGAGTTATCAAAAATTACAGAAGAATCTTGATTGGCTGGGCAAGTGGACAGAGGAATAGGTAATGGGGTTTAATGCAGATAAGTGCGAGGTGTTTCATTTAGGGAAATCAAAGCAGGGCAGGACCTTCACAGTGAATGTCAGGGCCATGGGGAGTGCTGCAGAGCAGAGGGATCTAGGAATGCAGGTACATAGTGTCCTGAAGATGGCACAATAGGCAGATCAAGAAGGCTTTTGATACATTGTCCTTCTTTAGTCAGGATACTAAGTAGAGAAGTTGGAATGTGATAGAAACATAGAAAATAGGTGCAGGAGGAGGCCATTCGGCCCTTCGAGCCAGTACCGCCATTCATTGTGATCGTGGCTGATCGTCCACAATCAGTAACCTGTGCCCAACTTCTCCCCATATTCCTTGATTCCACTAGCCCCCAGAGCTCTATCTAACTCTCTCTTAAATTCATCCATTGATTTGGCCTCCACTGCCCTCTGTGGCAGAGAATTCCACAAATTCACAACTCTCTGGGTGAAAAAGTTCCTTCTCACCTCAGTTTTAAATGGCCTCCCCTTTATTCTAAGACTGTGGCCCTTGGTTCTGGACTCCCCCAACATTGGGAACATTTTTCCTGCATCTAGCTTGTCCAGTCCTTTTATAATTTTATATGTCTTTATAAGATCCCCTCTCATCCTTCTAAACTCCAGTGAATGCAAGCCTAGTTTTTTCAATCTTTCCTCATGGCAGTCCCGCCAGCCCAGGGGTCGATCTCGTGAACCTACGCTGCACTGTCTCAATTACAAGGATGTCCTTCCGCAAATTAGGAGACCAAAACTGTACACAATACTCCAGATGTGGTCTTACCAGGGCCCTACACAACTGCAGAAGAACCTCTTTACTCCTATATTGAAATCCTCTTGTTATGAAGGCCAACATGCCTTTAGCTTTCTTCACTGCCTGCTGCACCTGCACGCCAACCTCACTGCCTGCTGTACCTGCACGCCAACCTCACTGCCTGCTGCACCTGCACGCTAACTTCACTGCCTGTTGCACCTGCACGCTAACTTCACTGCCTGCTGCACCTGCACGCTAACTTCACTGCCTGCTGCACCTGCACGCTAACTTCACTGCCTGCTGCACCTGCACGCCAACTTCACTGCCTGCTTCAGGTGAAGCCACATTTGGAGTTTTGTGTTCAGTTTTCATCACCTTCCTCAAGGAAGGGTGTTGTTAAGCTGGAAAGAGTGCAGAGAGATTTATGAGGATGTTGCCATGACTTAAGTGCCAGAGCTTTTAGGGGAGGGGTCAGACAGCCTAGGACTTTGTTCTCTGGAACGCTGGAGGCTGAGGGGCGATCTTATAGAACTGTCAAAAATCATGAGGGGAAAAGATTGGGTGATCACACAATCTTTTACCCAGTGTAGGGGAATCAAGAACCAGAGGACATATGCTTAAGGTGAGACAGAAATTATTTGAAAGGAACCTGAGGGGCAACTTATGCACACAGATGGTATTGGGTATATGGAACAAGCTGCAAGAGGAGGTAGTTGAGGCAGATTAATATAACAACATTTAAAAGACATTTGAACAGGTGCATGGACAGAAAAGGTTTTGAGGGATGCACGGGGAAAACACGGGCAGGTGGGACTGGCATAGATGGGGCAACTTGTTTGGCACAGGCACATTGGGCTGAATGGTCAGTTTCTATGCTGTATGACTCTGGTACAGCATAGAAACAGCCCTTTGATCCACAATGTCTGTGCCGAACATAATGCCAGGTTAAACTAATCTCCTCTGCCTGCACGTGATCAGTACAATTCCATTTCCTATATTCCATGGTCAACAACTAATTATCCCTCTATCTCCAGCGACTAAAAGCAAATTGTCCCCTCCATTGGCGAGTTGCATCCTGTGTTGATGAGGTGTGTAGCTCATCAGAATCGGCTGCAATCAATCGTAAGCTTTGAGGAAATGGACAGGCTGGCCGCATGTCAAACACTGATGCCACTCACCTTCCACAGGCTATCTGGGAAACCTTGCCCTTGACTTGCTTCACCTTTTGAAAGGTCCCATTCCCGTCTCCACAAGTGAATACATCTCCATCCTGTAAAGGGGAGGGTTGGGGGATGCACAATAATAAAATTAAAGCAGCCATCAAGGGAGTGAAATCTGCACACAAAATCACCGAGTCATTAAATCATACAGCATGGAAACAGGCCCTTTGGCCCAACTTGAATGAAAGAAAGAAAGAATGGATGAATGAATAAATGATACTTTATTGTCACATGTGCTGAGGTACAGTGAAATTCTTTGCTTTGCATACAATACACAAGTGTGCAGGAAAGAAAACTGCAGAAGCTGGTTTAAATTGAAGGCAGACACAAAATGTTGGAATAACTCAGTGGGTCAGGCAGCATCTCAGGAGGTGCTGTTCCTCCAATTTCCGCTGGGCCTCATTCTGGCAATGGAGGAGGCCCAGGACAGAAAGGTCAGATTGGGAATGGGAGGGGGAGTTGAAGTGCTGAGCCACCGGGAGATCAGGTTGGTTGAGACGGACTAGCAGAAGTATTCAGCGAAATGATCGCCGAGCCTGCGCTTGGTCTCGCTGACTACATCCTCTTTGTTCCCCCCCCCCCCCCCCCCCCCCCCCCATCCCCTGACATCAGTCTGAAGAGTCCTAGACCTTATTTTCTTTCTGAATTCTTTTCTTTCTGAAGTCATTTGTAATTCCTTCCTTAAAATGAGGTGGATGGAATCTAATTAAGCCGTGTGGTGGGGAGAGTTGTGAAAGGTTACTGCGGGCAGGGGCGTGTTATGGAGTTGATGTTACAATCACATCAATGAAGATTTTATTAAACAGTGGACACAGAAGGAACTGCAGATGCTGCAAACTTGAGTCAAAACTGGAGTGCTGGAGGAGCTCAGTGAGTCAAACAGCATCTGTGTAGGGCAATGGGCAGACAACGTTACTGGTCGGGACCCTTCTTCAGATCTTAAACGGTGGAGCAGCTTAAATAGCTGAGTGGCCAGAGGTCGACCTCTGTTGCTCCTAATCTGTGTGTTGTTACACAAGAACAAAGAGGGGCCCGGTAGGGTAGTTGTGCGCTGAGAACAAAGTGGGACCATCTGGACTATAATGAATACTATTGTATCTTTGTCGGTGCCCTATACGTGGCAGCTCTTTGCATACTTTGTATATTGTACGCAAAACAAAGAATTTTACTGTACCTCGTGTATATTTGACAATGAAGTATCATTGAATTTCACTTCTAAACTCTGATTAGTCAGCTGCTATGGAGTGGATCACAATAATAACCCAAAGCATACCTTAGTTACAACAACAGAATGTTTGTTGCCACAGGAGATATAGTTAACATTGAGCTTCTTCAGTTGTTGCACAAGGCAAGGGTCGTGCCTATCTGTTGAAAAAAACCTGCATCAGCAACGGAGATATAGTTTAGTTTAGTTTATTGTCACGTGTACCGAGGTACAGTGGAAAGCTATTGTTGCGTGCCAACCAGTCAGCGGAAAGACTATACAATTACAATCGAGCCATCCACAGTGTACAGATATAGGATAAAGGGAATAACGTGAATTCCGTTTAGTGCAAGATAAAGCCAGTAAAGATAGTCTGAGGGTCTCCAATGAGGCAGATGGTAGCTTAGAACTGTGCTCTAGTTGTTGGTAGGATGGCTCAGATGCCTGATAACAGCTGGGAAGTAACTGTTCCTAAATCCGGTGGTGTGTGTTTTCACACATCTATACCTGATGCCTGAGGGGAGAGGCAGTGAGGGAATGGGAGTGGCTGGGTGAGACTCATCCTTGATTGTGCTGGTGGCCTTGCTGAGGCAGCATAATGTGTAAATGGAGCCAATGGAAGGAATACAAGGGTCTACGGATGCAGGTTTACAAAGAAAGACACAAAGTGCTGGAGTAACTCAGCAGGTCAGGCAGCATCTCTGGAGAACATGGATAGGTGACGTTTAAGATCGGTCTTGACCCGAAATGTTACCTGATCATGTTCTCCGGAGATGCTGCCTGAACCGTTAAGTTACTCCAGCACTTTGTGTCTTTTTCAGCACTGAAGATGTTGCATCTTGAGATGGGGGAAATTCTTATCAATATGCTTCACTCTCAAGTGTCATTTCACCATGAACCACCAGAAGACAAGAGAACCGAGGAAGGACATTTTAAGGATTGAATTTACTAATTTGGATACAATTTTACCAAGTCTTTTCGCAAATGCAACCAGCTCCGGCAGTTGTGTTTTGCTGGCAATCAGAAGATTTTTGAGACAGAAACCTTGTTTCTACTATTATACATTAGCAATTACAATGTTCCTTTAACTGGTACAAATAGGGATTATGTCATTCATAAGCTGTGAAGTGTGTAAAATCTTACAAAATTGGGTGCAAATACTGACAACCAACAGAACAAGGAAGGAAGGATCAATTTGTCAGGGATTCCTCCTTGACTGAGTGGAGACAGAAGCACTGAAGATAAATGTAGCAAGTGAACAGCGGATGAAGCAAACAATCAAGGGGATCCAAAGATGTCCTGGATTTCTCGTGCCAGGCTGTTCAAGATGGGACTTGACTGGTGCAGGATCTGGTGCCTCAGTCAAACTCCAAATAATCCTCTATCCAACTATTCAGAAATCCTAACCATTTCACATCCGATTCACCAGATAATGGAACCGAGAACAAAAAAACATTGCAGGAGTCTGTAAACCATGACTTTCAAGGCTCATGAACAGCTTCTTCCCAACAACCGCCAGGCTCTTGAACACTACAAAAACACGTTTGTCGGTTAATTGGGCTCTGTAAATTGCCCCTAGTGTGGAGGGAATGGATGAGAATGATTTGGACGAGGAGATTGAAGTCTTCGGTGGCCAAGTTTGCGGATGATACGAAAATAGGTGGAAGTGCAGGTGGCGTCAAAAAAGCAGGGACTCTGCAGAAGAACCTTGGACAGGTTGGGAGAGTGGGCAGAGAAGTGGCGGGTGGAATATAGTGCAGCAATGTGTGGAGTCATGCATTTTGGTAGTAGGAAAAAAGGCGTATACTATTTTATAAATGGGGCGAGAATCCAGAAATTGGAGGTGCAAAGGGACTTGGGAGTGCTGGTGCAGGATTCTCAAAAAGGTAATCTGCAAGTCGAATGAGTCGCAAAGAAAGCAAACTCAATGCTAGCATTTATTTCAAGATGGCTTGTATACAAAAACATGGATGTAATGTTGAGGCTCGAAAAGGCGCTGGTAAAGCCTCATTTGGAATATTGTGGGCAATTTTGGGCACAATATCTGAGGAAAGATGTGCTGGCTCTGGAGAGGGTCCAGAGGAGATTTACAAAAATGATCCCAGGATTGAGAAGATTAACCAATGATGAGCATTTGTCAGCACTGGGCCTGTACTCGCTGGAGTTTAGAAGAATGAGGGGGGAACTACCTCATTGACACATACAGAATAGTGAAAGGCTATTCCGAGTGGATGTGGAGAGGATGTTTCCACTAGTGGGAGAGTCTAGGACTAGAGGTCATAGCCTCAGAATTAAAGGAAGTTTTTTTAGGAAGGAGATGAGGAGAAATTTCTTTAGTCAGAGGGTGGTGAATCTGTGGAATTCTTTGCCACAGAAGGCTGTAGAGGCTGTCAGTGGATATTTTTACGGCAGAGATAGATAGATTTTTGATTACTACAGGTGTCAGAGGTTATGGAGAGAAGGCACGAGAAAGGGGTTAGGAGGGAGAGATAGATTGAATGGTGGAGTAGACTTGATCGGCTGAATGGCTTAATTCTACTCCTATCACTTATGACATGAACATATAAGAAAGTGGGATAAAATAAAACTAGTGTGAATGGGCTGTCTTTGGTTGCACTAAGGAATCTCGGGTATTTTTGCATGTATTGGGTTTATTAATTTATTAACTTGTTTTTGTTTATTATATGTTATCTATGAGTATTGTATTTACAGGTCTGTTATGCTGCTGCAAGTAAGAATTTAATTATTCCACTGTTGGTACATATGATAATTAAACACGCTTTATTCTTTTAGAATTTGATTATACTTTTAACTATTTAATTATTCCACTGTTTGTACATTGAGTCATAGAGTGATACAGTGTGGAAACAGGCCCTTTGGCCCAACTTGCCCACGCCAGCCAACATGTTCCAGCTACACTAGTCCCACCTGCCTGCACTTGGTCCATATCCCTCCAAACCTGTCCTATTTATGTACCTGTCTAATCTACCATCTAATGTACCATCTAACTGCTTTTAAAATGTTTGGATAGTCCCTACTTCAATTACCTCCTCTGGCAGCTCATTCCATACACCCACCACCCTTTGTGTGAAAAAGATGCCCCTTAGATTCCTAATAAATCTTTTCCCCTTCACCTTAAACCAATGTCCTCTGGTCCTCGATTCACCTACTCTGGGCAAGAGACTCTGTGCATCTACATATGACAATTAAACACTTTTTACTCTCCCCATACTGACATCGGTGGGTAAAGCCGCTCCAATGTGTTCTTACCTGCTGTGTCTTTGAGCCCCAGCTGTCCACGGTCATTTCTCCCCCATGCGTAGACTGCCCCCGATAGAGAGAGGGCAAAGCTGTGACTTTCCCCTGCAGTTATCTGGGCCACCGGGATCCCACGCAGACAACTCACGCTCTGTGGATCGGGCTGCTTCTTCAAGCTTGTTTTAATTCCCAGCTGCCCATAAGTGTTCTGTCCCCAGGAATAGACTGTACAATCTAAAGTGATCAAAACAAAGCTTTCATTTGGAAATTCCAACAACAGACGTGGTAAGGAACATTTGGTTAAATACTTGGTTGTATGACGAGATTGACGTTACCTTGGGAGAGAGCCAGGGAGTGGTAATGGCCGCATCTAATCTGCACAATAGGAACTTCAAGTTGGTTCATCTTCCTGCAGGTAAATGACAAATATTTTTCCAAATCTCCGATAAGGTGCAGTGCATGTGCATGAGAGTTTCAATCACTTAAGGTTGATGGAAGAATTACTCGTTACTGTACACCTGAAGATCACGAAAGCTGAGGTTTGTGGGAACAAGATAAGGGAGTCCCCGTGCATCTCATCAAAAATCATCTACTGCATCCGGTGTTCCCGATGTGGCCTCCTGTACCTCGCTCGGCAGGACCAAGGGTAGACTCAGCAACTGCTTCGCTGAACACTCGCGCTCAGTCCGCCAAGGCCTACTGGCTCCATCAGCTGCCAACCATTTTAACTCCCCTTCCCATTCCCATCCTGATCTTTCTGGGCCTCCTCCATTGCCAGATAGTGGTCACACCCTAACTGGAAGAACAGCACCTCAAATTCCACTTGGGTAGCTTACAATCCAACGATGTGAACATTGAATTCTCCAATTTTAGGTAACGTCTAACAAACCCCCTGCCCCCTCCTCTCTCCTCCACACTCACTCCTTTCTACCCACTACTCCCCCGTGACCCACCTGGACTTGCACCTATTTCTCCCCTTTTTCCCCTCCAACAACATTCTTCACAGTTTGCAACTCTTCAACCAGTCTATCTCACACCTTTTGATTTAATCTCTGGCCTTTGTTCCAACTATCTGCTTATCGACCGCCTTCCCACCCACCCCCCCCCCCCCCCCCCCCTCACCTGTGCTCAAACATTACCTGCTACGTTTCGTCCTAACTCCCCTCTCTCTCTCAGCTTTCTTTCCCCCCTCTATAATCAATCAGAAGAAGGGTTCCGACCTGAATCATCACCTATTCATGGCTCTGCAGAAATGCTGCCTGGTCTGCTGAGTTACTCCAGCACATTCTGTCTTCTTACGATAAAGGGGATGTAGATGGTTTTACAAGAGGAAGCAGTCTGCACTTACTCCTGTCCTGACTGTTTAACATTAACAAGCTGAGGCTTGCTATGATCAGAAGAAGCATCCATAGCTCCTATGCTACAACTTTCTTGTAAATTCCACAGATCTGCAGTGACTACCTGCAGAAAACAACAGGAGTCACTTAGCTGAACTTTTACTATTCTGTTCTTTTCACCATGTACAGCCTGCATCAGTGACCGGAAAGATGGACCCCCAATGCTCTGCTTCGTACCTTCTCATACCTCTAGTGTCCCCCTCCCCAATACTTACTCTAATGAAACATCACCTATTCCTTTTCTCCAGAGATGCTGCCTGACCCGGTGAGTTACTCCAGCATTTTGTGTCTATTTTCGGTGTGATCCAGCATCTGCAGTTCCTTCTTAGACAAAGGTTGATATCCCTCTTATCACTTAAGGGATATGGGCCAAACGTGGATAGTTGGGACCAGTGTGTATGGGGCATCTTGATCGGCATGGGCAAGTTGTGCTGAAGGGTCTGTAACCATGCTGTATGACTCCATGACTAATAATATATCAGCAATATCATTTAGTGCTGGAATGCACAGACTTGGAGTCATAGAGTGATACAGTGTGGAAACAGGCCCAGAAATAAGTTCATAAGTTATAAGAGCAGCATAAGGCCATTCAGCCCATCAAGTCTGCTCCGCCATTCAATCATGGCTGATCTATCTTTCCCTCTCATCCCCATTCTCCCGCCTTCACCCCATAACTCCTAACACCCGTACTAATCAGTTTTGAGTTTAATAATATTACGGCGTGGAGGTGTCTGTGTGTCGGGATGCTCATGACCTGGGTATGGCGGGTATAATGCAGGAGATATTTAGTTGGGGCCATGTGACAACACACATCAGGCATCTAGCCATCTAGTGTTTGCTTAGCAGTGAGCGTGTGGCATTCACGTTGCCTCTCGGACTAGACTCAATACCTTGGTTGATGAACAAAGTTTGGGCACTCCCCTCTGCCGAGCTGACCATCGCTTCCAGCTCCCCAGGCAAAGACGGATCCATCTTCACAAAGAGCCAGTGTATGGTGCCATCCACAGGCCACCTGGACAACTGTCCGTGTATTTAGAGCCTCCACTTGCCCTGTAAAATAAACGGCGGAGATATGTCACGTGCGTGCATTATTCACAATGAAAATTACATTGGCCACAGAACTAATAACCAAATAAATCAAACTGACATCATTTCTTGTGGTCCCGATGTGACTGGGAATGTGATAGTTCCAAACTTCTCAAGTGCTGGAGTAACTCAGCGGGTCAGGTCGCATCTGGAGAGAACATGGATCGGTGACGTTTCGGGTCGGAACCCATCTTCAGGCCAGTGTTAGCTGTGACGTACTTGGTGGTACTCTCCGAGTCAGAAAATTTATGATTGGTATATTGAAAGATACAGCATGGAAACAGGCCATTCAGCCCAGAGTCCTCGCCGATCATCGATCATCCACTCACGCTAGCTCTGTTATCCCATTTTCACGTCCACACCTAACAGCCCACGTACTGCACATTAGGTGCAATTTACAGAGGCCAATTAACCTACAAACACGCATGGCTTTGGGATGTGGGTGGAAACCGGAGCACACAGGAAACCCAAGCGGTCACAGGGAGAACATGCAAACTCCGTACAGACAACACCCGAGGTCAGGATCGAACCCGGGTTTCTGGCACTGTGAGGTTGTGCCACTGTTGTTGATGACTCCAGAAACTTAACTAATTCTATATTACTTGCTTCCATTGCCCCCAACGACACGCCGATCCACTGATAGAGGAGGGACAAGAGACTGAAGAAAGGTATCGACCCGAAATGTCACCCATTCCTTCCATCCAGAGATGCTGCTTGTCCCATTGAGTTACTCCAGCATTTTGTGTCTATCGTAAGCACAATTGACTGCTGTGCTGGGATCTAGATCAACAAGCAATCTGAAATCAGTCCTAAATCAGGGTTTACACCCGAAATGGCGACCAGTCCTTTCCACCCACTGATGCTGCTTGACCCACTCAGATCCTCAAGCAGATTGTCAATCCACTTAAAGAGTTGATTTATTTAATGTTAATTTCAAATATAAACTTTATTCAGAATAAAAAATATATACAAAATAAAAAACTGCAAAAAGACCTTTTTGTTTTGTACAATTTCATGAATTCTTGCATTTCCTTTTCTTACCTTTAAAACTCCGGAACAGCTACTTTCCCTCTACTATCGGACTTCTGAATGGTCAATTCAATGATGCTTTACCGTTACATGTATCTCGGTACAGTGAAATGTTTGTTTTGCATACAACACGGTAAAATCATACAGCAGTATTACTATATACTATATTATACACTAGATAGTATATATTAATATATATATTATATAGTGTATAATATAGTACTATAGTACATAGTAATCTATATACTAAAACGCTCATTTGTTTGTTTGTTTGTTTGTTTGTTCTGTTCCTGCACTATAGCCAAAACGGTATATGATAGCGCGACAATTTTAGGCCCACCTTACTCACTGCCGTCCCTTTGGTGCTAATGGAAGAAGTTTCATTGAAATCGGTGTAATATTTTTAAAGTTATTCACATTTTAAAGTTTAAATCTATCTCCTAAGGAGGGAGGGGGAGGGAGGAATAGAGAGGATAAGTGGGGTTGAGGGGGAGGGGCGAGGGAGGGTACTGCACCAATGCAGGAGAGGTTTGGGCCCAACGGGTCCACTTGGTCTATCGGGGAAACCAGAACTAGGGGGCATAGTCTTAGAATAAGAGGGGGCTCTTTTAAAACTGAGATGAGGAGGAACTTCTTCACTCAGAGGGTGGTTAGTCTGTGGAATTCGCTGCCTCAGGGAGCTGTGGAAGCAGGAACGTTAAATAAATTTAAAACAGAAATAGATTGTTTTTTAATAGACAAGGGAATTAGGGGGTTCAAACTCCACACAGACAGCACTAGAGGTGAAGATCAAACCTGGGTCTCCGGCGCTGTGAGGCAGCAGCTCTACCGCTGCACCATTGTGCCCTCCTTTGAGTTGAGTGGGCACAAAAATGTGTGGGAATACAGGGCCAAACATAAAAGTGTTGGAGGAAGTTGGTGGGTCAGGCAGTATCTGTCCATTTCCCACCACAGATGCTGCTGGACCCACTGAGTTCCTCTAGAACTTTGTTTTTCTCAAGATATAATTTGATGCCTCAATTGACTCTATCTACACTTCACGCAGTCTTGAAAAAACTGCCAACATAATCAAAGACTGATCCCACCTTGCTCTTTCCTTCTCAACACTCCAGTTGGCCAGAGGGTACAGAAGCTTGAAAGCGCGCACCACCAGACCCATCAGCAGCTTCTTCCCCTCTGTTATCAGGCTTCTGAAAGGTCCTTCCATAAACTAGGGTACTGCCTGATTCACCTCTTCCCCATTGTTGGCAAGGGGCTTAGTCTATGGAACTGATGTACTACAATGCTGAGTCAAACTCTGCACTCTGTATCTTTCCCTTTGTGGCTCGACCTATTGTACTTAAGTTTGCCTTGATTGTATTTATGTATAGTATTATCTGATTTAATTGAATAACGTTCAAAACAAAGCTTTTCACTGTACTTAGGGAACACTTGGCAATAATAAATCTAAATGTAAATAAGGCAATAAAATCTGGACACACGAGGCTGCAGTTGATGGAAATAAAATGCTCAGTTTACTTAAGAAACTCAGCGGGTCAGGCAGCTTCTGTGGAGGGAAATGGACAGTCGACTTTCCGTTAACTTCCCTTCCTCAGACAGATAGTATTAGCCAGCATCTGCAGTTATTTGTTTCTATCTCTGTTACTGCAGAGGTTCCTAAAAGAAACTCATAAAGCATTGGAGTAACAGAGAGGGTTAGGCAACGTCTCTGGAGAACACGGATAGGTAACATTTGGGGTCCGGGCCCTTCTTCAAACCGAAGGGTCTCGACCCGAAATGTCACCTATCCATGTTCTCCAGTGCAGCTGCCTAGCCTCTGAGTTACTCCAGCGCTTTGTGTATCTTTGGTGAACCAACATCTGCAGTTCCTTGTAATCTCCAAGGACTGATGCTCGCTGGAAATCGAAACTGTTCTACAAATAAACAAATGGCTGGAAAGCAAAGAAGGGGAAACGAAACTGAGTTTTTTTTCGCTGCGTCGTTCGGATTGGGCAGAGCGGAGAGGGGCGGTCTGTGCAGTTAAAGTGAACGAACGGTATTTAATTATCAATATGCAGTACTTTATCTTGCATTAAATTGTCATCGATTTCTACTTGGAGCTCTCTTCTTGAAAATATGTTGAATATATATAATTATATTTTTACATAAACAATTATATGTATTAATATATAATTGGATACATATTCAATATTGTTTATATATGTATATTAAGTTGCGAGTGGAAATCTGTAATAAAAACAGAAAACCCTGTTAAAATAACCCTAGCCAGCATCTGTAGACGAAGAACAGATAATATAATATGTGAGTATAAGAAAATAACTGCAGATGTTGGTACAAATCGATTTATTCACAAAATGCTGGAGTAACTGTCTCCTCTGAACTGGGGGAAAGGAGGGCAATAGCAGAGAAATATGCTGGAAACTTGAGCAAAAAGCAAAGTGCGTTTGAACCGAAACTTCTTGATTGATCGATTGATTTAGCATGGAAGAACCACCGAGTGAGTCCACGCTGCCCATCGGTCACCCCGTTCACACTATAGTTCCAAGTTATCCAACTTTCTCATCCACTCCTACACACTGGGGGCAATTTATAGAAGGGCCAACAAAATCTCCGTCTGGAGAAGGGTCCCGACCTGAACAGGTGTGAGTTTAACTTGAGAAAAACAATCTTCGTGCAAACAGAATGAGGTCCAGGACTGGAAACGCAAGGAACTGCAGATGCTGGAATCTTGATCAAAACACCACAACAAAAAAAAGTGCTGGAGGAACTCAGCGGGTCAGGCAGCGTCTGTGGAGGGAAATGGACAGCCAGCGTTTCGCGTCGGGACCCTTCTTCGGACGCAAATGCTGGAGTAACTCAGCAGGTCGGGCAGCATCTCGGGAGAGAAGGAATGGGTGACGTTTCGGGTCGAGACCCTTCTTCAGTCCCCACCCGCTCACCTGCATCCACCTGTGGCTGCCAGGCGTTGTCCCACCGCCCCTTCCCTCTTCTCCCACACGACAATACGCCTGACCAGATACACCCTCCAGAGATGCTGCCCGACCACCCGACCCACCCACTCCAGCGGCTTTGGAGAGTTGTGAGCATCTGCTGGATGTGAAATGATTGAAACTCCAGGAAGATGCCAGGGTCTCTCGCCCTCTCCCTCCCTCTCCCTCCCTCTCCCTCTCTCTCTCCCTCTCTCCCTCTCCCTCTCTCTCTCCCACTGGGAATGAGGGTCAGGGGCAATGCTTACTTACCCAAGGGAGACTCTCCCGCTTTCCTCCCGAGCTGCCCGCTCTCGTTCTCTCCGCAGGTGTGCACCGTGCCGTCGGTCAGGAGAAACACCCAGTGTCCGTCCCCGCACCAAACCTCCTTCACCGGTCGGTCCCGGAGACATTGCAGCTCGTCGGGCTGAGAGATGCCTCGGTCACCCCCGCTGCCCAGCAGTGCTTCCCCAACAGATCCACCCTCACCCCAGCACAGCATCCTCCTCGCCTCTCTCACGCTCACTCCCGCCGTCTTACTTCTCCCCATCTCTCTCTCCCCGCCTCTGGGCAACGCACCAGTGTCACGACCAGAAGTATCGGACTTTGCACCTCCCATCGCTCCACCTCTAACGCCCTCCGGCGCCTCCCTCATCCCTCCTCCCCCCTCCCCCCCGTGCCCGCTGACGTCAATCACCCAACTGTCTGAAGAAGGGTCTCGACCCTTGATATACTTGCTATTGAGGGCGTGCAGCTTAGGTTTACTAGGTTAATTCCCGGAATGGCGGGACTGTCATATGTTGAAAGGCTGGAGCGACTAGGCTTGTATAAACTGGAATTTAGAAGGATGAGAGGGGATCTTATCGAAACGTATAAGATTTTTTGGACACGTTAGAGGCAGGAAACATGTTCCCAATGTTGGGGGAGTCCAGAACAAGGGGCCACAGTTTAAGAATAAGGGGTAGGCCATTTAGAACTGAGATGAGGAAAATCTTTTTCAGTCAGAGAGTTGTGAATCTGCGGAATTCTCTGCCTCAGAGGGCAGTGGAGGCCAATTCTCTGAATGCATTCAAGAGAGAGCTAGAATGCATTCAAGAGAGAGCTAGCTCTTAAGGATAGCGGAGTCAGGGGGTATGGAGAGAAGGCAGGAACGGGGTACTGATTGAGAATGATCAGCCATGATCACATTGAATGGCGGTGCTGGCTCGAAGGGCCGAATGGCCTCCTCCTGCACCAATTGTCTATTGACCCGAAACGTCGCCCATTCCTTCTCCCGAGATGCTGCCTGACCTGCTGAGTTACTCCAGCATTTTGTGAATAAATATCTTCGATTTGTACCAGCATCTGCAGTTATTTTCTTATATACCCACTGATTCCACCCATCCCTCGTCCTGCTCCTTCTGCCCATCAACTCTCTCACTCCTTTAAAAAAATAAACTCGTCCTGCACATCTCCTTTAAACTTCCTCCCTCTCAGCTTAAGTATTTGACATTTCCACTCTGGGAAAAGGACTCAGACAATCTACTCTATCTTTTAGTTTTAGTTTAGAGATACTGCATAGAAAGAGATACTGCATAACCAACAATCGTTCTATCCGACACAGTTGGGACAATTTACAGAATCTAATTAACCTACAAACCTGCACGTCTTTGAGATGTGGGGGAAACCTTTGCACCACCACGGGGAGATCGTATAAACTATGTACAGATAGCACCCGTAGTCAGGACCGAACCCGGGTCTCTGGCGCTGTTAGGTAGCAGCAGTCTGTCCAGCCTCTTCTCACACTCTAATTCAGCTGAACCTCCTTTAGTTTAGTTTGGAGATGCAGCGTGAAAACAGGCCCTTCGGCCCATTGAATCCGCACTGTGAGGCAGCAACTGTTCTGCTGCGCCAACCAATCGTCCAGACTCTGTCATATATGCGACAGGAGTTGCCTATGGGGCTGGATGGATAGTTGTTGAGCTGATGTGTCCTTTCTGCTCCTTGTGCAAGACCTCTCTATGTATCTTGTGGCTGCTCATGTAGCAACCACAAGGGATATGTGGTCAAAATGGTGACATGGTACAGAAAGATAATCAGTGTGAAAAGGCCAGATATTTAGCATTCAAACTTGCCTCTCCAATGTGTTGTGTTATGTGTGCATGTGAGGGTAGTCTGTGAGTGAGTGGGAATTGTAGACCTTTCAGTTATCTGGGCCATGTGCCATTAGATACTCCACTATCTTCTCCCATCTCTGATTCCAATTCCATTCATTGTGACATCTCAGTTCCATTAATTTGCCTGACTCTGAATTCACCAGATCACCTCTGTTCAAAGATCAAGTCAGACCTAAATGATATTGAGAATTATCCCATCAATGACCTGGCCGGAGTTCAGCAAGAATGATGAAAGGAAACTGAAACTGAAAGCATGAAAGGAATGGAGAAAAACATTAGGTGGAATCAGATACAGAACTCAATTACAAAGCAGGTCACACTCAAAAGAGGAAATACTGAAGTTTAATATTTTGCTCAGACAAAACATTTGTCCAGTAGTTTCACAAGCAGACCAGGTTTTATGAAAGGAAAACTGACCATCAATGCTGAAAGAAATAAGAAATTAATAGGGTGAGAACGCAGCTCTCTGAAATATTAAAACTCACCTCTTTTTATATCTGTTGATATATTTGAATATATACAAACTATTTGTACAATGTTTGAATATATACAAACTCCAAAGACGTACAGGTATGTAGGTTAATTGGCTGGGTAAATGTAAAATGTAAATGTAAAATGTAAATGTAAAAAAAAAAATTGTCCCTAGTGGGTGTAGGATAGTGTTAATGTACGGGGATCGCTGGGCGGCACGGACTTGGAGGGCCGAAAAGGCCTGTTTCCGGCTGTATATATATGATGATGATGATATTAAAATGTTATTCATCAGTATTACCGAGCTTTACTTAATTGAGCTTTAATATTAATTATGCAAGCATCATAAAAATTGTTTTATTTCCCATCTGTCAGAATGAAAACAAAAGTACACAAAGCATTATAGTTAAAGGTTATTATCTCTAGAGCAAAATATTAAACTTCAGTATTTCCTCTTTTGAATGTGACCTGCTCTGTAATTGAGTTCTGTATCTGATTCCACCTAATGTTTTTCTCCATTCCTTTCATGCTTCAGTTTCAGTTTCCTTTCATCATTCTTGCTGAACTCCAGCCATAAGGATTGGAAATGGAAACCAAGCTGTCACATTGGAAAGGAAATGATTTACAGATGAGGCACAGAGTCACACCCTTGCCTGTGGGTCACAAGTCTGTCAGTTCAAATCCCACTCTTGAACTCAAATTGAACTAACACCAATGCAGTGTCGACAGAGCGCCACACAGCCAGAAAGACCATCTTTTGGATAATGTTTAGGTTTAAGTTTATTATTGTCACATGCATCAATGTACAGTGTTTGCTTTTGTTTGCCTTTGTTTGCAGCTGTACGTCATTGGTGAGACCAAACTTGGAGTAGTTTACTTTAAATCAATTTATTTTATTATTGGAACGTGTACCAAAGTAAAGTGAAAAGCTTTGTTTGGTGTTTTGGCAAGTCTGAAGACTTGTAATTTTGTCCAAGAAGTTTATTGAGATAGCAATATTCAATTACAAAGATAACAATCGAGATCGTAGACAACCATTAATCTTAAACTATTCACATCGAAGTCCTCTTCCAACTGACTGGTTTTGGGCGCCAAAACAACCACGTGACCTTGCTGGCCAATCCGAGGGTTTGACTCTCAGGACCAATCCCTATGGTCGCTACATGACCCCCCCCCCCCAGAACCCGAGGCACGGTATCTAGCAGGGAGCCGGATTTCGCGACCAGAACGAGTAAGGAGAGGGGCTGCAGGAACTACAGGGGTAGGAGGGCCAGGGCTGGAGGCTATTGCAGGAGGACGGCCCCGTCGAGGGGGTTGATAGGACAGGACGGTCCTGGTCCAAGTGGGCAGGTTTGAGCCTGGATACAGAGACGAGCTCCCTCCTGCCCCCAACATCTAAGGTGAAAGTGAACGTTCCTTGACGCAACACGCGGAACGGTCCCTCATAGACCCTCTGCAACGGGGAACGATGGGCATCCCTAAGCAGAAACACAAATTCACAGTCCTTCAAGGCTGGCGGTTCATGCACCATGGAACACCCGTGGCGTGAAGTAGGAACCGGAGCTAGGGAACCCACTCTCGCCCGGAGTGATGCTAAAACCGACGGAACCGAGGGCTGCTGTGCAGAGGAATCCGGAAGGAAATCACCAGGCACTCTGAGTGGCGAGCCATATACCAATTCCGCAGACAAAGTCCCTAGATCGTGCTTAGGAGCAGTACGGATGCCCAGAAGGTCCCAGGGCAGCTGATCCACCCAATCAGGACCGTCCAGCCGCGCACTGAGGGCCGACTTAAGGTGGCGGTGAAACCGCTCCACGAGCCCATTAGCCTGTGCGTGATACGCTGTGGTCTGCTGCAACCTGGAACCATACAGCTCAGCTAGCGTAGCCCAAAGGGCAGAGGTGAACTGGGAACCCCGGTCGGTGGTGATGACTGGCGGAACACGAAACGGGCCACCCAATGCAGGGCCAGGGCCCGGGCACAAGAGGCGGCGGAGGTGTCGGACAATGGGAAGGCCTCAGGCCAACGGGTAAACCGGTCAACCACCGTGAGTAGGTGAGTGTAGCCCCTAGAGGAAGGTAAAGGACCAACTAAATCCACATGAACGTGGAAAAAACGGACCTCAGGAACCACAAACTCCTGTACAGGAGGTTGGACATGCCGGTGACCTTTGGAGGTCTGGCAGGGAACACAGGATCGGGCCCAAGCGGCTACTTGCTTCCGCAGGCCATGCCAAACAAATCTAGCGGCTACTAAGGCTGAGGTGGAGCGAATAGACGGGTGCGCCAGCCCATGAGTGACATCAAACACCCGACGCTGAAGGGCGGCCGGCAAAACCGGCCTGGGGCGGGAGAGTGAAATATCACACCAGACTTTTGTTCCCGAGGGCCCACAAGCCAATTGGGCCAACTTTAACCCCGAAGTGGTGGAGTGATATGCTGAGGCAGTGTCTGCCATGCGCTGTGCCTCCGCAAGCTCCTGAAAATCAACCTCGCACTCCACCGCCGAAATTGGGGGAACGGCTGGCCTGGACAGGGCATCAGCAACGGCATTAAGCTTACCAGCGACGTGGCGAACATCCATGGTAAACTCTGAGATGGAAGTCAGGTGTCGCTGCTGGCGGGCCGACCATGGGTCAGACACTTTAGAAAAAGCGAAAGTCAGCGGTTTATGATCTGTAAAGGCCACGAATGGACGGCCTTCTAAAAAATACCGAAAGTGGCGGACAGCTAAATAGAGGGCCAGAAGCTCCCGGTCAAAAGCGCTATATTTCAGCTCAGCCTGATTAAGCTGTCGGCTGAAAAACGCCAAGGGCTGCCAACTGCCGCCAACATGCTGTTCCAAGACCCCTCCCACCTCCACATCTGACGCATCGACCGTCAGGGCCGTGGGGGCGGAGGTGCTCGGGTGGACGAGCATGGTGGCGTCTGCCAGAGCCATTTTAGCTGCTTCGAAGGCCGTCTCGGCTGCAGCGGACCACTCTAACTCGACAGGTTTACCCGCAAGACATTGGAAGAGCGGGCGCATGATCCGTGCTGCTGCAGGCACGAACCTGTGGTAGAAATTCACCATCCCTATAAACTCCTGCAACCCCTTTACCGTGGTGGGCCGTGGAAAGGCACGATCTGCCTCCACTTTTTCCGGCAAATGAGTGGCACCGGCTGAGGTGATCCGGTGACCTAGGAAATCAATAGAGGAAAGACCAAATTGACACTTTGAGGGGTGAATGATTAGCCCGTGATCTTGAAGCCGCGGGAACACAGCCCGTAAATGGACCAGATGTTCTTGCACCGAGCGACTGGCGACCAGGATATCATCCAAATATATAAAAACAAAAGACAATTCCCGACCGACATGGTCCATAAGCCTCTGGAACGCCTGCGCCACGTTTTTCAAACCGAAAGACATACGCAACCATTCGAACAATCCGAAGGGAGTGATTGTGGCGGTCTTCGGTACGTGTTCCGGATGCACAGGAATTTGGTGGTACCCCCGCACCAAATCAATTTTGGAAAACACCGTAGCACCTTCTAGACTAGACGAGAAGTCCTGGATGTGCGGTATGGGGTAGCGGTCGGCAGTGGTGACGGCGTTAAGACGCCGGTAATCTCCACATGGTCTCCACCCCCCAGATGCTTTGGAGGCCATATGCAAAGGAGAGGCCCATGGGCTGTCGGAACGACAGACAATGCCCAGGTGTTCCATTTTCAGGAATTCTTCACGCGCAACCATCAGTTTGTACGGCGGCATTCTCCGGGCCCGAGCGAAAATGGGGGGACCCTCCCTCGGTGGGAAAAAAATAGACAACGCCGTGCTTTGCAGAGGGAGCATCAAAACGCTGAATGAGCAGCTCTGGAAACTCAGCCAGAACCGCAGCATACGGGCCGGAGGCCGCGAATACGGCCTGGACTGTCGGGCTGGGTGGGGTGGCAGGTGGTGGAGCAGCGGGCTCATCTCTGCTCGAAGACCTTTACCTCGGACATCGGCCACTAGCGAAAAGGCCCAGAGAAAATCTGCGCCCAGGATCGCCTAACCGACTTCTGCGATGATAAACGACCATTCGTAAGTACAGGTACCGAAAGACAGAGACATTCCCCGCGTACCATACGTGCGGATGGTGCTACCGTTGACTGCGATGAGGGTAGGTCCTCTCTTACCCGATTGAGCTTCGAGATCGGTCGGCGGCACGATGCTTACTATGGCTCCCGTATCGACTAAGAAATCTGTGCCTGTGAATCGATCCACGATGTAGAGGCGGCGGTTTTGGCCAATCGCAACTGCCTCTATGTACGATCGGCTGAGGCATTTCCCGAGAAAGTGTAAGGTGAGCGGCAGTTGCGGGCTTCTCCACCCCATCGCAGATGATAATAACACCAGCCGCGCTTGTGCGGCTCCTTTTTGCGGGGTTTTGGAGAAATGGCGGGAGTCGCGGCGCCATCTTGGTGTCGCGGCGGGCTGCCCGATGGAACCGAGACTGTTGATGGAACTGTATTTTCGCGATTACGACACCATGAGCGCATCGGCTTTCTCCGCGTATGCCACGGGATCCTCGAAAAAACAATCCGTGAGCGTAAGCCTAACGTTTTCTGGGAGTTGCTCCCGGAATGCCTGCTCAAACATGAGGCAATCCTTGTGCCCGCCTGCCAGCGCCAACATTTTGGCCATGAGGACGGACGGCAGCCGATCTCCGAGGTCTGGCAGATGCATAAGCCTCTCGGCTCGATCGTGCCTACTAAACCCGAAGGTTCGAAGCATGATTACCTTCAGCGCTTCGTACTTGCCGTCTGCAGGAGGGGAGGTGATGAACTGCATCACCCGCGCGGACGTCTCAGGCGGTAGGGCACTCACCAGGTAGTAATATTTCGTCTCGTCCGCCGAGATGCCTCTCAGATGGAACTGCGCTTCAGCATGCGCAAACCAAAGGTGTGGTTGGTGCGCCCAAAACGGAGGAAGATGAACGCTGGCCGCGCTTAGCTGCGGTACGCCGGGCGGTAGCACCGGAACAGGAGCGACAGGTTCCTGCATGGTGGGTGATCAGCTAGATCACGTCGGGGTCACCAATATGGCGAGTCTGAAGACTTGTAACTTTGTCAAAGAAGTTTATTGCGGTAGCAATATTCAATTACAAAGATAACAATCGAGATCGCAGACAACCATTAATCTTAAACTATTCACATCGAACCTCTTCCAACTGACTGGTTTTGGGCACCAAAAAAACCATGAGACCTTGCTGGCCAATCCGAGGGTTTGCGACTCAGGACCAATCCCTATGGTTGCTGCAGTGTGCTATCTAGTCAAATCACACCATGAGTACAATCATACACAAGTAAAGGTTTGAACGATTTTCGTGGATAATAGTCTGGGACATCATGCAAGAGTTGCAACGTTCTGGTGCCATCTTACTACTTTCAAGTCTCCAGTCTCTGAAATCAAGTCTGATCTTGGCCTCAGGAGATATGCATTTTTTTTAGATTTTAGAGATGCAGTGTGGAAACAGAGCTCTATAGCTCTATGATCGGAAATCTCAATGCAAGCTGGGTTTGTTTTCGATTGTATAAAACAAACTGCTGGAGGAAGTGAACCGGTCAGGCAGTATTTGTGAAAGAAAATGGACAGACAGTGTTTCATGTTGGGACTTATCTTCAGACTGAGGAAGCCGCACTTGCTTTTTTGCTCAAAGGTGGGGGAAACTTTTTAAATATCTCTTACCTCGACGGAGATGCCATTTTTTCCCGTATCGTATCTCCGTCCGCATTGCAGCCTAACATCGAGGAGTTGGAGGCCTTTGCTGGAGATTGACTTCGGGAGCTCCAACCATGGGACCCTGCGGACTTAACATAGTGGAGCTCGCATTGAAAAGAACAGTGCCTTAGTTTATGGAACTGTTCTTTACCCACATCTCTGGAGAACACGGATCAACAACATTTGGGGTCGGGGCCCTTCTTCAAACCGAATGGCCTGGACCCAAAATGTCATCTATCCATGTTCTCCAGTGCTCCTGCCTGGCCTCTGAGTTACTCCAGCGTTTTGTGTATCTTTTGGTAAACCAGCATCTGCAGTTCCTTGTATTCTCCAAGGACTGATGCTCGCTTGAAATCGAAACTGTTCTACAAATAAACAAATGGCTGGAAAGCAAAGAAGGGAAACAAAACTGTTTTTTTTCGCTGCGACGTTTGGGTTGGGCAGAGCGGAGAGGGGTGGGTCGGTACAGTTAAAGTGAACAAATGGTATTTAATGATCAATATGCAGTACTTTATCTTGCATTATATTGTCATTGATTTCTACCTGGAGCTCTCTTCTTGGAAAGATGTTGAATAAATATAATTATATATTTACATATATAATTATACGATACAATACAATAAAATACAATATATCTTTATTGTCATTGTACAGGGGTACAACGAGATTGGGAATGCGCCTCCCATATGATGCAATAAATCATTAGCTAGTCAGTATTAATTTAAACAACCCAATGAAACAAATTAGAAGAGTTTTTAAACAGAATAAAGTGCAAGTATATCTGTGCCGGTTCACTGTGCGATGTGACGATCCGGCTCAGCAGGACCGGTTCATAGCAGCTATGGCCCTGGGGGTGAAGCTGTTCCTGAGTCTGGAGGTGCGGGCGTAGAAGGCCTTGTATCGTCTGCCCGATGGTAGAAGTTCGAACAGACTTCCATTATTTTATACATAACAATTATATATAATTTATATATATATAAATGGATATATATGCAATTTTGTTTATATCTTAATATACTAAAACTCAGAAGAGTATATATGTTTGTAACAGTGATTTTGGCTGATTTCGGCAAAACGGTGAACCGTAGCACCACAATTTTTGCACCGCCTAATCCCTTCCCTTCAATAATCCTCTACCCCATCTGCTTCAAGGACATTTCCACCATTCAGTCTCCAAGAAAAATAAAGTGACTCAATGACTACCGCCCAGTAGCTCTAGTATTGATCAAAACAAAGAGCTTTGAAAGATTGTTAATGCCCCACATCTGCCCCAGTCTCTCAGACAACTTACATGCATTTAAAATAAGTCAAAAATAACCTACTGAATAATGAAAGGTCGAGATATAGTGGATGTGGAATAGGTGTTTCCAACAGGGGGAGAGTCTAGAACCAAAGGGCACAGCCCTTTGAATAAACAGACGTACCTTCAGAAAGGAGAGGAGGAATTTCTTTAGTCAGAGGCTGGTGAATCTGTGGAATTCATTGCCACAGACGGTTGTGAAGGTCAAGTCATTGAGTATTTTTAAAGCGGCAATTGACAGGTACATAGATGGGAAAGGTTTAGAGGGATAGGACCGAAGGGCACCTTGCTGTTCTGTATTGTTCAACGTTCTATGTTTTATGTCCTATATGTGGGCCAAATGTGGGCAGGTGGGACTGGCGTAGATAGGGCACCTTGGTTGCATGGGGAAGCTGGGCTGAAGGACCTGTTTCCGTGCCGTATGACTATGACTCTACCTATTTGATTAGAAAGGGCATCAAAGGTTATGGGGAGAAGGCAGGAGAATGGGGCTGAGAGGGAAAAAATAGATAAGCCATGATCAAATGGCAGAATAGAATCGATGGGCCGAATGGCCTAATTCTCTTCTTATGTGTTCTTGTTCTACACTGGAGACCCTCTCCCTTGCATTACATTCACCTCTGGATCACCATAACAATAAGAACACCTGTATCAGGATGCTATTCATTGAGTACAACTCAGCATTCAGAACCATAATATCAAGTAAGCTCATCATTTGTTTTAGAGATACAGCATGGAAACAGGCCCTTCGGTCAACCAAGTGCACACAGACCAGCGATCACTCGTGCACTAGTTCTATCTAGGAACAATTTACAGAAGCTGATTAACCTACAAACCTGCACGTCTTTGGAATGTGCGAGGAAACCGGTGCACCCTGAGAAAACCCACGCAGTCACAGGGAGAACACACAAACTCGGTACAGACAGCACCTGTAGTCAAGATCACACCAGAGTGTCCGGTGCTGTAAGGAAGCAACATCAGAAAGTTTATGATTGGTATATTGAACCACCAGACCCAGGAGCAGCTTCCTCCCCTCTGTTATCAGGCTTCTGAAAGGTCCTTCCTTCCATAAACTAAAGTACTGTCCGATTCACCTCTTCCTCAATGTTGGCAATGGGCTTTGTCTATGGAACTGATGTGCAGCAATGCTGAGAACTATATTCTGCACTCTGTATCTTTCCCTTTGCTCTACCTATTGTAGTTAAGTTTGCCTTGATTGTATTTATGTATAGTATTATCTGATTTAATTGAATAATGTTCAAAACAAAGCTTTTCACTGTACTTAGGGAACACTTGGCAATAATAAATCTAAATGTAAATAAGGCAATAAAATCTGGACACACGAGGCTGCAGTTGATGAAAATAAAATGCTCAGTTTACTTAAGAAACTCAGCGGGTCAGGCAGCTTCTGTGGAGGGAAATGGACAGACGACTTTCCGTTAACTTACCTTCTTCAGACAGATAGTATTAGCCAGCATCTGCAGTTATTTGTTTCTATCTCTGTTACTTCAGAGGTTCCTAAAAGAAACTCATAAAGCATTGGAGTAACAGAGAGGGTTAGGCAGCGTCTCTGGAGAACACGGATAGGTAATGTTTGGGGTCCGGGCCCTTCTTCAAACCGAAGGGTCTCGACCCGAAATGTCACCTATCCATGTTCTCCAGTGCAGCTGCCTAGCCTCTGAGTTACTCCAGCGCTTTGTGTATCTTTGGTGAACCAGCATCTGCAGTTCCTTGTATTCTCCAAGGACTGATGCTCGCTGGAAATCGAAACTGTTCCACAAATAAACAAATGGCTGGAGAGCAAAGAAGGGACACAAAACTGAGTTTTTTTTCTCTGTGTAGTTCGGGTTCGGCAGAGCGGAGAGGGGTGGTCGGTGCAGTTAAAGTGAACGAACGGTATTTAATTATCAATGTGCAGTACTTATCTTGCAATTAAATTGTCATTGATTTCTACCTGGAGCTCTCTTCTTGGAAAGATGTTGAATATTCATATATATATTTACATATATAATTATATATATATATATATATATATATATATATGTTTAAAAAATTGATATATATTCAATAATGTTTATATATATATATATTAAATTGCAAGTGGAAATCTGTAATAAAAACAGAAAACGCTGTTAAAAAAACCCCAGACAGCATCTGTCGATGAAGAACAGAAAATATAATATGGGAGCCCCCTCTGAACTGGGGGATAGGAGAATAATAGCAGAGACACAGCGACTGCATATGCAGGAAACTTGAGCAAAAAGCAAAGTGCGTTTGAACCGAGACTTTTTGATTGATCAATTGATTAAAATGGAAGAACCACCGAGGCCACATTGGCCATCGATCACCCCGTTCACACTATAGTTCCATATAATCCCACTTTCACATCCACTCCCTACACACTGGGAACAATTTACAGAGGGTAAATTAACCTACAAAATCTCCGTCTGAAGAAGGGTCCCGATGTACGGAAAGCATTATAGTTAGAGGTTACCCAAACTTATCCAAAGTTGTATAATCAAGTACCAGAAATGGACAAGGCGTGTTAAAAACTGGATGGTTAAGAAGGCTTTCGGAACATTGGCCATCATCAGTCAGGGTATTGAGCATAGAAGTTGTTAAGTAATGTTACAGTTGTACAAAATATTACATTTGCACAAGATGTTGGTGAGGCCGGATTTGGAGAAGTGTTCAGTTTTGGTCACCCTGCTGAGGAAGGATGTTGTTAAGCTGGAAAGAGTGCAGATCAGATTTATGAGGGATGTTGCTTTGGAAATGTGGGGCTGAGCTAGAGGGAAAGGGTGGGGAGGCTAGGACTTTATTCCTTGGAGAACAGGAGGCTAAGGGGCGATCTTATATAGGTGTATGAGATCATAAGGGGAATAGAGAGAGTAAATGCACACAGTCCTTTACCCAGAGTGGGAGGAATCAAGAACCAGAGAACATAGATTTAAGGTGAGAGGGGAAACATTTCACAGGAACCTGAGGGCTAACTTTGTCACACAATGGGTGGTGGGTATATGGAAAGATTCGCCAGAGCAGGTAGTTGAGGCAGGTACTATAACAACATTTGAAAGACATTTAGGCAAGTACATGGATTAGAAAGGTTTTGAGGGTGATGGGCCAAACGTAGGCTGGTGGGACTAAATGTAGATGGGGAATGTTGTAATTTGCCCAGCCAATTAACCTAGATACCTGTACGTCTTTGGAGTGTATATCAGGCAAACAAAGATTTTCACTGTATCTCGGTGTACATGACAATAATAAATCAATACGAAATATTAATACCAAATGTTCCATCTCAGGCAACATCCTGGTTTATCTCCTCTTCACCCCCAACCTCTTGTGTGGTGATCAGAACCTGCAAATAATACAAGCTATAGCCTAACCAACATTTTAAACCTGAAGAAGGGTCTTGACCTGAAACGTCACCCATTCCTTCTCTCCAGAGATGCTGCCTATCCCGCTAAGTTACTCCAGCTTTTTATGTCCATCAATATTTTATAAAGTTCAAATGTCAAGAATGCATGCTAACCAGTCAGCGCAAAGACAATACATGATTACAATCGAGCCATCCACAGTGTACAGATACAGGATAAAGTGAATAATATAATAATAATAATGCAGCCAGGGTGGTGTGGACCTTTGATGACATGAGCTGCCTTCTTGAGGGAGCACTTCCTGTAGATCCCTTTGATTCTAGAAAGCCTAATACCTGGCATGGACTGGGCAATGTCCACCACTTTCTGCAGCCTCCAGCCGTAAACTTGCACGATAACATCAATGCTCTTACTTTCGACTTCCTGGTTAATGAAGGTTTTTTTTTTGTCTCCACTGGCAATGCATTGCTATTGTTCATTGAAGGTTTGTGCACATTACTTATAACAAAAGGCCGCCTTAACTCATTGAAGATCTGTTTTTCGATCTTCAAGGCAATGCGTTGCTATTGTTGAGATTGGGTTTGTGTTTCTTCAAGAGAATGTATTGCTTCTTGACGACACCCCTTCCCACCCAGCCTCGTGCCATCCCTTACTCTCAATTTCTCCATCTCCATCTGATCTGCACCCATGATGAGCCTTTTGCGTTCTGGGACATCCGAGATGTCCCCGTCTTTCAGTAAATGTGGCTTTCCGCCTACTGTTGTGGATAGATCACTCACCCGTGTCTCCTCTGCCCCCCCGTCCTGCTTTTACAACCCCGTCCCTCCAATGATAGTGTCTTAAAACAGGCATAGTGTTCCCCTGGTCCTTTTCCATCCCACCAGCCTCCGCATCCAACACATCACTCCGACATTTCCACCATCTTTAACGTGATCCCACTACGAGTCGCATCTTCCCATTTCCATGCCTTCCGCTGAAGACCACTCTTTGCAACTTCTTAGTTCCCTCATTTCCTCATTCCTTCCCACCCAACCCACCCCTTACCCAGGCATTTCCCCCAGCAACCCAGAAGATCACACCTGGATCACCTGCCTGGATCGGCAACTTGAACACCCAGGAGGAAAGAAGACTGCAAAAAGTGATGAAAATTGCCCAGTCCATCAAAGGTTTTGACCTCCCCACCATCAAAGAAACCTAAAAAATGCAGCCAACATCATCAGAGACCCACACCACCCTGGCCACACACTAATTTCACTACTGCCATCGGGAAGAAGATATACAGTAAGAGTCTGAAAACTAATATTTAGAGTCGGGAACAGTTTGTTCCCTACGGTCATCGGGCTATTTAACACTACAACCTCTAAATAAGCTCTGATCTATATTGGTTTCGTGTTTTTGCACTAGAAACATAGAAACATAGAAAATAGGTGCAGGAGGAGGCCATTCGGCCCTTCGAGCCAGCATCGCCATTCATTGTGATCATGGCTGATCGTCCCCAATCAATAACCCGTGCCTGCCTTCTCCCCATATCCCTTGATTCCACGAGCCCCTAGAGCTCTATCTAACTCTCTCTTAAATCCATCCAGTGATTTGGCTTCCACTGCCCTCTGTGGCAAAGAATTCCATACATACATACATATACTGTTTACGTATACACACACGCATATATATATACACGTGTATATACATATATAGAGATATATACACACACAAACATATATATGTAAATACTGTATATATATATATATATAGCTATACACATGCACGCAGACACACCCACATATATATATATATATATATACTAGACTGAGGTGGACCCGTTGGGTCCAAATCTCTCCTGCGGGCCTCTCCTGGGGCAAGCCTCCCCCTACTGAAGATCCTGCTGACTGACGAAGCCCGTTGCTGGGCGGAAAGTGTCCCCTGGGCCCGTGTGCGGGCGAGAGGGGACAGGGAAGGGGAGAGGGAGCCACTCACCTCGGCTCCGTGCAGCCAGCGCTGCAGCCAAAGTGAGCTGTGGCCCCAAAGCCTCTCCTGCATTGGTCTAGCACCCTCCCTTTCCCCACTCCCCCTCCCCTCCCCTCCCCCCACTCCCCCCTCCCCTCCTCCAATTCCCCTCCCCTCCCCCTCCCCTCCCTTAAACCATCTTAGGTAAGTATTAGATCAACGGGCCCCAACTGCGCAGACGCGGACCCGTTGTATTCTGCACACGTGTGGATCTGACGGCCATCTTATGTAAGTGTGGTGGCCGTCTTACATAAGTATCAGATCAACGGGCCCCAACTGCGCAGGCACGGACCCGTTGTGTTCTGCGCACACGTGGATCCGGCGCCCATCTTACGTAAGTATCATATCAATTCTTTAATCTAAACGTTTTAAAAAAAATCTAAATTCCCGTCACTCTGGCGGGTGCCGCCATCGGCGGTGATCGTGGGCTCCGCCTCCCTCATTGGCCGTCAGTCGGGTGGGTCCCATTGTGACGTCACACGCTGAACATAGCAAACAATCGGTTTAATAAGGTAATTTTTAAATTTAAAAATCTCTCTAACTTTAAAAATATGAGAGCAATTTGAATGAAACCTGGATGAAAGTGTCCCCAGGACAAAGGTGAGTAAGGTGGTCCTAAAATTGTCGAGCTAAATGGGTAAAAACCACACACATAAACAAACGAAAAAACAAAATGCGTACAAGAAACGTACAAGAAATGCACAAACGGGAAACCCTCAAACAGGACAAACAAGATGAGAGTATATATATGTATGTGCACTGAACATTTTTAAAACATTTATTATGTTGTTTACAGAGTACTACAGGTGTATGTCTATTGTTGTGCTGCTGTAAGAATTTAATTGTTCTGTTTGGGTCATCTGACAATAAATAACTCTTGACTCTTGAGATGTAACACCTGTCCCTACACCTCCTCTCTCACTTCCATGCAAGTCCCTAGCAGCCCATCCAGGTGAGACAAGAGGTTCCAACCTTATCTAATGCATTTGGTATCCCAGATGTGACCTCCTTTACATTGGCGAGACCAAGCTCAGACTAAGTGACTATTTTGCTGAATTCTGTTTGCCAAGGTCTGATGGATCTCCCAGTTGCGATCATTTTAACTGCTCTTCCTATTCCAGTGATGACCTTGTGGAGATAAGGAACGCAGAGCCAGATCTCCACAACCTTTCTGTCCTTGGCCTCCTCCAATGCCAGAGCGAGGTCTCATATAGACTTGAAGAACAGCACCTCATATTCCACGGGTAGCTTGCAATTGAATTCTCTGATGTCGTCATACCCCCCACTAAACCCTCCTCTCTTTCCCTTGCCCCACCCATTC
Source organism: Rhinoraja longicauda (assembly GCF_053455715.1). NCBI lineage: Eukaryota > Metazoa > Chordata > Chondrichthyes > Rajiformes > Arhynchobatidae > Rhinoraja > Rhinoraja longicauda. Next base: position 101,479,140 of record NC_135953.1, on the reverse strand, counting down.
CTTTCTCTTCCTCCATACTTTCCTCCTCCATTTCCAAGTTCCCTATTACTTTATATCCTCTACTCCCAGTCCCATTTCACTCTTGAGACTCCTCCTCTTCGTTCACTCCTCCTCTTTGTTCACTCCTCCCCTTCGTTCCTTACCTGACATCCTTTTGTCCCCTTTTCACCTCTAGCGTTTGGAATTTACTCCACCCATCTGCAATCACCCCTCACCTGTAACCACCTATCACTCTCCAACCTTTTCCCCAGCTCACCTCGCCTTTCCAGCTTTCTCCCCACAATCTGAAGGACCACATGCAAAACCTTGTCTGTCCATTCCCTCCACAGATGCTGCCGTTCCCGCTGAGTTCCTCCAGCCTCCAGCACTTTGCGTTTTGTTCAAGATCCCAGCATCTGTAGTTACTTGTGTCTCCGAAGCATTGCTTCTGCTCATTCAGGATGAATGTATGTCCAACACTTTGTGTCTTTTGTTTTGTAAAACAGCATCTGCAGTTCCTTGTAACAAAGAACTAAAACAAAGAACTGCAGATGTTGGTTTCCAAAAGAAGAGACACAAAGACGAGTCTCACCCCAGACATCTTCTCCCTTCTTCCACCAGGCAAGAGGTATAGAAGTGTGAAAACACACACCTCCAGATTTGGGAACAGTTTCTGTTGTCAGGTAACTGAACCATCCCATCAACAACTAGAGAACAGTCCTGAGCTACAATCTACCATCAAACTATATTTGATCGGACTTTTATCTTATATATCGGACCCATTATCATATATCCGTACACTGTGGATGGCTCGATTGTAATCGTGTAAAGTCTTTCCGCTAACTGGTTAGCACGCAACAAAAGCTTTTCACTGTACCTCGGTACATATGACAATAAACTAAACTCAAACGTCCAGCACTTTGTGTTTTTTTTGTAAAACTGCATCTCCACTTCCTTGTTGAAACAAAGATGCTGGTTTCCCAAAAAAGACCCAAAGTGCTGGAGTAACTCAGCGGGTCAGGCGGCATCCCTGGAGAACATGGATAGTTGACGTTTCGGGTGGGCATCCTTCCTCGCAGTTCCTTGTCACGCTGAGTCACTCCAGCACTTTGTGTCTTTTATTTAAAATAAAACACTTGTGAAAAGCTGTCACGCTGTGCAAACAGAGAGGATGAGACGGAGTAGTTTCTTCCCACAGGCCATCTGTTACCTCTCATATCACCAGGGACTCATTTAATCTACTGTATTAATTTATTTTTTCTGTTCAAATTTTTTTTTCTATTCTGTTTTATAGTTTTAGCACAACCCGCAGGCGTTGCCACTTTCATTTCACTGCACATCTTGTATATATATGTATGTGACAAATAAAGTTGACTTGACTTCTTCACTGTGGTGAGTGGATGCGGCTCCAAAACCACTCGCAACTGCATGCATGAGGGGCATGCAGACCAACAGATGCAACAAATGCATGAGGGGCATGCAGCCCAACAGATGCAACAAATGCATGAGGGACGTGCAGCCTAATAGCCCAACAGCGGCGGGTGGTGCATTATCAACAAGACAAGAAGACAAGGCTGCTTCTGCGATCGAAGGTGGGCGTGAATGCATGGGGGTTTTTGCACATCCTCGGAAGTTGCACGGCCCTTTTAAGAGAGTGCATCGCTCCAGCTTGCGTTTTTGGGTGGATGCCCATTTAAAGGTCTACGTCCTCTCTTACATCCGCGTTGCCTGGGCGCCGTGCAGCGAGCGCTGGCTGCAATTGGCGCAATGGGTTGCCTGTCAGGCCACCAACCTGGAAGGGAAAAGCTGCCCGGGACGGACAGGACCGGACTGGACCGTCCGGAGGGTGAAGGCGGCTGACGGGCTGACGTTTACCCTGTGGGGAGAGAGGGAGGGGGGATCAAAGGCGGCGGCGGTGGTGGCTCCCCCTCCATCGGTGTTCAACGGGGGGGTTCCCCTCCCTGAACAAGCGCAGTGTTTGCAAACGCCCCCGGGCTCCCAACAACCCGCCAGCGAGCAAGCAGCAACATTCAGCAGGTAACTTTGTAGCAATGCACTTCCTCCTCTGCTCCCTCCCTTCCCTTCCCTTCCCCTACCAGCTGCTCCCAGCTTGTCAGACAGGGAGTGCACCTTTTGTGTGGACTGCCGTGATATTGTGTGGAACAACAGACAACAACGTATTCTGCTGGTTCATTCTGCAAAACATTCAGCCCAGCCTCCCCCCCCCCGGAGCCCCTATCTCATGGAAGGTCATGAGTGTGAACGCTCCCGGAGTGGCACAAGATCATCCAGTCGGGAGGACACAGGTTGCGACTGCCAATGCATTGCATTGCGGAGAGAGTAATGAAGGGGGGACTGCCGAGGCTGCTCTACACTGAAGGCAGACACAAAATGCTGGTGTAACTCAGCTGGTCAGGCAGCATCCATCTCTGGGTCGGAGTGTGGGGTGACGTTTCAAGTCGAGACCCTTCAGACTTGAGAGTCAGGGGAGAAGTAATGTGAGAAAACGAGAGATCAAAGGGAACCAATTTCAAGGGAATTTTTTTAGAAAAGCTAATTGTTAGCTAGGAGAAGGAGACAACGAAGGAAACAGAGATACAATTTAATCAGGAGGGCAGTCAGACTGGTTGGAGAACCGGGATGGGGGAGAGAGGGAAAGCAAGTGTTACTTGAAGTTAGAGAAGTCAATATTCATACCACTGGGTTGTAAGCTGCCCGAGTGAAATATGAGGTGCTGCTGCCCAAGTGAAATATTGGGCAAGAGATGTGGCTGGTGGTGGGTGGGTTCCTGTTGGAGCTGGCGAAAATGACACCTCCAACAGGTTCTCACCACTAGCCACATCTCCACCCCTCTCCGCAGAGACCGTTCCCTTCGCAGCTCCCTGGTTAATTCATCCCTTTCCACCCAAACCACTCCTTCCCCAGGTACTTTCCCCTGTAACCGCAGGAGATGCAACACCTGTTCCTCGACACCTCATCCCTCGACTCCATCCAAGGACCCAGACAGTCCTTTCAGGTGAACAGAGGTTCACTTGCACCTCCTCCAACCTCCAGCACAGCCAAAGTCTGTTCCAAGATTATTGGACTCCCTGTCTGAGCCCTCTCTCTCCACCCTATGCGACCAGCAGATGCTAAGGTCAACTGGCAGGATTTTACAGGACCCCTCATGCGTCCCGTTGTCTGCGTTTGAGTGGCTCCCCTCAGGACGGCGGCTTCGCTGCCCAGGCTGTAGGACACAGAGGAGAAGGGCAACCTTTGTCCCCAAGGCTGGTCAGCTCCTCAACTCCCAACCACCTCTGTCCTGCTGCTCATCCCGCTAATCCCCTCCCTCCCCCACCTCCCCCAATAGTTTTTGTACTACTCTACGTGCCTTTGTAAATTGCCCCACGGGGACAAATAAAGTGTTTTTGAACTTGAACTTTGAACTTGAATCTACTGTATCCGCTGTTCTAGGTGTGGACTCCTATAGCGCAGGCTCGGCGATCATTTCGCTGACACCTCCCGCTCAGTCTGCCTAAACCTACATGATCTCCCGGTTGCTAAACACTTTAACCCTCCCTGCCATTCCCATGCTGATCTTTCTGTCCTCCACTGTCAGAGTGAGGCCCAATGCAAATTAGAGGACCAACGCCTTGTTTTTCGCTTGGGCAGCTTACAACCCAGCGGTATGAATTTTAACTTCTCTAACTTCAAGTAACCCTTGCTTTCCCTCTCTATCCATCCCTCCCCCATCCCAGTTCTCTGACCAGTCTGACTGTCTTCCTGATTAAATGTTATCTTTGTATGCTTCGTTGTCACCTTCCCCGAGTTAACATTTTCCTTGAACTGCATCCCCTTTGATGTCTCGTTTTCACTCCTTGCCCTTCCATATCTCTGTCTTCTACTCCCCTGACTCTCGGTCTGAAGAAAGGTATCTACCCAAAACGCCACCCATTCCTTCTATTCGGAGATGCTGCCAGTCCTGCTGAGTTCTGTACTGAGTTCTGAGTGAAGTCCAATGTACTAAAAGTCTTCGTGACCACTATCTCCTTTGACCAGAAAGCCCTGCTTCCATACTGCATAACTTTGACTTAATGTTGGCCTGTATTTCCAGAATATATGAGAGCAACATTAAAAAGACATACTACTATTATAAGGAGCCCTGGTAGGCCCAATCTTGAGGTATTTTTGACTGTTACGTTCTACGGTGGGGGTGTGGCAAACATTCACCAGATTGGTTTCAGAGCTCTGTCAGACGCAGAAGAACTGGAGAGGATTTACCTGTTTTGAGTGGAGAAATACGAGGTGACCTCATTGGACATTGTTAGCGGGCTCGTCAGGGTAGAAAGAATGATGAGCATTTGAGGGCACTGAGCCAGTACTTGCTAGCATTCAGAAGGATGAGAGGGGACTTCATTGAAATTTACAGAATAGTAAAAGGCCTGAATGGCGTGAATGTGGAGAGGATGCTTCCACTAGTGGGAGAGTCTAGGACCCGAGGCCATAGCCTTAGAATAAAAGGACGTGCCTTTAGAAAGGAGATAAGAACAAATTTCTTTAGTCAGAGGTTGGTGAATATGTGGAATTAATTGCCATAGATGGCTGTGGAGGCCGTCAATGGATATTATTAAGGCAGAGATTGTTAGATTCTTGATTAGTAAGGATGTCAGGGGTTAAGGGGAGAAGGCAGGAGAATGGGGTGGAGAGGGAAAGATAGATCAGTCATGATTGAATGGTGGAGTAGACTTGAAGGGCCGAATGGCCTAATTCTGCTCCAAGAACTTATGAACATGAGAAATGGGGAGGGTGTTTTCCTCGCTTTGAGAAGTTTAGAACCAGCGGTCATGGTGGCAAAATACAGACTATTTAACGGGGAAACATTGCTTCAACTGTGGTGTGCAGTTGGAATTCTCTTCCCCTGGGAGCATGTGGAGGCTCAATCATTGTATTCAAAACTGATTCATGGACTTCGCCATATATAAAAAATAATTAGATATGGGAATAGTGAAGAAAACTGGTGATGAGATAAAAGAGAAACCCTGGTCTCCATGAAAATAGTTTGAGTTTAGTTTATTGTCACGCATGCTGAGGTACAGGTGAAAGCTTTTGCTGCATGCTAATCAGTCAGTGGAAAGACAATACATGATTACAATCGAGCCATTCACAGTGTACAGATACAGGATAAATGGTATGATTTAAAGTGTGTTTAGTAGAAGGTAAAGTTCAGTAAGTCTGAGCAAAGATAGTCCGAGGGTCTCCAATTAGGTAAATAGTAGCTCAGGACTACTCTCTAGTTGTTGGTAGGATGGTGCAGTAGCCTGATAGCAGCTGGGAAGAAACTGCCCCTGAATATGGAGGTGTGCATTTTCACACTTCTGCACCTTTTGCTTAATGGGAGAGGGTGTGAGGGAAAGGGTATGGCCGGGGTGCAACTCATCTTTGATTATGCTGGTGGCCTTGGCTTGGCAGTGTGAGATGTAAATGGAGTCAATGGAAGGGAGATTGGTTTGTGCAATGGTCTGGGCTGCGTCCACAATTCTCTTGCTGTCTTGCATGGAGCCGTTCCCAAACCATGCTGTGATGCATCCGGATAAAATACTTTCTATGCTGCATCTGTAGAAGGTACAAAGCACTGGAGAAACTTAGCAGGTCAGGAGAACATGGGCAGGTGACATTTCAAGTCAGACTGAAGAAGGGTGCCGACTTGAAACGTCACCTTTACCATGTTCTCCAGAGATGCTGCCTGCTGGTACTCCAGCACTTTCTGCCCTTTTTTGTAAACCAGATCTTGTTTCCACATGATCTCCTTGAATGTTGGAGCAAGTCAAGTGGATATTATTGCCATAAGTACTGTGAGGTACAGATACAATGAAAATCTTGCTTGCATCAGCATCGCAGGCACATAAACTGATAACACACAAACATAAATTATACATAATTTACTCATAAATTTTACATGAATGAGACTGTGCTAAAAACAAGACATTAGTGTAAAATACAATTAGAAAACAAGTCCAAGGTTGTGCAAGAGGTCCAGTCAAGTCAATTTTATTTGTATAGCACATTTAAAAACAACCCACGTTGACCAAAGTGCTGCACATCTGATTAGGAAAAAAAAAAAGAAACATACAGGCAGCCAAACACAACGGCGTGGCCATCTTGAACAAAATGTTTAACTAAAGCAGAATGGTGTCCCGCGGCCGCGCCGCACCGGGCGATGGAAGGCCCCGCGGCCGAACCGCACCGGGCGCTGTTCAGTCCCGCGGCCGAGCCGCGCATTTGGCAAGGTAGGATTAGGGTTTGTAGGTTAATTGACCTCAGTAAATTGCCCCAAGTGTATAGGGAATGAGAAAGTGGGATAACATATAACTAGTGTGAATGGGTGATTGATGGTGGGCCAGTTTCCATGCTGCATCTCTAAAATTGAAACAAAACAAACCTGAAACAGAGCCAAGAAACTGTTATGCAGGTCGGCTCAATAACCCGATGATTGTTCCTGAGCCAAGTGGTGTGGGACATAAGGACTTCGGTTCCTTCTGTCCAAAGCTAGCAGAGAGAAGAGAGCAGGGCCCAGATGATGGGGATCATAGAGTCATACAGCGTGGAAACAGGCCCTTCAGCCTAAATTGCCCATGCTGACCAACATGCTCATCTACTCTCGTTCCACCTGCCTGCTTTTGGCTCATATCCCTCTGAACCTGTCCTATCCAAGTAGCTGTCTGAATGTTTCTGAAATGTTGCTATAGTACCTGCCTCAACTATCTCCTCCGGCAGCTTGTTCCGTACACCCACCACCTTTTGAGTTAAAAAAAAGTTACCCCTCGGGTTCCCATTAAATTTTTCGCCCCTCACCTTAAACCTATGTCCTCTGATCGCTGATGACTGATGCTGATCATAATGATAGATGATGAATCATAATTACATCACAGTGCAGGTCAAGGGCTGATTGGGCTTACTCCTGTTTCTTAAATTCTTATATCCTGAAGTTTTGAGGTAACATGTAAAAACACGTCTCATTGCATTGTCCTGTGTCACATATTGGGTAATGCAGGTTTTGACCAGAATAGTATTGTTAACAAAAATTGAGGTAAACATCTGATATCTGTCAGGACTGTAGCAGCAAATACAGGATAGATTTGCCTGAGGTATGCTGTACACCAGCTAGGAACAAGTGACAGATCCTCCGAGCCTCGCCCATATTTTTACATGTTCCTTCACGTGAAGTGAGTGTTGCTGGAAGGGCCAGTGTGTGTTTTGGTTAGGCTTAGAACATAGAATACAGAACAGTACAGCACAGGAACAGGCCCTTCAGACATCAGTGTCTGTGTCGGACACGATACCAAGTTAAACTAATCTTCTCTGCCTGCATTTGATCCATACCCCTCCATTCCTTGCATATCCATGTGTCTATCTAAAAGCCTCTTAAATTCCATCATTGTATCTGCCTCCACCACCACCCGTAGCAGTTCGTACCAGGCACCCACCACCCTCTGTGTGTAAAAAAAAAAAAACGTCCCGCACATCTCCTTTAAACGTTGTCCCCCTTTGACTTTGAAGCTATGGGGCAGCATGGTGGCGCAGCGGCAGAGTTGCTGCCTTGCAGTGCCAGAGACCCGGGTTTGATCCTGACTACGGGTGCTATCTGTATGGAGTTTGTATGTTCTCCCCGTGACCGCGTGGGTTTTCTTCTTTTGCTCTGGTTTCCTCCCACGCTCAAGTCGTACAGGTTTGTAGGTTAATTGGCTTCGGTCAAGATTGTAAATTGGCCCTATCGTGCAGGATAGTGCTAGTGTACGGGGTGATCGCTGGTCGACACAAACTCGGTGGGCGAGGGGGCTGTTTCCGTGTTATATCCCTAAACTAAACTAAACTATGCGCTCTAGTCTTTAACATTTCCACCCTGGGGGGAAAAGGTTCTGACTGTCTATCCTATCAACGCCTCTCATAGTTTCATCCACTTCTCTCAAGATGCCCCTCAGCCTCTCATGCTTCAAAGGATACAATCCAAATGTGTCCAAGCCTCTCCTTGTAGCTAATACTCTCTAATGCAGGCAGGTCTGAAGAAGGGTCTCGACCCGAAACGTCACCTATTCCTTTTCTCCAGCATTGCTGTCTGACCCGCTGAGTTACTCCAGCTTTTTGTGTCTATCTTCAGCATTCTGCACCCTCTCCGTGCAGTAAGTGGCTGATAAGAGTCAACTACATCATAGTGTGCCTGTCTTCACCTAAAGGCTAGATGCAAAGAAGTATGGCGAGTTCCATCCTTAAGGGTCAGTGGTGAACTGGATGTGACTTCACAGCAGCTGGCGGTGTCACAGTCGCCATTGTTGACGCTAGCTTTTTAATCCAGATTTATTTAATTGAATTTGACTTCCCTGGGTGGCATGGTGGCAATTGAATGCTAACTGTCCAGTTCAGTTGCAGACACACTCCTGCTCCCTATTACATTATTTTTTGCCTTACCGCTTGAAGTTGTGTTTAATTCATAAGTTCATAAGATACAGGAACAGTATTAGGCCATTCGGCCCATCGAGTGTGCTCCACCATTCATTCATGGCTGATATATTTTTCCCTCTCAATCCCCACTCTCCTGCCTTCTCCCCATAACTTTTGATGCCCGTTACTAATCAAGAATCTGTCAATCTCCACTTCAAAATTACCCAATGACTTGCCACCCTCTTGCTAAAAAACTCCTCCTCATCTCCATTCTAAAGGTACGTCCTTTTATTCTGAAGCTGTGCCCTCTATCCTAGACTCCCACTGGTGGAAGAGACTCAGTTAACACATCACCATTTGTCATGCAACTTCTTGGGGTGAGAGTGAGCCACTGGCTGAGTTAGACTTGCATTCATATAGCGCCGGGATATTTAGTTTAGTATAGAGATATAACATGGAAGCGGGCCCATTGAGTCCACGCTGACCATCAATCACCCATAGAGCTCTTAAGGATAGCGGAGTCAGGGGGTATGGGGAGAAGGCAGGAACGGGGTACTGATTGAGAATGATCAGCCATGATCACATTGAATGGCGGTGCTGGCTCGAAGGGCCGAATGGCCTCCTCCTGCACTTATTGTCTATTGTCTATTCACACTAGTTCAATGTTATCCTTCTTTCCCATCCACACCCTACATATTAGGGGCAATTTACAGAGATCAATTAACCTACAAACCCAAATGTTTTACTTTAGGATGTCCCAAAGTACCTTTTGAAGTATATTCATGTTGTAATGGATGAAACCCAATGGTTAATAATTTGGACATGGGAAGCTCTCCTAAATAGCAATGTGATGTTGACCAGATTGTGTACATGTTCTGAAAGATGGTTGGAGGGATCAGCAATGGCCAAAGCTGTGGGAAAAGCTGATTGGTAAAGTTTAGAATATTTTAAAGGTACAGCAGAAGAACAGGCCCTTCAACCATCCGAGTCCACGCTGACCATTGATCTTTCGTTCACAGTCGTTCTGTGTTATTTTACTTTCTCATCCACTCACTAAGCACTCAGGGCAATTTACCGAGACCATTTAACCTACAAAACTGCACGTCTTTGGGATGTGGGAGAAAACTGCAGCATCTGGAGGAAATCCATGTGGTCACAGGGAGAACGTATAAACTCCACTCGGATAGCACCTGAGGTCAGGATCGAACCAGGAGTCTCTGGCACTGTGAGGCAGCAGCTCTACCAGCTGCGCCACTGTGCTGCTCAAAGTGCCAAGGGATCTTTTTTGTACTCTTCAGACAGCTTGCCGAGACTTATCTGAGTGTTTTACCTGGAGGATGCATCCCCAGCACTGCACTGCAGGTTACACCCACACCTTCCTGAATCAAGATGCAAGTGTGTGACTCACTGGAGCACAGCTGACACACAATCTGAACAGAAAACACACAAAGTGTCTTCACATGGAGGGTGGTGGGTATAAGGAACGAGCTGCCAGACAAGGTAGTTCAGGCAAGCGCTACAACAACATTTAAAAAACATTTGGATTGAAGGGTTTTGACCTGAAACGTCACACATTCCGTCTCTCCAGAGATGCTGCCTGTCCAGCACTTTGTGTCTTGTCTTTGGTTTAAACCATCACCTGCAGTTGCTTCGTATACGTTTGGATTGGCAGATGGATGGGAAGGGTTTAGTGGGATATAAGACCAAGTGTACCTGTTGGCCCAAACCTCTCCTGCATTGGTGCAGCACCCTCTTTCCCACCCTCCCCCCTCCCCTCTCCCCCCCCCCAACTCCCCCCTCCCCTCTCCTTTCCCCCCTCCCCACCTCCCCTCTCCTCCCCCCCCCTCTCCTCCTCCCCCTCCCCACCTCCTGGCCCAGGTGGCCGCCATTGGTGGAATGGCGGAGGAGAGAGTCCTGTCCCGGTGCGGGGATGTTCAGTGCGGTGGGCAGACGGCGGCGGCGGCGGCTCTCCCACTGTTGCTGCGCCAATGCCGCTGGACTATGGGCGGCGTGGGGAAGGCGCTGAGCTGTCCGGAGAGAGGATGGGGGACATGAGAGCCGAGGGCAGGCCCAGCGCCAGGCCCAGGCCTCAGCCTCCAGCAACGCCCGGCCTCTCAGCCGCTGCTGCTGTTGCTGCCGCCTTTCCTCTTTGCCCGCCTCAGGCTCGCGGTTACCCGGTCACGTCCAGGCCCAGGCTCCAGCTGCTTGCCCCGGCACCAGGCCTGGCTCTCCCGCCGCTATGGTGCCGGCAAACCCGCCCCCAAGAGACAGGCGGCCGAGCCCTGCTCGTACCCGAGATCAACGGGTCCCAACTGCGCAGGCGCGGACGCGTTTGTTCTGCGCATGCACGGATGTGGTGGCCATCCTACGTAAATACCAGATCAATGTGGCCCCAACTGCGCATGCACGTATTTTTAAACTTTAAAATGCGAATAACTTAAAAAATATAACACGAATTTGAATGAAACTTCATCCATAGCACCACAGGGCGATGGTGAGTAAGGTGGGGCCTAAAATTGTCACGCTATTGTGTACCGTTTTGGCTGTAGTTCAGGAACAAACAAACAAACCAGAGTTTTAGTATATAGATTGGCCAAATGCGGGCGAGTCAGACTAGTGTAGATGGAACCTCTTTGTCGGCATGGGCGAGTTGGGCCCGATAGGACCTGTTTAGTTTAGAGATACAGCATGGAAACTGGCCTTTTGGCCCACTGAGTCTGCACTGACCAGTGATCACCCATACACTAGTTCTATCCTAGACCCTAGGGACAATTTATAGAAGGAGATTAACTTACAAACCTGCACGCCTTTGGGATGTGTGAGGAAACCGGAGCACCCAGGGAAAACCCACACGGTCACAGTGAGAACGTACAAACCCCATACAGACAGCAACTGTAGTCAGCATCGAGCTCAGGTCTCTAGCACTGTAAGACCACATGTCTACTGCTGCACTACAGTTTCCATCCTGTGAGTAATTCAGCTGGGTCAGGCAGCATCTCTGGAGATGATGTCCTCCAGAGGTGTTATCTGACCTGCTGAGTTACTCCAGCACTTTGTCTCATTTTTGGTAAACCTGCATCTGCAGTTCCTTGTGCTAATGCAATCTGACCAGAATGCTCTCTAATTTGTGGAAATAGCCCAGATCATTGAATCAGGTACACATTCTGTTTAATACAAAGAAGATATTTTAAAATAATTTTTAAGGTTTGCCAATAACACCTCCCCACCTCTCCCCAATCCCACTACACCAGTTTAGTTGCCTCAGTATCATGGTGACACCCACTGAGAGCCTGCAGTGCTTTGTCGTAGCTTCTGTAAAGAGGTGTCTTCCAGACAAGAGCTGGCTTTATGACCTTTAGCTTCTTTTCTATGGGTGGCTGCATCCATAATTACTAAATTAATCCATGCTGTGCTGATCCTGATTCTCACTCCCTATTCCCCCTGAATCTGTATATTCTCTGACTGGAGTGCTGGAGTATCTCAGCAGGTCAGGCAGCATCCCTGAACAACATGGATAGTTGATGTTTTTTGTCAGGACCCATCTTCAGACTCAATGCAAAGAGGGATCCCGACCTCAAACGTCACCGACCCATGTACTCTAGGAATGCTGCTTGACTTACTGAGTTTCTCCAGCTCTTTGTGTCTATTGTGTTCCGCATTTTGGAGTTTGCACGTTCTTCCTGTGATTGCGTGGGTCACGTCTGGGTGCTCCGGCTTCCACCCACATCCCAAAGACATATGGATTTTTAGGTTAATCAGCCCCTGTAAATTTCCCCTAGTGTGTAGGAAGAGGTTGTAAAAGTAGATAATGTAGAAAAAAAGAGACATAGTGCTGGAGTAACTGGTGTCAACGGGTGATTGATGGTTGGCATGGACTCAGTAGGCTGAGGCCTATTTCTATGCAGTATCTGTAAAACTAAAATTAGGAATTGTTTCTAGGAAAGGAAGATCATGGATCTAACTGGCAAACCACCTTGCCACATTTTGCATTGTTGGTGGTTAGCTACACACCTTGGTGTGAAGTTGTGGCAAGTAAGAATTTAATTTCTTCATATCCGGTACATATGACAAATAACCATTCTTGAACTCTTGAAGTTCAGAGATACAGTATGGAAACAGGCCCTTTGGCTCCTGGAATCCGCGCCCACCAGTGATCACCAGTACACTAGTTCTATCCTACACACTTGGGACAATTTACAACAATGCCAACCAATTAACCTTACAAGCCTGCATGTCTTTGGAGAGTGGGAGAAAACCGGAGCACCAGGAGAAAAAACAGCCGTACAGACAGCCCCGTAGTCAGGATCGAACCCGTGTCTCTCGTGATGAAAGGCAGCAATTCTATCGCTGCACCACTGTACCGCCTTAATGTAATCTCTCTGGTTCATACAGGGTTGGTTTTCAATGAAAGACAGTACGTGGAATTGTGCCCAGCCTTAGTTTAAATTTGATTCCAAAACTCATTACAAATACAGTACATGTACGTCTAACTTTCCTCTTCCTTTTTCTCTACATTGCAGGAGTATTGCTTAAGAAAACCCCATGGCGTCCAAAGTCCAGTTGCTGTGTTGGGGCCATGCCAATTTGGGGCAGCTTGGTTTGGGTGAGGGGCATGAAAACATAGTGGTCCACCCCAGGATCTCCTCGTTCTTCAGCAGCAAAGCCGTGCGGGAGGTGGCCTGTGGACGATACCACACGGCTTTTGTTCTGCAGGATGGAAGCGTCTACACATGTGGCTCCAACATCTGGGGACAGCTGGGCCACGACAAGTCCGGATACATTCCAGGTAAGGACGGTTACAAAGTTACTGTTGTATATGACGTTGGTGAGGCCACATTTGGAGCATTGTGTTCAGTTTTGGTCACCCTGTTATAGGAAGAATGTTGTCAAGCTGGAAAGAGTGCAGTGAACATTTATGAGGATGTTGCCAGGACTTGAGAGCCACGGCTATAGGGTTGGGCAGGTTAAGACTTTATTCCTTGGAGCGCAGGAGGATGAGGGGTGATCTTATAGAGGCATGGAAGATCATGAGGGGAATAGATGAGAGTCCTTTACTCAGGGTAGGGGAATCAAGATCCAGGGGACATAGTTTTAAGGTGAGAGGGAGAAGATTTAATGGGAACTTGAGAGGCAACTTTTTCACTCAGAGGGTGGTAGGTGTATGGAACAAGTTGCCGGAGGAGGTAGTTGAGGCAGGTACGAAAACAACATTTAAAAGACACTTGGACAGGTACATGAATAGGGAAGGTTTAGAGGGTTATGGGCCAAATGGGGACAAATGAGACTAGCTTGGATGGGTCATGTTGGTCAGCATGGGTGATTTAGGCCAAAGGAGAGAGAGAGCTAGATAGAGCTCTTAAAGATAGTGGAGTCAGGGGGTATGGGGAGAAGGCAGGAATGGGGTACTGATTGTGAATGATCAGCCATGATCACATTGGATGGCCTACTCCTGCGTCTATTGTCTATTGACCTGTTTCCATGTTGTACGATTCTATGACTCTCTCTTTCTCTGCAAACTACAGCACCCACATACATTCACTGGTTGTATCTCTACTTCATGCCCCAGTTTGGAAGATTAGGGAATGAAGGCATTAACGTTACACGGTGCAACCGTACCAGTGTATAGAAGATGACGAGAGGCTTAGATATAGTCAGACGCAAAGTGTGGAGTAACTCAGCAGGTCACGCAGCATCTCTGGAGAACATGGATAGGTGACATTTTGGGTCGGGGCCCTTTTTCAGACTGATTGTGATGGGGGAGGGGGAAGAAAACTGAAAGAGAGGACAGGCAGGACAAAGCCTGGCGGGTAATAGCCTGATCCATGTGACGGGGGGGGGGGGGTTGATAGGCAGATGATTGACAAAGACCAGAGGTGAAAAGACAGAAGGTGTGACACAAAAGGATTGAAGAATTGCGAGTTGTGAATTTTAGATTTAGATTTTTAGATTTTTTAGATTTAGAGATACAGCGCGGAAACAGGCCCTTCGGCCCACCGAGTCCGCACCACCCAGCGATCCCCGCACACTAACACTATCCTACACACACTAGGAACAATTTTTACATTTACCCAGTCAATTAACCTACATACCTGTACGTCTTTGGAGCTAGAGGAAGGAATGTAGGTGGAAGGGGAGAAATAGATGCAACTCCGGGTGGGGGGGGGGGGGAACATAGGGGAGAGTTGGGTGGAAATATGGGGGGTATGGTTTGGGGTAAGAAGGGAGGTGGTGGTGGCGGTGGGGAGGGTGGTGCATGGTATGAGATATTGTTCCTCAAGTTTGGTGGCATTCCAGCAAAGGTGGAGGCCCAGCACATAAAGGTCAGCGTGGGAATGGAAAAAGGAGATGGTGCTTTGCAACCAGGAAATCCAGTCGGCCTTGGCGCCAAGTCTAAGCTGGCTCTCGTCAATGTACATCAGGAACACCAAATGCAGTAGTCTTTGTGTCTTTTTTTGTAAACCAGCATCTGAAGTTCCTTGCATCTAGATCGTCAAGAGTCTTTTTCCCAGGGTGGGAAATGTGAAGGGTTCAACAGATCCTCACTGATGTTGACAATCTTGACACTTTCTTCATTGTTTATTAGAGCAGGTCACGGCGCTGGACGCCCAGACGATAATCCATACCGCTTGTGGAGAGGCCCACACTGTGGCTCTCAATGACCAGGGCCAGGTCTTCGCATGGGGAGCGGGAAAAGATGGTCAGCTCGGGATTGATTCCACTGAAGAGATGATCAGGATACCGAGGTAAAGCACAACGTCCTCGGGACGGCTTTCCCACTGGAATTTTACAAACTTTAGAACCTTCCTGTAACTGGAGAGAAACAGCATGGAAGCAGGCCCTTCTGCCCACCGGGTCCAAGCTGAGCATCGATCGACTGGGCACACGGGTTCCAGTTATCCCACTTTCTCATCCACTCCCGACACATTAGTGGCAATTTATAGAGGTCAATTAACCTACAAACCAGCATGTCTTTGGGATGTGGGAGGAAACCGGAGCACCCAGAGGGAACCCACATGCTCACAGGGAGAACATGCAAACTCCGCACAGAGAGCACCCGAGGTGTTGTGAGGCAGCAGCACTACCACCTGTGCCCTTGACCCGTGGCGCGTTCAACGCTGTAGTATTGTCATGTATGGGGATGTCAGTGTTGCTGATCACGTCAGTATTTTTTTACCCATCTGTAATTGTCCCCAGAGTGGGTCTCCTCCCACTGTATGGTTTACAGGAGAGTTCCAGGGTCTAGAACCACGGAACGTGAAGGGACAGTGAGATATTTTCCAGGCAGAGCGACCTGTAAGGAAACCTAGAGGTCCCATGCACCTGGTGTCTCTTCATTCTGGTTTGGGGAGATGCTGTTAGAAAGAAGCTTTGGTGAGTTGCTAAAGCTCTGCCTCACAGAAAAGCCTTCAGAAAGGAGATGATGAGGAATTTCTTTAGTCAGTGGTTGGCGAATCTGAAATTCAGTGCTACCGAGGCTGTGGAGGCCAAGTCTATGGATATTTTTAATGCGGAGATTGACGATTCAGATCTCCTAAGATGGCGCCCGCCCCAGGCGACTCTTTGTGCGCTGGTCACAGTGGTAGATCTGCAATCACGCATTACAATCGCTCCACTCTTTTATATCTCTACTCCTACAGCAACTCACGTTATCCCTTTGTTATGTATCTGTACACTGTGCATGGATTGATTGTAATTATGTATTGTCCTACCACTGACTGGTTAGATTTTCACTGTGCCTGATAATAAAGTTAATTATTTAGTATGGGTGTCAGGGGTTATGGGAAGAGGGCAGGAAAGGGTCTCGATCCGAAACGTCACCGATTCTTTCTCTCCAGAGATGCTGCCTGTCCCGCTGAGTTACCTTCGTGTGTTTTGTGTTTACCTTCGATTTAAACCAGCATCTGCAGTTCTTTGCTACACCATTCAGATAATAATCTACCTTCCTGATCTTGCCACCAAAATGGATAATCTCACATTTATCCACATTGTACTGCATCTGCCATGCTTCTGCCCACTCACCCAACCTATCCAAGTCACCCTGCAGCCTCATAGCATCCTCCTCGCAGCTCATACTGACTGCCACCCAGCATTGTGTCATCCGCAAACTTAGAGATGTTACATTTAATTCCACCATCTAAATCGTTAATATATATTGTAAACACCTGGGGTCCCCAGCACCGAGCCTTGCGGCATCTCACTAGTCACGGCCTGCCATTCTTAAAAGCACCCGTTAATTCCTATTCTTTGATTCCTGCCTGCCAACCAGTTCTTTATCCATGTCAATACCCTAACCCTAACACCATGTGCTCTAATTTTGCACACCAATCTCTTGTGCGGGACCTTGTCAAAGGCTTTTTGAAAGTCCAGATACACCACATCCACTGGCTCTCCCTTATTCATTCTACTTGTTACATTTCCTGGCTCTTGAGTGAACAAGTAACACAAGTTCACTTCTTTCACTTATTAAAATTATTCTTATGAGATACAGGAGGATCACAGCTTTGGAAGAGCAGATACAGAGTGGACTGGAGATAGTGGAATTCCGTGTTTAACAGGATGCGTTTGGAAAAAAACAAGGAAATGCAGATGCTAGTTTACACAAAAGGACACAAAGTTCTGGAGTAACTCAGTGGGTCAGATAGCATCTCTGGAGAACATGGACAGGTGACTTTTGGGTCGGGACCCTTCTTCAGACTGATTGTGGGGGAAGAAAGGTGGCAAATGGAGGCGCAGGATAAAGGTAATAGGTAGACACAGGTGATGGAGGGGGGGGGCTCTGATAGGTGGATGATTGGAACAAAGGCTAGAGATGAAAATAGAGGGTGTGAGACAGGATTGGAGATTTGCAAATTGTGAAGCCAGAGGAGGGAATAGAGGAGGAAGGGGGAAATAGCTGGGAGTCAAGGTGGGGCGCAGGGAAGGGGATGGGTGGGTAGGGAAAAAGGGAAGGATGGGCAGGGGGGGGGGGGGGGGAATGGGTGGAGCTTACCTAATATTGGAGAATTCAATGTTCATACTGTTGGGTTGCAAGCTACTCAAGGTAAATATGAAGTGTTGTCCCTCCAGCTTGCATGCGACTTCACAGGCAATGGAGGAGGCCCAGGACAAAAAACGTCAACGTGGGAAAGGGAAGGGGGGCATAAAATTGTTGACAACTGGGAGATCCATTAGGCCATGGGGGACCTGATGTACTCCATGACAACAATATGTTATGTTCGTTTCACTCCAATTTTTGTTTGAGTACCTGGGCAAATTTGCGATATTTTGTTCACTCCCTCTTTCACCTTCTGACCTGAGTTTTGGTCTTGCAGGTTGGTCCGGACACTGAGTGGAAACGTTGTCATACAGGTCACCTGTGGAAGCTGGCACTGCATGGCTCTTACCAAAGGTATCACTAATTCATAATCTGAACATGTTTAGAAATACAGCATGGAAATGGGTCCCTCGTGCCGCCGAGTACACGCCGACCAGCGATTCCCATTCACTAACACTAGAGACAATTTACAATTTTTACCAAAGATAATTAACCTACGTCTAGGGAGTGTGGGAGCAAACCGGAGCACCCGGAGAAAACCCACACTGTTATGGATAGTCCGTACAGACAGTCCCCGTAATGAGGATCGAACCCGGGACTCTGGTGCTGTAAGGCAGCAACTCTACCGCTGTGCCACCATGCCGCCCCAACATGTTGCCCCTGCCTTATCACTGAACTACTACAGTCTCTGTGGCTGTCGTAGTTCAGTGATAAGGCAGGGGCACCCCTAACCCACCCGCCACCAGATTTGAGTGATGTAGAGGGATGGGCATGAAGTGATGGGACTTGTACATTTAACACCACCAGCTGCATTAGACACCGCAGTTTTATTTATGCATGATTAGACAGACTTGGTAATAAGGGTGCAATCCTTATTCTGATGCGTCAGTGGTTCAGGTGGAAAGTATGGCCAGCGGTTCTTCACAGAAGCTTTTTGTAAACTCTATATTGTGCTGTGCTGCCGCCATCTTGGTGTGCTCAGCATATTTGGTGTCAGCTCTGCTGTTTGATGAACACCTTCCTGTTTCTGTTGAAGTTAATGGAAGATGACTTTAGACAATCTCTCCCATTTACTAAAGGAAAAATAATTCACCATTTGTACATCTCCTAAAAGAAACAGTTCACGGAGATCGAGTACCTTCAATTTGGGTGATGTGGTTTGGTTGGAATTGCATTTTATGCCTTAATTTTGTCCGTCGAGATAAGGAAAGTACGGGTTAGTACTTTCCTCATCTTGATTAGTGCAGGTGTCAGGGGTTATGGGGAGAGGGCAAGAGAATGGGGTTAGAAGGGAGAGATTGATCAGCCATGATTGAATGGTGGAGTAGACTTGATGGTGCAAATGGCCTAATTCTGTTCCTATCCCTAATGAACTTATGATGTTATGACATGACCTTATGAAGGAAGCATCATTTAATTTTAATTTAATTACCCCCCCCCCCCCCCCCAGTCTTGTGGCTTATGTTGCTTCATAACCTCTGGTTAACACACAAAGAAGCTCCATGGAGTTGCTGAATTAGTGTTTTTTTCTTTTGCAGACAGTCGCCTGTTTTCCTGGGGCCAGAACTCCCATGGACAGCTGGGTCTGGGGAAGGGCATTTCCTCCCAGTCCAGTCCGCAGTGTGTGAACTCTCTCTCCGGGATTCCGCTGGCTCAGATCACCACTGGAGGAACGCACAGCTTCACTCTGTCACTCTCGGGCGCTGTGTTTGCCTGGGGCAGGAACAACTGTGGTCAGCTTGGACTCAGCGACGACAAAGGTAGACGATGAACAAGGGCTCGCGCACGCTCGGGTGCATGAAAAAGATTAGGGTTAGGGTCAGTCTGAAGAAGGGTCTCGACCCGAAAGGTCGCCCATTCCTTCTCTCCAGAGATGCTGCCTGTCCCACTGAGATTAGTTTAGTTTAGAGATACAGCGCGGAACCAGGCCCTTCAGCCCACCGGGTCTGCACCGACCAGCGATCCAACCATATTAGCACTATCCTACACACACTACGGATAATTTTTACATTTACCAAGTTAATTAATATGCGGGGATTCAAGGCAGTTGATTCAAGGCAGCTTGGCCCGTCTACATGAGATCTGACTGTCAAGAAGAGCCTCTCCAGTCCACCAAACCTGACCGCTTCTTCCCCCTCCCCCAACCCCCCTCACTCCTGATGTCTGGAGTATAAAATCCGACACACCCAATCTCTCCATTTTCAAACTAGGGAAAAAAAGCAGATTAAAAGGGGAGTAGAAACCACTGGAAAATTCCTCTCCATACTTCTCAGATAATCAAAACCAGAGCAAGGATTACATTGTATAGTTGTTGCCTCACAGCGCCAGAAACCCTTATTAGATCCTGACTGTTCGGAGTTTGCACGTTCTCCCTGTGACTGTAGGTTTTCTCCGGGTGCTTCGGTTTCCTCTCACACTCCAAAGACATACAGGTTTGCATATTAATTGGCTTTGGTAAAGTTGTAAATTGTCCCTAGTGTGTAGGATAGTGCCAGTGTACGGGGTGATTGCTGGTTGGCATTGATTGGGTGGGCCAAAGAGCCTGTTTCCACGCTGTATCTCAAGTCTAAAGCTTTTGTATTTCTATCAGTGAGGGGTTGTGCACAGTTTTGGGAGCCGCTGCTGATGGTCCCCTTTTGTCTTTGTAGATCGAGGTGTCCCCAATCACGTGAAGTTCCTGAGGAGCCAGAAAATAGTGTACATTAGTTGTGGCGAAGCGCACACAGCTGCTCTAACCAAGGTAATCATATTTCAAAAATCAAGAGTGTTTGTCATTTCCGATCACAGAACAATGAAATTCTTACTTGCAGCGGCATAACAGGCCTGTAAACAT
Organism: Rhinoraja longicauda; assembly: GCF_053455715.1. Classification (NCBI taxonomy): domain Eukaryota; kingdom Metazoa; phylum Chordata; class Chondrichthyes; order Rajiformes; family Arhynchobatidae; genus Rhinoraja; species Rhinoraja longicauda. The sequence continues at coordinate 101,458,879 of NC_135953.1, read as the reverse complement.
ACCAGACATAGATAATATATGATTGGAAATTGTCTGTAAACACAATAGACATAGATAATATGTGATGAACTAAAATGAATAACTGTAATATTAGTGCAAAGAAAAAAACAGAAGTCTTTGGTGTAATGGAAGACTGACCATAAGTTCATAGTTGAGTTTAATGTTGTGCAGTGTTCAAGAGCCTGACAGTTGTTGGGAAGAAACGGAGGAGTTGCCGCCTTACAGCACCAGAGACCTGGGTTCAACCCTGACTACGGGTGCTGTCTGTATGGAGTTTGTACATTCTCCCTGGGTTTTCTCCGGGTGCTCCGGTTTCCTTCCACACTTCTTTTTTAAATTTATTTTATTATATTTTTATTTTTGAAAAGCATATGTACAAATAGAAATAAAAGACAAATTTGTTACAAAGTTCTTACATAGCTTCAATTTTTAAATTTTTAAAGAGAGAAAATAAAAAATAAAGAAGAAAGAAAAAAAAACGATAAACTATTGGAAAGAGAGAATAAGAAAATTTAAAAAAAGGTATAACTATAAAAATTAAAGGTAGTAGATCCGGGAGACAATAACCACAGTTGTACATCCAACCCTAAACTCAAGTTTCAACTTTTAATTTTAAATTTTTATTTTAGTCCTGTGCCAAACCCATTTACTTTTCTAAAAATTCAATAAATGGAGACCATATTTAAAAAAATAACTCAGGTTTGTCAATTAAGGCAAATCTTATTTTTTCCAAATGCAGGGTCTCTGTCATTTCCGTAGTCCACATTTTAATTGTGGGGGTTATTGGTTTTTTTCCAAAATTTAAGTATTAATTTTTTCGCAGTTATTAAACTGTAATCAAGAAAATGTACCTGACTTGTTGTAAAGTTTGTAGTATGTTCTGATAATCCTAATATAATTAATTTTGGATCCATATCCAATTGCTTGTTGATAACTTTAGAAACTATTTAAAAAATCTCCAACCAGAAATTTTGCATTTTTATGCAAGTTACGAAAATATGAGTTAAATTAGCTTCTTGAAATTGACATTTATCACAAATAGGAGAGATACTAGGAAAAATCCTATTTAATTTCGTCTTCGAATAATGTAATCTATGTATTATTTTAAATTGTATTAAGGAATGTCTAGTATTTAATGAACATTGGTGTATATGTTGTAAACTTTCATCCCATATATCTTGCATTATGAGTTGATTCAATTCGTCCTCCCATGCTCGTCTATATGATTCTGATGACGGAATGTCAGTATCTAGGAGAGTATTATAAATAAAGGATATTAATTTATTTGAATTATAATGTCGATTCGGGCATACATCAAGAGTTTCTGGACCTCTAAACTTATATTCTTGCATGTGTACTTTTACATAATCTCTAAGTTGTAAATATCTAAAATAATTATTAACATGTAATCCATACTTCTGCTGTAAATCCTGAAAAGAAAGAAAAGTTCCCTTATGATAAAGATCTCCCACCCTTTTAATTCCATAACTTTTCCATTGAGCAAATCCTCTATCTAAGACAGACGGTTTAAAAGAAGGGTTATTCGCAATAGGGAGGAAAGCAGATAATTTACTCAGTTTTAAAGTAAGATTTAATTGTTTCTAGGTACGGATAACACTGTGTATAATGGGATTACCTCCATATGTTTTTTTATTTAAATTTAAATTTATTGGAGCTAAGAGGATCGCACCAATATCAAATTCTCCATCTTTAACCAATCCGGTTGTTGATCAGTGACATCCAACCAGCAGGTTATATTTTTAATATTAACCGCCCAATAATAAAATAAGAAGTTAGGTAAGGCAATTCCTCCATTAGTTGTAGACTTACATAGATGTCTTTTATTTATTCTATGAGTCTTGTAGTCCCAAATAAAATTAGTAATAATTGAATCAATTGGAAGATAGATCGGAATTGCTTGAAATAAGTATAGTAGCTGTGGGAGAAAGATCATCTTTATAGCATTACTACGACCAACTAATGATATAGGAAGTGTTTTCCAAAATTGGATATTTCTGTGTAATTTAGTGAGTAAAGGAGGAAAATTTAATTTAAATAAAGAAGTATATTTCCTAGTCACGTAAATTCCAAGATATTTAAACTTTTCATAGGCAATTTTAAAAGGAAATTGTTGAAGTATGGCCGGATTGTGCTCAATTATTGGCATAATTTCACTTTTGTACCAGTTAATTCTATAACCTGAAAATGAACCAAATTGAGTTATGAGATTTAATAAATTCGGAATGCTAATTTCTGGCTTTGTAATGTATATTAATACATCATCCGCATATAAAGAAATTTTATTGGTTGTATGTTTAGTGTTATAGCCATGAATATCTGAATTTGATCTAATACTCTCAGCAAGTGGTTCTATAATAAGGGCAAATAGAAGCGGGGATAGTGGGCATCCTTGTCTACAACCCCTAGATAAATGAAATTTGGATGACAGCATTTGATTAGTTAATATTCTAGCTGTTGGGGATGTATATAAAAGTTTCACCCATGAACAAAAATTTTCACCTAATTGAAATTTTTCCATCACTGAGAAAAGATAGGGCCATTCTACTTCAAAGACGTGCATGAGTGTAGGTTAATTGACTTCTGTAAATTGTAAATTGTCCCTAGTGTGTAGGATAGTGTTAATGTACGGGGTACATTATCTGATTGCTGGTCGGCTCGGGCTCGGTGGGCCAAAGGGCCTATTCCTGTACTGTACCACTAAAGTCTAAAGAAATGTAAATGTGGGCAGGGTGATGTGGTTCTTTAATGATACTAGCTTTGCTTTTCAGGCAGCACCTCCTATAAATCACTTTGATATTGGGTTTCTTACCAGTAGCTTGCAAATTCTGTTTTTGGTTTGAGAAAATAATTGAAGGTATTTTGCCTTCTCCCAGTAATTAAATGATCAGAATTTAAGCACCGTCAAGCATAAGTTGCCTGAGGCGAACTTATTGGAAAAAGTATTCCCGTCAACCCACAATTTAGTCTGTTGGGTTTGTCCTCCTTTTCACAAGATGGTGGCTGATGTGATTGTCAGCTCAACTTTGCATTTATGCCCACCCTCGTTAATCTTTCACCCCTTGCTTCTCAAGATCCAGGTTATCCCTGCTTTTTACATTGCTTTAATTTCAGCCGCTCGTAAAATAATCATATATTGTATCAGAATCCTCTTTATCAAATGTTACTGCCAAAAAGCAAAGCTGTTGGAGAAAGTGACCGGGTTAGGCAGCATCACTTTGGACTTAAGATTTTAGAGATACAGCATGGAAACAGGGCCTTGGTCTAAAAGGCCTGTTCCTGGCCTGTATTTTTCTGCCCTGACCAGCGATCACTGGCACTATCCTACACACTAGGGACAATTTACAATTTTTACCGAAGAACGCACAAACTCCGTACAGACAGCACCTGTAGTCAGGATCGAACTGGGGTCTCTGGTGCTGTGAGGCAGCAACTCTACCACTGGGCCACCGAGCCGCCCTAAGTGGAGGTAAAGGGATGTATGACGTTCATCACCTAATATGACGTTTACCTGACTAATATGAGTTAGATTTAGCTCTTAGGGCTATGGGATATGGTGAAAAACCAGGAACGGGGTACTGATTTCAGATGATTTCAGATGATTTGCCATGATCATATTGAATGGCGGTGCTGGCTCAAAGGGCCGAATGGTCCACTCCTGCACCTATTTTTCTATATATTTTTTCAATTTTTAGACAGAGACCCCTGCGATCAGGAATGTTCTCAGTGCTTTGGAGAGGGAGCGGAAGAGGTTCTCTAGATTGCTGTGTGGATTAGGGGGTATTCGCAATGATAGGTTGGACAGACTTGGATTGTTGTCTCTGGATTGTGGGAAGTAGAGGGGAGACCTGATAGAAGCATATGAGAAGTATGAGGCATAGTTAGAATGGACAGTCAGAACCTTTTTCCCAGCATGGAAATGTCAAAGACTAGAGGGCATGGCTTTAAGATGAGAGGGCGAAGTTTAAAGGAGATAAACTGCAGTTGATATCTTAGGTGGGGAGTGCCTGGAACGTGCTGCCAGGGGTGGTCGGGGACACAGATACGAGAGTGGCGTTTCAGAGGCTTGAAGATAAGCGCATGGACATGCAGGGTTTGGAGGGACATGGATCATGTGTGGCAGAGGAGATTAGTTTATCATGGTGGCACAGACTCTGGGCTGAAGAGCCTGTTCTGGCCTGTACTTTTCGAAGTTCTATAAAACATGCAGAACTGTGGTATCACAGCCGGGAGGTGGGTGTTTGCTTGGGCAGCTTGCAACCCAGCGGTATGACTTTTGATTTCTCTGATTTCATGCAACCCTTGCGCTCCCTCTCTCTTTGCCCCTCCCTCACCCTAGTTATCCTGCCAGTCCCACTGTAGGCATCCCTTTGTTACTACCTCTTCCACAGCCAACAATGGACCATTGTGGGCTCCCTTTTTCCTTGGTCATCGGTGTCAGCTCTGATTTGTTCTGAACGTTTTCATACCTCTAGTTTCCTTTTGCCCTGACTCTCAGTCTGAAGAAGAGTTTCGACCCGAAACGTCACCCATTCCTTTTCTCCAGAGATGCTGCATGGCCCGCCGAGTTACTCCAGCATTTTTTTTGTGTCTGCCTTTGGTGTAAACCAGCATCTGCAGTTCCTCCCTCCACATCAGCTGGTTGCAGGTTCTCCGGCTGCCGTGGATTGCGGAGGGGGTGAGGGTGCTCCCCTTGTCTTGCTGTGTGGACATCTCATACTGTGCGCTGTGCATCCTCTCCCCAGAACGGAGGCGTGTTTACGTTCGGGGCTGGACTGTGCGGACAGCTGGGCCACAACTTCAGAAACAATGAGGTCAATCCCCGCAGGGTCCTGGAGCTGATGGGAAGCGAAGTCTCCCAAATAAGCTGCGGCAGGTAAGTGAGCTGCAGTTGGAGACACGGCTGGTGGCATCCACGTGACCCTGAATCTGGTGCCAACAGGTTCACAGTGAGTTGGTGTTGACAAGTCTGAGCTGATTGTGCAAATATGAATGGAGCTCTAATCAGTCATAGGTTGATAAGTCGTAGGAGCAGAATTAGGCCATTTGGCCCATCAAGTCTACTCATCCATTCATTCATGGCTGATCTATCTTTCCCTCTCAACCCTAATCTCCTGCCTTCTCAAGGGCCTGTTTCCGCTCTATCTCGGAACTAAAGTAAAGTGGAAACATCCTCTCCACATCTATCTAGGCCTTTCACCATTTGGTAAGTTTCAATGAGGTCCCTCTTCATTCTTCCATCCAGTCTATCTAAGGAGCTGGAAGATTTCAGGCCTGATGCCTAGCATGTTGGTTAAATGCCTGATACAGGTAGATACGGATGTAATGTGTTTCCATAACACTAATTGAATGTAATGTGACTGATGAATTAGAAGAGCAGCATCTGTGTTATGCAGGTCGAATTGGTCATAATACAATTTTGACAGGGAGAGAACCACAATAATTGTTTTGCTAATTAATAAGCAGGGAAATCTTGGGGGATAAAAAAAACAATTTCCATGCAACTTCCCTGCAGTAATCAGACACCTCCCTGTGGGCTCTCATTGAAATTGACAAGCAGTTGCTTCCATGATTCGTGTGCATTGAAGCTCTATTAAGCAATGTGACATAATGCATTTGAAAATCCTGAGGGAAAAAAAATTGTCATTGCGAATCTGAAGCTCTCCAGAGAGAGAGTGAAATTTGTTCCTGGAAATCATGAGGTTGCTAGACCTGGCTCATACAGCCTTGGATTTAGAACGTTAATTAATGTTCAGTGTGTCGATGGGATTTGGGAGATGAGGCAGAAAGAGGATTTAGCAAGCGAATTCCAAACAAGAGAACATCACAAAATTGATCAAGGATCCTAGCAACCATGTTTTCTTTAAACTTTATAGATGCACTGAGTACATGCCGACTACCAATCCCCATACACTAGAACTATCCTACACACTAGGGACAATTTTCAGACACCAATTAAGCTGTTAACCTGCACTTCTTTGGGATGTGGGAGGAAACCGGAGCACCTGGAGAAAACCCACACGGTTATAGGGACAACGTGCAAACTCCATGCAGACAGCACCTGTGGTCGGGATCGAACCTGGGGCTCTGGCTGTGAGGCAGCAACTCTACCACTGTGCCGTCCTTCCATTCACAAGTGTAACTTGGAATCGCTTCCCAAAATGACTGTTACTGGAAACAGAGCAAAAATTCCTAATATTCTTTAATTATGGATTCAAAGGAGTGAGGGTGAAGTTTGAGAGATGCAGTCAAGTACTGATTAGATTAGGAGGGCTGAGTGGATGTCTCCTGTCCCTGGTTACTTTCCAAAACAACCTCGAAGAGCGAACGAGTCATTCCTAGCCTGGACAGACACAAAATGCTGGAGTAACTCAGTGGGTCAGGCAGCATCTCTGGAGGAAAGGAATAGGTGACGTTTCGGGTCGGAACCCCTTTTCAGACTTCAACCAATCACTCGACCAAAACTCCTCCGCCCCTCTGACCCCGACCCCCATTCTTGTCACCATCCCTATAGTTCAGGCCTTCAACTTCATGTTCAAAGGTGCAATATTGTGTCTGGGTAGACGATACACCTCTATCAGATCACCCCTCAGCCTCCTGGACCTCAAGGAAGTGGGAAGGCTTTAGTTATAATGTAGAAGCAAGGAACGAGAGGACACAAAGTGCTGGAGTAACTCAGCGAGCCAGGCAACATCTCAGGAGAACATGGATAGCTCAACCAAGAATCTACCAAGACGGAGGCAGTTGTTTAGAACAAATTGCAGAAATTATTGATTGAAATTCTGTTCTATTACATGTCACATGAAACTCAACAATAAATATATGTGTCTTGCTTTTGTTTCCAGGCAGCACACAGTTGCCTTTGTCCCTTCCTCTGGAATGGTCTATGCTTTTGGACGTGGCAACAGAGGCCAGCTGGGGTCTGGACACATGGTTAACGCTCAGGTCCCATACAGAGTGGCTGGAAACTGGGTAACTCACAAGCATAAGGTACACCCCACTGGTAAGTACAAACCAGCAAGCCTGCCTCTCTAAGATGGTGTTCTGTTTGAGCGCAGTCTGTGCCCAAACAGTGAGTCTGATTCATTTTTGGCCTAATTTTAGTAAGATCCATTTCTCCTTTTAGTCATCACTTCAGATTTTAGTTTGCGGATGCAGCGCGGAAATGGGCCCTTCGGCCCACCGAGTACGCGGGTCACCGAGCAGCGATCCCCATACACTAAATCTTACACACTAGGGACAATTTACAGTTTGCGGAAGCCAATTAACCCTACAAACCTGCACGTCTTTGGAGTGTGGGAGGAAACTGATGCACCCTGAGAAAATCCATGCAGTCAAAGGGTTCAAAGGTCTGTTTATTGTCATGTACACCAATTAAGGTACAGTGAAACTCGAATTACCATACAGCCATACTAAAAAAAAAGCAACATGACACACAACTACATAAAAGTTAAGATAAACATCCACCACAGTGGATTCCCCATATTCCTTACTGTGATGGAAGGCAATGAAGTCCAGTCCTCTTCCTCTTTATTCTCCTGCAGTCGGGACAGTTGAACCATCTGTCGGGGCGGTCGAGGCTCCTGCGATCGGGACGGTCGAAGCTCCTGCGGCTTGGAGCTCCCGAAGTCAGTCTCTAACCTGGGACCGCGAGCTCCACGATGTTAAGTCCGCAGGCTCCCGTGGTTAGAGCTCCCAAAGTCGATCCCCAACAGAGATCGCCAGCTCCACGATGTTAAGTCCCGCAGGCTCCCCCGTTGGAGTTCCCAAAGACGGTCTCCAGCTGAGGCTGCCAACTCCATGATGTTAGACCGCAGTGTGGACGGAGATACGATACGGGGAAAAAATCGCATCTCCGTCGAGGTACGAGATTAGAAAAAAAATCCCCCCTCCTACCCTCACCCCCCCCACATAAAACAAGCCAAAGAACAGTAAAACGTACATTTAACACATACTAAAAAACAACAAAGAAGGAAGGGACGAGACAGACTATATGCGAGGCAGCCATTGCAGGCCACATGTAGAACATACAAATTCCATGCAGTCAGCACCCATGGTTGGGATCGATCCTGGATCTCTGGTGCTGCAAGGCAGCAACTCTCCCAACGCGCCACTGTGCCGCCCTAAAACTTGAGTGTTTGGTTTAAGTGTTTTGCTGCACGAGTGTTTGGTTTCAGTCACTAAACCATGGTGTTGTAGGCATCTTCCAGTACAGTTCCTTCACTTGAAATTACTGCTAAGTTTCAGCCCAAGGAGGAAAGGTCATGGGGAAGGGATGAGTATGTTGGACATGGGACTCAATAGACAATAGACTCACTTGCCGTGGGAACGAGAGCATTAGAATAAGGGTCTCTCACCACCTAAACGGTTGCCTCTGTGAAGAGATGATTGTAGGGAAGAGTGTCTTGTTAAGTGAGAAGACTTTTGGAGATGGGAGACGTTCAACAAGGGGGAGGGTGGGGGGGGGGGGTGTGGAATTGTTGGAAATGGCAATTCCTCAGCAACTGAAGAAAGGATTGAATGTAAGATTTACTGTGGAACCTTGCTCTGCACTAATTACTTCACTGTTCATCACTGCTTAAAACTGTGGACACAGTGCTGGACTAACTCGGCCGGTCAGGCAGCAACTCCAGACGTTTCCGGTGGTGACTCTTCTTCAGACATTTCTTAGAAATGTCCCCATTTAGCTGTGCAGTGTGTTGGGTTGACTGAATCACTGAGTCATAGTCATAAAGCATGGAAACAGGTCCCTCGGCCTAATGCATCCATGCTGATCAGTGCACCATTTCAGCTAGTCCCATTTGCCCAGTATTCATCTAAACCTTTCCTATCCATGTACTTGTGTAAGCTTTAAAATGCTGTTGTGGTACCTGCCTCAATTATTTCCTCTGGCACCTTGTCCCATCAACCCACGACACTCTCAGTGAAAAAAAATGACCCCTCAGGTTCCTGTTAATTCTTTCTCCTCACCTTAAACCTTTGTCCTCCGGTCCTTGATTTCCCTACCCTGGGTTAAAGACTCTGTGCATTCACCCTATTAAGTCCCCTCATTATTTTATACACCTGTATAAGATCGCCCTTTAGTCTTTCGCACTCCAAGGAATAAAGTCCGAACTTGCCCAACCTCTCCCTATAGTTCAGACCTTTGACTTAATGTGGAAAGATGCATTATTCTGTTTAGTTTAGTGATACAGCGTGGAAACAGCCCCTCTGGCCCACTGAGTCCACGCTGACCAACACGTCCACTAATTCTATCCTACACACTGGGGACAATTTGCAGAAGCGAATTAACCAACAAACCTGCATGTCTTTGGAATATGGGAAGAAACCAGAGTAGCCGGAGAAAACCCACGCAGACACAGGGAGAATGTATAATCTCCGTACAGACAGCACCTGTAGTCAGGGTCGAACCCGGGTCTCTGGCGCTGTAAAGCAGCAACTCTACCGCTGCGCCACCCATTGTCTTGTCCAAGATGCAATCCCATGTCAATTTTAACACGTGTGCAGTAAGTAATTAGAACTACTGACTCTTCAACTGGCAAATGATGCCTGATTCTTCTTCTAAGAAAGGACCTAGTCTTTTGCCAAGATTAATCTCCTCCATTCAGTACAGGGTAGAAACAAACCAAATAAAGGAATAGTTTAGCTCTGGTGTGCAGTCTGAAGATGGGTCCCGACCCGAAACTTCACCAATCCATGTTCTCTGGAAAAGCTAACTGACCCATTGAGTTGGTCCAGAACTTTGTGTCTTTTTCTGTAAACCAACATCTACAGTTCCTTGTGCCTCCATTTTATTGCTCCTTCTGATGTACTCTTGGCTTTCAAAGCGTCCCATAAGTATGGCAAATGGATCTTTTGCAGCTCTAGATGTGCCCTGTTGGTGGGTGGCATTTGTGAGTGCGAGGATTAAACTCAGGGTACTAGACACCGAGTGCTGGTGAAACTCAGTGGGTCAGGACCCTGAAGAAGGGTCCCGACCCGAAACATCACCCATCATCCATTTTTCTGCTGAGATGCTGCCTGACTCGCTGAGTTACTCCAGCACTTTGGGTCTATCTTCGGTGTAAACCAGTACCTGCACGAGCATCCTTCCGACACAAAGTCAACAAACTATTGGCGCCAGTAATTGAAGGAATGTGTGTGTGTGTGTGTGTGTGTGTGTGTGTGTGTGTGTGTGTGTGTGTGTGTGTGTGTGTGTGTGTGTGTGTGTGTGTGTGTGTGTGTGTGTGTGTGTGTGTGTGTGTGTGTGTGTGTGTGTGTGTGTGTGTGTGCGCGCGCGCGTGTGTGCGTGCGTGCGTGCTACCGCCATTATTGTCTACTGAGACTTGCTTTGTTCTTCCGGCAGACCAGTTGAGTTACCGCGTGCTGAAACAGGTCTCTTGCGGAGGCGATCAGAGCTTTGCCCTCTTCTTCCATCAAGAGGTGAGGCTGGACCCGGGGAAGGCATCCTCTGGCAACGCATCCTCTGGCAACGCATCATCCGCGTTGCTACTCCGTGATGTAAAATCCAGGGTGCTGGCGGGGAACGTGGGAGCACGGTGAATAAAAGTCGCAGTCAGTGATCCACATCAAAGTCCCCTTGACCAGAGCGTTAGACGGCACCGGGCCACTGGTGTTTAGTAGGATGAGGGGGGGGCGGCCTCATTCAAACTTACCGAATCGTGAAACACCAACAGGTTTTAATTTGCCTGATTTATTCCTGGGATCTCGCTGTGCACAGATTGCTCGCCTTCATCGATTAGAGCATTGAGTATAAGAATCAGGCAGTCATAATGCAGCTCGAGAAGACTTTGGTTAGCTTGCATCTGGAGTATTGTATGCAGTGCTGGGTGCCCCATTACAGGAAGGATGTGGAGGCTTTGGTGGGAGTGCAAAAGAGGTTTAGCATAATGTTCCCTGGATTAGAGGGTATCAGCAAAAAGGAGAGGTTGGCCAAATCTGGATTGTTTTATCAGGAACGCTGGAGATTGAGGAGAGACCTGATAATAGCATCGAAAATTATGAGAGGAATAGATAGTCGGAACCTTTTCCCCAGGGTGGAAATGTCAAAGACTTGAGGGCACAGCTTCAAGGTAAGAGGGGTGATGTTTGAATGAGTTGTGTGCAAGAAGTTATTTTACACGGAGTGTGGTGGGTGCTTGGGACACGCTACCAGAGGTACATTAGCAGCATTTGAGGCTTTTAGAAAGGCACATGGATATGCAGAGAATGGAAGAATATGGATCACGTGCAGGCAGAGGAGCTTATTATCCAGTTTTCATTCAGGTAAAGTATTGTGTTAGATGTGAAATGTTTCAGGCTATCTTTATGCAAGATAAACCTGTGTCCTATTTGTCTATTTGCCGAGCTGTGCCACAAGGGGAGTTATTCGGGGGAGTGTGCTGGGTGATGGGGAGTTTGTGTGACGTGACCCACTCCACCCCTCGCCCTGCCCAGTAGTTAAGATGGGATCATGGACATGGGGAATATTTATCATATCATATCATATCATATATATACAGCCGGAAACAGGCCTTTTTCGGCCCTCCAAGTCCGTGCCGCCCAGCGATCCCCGCACATTAACACTATCCTACACCCACTAGGGACAATTTTTACATTTTTACATTTACCCAGCCAATTAACCTACATACCTGTACGTCTTTGGAGTGTGGGAGGAAACCGAAGATCTCGGAGAAAACCCACGCAGGTCACGGGGAGAACGTACAAACTCCTTACAGTGCAGCACCCGTAGTCAGGATCGAACCTGAGTCTCCGGCGCTGCATTCGCTGTAAAGCAGCAACTCTACCGCTGCGCTACCGTGCAACATGATTGTAAGCACATGAACCTCCAAAAGCTGAAAATCTCAATCCCCCTCATATTTAACTTGCAAAATGAATCCTGGACCTTATGACGAATAGGCCACCTTGAGCCTACGTTCTTTGCTTCTTGATTCCCCTATGCTGGGGAAAAAAACTGTGCATTTAGACTATCTATTCCCCTCATGATTTTATAGACATCTATAAGATCATCCCTCATCCTCCTGCGCCTCAAGGAAAAATTCCAAGGCTGCCCAACCTCTCCCTCTTGCCAACACCCTCAAGTACTGGCGAAGATACGATGGGATACGATGGAACTTTATTTATCCCAGGAGGGAAATGGATCTGCCAACAGTCATAAAAAACACAAAACACACGAAACATGAGAACGATTTGATCTTTGTTAAAACTCTTTATTTTGCCTTATTGTCCTCTGTTAGATAACAAATACATTCACAATTGAGCAGCAGGAAGTTTCTGCCCCATTCAGCGTGCCAGTCATTCCAACCATCTTGCACTTCACCCCGACTGTGACATGCTGCATGACACATGCACTGTAAAGGACCTTGCAGAGGCCAATGACATGGCACTAAAATTTGTGTAGGAAAATAACTGCAGATGCTGGTACAAATCGAAGGTATCACAAAATGCTTGGAGTAACTCAGCAGGTCAGGCAGCATCTCAGGAGAGAAGGAATGGGTGACGTTTTGGGTCGAGACCCTTCTTCAGTGAGATGCTGCCTGACCTGCTGAGTTACTCCAGCATTATTATGGCACTAAAATTTGCTCGCTATTGGCAAACAGCTGTGCGATGCCAGGAATAAATAAAATTCCAAACCTCTGCTTAACGTGCTGTATGTGTCCTTCACAGAACTCGCAAGTCCCTGATGATTTCCGCTGCATGGATCCTGTAAGACGGGTCAGGATCATTAACAACAGCAATAACAAGTGGCTGCTCAGCCTTTCAGGGAAGGATGTGCTGAAGTAAGTTATGGACCCATCTTTGATTACCATTGACAAGTACCCTTTAGACTTTACTTTGGACTTCAGACTTTAGAGATACAGCACAGAAGCAGGCTGTTCGGCCCACCGATGTCCACGTCAACCAGCGATCATCCCGTACACTAGCACAATCCTACATATTAGGGACAGTTTACAATCTTTACTGAAACAAATTGACCTGCAAGACTTTGGAAATGGGAGCACCCGGAGGAAACCCACGTGGTAAGGGGAAAAACGTACAAACTCCGTATAGACAGCACCCATAGTCAGTATAAGAAAATAACTGCAGATGCTGCAATATTCCGCACTTTTGTGAAAAATTAGTTACATGCATTAACACGATCCTTACCCACTACCCTACAACCTGTCAAAAATTCATATTTAAATTCAACCGATAAGTTGGTCAAATAACATATGGATTTTTCAAATGTGAATATCTCATGACACATTTGTGGATTAGCAGTATATTGCACCAAACCCCTTCAATTTTACATCATTCAAAAATGAACTTCATAAACAAGGATAACATTTTTTATTTCTGTCATTCATGGTAAGATTTACATCATTTTGTGTGCGAGATATACAGGGTTGCACTGTTTCACATATCAGCTAACCAATGAAAAGATCAGGTCCTGATTTATACCAGCTCTTCACCTTCCCCCCCTTGTCAGAAGAAGGGTCCCAACCTGAAACATCACCCATCCTTTTTTTCCCAGAGATGCTGCCTGACCCGGTGATTTACACCAACACTGTGTCTATTTGAATTGGATTCGTGCTTCTGTACCACGCCAGGCAGCATTGTTCATTTTAGTGGCTGTCAAGGGGTTTTAACTAATCAATTCGCCAATTCAAATTTTCTTGGCTCCAAGTATATAAAGATAAATGTCTTTTCATTTATATTATGGATACAGTAGAGTTCTATTGTTTGCAAATGCCTAATCTCTGCTTCCAGATGAGGGACGAATAAAGGAATGTATTATTATTATTACGACTTTTTAAAATAAAACAAAAAGAGATACAGCTTGTGGAGGTGAAATTAAAATTAACAGAGAAAGCAAAGAAGAACAGTTCATTAAATATGATCAATTGCCCTGATACAGACAGAGTGGTTCTCTAGTGCAAATATTCAATCAGGAACATCCAAAGTTTAAAGATCACGAAGCAGCAACTCTTCAAGAAATAGTTATAAATGTCACCTATCAACTTATGCAAGAAGTTGAACAAAAATAATTGTTTGCAAACATTTTATAAACGAAGAAATCGCAGAGAGTTGTGAACACTGCCCAGTCTAGCACACAGAATCTGCTTACTAAAATGGCGCTGAAATTTACCCATGACCTACTACGGTTTTTAGAGTCGAGTGGTCTATCTTGCTCTTCTGGTATCTTTGCTTCAAATAGTCCTTGCTTACCTTCTCCATTCCCTCCCCCTTCCCAGTTCTCCCACCAGTCTTACTGTCTCCGACTATATTCTATTTCTGTCCCGCCCACACCCTGACATCAGTCTGAATAAGGGTCTTGAGCTGAAACGTCACCCATTCCTCTCCAGAGATGCTGCTGGTCCCACTGAGTTGCTCCAGTATTTTGTATCAACCTTCTTCTCTTTGATTGAATGTTTATAATTATTCTCCCTTCGATCTCCCATGGCAACTAACAATCTCCTGAGGAATCTTACCCTGTGTCGTTTTAATCCTCCCCCTTGTGTGTTATTCATTATCAGCCTTGTTCCCCTGACACAAACAGACCGAGCTGCTGTTTATCTGAGAATTGTCTCGCACACTAATTGTCGCGCACCCTGTTACATCAATGATAAGGTGCTTTGGATATTATTCTCCGTTGCTTAACGTTCTGTCCTTCATTTACTTGCTTTGAGCATCACCCTTCACATTTGAGTCATGTATTTACGCACGTTGGTTGTGGGCAGCACAGTGGTGCAGCTGGTGGAGCTGCTGCCTCGGCTCCCAGAGACCCAAGTTCAATCCTGACCTCGGGTGCTGTGTCTATGTGAAGTTTGCATGCTCTCCCTGTGACTGTGCGGGTTTCATCCTTGCACCTCGGTTTCTTCCCACATTCCAAAGACCTGTGGGTTTGCAGGTTAATTGACTGTCAATTGCCTTGGTGTGAAAATGGAATAACATGGAACTAGTGTGGACGTTCGATGATCGGTGTGGACTCGGGGGGTCGAAGGGCACGTTTCCATGTTGTACCTCTAAACTAAACTAAACATTTGGAGTAGGAAGGAAATGCAGATGCTGGTTTACACCAAAGATAGACACAAAATGCTGGAGTAACTCAACGGGACAGGCAGCATCTCTGGAGAGAAGGAATAGGTGACTTTTCGAGTTGAGACTCTCCAAACAATTGTTGGTGCTTTCAGCAAAGCAAACGAGAGTATTGAGCTTATACTCAACATCCACAAAACAACGATCCCTCACCAATGTGTCCCTGCAGTACTACGCTCGCCTGCAACAAAATCCAGTGGGGAAATTTCAGGCTTTCAGACTTTAGACTTTAGAGATACAGCGCAGAAACAGGCCCTTCAGCCCCCTGAGTCCACGTGACGACCCATGATCTCCGTACTCTATCACTATCCTACACACTAGGGACAATTTACAATTTTACCGAAGCCAATTAACCTACAAACCCCTCTTTGGAATGTGGGAGGAAATAGGAGCTCCCAGAGAAATCCCACGCGGTCACGGGGAGAACGTACAAACTCCATACAGACGGCACCTGTAGTCAGGATTGAACCCTAGTCTCTGGCGCTGTAAGGCAGCAACTCTACCACTGTGCCATTGTGCTGCTCTGTGACATGAATATGAACTACTTTCTAAATCCTAGGGGATGTCTCTCAGCTAAGGTAGACATTGGTGATGAAATGTTGGAAATCTGAAATAGAAGCAGAAAATACTGTAAAAGGAGAAACTGAGTTAATGTTTCAGGTTGCAAGGTCTCAAGTGGTTCTTTGATCTGAAGCAATAATTCAAATTCTCTCTCCCCCGATGCTGCCTGACCTGCTGAGTGTTTCAAGCATTGTCTATTTTTACTCCATTATATCCAAGTTCAGGGTGGGTTTATAATTTAGTTGAACATAGAATTCCATTCAACGCTGAATTAAAGGCAGGCCAGTGGCCAGATTTCATTATGTATATTCAACCGATTTACCTGCGATTTTTATATTTCCCTTTTCCACCTTTTTATTTTGCAGTGAATTGAACGTGATCTTTTCTTCACCTGGGTGTTTGAATGGCAGTTTTCTTAACCATCAGTAAGTACAGTTACTTTTAATGTGAGTAGTAAACCGGGCTTACTTTTATATCAAGGCTGTCACAGTCTCTGGTTATTCCAAAGGGCTTTACAAGTACAGAACTCCCGGAGTTCCAGAGTCCCGGCCACGGGCTGCAAATTTGACCCACCGATTGGCCACAGAAGTCCCGATGAGGTCGAGATCGGCCGCCTCACCAGGCCGAGGCGCCACATTTTCAGGGGGACTTCGGGGAGGATTTCAAGTGTGCTCTCGTAATTGTGTCTGGATTAAAGGAGGTGCTGGACTGCCGGTTGCTGGAAAATCGGGGGTGGACATGTACTTCTGAAATGTAGTCACAACTGCAACATGGGGAAATGTGGTTTGCCCACTGATTTTTGTAGCTGCTAAGTGTCCGATAATGCCTATTTGTCAGTTATTCCATCTGAGTATGGTAAAGCAATCTTGCAATTGTGCTGCAGTGTGATCACAACCCCATAGGGTTGCTTTCATATCGAGCCTGTCACAGCCTCTGGGTGTTCCAAAGGGTTTTACAAGTAAAGGGCTACTACCGATTTTCGATGAACTCCTTGAGTTAACTCCCTGAGCATACCACCCGATGCAATACTCTTTACCATGGACGTGGAAAGCCTGTACACAAACATAGAGACAGACAGGGGGATAGAGGCGGTCAAAAACATCCTGCAGAGAAAACACTATCCCCCTATCTCATTGTAACTTTGTCGGCACCAAAACATGGCGACTCTTGTGTACTGCCTAGGTGAGGTCTGCTACATGCTTTTACCGGCTTGTATGCAAAACAAAGCATTTCACTGTAGCTCGAAACATGTGACAATTGATTATCATTCATTGAATAATTTCAGATTGAGATCTGGAATGAACAAACTCCGTGTATTAATGATGTAAATATTAACTATTGTCAAATTATTTGCTGCCGTGTCTATAAATAATCGGAACCCAAACTATTGGATTTATTTAATGAGAGTAAAGCAACGATTGCAACAGAATGGATCGGTGCATGTGTAAAATATACATGTTTTTGCTGCAGGAATGATGAGCATTTCAACACCAGTCCTCGGAACCCAGGCATTGACTTGAATGCAATCCGGTTCTTTTTTGAGAACATGGTGAAGTCTCCATATTGCAAGTTACTCCAGCAGGTAGTAAACTGTTAACATTGCATTGCAAGGCTTCGAGCTCACTCGCTTTGCTATGCTTTGCTTCTGGTCGAGGGGAGTGGGCAAGTTACCCTTTTACACTTGGGATTGTCTCAGGGCTGATGTGTGAACTTTACTTTAGGCAAACCTACTTGCAGGACTTGACTTAAGTGTTTAGACATTAGAGATGCAGAGCTGAAACAGGCTCTTCGGCCCACTGAGTCTGCGCTGGCCAGCGATCACCCCATACACTGACACAATCCTACACACGAGGGACAATTGTACAACTTCCCAAAGCCTTCCTGGCCACAGACTTGGTGAGTGAAGCTTTAAACATAGCGCTACAGGCCACAGCGCTATCAGCTATGGACTGTTCATGCAAAACTCATATTGCATGCTGTGAGGCAGCAACTCTACCACTGTGCCGCCCATAGTCCCAAATCATAGATCTGCAGTAAATGGGTTGAACCTCACCTATTTTTGATTGTTGGCAAGGTTTTTAATGCTTAAAAAAAGATTATTGTGTTAAAAGGTTTACACTAAAAATTAACAATGAAAATTGATATAATTTATAGGGTTATTTAAATTCCATTTAGTTTGAGTTTTAGTTCAGTTATTTTGTTTTAGAGATACAGCGGGGAAACAGGCCCTTCGGCCCACCGAGTCCATGACGACCATCTATCACCCGTTCACGCTGTTCCATGTTTTCCCACTTTCCCATCCGCTCCCTTCACATTGGGGGCATTTTTTTTTACAGTGGCCAATTAACCTACAAACCCGCAGTCCTTTAGGATGTGGGCGGAAACCGGATCACCTGGAGGAAACCCACATGGTCACAGGGAGAATGTGCAAACTCCACACAGACAGCTGTGAAGTCCGGTATCAAACGGGGTCCCTGATGCTTTAGGGCAGCAGCTCTACCAGCTGCGCCACTGTGTTGCCCATCGGGTGAAAAAAAACACACGTTCTTCATTTTCTCCCTGATCTTTGGGTTGATTGAGACGATTCCCAGTTGGTGTAAGGCAGCAGATGCTCTGCTCTGCTAATCATCAAGGCCTTTCTTCCATCACATCACCATTCTCCTGCTCTACCCACTGATCTCTGGGATTATTAATATCTAGAAATTGAGTCAGAGGGTTATAATCATACACCGCAGAAACATGCCTTTTGGCCCAAGTCGTCCCTGTCCAAATATTTTTTAAATGCTATTGCAGGTACCTGTCTCAACTACCTACTCTGGCAGCTCGTTCTATACACCCACCACGCTCTGAAGAGATTTCCCCTCGGGTTCCTATTAAATCTGTTGAGTCTTTTACCCACATTGGGGATCGAGATGCAGAAGACATGGGTCTAATGTGAGGGGGGGAAAAAGATTTTAGAGGAACCTGTGGGGCAACCTTTTTTACACAAAGGGTGGTAGGTGCATGGAACGAGATGCTGGAGGAGATATTTGAGGCAGGTACTATCAAAAGGGACATCTGGACAGGTACATGGATAGGATAGGTTTAGAGGGATATGGGCCAAATGCAGGCAGGTGGAACTAGTGTAAGTAAGGCATGTTGGTTGGTGTGGAGAAGTTAGGCCGAAGGACCTGTTTCCAGGCTGTTTGAATCTATGATTATGAGTCACAAAGTTCATTCAAAACTGTGTCTCTGTGGGCTCTCTAGGGCAGAGACTTCCAAAGATCTGGCTCTCTCAAAGTAAAGTAACTCCCCATCTCAGTCTGTGGTGATACCCCCTTTATTCTGCTGCTGTGGCGTTTGGACTTGTGCTCCTCAGCTGAACCTCACCAATGCAACCCCATTGACGTCCCTCTGGGGCTTCTTTCCCTTTTGCAGGTGTCTGTGACGGTGGAGAATCGCCTCCTCTCCCAGTTGCCGACTTCGCCTCCTGACGTTGAGGCTATGAGAGCCTTCTTGATATTACCAGCATTTCCTCTTTTCCAAGACTCCAAGAGTTATTTGACCTTTGCACTTCCTTTTGCCGCCGCCATTCTCCACCTGGACGCCAACCCAAGCAAAGTGCTGGGTAGGTATTGAGCATGTCTGGAGATGATTGTGTCACTCAGCTTGGCAAGGGGCCATTCGGCCCACCAAATCCTTACTAACCATAAAGAGCAACTTACCCTTCATTTAGTTTAGTGTAGAGATATCGCGTGGAAACGGGCCCTTTGGCCCAACGATTTTGCGCTGACCAGCAATCACACTATGATATAGAGCGCTATGATATCCCAGTTTTGCATCCTGCACCCTAGAGGCAATTTACAGAAGCCAATTAACCTACAAACCAATACATCTTTGGAGTGTGGGAAGAAAACCCACGCGGTCACAGGGAGAATAGACAATAGACAATAGGTGCAGGAGTAGGCCATTCAGCCCTTCGAGCCAGCACCGCCATTCAATGCGATCATGGTTGATCACTCTCAATCAGTACCCCGTTCCTGCCTTCTCCCCATACCCCCTCACTCCGCTATCCTTAAGAGCTCTATTCAGCTCTCTCTTGAAAGCATCCAACGAACTGGCCTCCACTGCCTTCTGAGGCAGAGAATTCCACACCTTCACCACTCTCTGACTGAAAAAGTTCTTCCTCATCTCCGTTCTAAATGGCCTACCTCTTATTCTTAAACTGTGGCCCCTTGTTCTGGACTCCCCCAACATTGGGAACATGTTTCCTGCCTCTAATGTGTCCAATCCCCTAATTAGCTTATATGTGCAAACTCCAAACAGAGAGCGCTCATAGTATCACTGGCAGTAAAGAATAGGTGATGTTTTGGAGTAAGGGAGCAATTTAAAAAAAAGCAGACTTGAAATCGGAGGGACTGAGAGGAATAGTGGATGAGGGGCCAGTGAGAGAGAGTAGGGATGGGTGCTACAGTGGATGATGCTAACTCTACCAGATCACACTGCAGTTTCCTGATATTATGTGAACAAACTCATGGATAAACAGGAGTGTCTTCTCTTCTTTTCTTCTTCCAGATAACTGGTGGTGTTGGGTGGGCGCAAACTACTTTGGCCGATTGGTGGAGCTCTATAAAGATGCAGTTGTGTACCTGCTGACCAGAATGAGAACGGTGCTGTTGGCTCCTGTATTTAGCCATTACATCAAGGATGCTCTTCAAGTTTTGGAAAAGCTACACAAGGTACCTATTAGGATTGGTTGATGCGCGGCACAGTGGCGCAATGGTAGAGTTGCTGCCTTTCAGCGCCAGAGGTCCGGGATTGATCCCGCCTGCAGGTGCTGTCTGTTCAGAATTTGTACGTTCTCCCTGTGACCATGTGCATTTTCTCCGGGTGCTCCAGTTTCCTCCCACACTCCAAAGACGTACTTAATTGGCAAGTTGTAAAATTGTCTCTCGTGTGTGTAGGTAAGTGTAGTTAGGTAGGATCGCTGTTCGGCGCGGACTGAAGGGCCTGTTTCCGCACTGTATTTCAATCTCTGTATCTCTATGACAGAAATGTATTGTCACCTCGACGTCACCTATCCATGTTCTCCAGAGATGCTGCCTGACCCGCTGAGTTACTCCAATGGGTTGTGTTTTTTTGTTGTTGTAAACCAGCATTTAGTTCCTTGTTGCTATGTACTAAAGTGCAGCTGGGTCTGAATAAAGGCATTTGGACCTGACTGGAGTGTGGGACTCTGTTGGCTTTGGAAGGGTGTCTCGGTCACCTGCTCAGGGAAGCAGATGAAAATAATAGCCAGAGGCCCAAGGAACTGCAGATGCGGGAATCTTCAGTAAAACCCTAAGTGCTGGAGTAACTTAGCGGATCAAGCAGCAACTGCGGAAGAAATCGATAGGAGACAATAGACTATAGGTGCAGGAGTAGGCCATTCGGCCCTTCGAGCCAGCACCACCATTCAATGTGATCATGGCTGATCATTCTCAATCAGTACCCCGTTCCTTCCTTCTCCCCATACCCCTTACTCCGCTATCCTGAAGAGCTCTATCTAGCTCTCTCTTGAAAGCATTCAGAGAACTGGCCTCCACTGCCTTCTGAGGCAGAGAATTCCACAGACGTTTTGGGTTGGGACATTTCAGCAGAAAATAATAACCAATCGGCTGCAAATTCAGGTGATCTCAATGGCCTAGCAGCTTGGGTGTGTTGGGTTAAAATTGTTACTTTTTGGATTTCAATTTTGGGTTAACTACAAACTGCACATCACTCCTGGTAGTTGCTAACTCCTTGCATGAGTGTTGTAGCACTCCTTGTATGAACCAAGGTAGGAGTTTGATCCTGTGATTTTTTTAAACCTGGAAACAAGAGTGCCACCACTGAACTAATCTTTCCTTCCTTATCATGGCACAGGTGAATACAATCGCTAACCATGTTGACTATAACCTGTTTTACATCCATGAACTCAACAACTTGGTCAACATTGAATCTGATTATCTTTACTGGGCGTCCCAACATGCTGGAGTGGTAAGTGCACCCCTTCAAATCTGTTACCGTTTTGTAAATTGGAGCGGCCTCTTAATTCTCTTCTCCACTTCTCTGTAATTAACATGTGTTTTTATTTTGCAGAAACTACAACCGGCGATTGCAGAGGTAGGCAACACCTTTTAAATTATTTTTTTAAATGTTGGTCAATTTAGTTGAATTGATAGGGTCAAATTACCCTATCACATCAAGGGTGGCACAGTGGCACAGCGGTAGAGTTGCTGCTTCACAGTCCCTGAGACCCATGTTTGATCCTGACTGCGGGCGCTGTCTGTGCGGGGTTTGCACGTTCTCCCTGTGACCGGGTGGGTTTCCTTCGGGTGCTCCGGTTTTCTCCCACATTCCAAAGACTTGTTGGTGAATTGGCTTCAGTAAATTCTCCCTAGTGTGCAGGATAGAACTAGTGTATGGGTGATCACATGTCGGCGCGGACTCGATGGGCCGAGGGGCCTGGTTGCATGCTGTATCTCTAAACTAAGCAGGCCTCCCACATTCCAAAGATGTGGTTTGTAGGCTAATTGGCTTCTGTAAATTGCCCCTAGTATGTGGGATGCGATGCTGGGATAACGTAGAACTAGTGTACGTGTGAGCATTGGTCGGTGCGGACGCGGTGGGCCAAAGGGCCTGTTTCCTCGCTGTATCTCAAAACGAAACATCCCCAGGTTGTGGCAGTGTATTTGCAGTACAACAGACTTGCACAGGTAAGCTTGGGAAGAGCAAGATCCCATGTGAATGCCCAATCTTTGTTCAGTGGTTAGTCCGAGTGAGAGGTTCTTGTTAATTTTCACTGCTTTAAGTAATGTGGATCTCACTGGCATATTATAGGAAAGATGTTGTCAATCTTGAAAAGGTTCAGAGAACATTTACCAAGATGTTCCCAGGGCTCAACGGACTGAGCTATGGGGAGAGGTTGAGCAGGTTCGGGCTTTATTCCTTGGAACTCAGGAGGATGAGGGGTGATCTCCTAGAAGTGTACAAAATCATGAGAGGAATAGATTGGGTAAACACAGTCTTTTGCCCAGAGTAGTGGAATCGAGAACCAGACGACATAGGTTTCTAGGTGAGGGGGGAAAGATTTAATGGGAACCTGTGGAGTAATTTTTTTTGTACAAAGGGTGGTGGGTATGTGGAATGAGCTGTTGGGGGAGGTAGTTGAGGCAGGTACTATGTGAATTATAATTCTAAATGGAGAGTGGCACCACTGAACCAAAGCTGAGACTCGTGTTCCTCTGATTCTCAGGACAGTTACATGTGTTATTTGTAGGGTTGCTGTTTTGTCTTAAGATGTGTTACCTGATCTGTTCCAGGTCCCTGTTGCTTTCTGCACCTACCCCTTTGTTTTGAACGCCCAGGCAAAAACAAAGATGTTACAGACTGATGCTTCTTTACAGATGCAGGTACGTTGTATGGAGATTAATGCTATAATGTAATGGGATGTTGCATCCAGGTACAAAATGCCACTACCAACCTACTGTCACAGACCTGTAAACCATTGCAAGCCTTCAGCTCTGTTTTTGCTCAGTTGGGGGATGGTGCAGGGATGCAGTTAGTAGAACTACTGCCTCACAGGTCGAGTCACCCTGGTTCAATCCTGGCCTCTGGTGCTATCTGTGTGGAGTTTGCACGTTTTCCCTCTGGATGCTCTGGTTTCCTCCCACATCCCAAAGATGTTCAGTTTGATAGGTTAATAGACCATTGCAAATAGCCCCTTGTGTAGTTGGTGACAGAATTAATGGGAATGTGGGGGGGAAGCGGATAAAGGGAGGGAGAATTAGTGAGGGAATCGGATTACTCCATGTGCAACCAGGGACTTGATGGGCCAAATGGCCTCCTGTGACAAATTGGTTTATTGCTTCGCGTCCAAATGGCTGGCTCTTTTCATGATGCCTTTTACCAGCCAGAAATATCTTCACCAACAAATCACAAAGTGCTGGAGGAACTCAATGGATCAGGCAGCATCTGAGGAGGGAGTGGATGGGCGATGTTTTGGGTCGGGACTCTTATCTTCGTCAAACACTTGCTTGGTTGCCATATCATTTTTAATTCCATTTCTTCCACAGCCTGTAACTCGCTCAGGCATGTTGAGCCAGCACAATACACATTTCAGTATAAAACCCATTCCAACAGAAACTTTTAATTTATCATTAAAATAATTTAATGTAGAATCAAGGAACTGCAGATGCTGCTTTACAAACAGTGCTGGAGTAACTCAGCAGGTCAGGCAGCATCGCTGGAGGACATGGATGATCGTCAGGTGTACAGAGAAAAACTTTGTTTGACATGCAATCCAAACAGATCAGATAATATTATAAATAGATCCAATCAGTTCAAGCTAAAGTACCACAGATAGAGCAAAGTGAAAGAAACAGAGTGCAGAATTACAGTTCTCAGCATTGTAGCATAAGAAAATAACTGCAGATGCTGGTACAAATCGAAGGTATTTATTCACAAAATGCTGGAGTAACTCAGCAGGTCAGGCAGCACTTCAGGAGAGAAGGAATGGGCGACGTTTCGGGTCGAGACCCTTCTTCAGAACACATTGTGGCAATCAATTCCTTAGATAAAGCCTAATGTCGTCAATGTGCTAGAGGTGAATCGAACAGTATCCTAGTTCTATGTTATCCCTCTTTCTCATCCACTCCCTACACATTAGGGGCAATACACAGAGGTCAATTTACCAACAAACCTGTACTTCTTTGGGATGTGTGAGGAAACCTGAGCACCTGGATGAAACCCATGCGATCACAGGAAGAATGTACAAACTCCACAGGGACAGCACACGTAGTCAGGATCGAACCCGCTGTAAGCCAGCAACTCTATAACTGTGTCACTGTGCCCCCCCCCCCCCCCTGCATGTTGCAAGGGTCTCTGCCTCTAACAACTTCACTCTGTGTCCCAGATTCCAACCACACTCTTCAAATTCCAGAACCTGATCCTTGAAATTGTATACCAAGAGGTGGCATCGGCTCTCTAAACCTGGAATCTGAGATGGAGACACAATGAACTGCAGATGCTGGAATAGAAACATTGAAACATAGAAAATAGGTGCAGGAGTAGGCCATTCGGCACTTCGAGCCTGCACCGCCATTTAATATGATCATGGTTGATCATCCAACTCAGTATCCCGTACCTGCCTTCTCTCCATACCCCCTGATCCCTTTAGCCACAAGGGCCACATCTAACTCCCTCTTAAATATAGCCAATGAACTGGCCTCAACTACCTTCTGTGGCAGAGAATTCCACAGATTCACCACTCTCTGTGTGAAAAAATATATTATCCTGAGCAAAGCAATAAAGTGCTGGAGTACCTTCTGCAGGGATGCTGCCTGACCTGCTGAGTTACTCCAGTCTTGCTCTGGCATCTGAGATGGTGGCTGATGCATTAGGAAAGTGTGACAGGTCTCCTGGAGTTTATAAGAATGCAAGGTGATGACTTAATTGATGGGTATAAGATCTAGTCCAGGAATGTGTGGAGAGGATGTTTCCTCTATGGGAGATTCTAGAATTGGAAATCATTGTTTAAAAAATAAGGGGTCAACTATTTAGAACCCAGATGAACACAGATACTGTATCCTCTCATGATCTGACAGAGGTGTATACAATCATGAGAGGAATAGATAGGGTAAATGCACATTCTTCTACCCAGAGTAGAAGAATCAAGAAGCAGGGGACATAGGTTAAGGTGAGAGGCGTCTGTTTTAATAGGAACCTAAGGGGCATCTATTTCGCACAGAGTGGTGGGTATATGGAATGATCTACCAGAGGAGGTACTTGAGGCAGGTGTTCTAACAACATTTAATAGTTATTTGGACTGGTACATGGATAGGATGGTTTAGAGGGATGTGGGTTAAACTTGCCCTCACTTTCTGGTTCTTGATCCTCCACAAAAACTCTCAACATCGGTGCCCCGCGAGGATGTGTAATCACCCCCTTGCTCTATCCCGTGTATGTTCGCTATTTTGCGTCCAAATTTTGCTTTAACTCCATTTATAAATTTGCAGAGGATGCCACCAGAGCAAAATAGCGATAGAAAACTTTGTAACAGGGTGTCAAGACACCACCCTCTCCATGTCAGCAAGACACCAGGGCCAGTTATTGACTTCAGAAAGCGAGGTGGCGTAAATCAGCATCAATGATGGTGAACTGGGGATAGTCCAAGATCTTCAAGTTCCTAGATCTAAATATCGCCAACAACCTGGCCTGGATCAGCCACATAGATGCTACAACCACGAATACACAGCAATGCCACCTCTTCCACAGGAGACCAAGGAGGCTCAGCATGTCTCCTTTCCAACTTCTTCAATCTTACTATACACACACACACAATATCATACTTAACCACAAGAGTGTAAGAATAGTAGATTGCACTGAGGCAGTACACAGGAATTGCCATGATTCCGGCATCATTTTGCATAGTTCAAATTTCAAAAACCCTTAAAATTAGTCTTAACTTGGCCTTTACGAGTCATTGTTGGATATAAATGTGAAGAATGGGAATGTTTCAATGAATATGTCAGAAAGCAATGTAGAATGCGATAGGATGTTGATAAAAGCAATGTAGAATGCGATAGGATGTTGTAAGCTGGAAAGAGTGTGGAGTAGGTTTACGAGGATGTTGTCAGGACTCGAGGGCCTGTCCTATAGGGAGATTGGGCAGACTAGGAGTTTATTCCTTGGAGCACAGGAGGCTGAGTGGTGATCTTATAGAGATATAATAAAATCATGTGGAGAATAGATAGGGTGAATGTACAGAGGAGGATAATCAAGAACGAGAGGACATACGTTTAAGGTGAGAGGGGAAAGAATTAACAGGAGCCTGAGGAGCCACCTTTTCATACAGAACATAGTTGAGGTGGGTACTATGACATTTAAAAGGCATTTGGTCAAGCACTTGGATAAGACAGGTTTAGAGGGTTATGGACCAAACGCAGGCAGGTGGGACTAGATCATCTTGGTCGTTGTGGGCAAGTTGGTCCGAAGGTCCTGTTTCCGTGCTCTATGACTCTATGACTCCAATGGCAAATACGAGTGTTGGTGTGGGTTACATTAGAGGAAAAAATTGAATTTAGTTCAGTTTATTATTGTCATGTGTACCGAGCTTCAATAAAACGCTTTTGTTTGCATGCTATCCAGTCAAAGAAAAGCCCATACATGAATACAATCGTGCGCTCCAAGGAATAAAGTCCTAGTCTGCCCAATGTCTCCTCATCCTGACAGCATCCTCGTAAATCTTCTCTGCACTCATTTCAGCTTATCAACATCTTACCTAGAGCTTTCCACATTGCTCTCTGATGTACCCATTTCAACATTGCCATTCCTCACATTCATATCCAACAATGGGCCTTCATGGCCAACCAGAGAGCGGTCCTGAGCTACTGTCCATCTCATCGGGAACCCCTGCATATCTTTGATCAGACGTTACTGGCTTTACCTTGCACTAAACGTTATTCCCTTATGTATGTGTACACTGCGGATGGCTCAATTGTAATCATGTATTGCCTTTCCGCTGGTTGGTTAGCACGCAACAAAAGCTTTTCACTGTACCTCAGTACACGTGACAATAAACTAAACTGAAAGAGAAACTAGGGAGGAAGGGTCATGAGGTGCTTTAGAAAACCTGTGGAGCGTTCAGGCGGTCCATGGCAAGGATGCTAACTGTGCCTCTTGTTACAGGTAGCCGTGAACAGGACCAGTCTGGAGAATATCTTCATGATGCTCACACTGGGGCCATTCCGCACCACCAGCCCCTTCCTTGTCCTGCACGTTCAGCGGGCCAACCTCGTCAGCGACACACTGAGAGAGCTCAGCATTCATTCAGATGTGGATTTGAAAAAGCCTTTGAAGGTAAGAGGATTACTGCTGCAGGCACAGTAAAGGGTCAGATTACTGTGCCTTACATTATTTTTGAAGCAGTCAGGAGTGGCAGCTATGTGATTTACTAGTTCCTTTGTGTCCTGTCGGCAGCTTTATTCATTGGCCTTGTAATTGTTGGCGAGGCCACACTTGGAGTATTGTGTTCAGTTTTGGTCACGCTGCTGTGAAGGGCAGGAAAGAGTGCAGGGGATGTTGCCAGGACTCAAGGGACTGAATTGTAAGGAGAGGTTGGGCAGGCTGGGACTTTATTCCCTGGAGCCCAGGAGGCTGAGCGGGTGATCTTATAGAGGTGTATAAAATCATGAGGGGAATAGATAGGGTGAATGCACAGAGTCTTTTTTCCCAGGATTGGGGAATCAAGAACCAGAGGACATGGGTGCAAGGTGAGAAGGGAAATATTTAATATGAACCTGAGGGGCAACTTTTTCACACAGCACAGCATGGCATGAGCATGGAACAATATGCAAGAGGAAGTGTTTGAGGCAGATACTATTAGATTCAGTATGTTTATGTTGGAGATAAATAAATATTTGTAAGATCAGGAACAGAAGGCAATAAGGAAGTGGTGCAATGATGGGGAGGGGAGTGAATGACTAGAACTAACGAAATATACAACAGGGACTATCGCAATAATTAAGAAACATTTAGACAGGTGCATGGACAGGACAGGTTTAGAGGATATGGGCCAAACACAGGCAGGTGGGACTAGTGTAGATGGGACACGATGGTCAGTGTGAGCAAGGTGGGTCGAAGGATCTGTTTTGATACTGTATGTTTCTATTGACTCTCTAATATCTCTGATAGGGTGAGCCCAAATGTGTTACTGTGCTAGTTATAGAGAATTATCAAGTTATACAGCCAGAAAACAGACCTTATTGCCCAACTTGTTCTTGATGACCAAGTGGTCATTCTGGACTGGTCCCACTTGCCCTCCAAACTCTTCCTATCCATATATTTGTCCACATATCCACTTCTATAACTTCTTCTGGCAGCTCGTTCCAGACACAAACATCCGTCTGAGTGAAAGAGTTGCCCCCGCGGTCCCTCTCAAAACTCCTCACTCACCTTAAGCCTGTGCCCTCTGGTTTTAGAATCCTCTCCCCTGGGACAAATTCACGTAGTCACAGGGAGAACGTAAAAACTCCGAACAGACAGCACCCGTAGTCAGGATTGAACCCGGGTCTCTGGCACAGTGAGGCAACAACTCCACCAATATGCCACCCTCTTAGTTCAGTCCAGTACTGAGGTACAGCGAAAAGTTTTTTTGTTGCGTGCTAACCAGTCACCAGAAAGACAATACATGATAACAATCAATCCATTAACAGTGTATAGATGATAAGGGAATAAAGTTTAGGTCCTAGATCTCCCTGTTCCACTACATTCTCCAGGGCTCAGCCATTTACTGTTGGAAGCAGATTCTGCTTCTTTGCCTTCTTTGTCATGTGCTGCTAGTAGCAGGTTGCACTAATGGAGAGACAAAAACTCAGCCAAACCCACTGACGGATGATGGGCAGAAATGGCCAGAACTGTTACAGACGGGAAGAAAGAGCCAATTACCCAGTGTTGGAGATTACAATATCGAGACCTGCAGAAGATAAGATGCTATAAGAAAATAACTGCAGATGCTGGTACAAATCGATTTATTCACAAAATGCTGGAGTAACTCAGCAGGTCAGGCAGCATCTCGGGAGAGAAGGAATGGGTGACGTTTCGGGTCGAGACCCTTCTGAAGGGTCTCGACCCGAAACGTCACCCATTCCTTCTCTCCCGAGATGCTGCCTGACCTGCTGAGTTACTCCAGCATTTTGAAGATAAGATGCTGTTCCTTTTACTTGCACTGAGGCTCCGTGTGACAGTGTGGGAGGCCACAGCCAGAAAAGTCAGGGTGGGAGGGTGTAAAAGTAAAATTTTCTCTGTAACTTTTGCCTTCACTGGGCAGCACGGTGGCACGGCAGTGGAGTTGCTGCCTCACAGCACCAGAGACCCGAGTTCGATCCCGACTACGGGTGCTCTCCGTACGGAGTTTGCAAGTTCTCCCTGTTGGTTTTCTCCCGGTGCTCCAGTTTCTTCCCACACTCAAGATGTGCAGGCTTGTAGGTTAATTTGCTTCTGTAAATTGTCCCTAGTGTGTAGGATGGAACAGGTGTACGGATGATTGTTGGGCGGCATGGACCAAAGGGCCTGTTTCCTCGCTGTATCTCTATAAACTAAAACTACAGATCCTTAGAGATTTACACTTTAGAGATATAGCGCGGAAGCAGGTCTTTTGGCGCACTGAGTCCACGCCGACCAGCGATCACTCTGTACACTAACCCACACACTAGGGACAATTTAACAATTTTTACCGAAGCCAATTAACCTACAAAGTTGTATGCTTTTGGAATGTGGGAGGAAACCGAAACAACCGGAGAAAACCCATGCGGTCACAGTGAGAACGTACAAACTCCGTACAGACAGCACCCATAGTCAGGATCCAAACTGGGTCACTAGTGCTGTACGGCAGCAACTCTACCGCTGCGCCACCGTGCCACATCATCTCTGTGCGGTAGATGGGAGGAAGAGGGAACGTGGCCTGGATCTGATTCTGCTGACTTGTTGCTGGTGCAGGTGGTGTTCCTGGGCGAGGAAGCGGTGGACGATGGAGGGGTGACCAAGGAATTCTTCCTGTTGCTCCTCAAGGAATTGCTGGATCCCAAGTATGGCATGTTCACCTACTACGAGCAGTCCAGACTCCTGTGGTTCTCAGAAAAAGTGAGTGCCGTCTCTCCTCCCCTGCCTTCTAGGTCAGCTGATGCTGTGCAAAACAACCTTGGGTCTTCTCTCAACATTGTGAACCCCGGCAATGCTTGAACATGTGCAGGCCCTTCAGCCCATCAAATTCACTCTGCCATTCTACCACAAACCTATTCTGCCACTGACGGACACAATATTCTGGAGTACCTCAACGGGTCTGGCAGCATTCCTGGAGAGTATGGATAGGACATGTTTTGGGTTGCAACCCTTCTTCACACTGCCCTGAAGAAGGGTCACTCTGAAGAAGTGTCCTGACTCTAAAGGTCACCTGTCCATGTTCTCCAGCGATGCTGCCTGTCCCACTGAGTTACTCCAGCATTTTGTGTCTTCCCTTGGCAAACTTGGCTTTGTCTTCAGTTCCTTGTTTCTACATTTTTCTATTCAGCCATTCATTGAATTCACTGATCCTGATTGATCTGTGCCTTGATTCCATTTACCAGCTTTAACTCTTTATCCCTCAGCATCCTTTCTCAATAAAACCTGTCATAGAATTTGCGAAGAAAGCCAGTGTATGTGTGATCGCTAGCCGGTGTGGGCTCAGTGTTTTCATGCTGTACCTCGAAACCTCCGGATGCTAGTCTTGTAAGTTTGCCTCTGCCGGACCTCTGATTTCTTTGCCTGACCTTATCCTCCTCTCCTGTCCCAAATCCCAGACGTTCGTGGAGTTAAACTGGTTCCACCTGATCGGGATCCTGTGCGGCTTGGCCATCTACAATTTCACAGTGGTGGACCTTCACTTCCCTCTGGTGCTGTACAAAAAACTGCTGGATGTCCCACCTTCCCTGGAGGACATGAAAGAGCTCTCCCCCACAGAGGGCAGGTGAGTGTCCTGTTTAATTCTCGCACGTCTGACCCATACTATGGCTACGAGGCAGGGAGAGAATTTACACCTTCGATACAGTTTGTAATCTTTTTTCACTCGAACATAAAAATGGAATTAGTTCAGTTTGGTTCCGTGTATTATTGTCACGTGTGCCGAGGCAGAGTGAAAAGCTTTTTTTGTTGCGTTGTATCCAGTCAGTCATACAGCACTTCAGCCCAACTTGTCCATGCCGACCAAGATGCCATTTGCCTGCATTTGGTACATATCCATCTAAACATTTCCTATCCATCCAGGGCGGCACGGTAGCGCAGCGGTAGAGTTGCTGCTTTACAGCGAATGCAGCGCCGGAGACTCAGGTTCGATCCTGACTACGGGTGCTGCACTGTAAGGAGTTTGTACGTTCTCCCCGTGACCTGCGTGGGTTTTCTCCGAGATCTTCGGTTTCCTCCCACACTCCAAAGACGTACAGGTATGTAGGTTAATTGGCTGGGTAAATGTAAAAATTGTCCCTAGTGGGTGTAGGATAGTGTTAATGTACGGGGATCGCTGGGCGGCACGGACTTGGTGGGCCGGAAAGGCCTGTTTCCGGCTGTATATATATGATGATGATGATGATGTACCTGTCCCCATTTTGTAATGATGTTATTGTAGAATTGGACATAATTTTAAAACAAATATTTAATGAAATAAAATGTTGCTTCAACATCTGTTTTTTGATGTTTGACAAAGCCACCAGAAGATTTTTGCCTATCAATACCACCAGTGATGTAAAGTTGACGCAGGTGATTTGGGTACTTTCAAGGGAAGCATTTTCAGGTACCATGTTGGTATATGTCAGATACAGACTGTCCTCAGGTAATGAATTTGTTCTGTTTTTACAGATGTTTTTGTTAAGTTGATTTTGTCAGGAAGTACACAACATTCAACATGGTAGCGATGGTTCCACAATGTTGAATGAATGACATCAAAAGCACAGAAGACAGATAACAAAGAACAATTATTAAAAATGGGGGGAAGAGAGGAAACTAGTTCTGCCATTTTGTAGGCATAGATGTGTGTACTTGCACCCGATTTTTGAATGTAATAATATGGGAGATACAAGGAACCGCTGATGCTGATTTACAAAAAAGAGATACAAAGTCCTGGAGTAACTCAGTAGGGGAGAACATTTGCATTAACAAGGAACTGCAGATGTTGGTTTATAACAAAGATAGACACAAAGTGCTGGAGTAACTCTGAGTACACTTGACAAGGATCGATAGGTTTTTTGGATTGACAGAATCAAGAGAAGTGGGGCTGAGGTAAAAGATCAGCCACAGGTTTATTAAATGGTGGATTATGCACAATGAGTGAATACTGTTTTCTTCTTCCTATTTCGTAGTTTCTAGTTCTGAATTAGTCAATGTCCACCTGCATATCCTGAGACAAGGTAATCCATGTGATTACAGCATGGGGACTGAAATGTTGTAGCAAAACATCCAACTTTAAAGATATTTCACTCCAAGTTCTCTCTGCCTTCTGTTTGCTTGACCTGAGCACCATAAGTTACAGTCGCAGAGTTTACATGGAGTAGAGTTTGCTGCTTTACTGCCAGAGACCCGGGTGTCTGTACAGAGTTTGTTTATTCTCCCGGTGACCATGTAGTTTTTGTCCTGTTTCCTCCTATATTCCAAAAACGTGCTGGTTTGTAGGTTAATTAGCTTCTGTTAATTGTCTCTAATGTGTAGGATAGAACTAGTGTACGGTGATTGCTGGTTGGCATGAACTCAGTGGGCCGAAGTGCTTGATTGCACGCTGTATCGCTAAACTAAACGAATAATTTTCACAAATCAACTCAGTGTCGTCTTCCGGACTTTGCTTTCAGGAGCTTGCAAGAACTGTTGGATTACCCTGGCGATGATGTTGAAGATACCTTCTGTCTTACGTTTGCGGTAAGGGCTGTTTACCTGAACAACTTGCCTTGAGTTGAACTGTGGGATTGTAACTGGGGGTTGCATGCTTTAACTTGCCATGTCATTGCCCTCCAAAGCAGGTCCTATTGGCTTTAAATTGCCTGTGGGATTGCAGATGTAACCCATTGAGCAGTACTGACTCTTTGTAGAGCAACCGCACGATGGCACAGCTGGTAGAGCCGCTGCCTCGCTCGCCGGAGACCAATCTCAGAGGTCAATCTTGACTTTGGGTGCTGTCTGTGTGGAGTTTGCACATTTGTATGGTTAGGAACAGCTCCATCCAAGACCGTAAGAAATTGCAGAGAATTGTGGATGCAGCCCATACCATCACACAAACCAATCTCTCTTCTATTGACTCCATCTGCACTTCACGCTGCCTCAGCAAGACCACCAGCATAATCAAGGACCAGTCGCACCCCAGACACTCTCTCTTCTCCCCTTTCCCATTGGGCAAGAGATACTGGTGTGAAAACTCACACCACCACATTCAGGGACAGCTTCTTCCCAGCTGTTATCAGGCAACTGAACCATCCTATCACCTAGTAGAGAGATAGGGGTCACAAACAGATTCGCCCCAATATCTTGCAAAGGCGGGGAGCAGGCGAGGATGTCCTGCTATGCTTTTGTTATTCTTTCCTCTAGTTTTTAATTCTTTTTCACATTGAAACGGTCAGATTCTTCGAGAAAACTATGGTGTGTCGGAGCTGCAGGAATTGGTCTCTGGCGGTAAGAACCTAACCGTGAAGAAGGAGAACAGGTGAGTCTGCTTCTGTCTTCATCGAGTTCTGTCGGAGGCAAGAGCTTATATTTTTTGGGGTAAAATAGCACGCCTCCATCAATAATCAAAATCTGAAAAGGGAAATGACACTGTCCAAACAGATCAGATAATACCACGCATAAAAGCACAGTGACGCACTGGTAGAGTTGCTGCCTCACAGCGCCAGAGTCCCGGGTTCAATCCGGACTACAGGTGCTGTCTGCATGGAGTTTGTACATTCTCCCTGTGACTGCGTGGGTTTTCTCCGGGTGCTCCAGTTTCCTCCCACACTCCAAAGACGTGCAGGTTTGTAGGTTAATTGGCTTTGGTAAATATTGTAAATTGTCCCTGTGGAACTGATGCGCTACAATGCTGCAAATTATATTCTGCACTCTGTACCTTCCCCTTTGCTCTGTCCATTGTAGTTCAGTTTGACTTGATTGTGTCTAGGTATGGTGTTATCTGGATCTGTTTGGATAACAAGCAAAACAAAGCTTTTCACTGTACCTTAGTACACGTGACAATAATAAACCTGAACCTTATGATGGGGCTTAATCGCAGTGATACAGAATACTTGTTTCCACTTGTTGGAGCATCTGAAAATAAGGCCAGAAAAGCAAAATAGTTACCAATATATATATATATATATATATATATATATATGCTGATTGTTTCCAGCATATTTTGTTTATGTTTATATATATAAATATAAACATAAACATATATATATATATATATATATAAACATAAACAAAATATGCTGGAAACAATCAGTAGGTCAGGTTGCGTCTGTGGCTCGGTGGAACATGTTTATGTGCCAGAAAATTGTTCAAGATTCACTCAGTCACACAGCAAGGAGACAGGCCCGTCGGTTCAATGTACCCATCTATGCTCATTCCAATTGCCTGGGTTTGGACCATATCCCTCTAAACATTCCTATCCATGTACCCTTCCAAAAATTGTTATTGCATTTGCCTCAACCACTTCCTCTGGCAGTTCGTTCCATCACTCTCTGAGTGGAAAAAAGCTGCCCCTCACATTCCTATTGAATCTTTCCCCTCATAAACCGATGCCCTCTAGTTCTTGATTCCCCAATCCTAGGAAAAAGACAACATGCATTCACCCTATCTAAGCCCCTCATGATTTTACAAAAGACCCATACCTATGTAAGATCACCCCTCAGTCTCCTATGCTCCAAGTAATAAAGCCCGAGGCTGACCGACCACTCACTGTATCTCAGGCCCTCAAGTCTTGGTAATCTCTTCATAAACCCTCTCTGCACTCATTTCAGCTTAATGACATCTTTAGTTTAGCACGGTGACCAAAACTGAACACAATACTCCAAATGCAGCCTCACCAACATCAACGTCTTCTACAACAGCAACATAACATCACAGCTTCTATACTCAATTCCTTTGCTGATGAGAGCCAGCCTTCTTCACCACCTTGGAGATTTGTAGGTTAATTAGGTTCTGTAAATTGGCCCTCACATGAAGGATGCAAAAGTGGGATAACATGGAACCAGTGCGAATAAGTGATTAATAGTCGGCGTGGACTCGATGGGTTGAATGGCCTGTTTCCATGTTGTATTTCTAAAAAAAGTTTTTAATTTGGAAAAAAACCCCGCTGTCTTTTTCTCTACCAGAATGTTTCAAAAGTACTTCATAGCTGTAAAGTGCTGAAGTCACAGAAGGCATAATGTGAATGCATGTTCTTCCTCCTCCAATGGTGCCACGCTGTTTAAATGCAGTGATAGTCTAGATGAACCTTGTCAAGTCTTGAAGTGTGATTCAGACCCTCGGCTTTCTAATTCTGATGAGAGAGTGCTACCCTCTGAGCCAACCCCAGTTGTCTTTGATCTGAAAAACAACTTTCAGGGGGGTAGAAAGCTGGAAGAGAGGTGGGGACAGGGCAAAACCTGCCAAGTAATGTGGAGACAGGTGAAGGGGTTTTTTGATAGGCAGATGGTTGGACAAAGGCCAAAGATGAGAAGATAAAAGGTGTGAGATAAAAAAGGAAGAGATGAGAATTGTGAAGGCAGAGAAAGGTATATAGGTGGAAGAGGCGAGGAAGGAGAGAACTCAGTATGAGTCCAGGTTGGGCAGAGGAAAGAGTGGGGTGGGGAGGGGGGGGGGGGAAGATACTTTAGGTAACCAGTTGCTTAAAATTGGTTTGTACCCAAATGGAATATGAGGTGCTTCTCCTCCAGTTTAAAAAAATTAGATATCGCCTCTTTTGTGGTTAGATATAGCCTCGTCTAAAATAATAAGGACAATCATTAAAAGATACGGCAGTCTGACCTTTTGAACATTCTTTAATCAGACTTTATCGGACTTTATCTTGCACTAAACATTGTACCCTTTATCCTTTATCTGTGCACTGTAGACCACTTGATTGTTAACATGTATCATCTTTTTGACTGGATAGCACGCAAATAAAAGCTCTTCACTGTACATTGGTACATGTGACAATAATAAACTAAACAATTCTACGATGAGATGCAGAAGATCCTATTAGAGGTCTTAAATTTATCCCCTTCATACATAACGTTGTGGGTAGACTTCACCTTAGTCGAGGATGTTTATCGACTGAGTCGATCATTTGCCATGCTTCTCTTTTAATCCTCTTGGCCACTTCTCCTTTTGGTCCTCAGGAAGGAATTTGTTCAAGCCTACGTGAACTACATCTTCAACACTTCCATCCACGAGCTCTTCTCGGCTTTCTCCACCGGTTTCCTAAAGGTCTGCGGAGGGAAGGTACTTCAGCTCTTTCAGCCCAGTGAACTGATGGCCATGGTGGTTGGAAACACAAGCTACAATTGGAAGGAGCTGGAGATGGTAAGAACCCTCAATGACCACAGAGAATAGCTCCCATTGCTGCCCCCTTTCCTGCACTAAACCTTAGTCAAAAGCAGAAGGAGGGAAAGCAGAGATTAGGTTTTATTAGAAGGAAGCTCATGCTGGGAATGCAAAAGTTATTATTGGGCCCAGCGATGGCTAGGTCTCGTGAGAAATATAATCATGGGTCAAAGATGAGCTCTAAGGAAGTCCTCTCTTTCAAAATGGCTTGCATGAGCTGGATCCAACTTGTTCTGAGAAACACGCAGAAACTCTGTCCCTTTACATAGAACGTGGTAGATGAACACAACCTCAGTCCAAACAGATCAGGCAGGGTAAAGTCGCCAGCAAAGCCTCAAGTGAAACAGAGCGGGACGAGGCAGCCATTTTACAACCAAACCAAGTGCTGGAGGAGTTCAACAGGTCAGGCAGCATCTGTGGAGAGAATTGGGAAATGTGCAGGGAAATTCTTCTGTCTGAAGATGGGTGTCAACCCGAAACATTGTCTGTCTATTTCCCATCACAGATGCTGCCTGACCTGCTGAGTTCCTCCAGCATTTTGTATTTTGCTGAAAATGTCTTCATCTGAAGTCTCCTGTGCAGCCATTCTGCAGACAGATTACCAACCTCTAGGGGAGAAAGAAAATTGAACAAAAAATCCACAGACTGCATCGCTGAAAAGTTAAAAGCGGTTTTATATAAACAGCCCAATTGGGCTAATTCTGTTTTGGTCTTCAGCTTCCAGGGTGGTATTAATCAGCCGACCACTAGATGGTGATGATGAGCTTTGTCAGCTGCAGAGCTTTGCTACAGTAAAATATATCAACCAGAAGTGACTCTGTAGCCAATTGGGAGAAAGGCACACCAGATAACCCGAGCATCTTGCTACCTACTTTAATATGTGATGCACTCATGTACCTGTGTGTGTGAATTATATATGTGTGTGTGTTTCTATGTAAGTGCATATGTTTCTCTGTCGGCGTGCATGTGTTTGCAAGGTGTACAGTTTTCTCATGCAATATTTTGTTTTATTTAATTTTTTTAAACTAGAGTACGATATACAAAGCCGATTACCATCCTGCACATCCGACTATTAAAACATTTTGGGAAGTTTTCCACGAGTTTCCATTGGAAAAAAAGAAGCTTTTCTTGTGTAAGTCTGGATCTTCTGATATACATCTGATCTTGTTCAAAGTTTGTTCAACATCTCGCTATATTACTGGCCTGGTGATTGGTGGAGGTTTAGGAAGCTGGAAATTTCTTTCCACTCTGAAACATACTTTTCCTGTCCACTTAGTCCCTTCTGGCATGCCTATTTATTCCAGCATCTTAGGAACCCTCACATCGACAGCGCCTAAGGTCAGTATCGAACACGGGTTTCTGGGAGCTGTGAGGCAGTGTCACTACCAGCTGGGCCGCTGTGTTGCCCAATCTGCTGATGTACTTTGGGAGGCCCTTTGCGATTGTTGTTTCCGATCGATTCTAACCTGAACCTTTGTCTTTCTCTCCCTTTCCGCCCCGTAGTGTTCCTGACCGGCAGTGATCGCATTCCCATTTACGGCATGTCAAGCATTCGGATGACCATACAGCCGACGGCAGGAGGGGACCGCTATCTCCCGGTGGCTCACACCTGCTACAACCTTCTCGATCTCCCCAAGTACCAGACTAAAGCAAAACTCTGCACCAAACTCACACAGGCTATAGACCACTATGAAGGGTTTAGCTTGGTATGAGATGAACTCTTTTATTTTCCTTTTCAGTACAAGGGTATATATCGATCCAAACAGCACTTTATTATTATCAAAGACTATTTTGCAAAGTTCAGTCTCGTCCCTTCCTGTTTTAAAAGATTCTTTTTATAATGTCATAATTTGGCAGTAAGTCCAAACCATCGGGTACATTTTAAACACATCATTTTCCACTATATTTTCAGCATTAAGTTCACCTGAATTGTTATCAGTTTTATGAATGAGGAGAATTGATTACAGGTTTGGCTTGACAGTCTTTGCAGGTTTTAATGACGCTCCCTTGCCTTGCTGGAATCTCTATGGCAACACAACCAAAGAATAGCCTAGAATGTGGATGGCACTTGCTTGCTTGTAATGGGCTCTCAATCCTTGTTACAAATCATGAGTACAATTGGTATGGGTAGCAATACAGGCGTCTAGGCCCCTGCCTGAAAATCAGCGCTGATTAGGACCTTTGTGAATGGATTTAAATGCATGTTTGGGGTCCTCAACAATATTGGGTTTTCTTGGAGAGGGGAGGGATCGAGGCTAATGTGAGCAATCATAGAGGCTACGGGAACAGCTGTCAACGACTTCTCGTAAGGGTGGCATGGTGGTGCAGCGGTAGAGTTGCTGCTTCGCAGAAACAGAGACACGGGTTCGATCCTGACCCTGGGTGCTGTCTGTACGGAGTTTGTACATTCTCCCCGTGACCGCATGGGTTTGCTCTGGGTGCTCTGGTTTCACAAGTTATATGAGTAGAATTAGGCCATTTGGCCCATCGAGTCTACTCCGCCATTCAATCATGGCTGATCTTTGCCTCCTAATCCCATTTCCCATTTTCTGATCCCATTTTCTAATCCCATTCCTCCCACACTCCAAAGACGTGCAGGTTTGCAGGTTAATTGGCTTTGGTAAAATTGTAAATTGTTCCTCATGTGTAGGATAGCGCTAATGTAAGGGTTAATCGCTGGTCGACGTGGACTTGGTGGGCCTGATTCCGCGCTGTTTCTCTCAAGTCTACCACTCTTGGTTAAAGAGTGGCTTATCTGGAGGTGGAGGAAGAGTGATCTGCTCTCAGTCTCTCGCCTACTGTCCCACTCTGAACCCTCCCACACCCCTCCCCATCACCAACATTCACCTTCGCATCCCTGAGCTCAACCTCCCCACTCCATTGTCAACATTCGGCTTCTGCCTGGAACGCCTCAGGTGAGCACGGCTCCCTTGAACCTGATCCCTGCCCCGATATTGAGACAACCTTTGTCTCACCTGCTTAGTTTGGAGGAACATAGTACAGTACAGCACAGGAACAGCCCCTTTGGCACACAGTGTGTGTGCCAAACCTGATGCCTAGCTGAATTGATCTCATCTACCCTGTACATGATCCATATCCCTCTATTCCCCGCACTTCCATGTGATGTGCCTATCTAAAGGCCACTTAAATGCCACTATCGTATCTGTCTCCACCCCTGGCAGTGCATTCCAGGCCTCCATCCCTCTATGTAACAAAAATAACTTGGCCCGTCCATCTCCATTAAAGTTCCCCCTTGCCTAGTAGCTGTGCTGTGGGTATGTTGGGGTAACCATAGGGTGCATGCTGCTTTCATTGTAGATGCACAAAATCTGAAATTGGGTATTGGTGGTTTTGGAAATGGGGTAATGTGCATGCACAGCCTCTCACCTCTGTACCACACCCAGTCCCAGGGCACAGAGCAATAAAGAAGAGAGGCAGCCCTCTGCTACCCATCAGTCATAGGAGCAAAATTACGCCAATCGGCCTATCGAGTCTACTTTGTCGTTCAATTGTGGCAGATCTATCTTTACCTCCCAATCCCATTTTCCTGCCTTCTCGCATAACCCTCGCTAATCAAAAATCTGTCCACCTCCACCTTAAAAATACCCAATGTTTCCCCATAAACCTTTGACTCCCTTCCCAGTCAAGACACTGTCAATCTTTGCTTTAAATATGCCAAATGGCTTGGCCTCCACAGCAATGAATTCCACAGATTCACCATTGTCCGGCTAAATAAATTCCTCTTATTCACAAAATGCTGGAGTAACTCAGCAGGTCAGG
Source organism: Rhinoraja longicauda (assembly GCF_053455715.1). Taxonomy (NCBI): domain Eukaryota; kingdom Metazoa; phylum Chordata; class Chondrichthyes; order Rajiformes; family Arhynchobatidae; genus Rhinoraja; species Rhinoraja longicauda. Next base: position 101,418,370 of record NC_135953.1, on the reverse strand, counting down.
CAGCATCTCGGGAGAGAAGATTCCTTCTCTCCCGAGATGCTGCCTGACCTGCTGAGTTACTCCAGCATTTTGTGAATAAATCGATTTGTACCTGCATCTGTAGTTATTTTCTTATACTAAATAAATTCCTCCTTGTCTCCTTTCTAAAGATATGTCCTTTTATCCTGAGGCAATGCTCTTTGGTCCTAGACTCTCCCACTAATGGAAGCATCCTCTCCACATTTACTCTATCCAGGCCTTTCACTGTTCAGTAAGTTTCAGAGGTCCCCCCTCATCCTTCTAAACTCCAGTGCGCACAGGCCCAGTGCCATCAAACGCACATCGTACGTTGACCAGAGATCACTTCCATGCCCCATGCTCTGCACTGTCCATCAAGGGATTAATAGCCGTTGCATTTAGAGTGCAGCCTTCAGCTAAGCGTGTGGAATACTTAATTGTAAAGGGAATATACCTGAATGTGATCTGAACATTATAAGCTACCTTTACTGTGTTGATGGTGTAACAGATGCTTATTTGCTGGTCACCATCCAACTGCTACATTAACAGCATGTGGGGAACTCTTTATCCTGTTATAAAATGAGATGGCATCTGATTACGATCTCACTGAATGCTTTGCAAAGTTTGGTCAGTGTTGGTTGCAGATCTTCTGGCTTGAGAGGACCTGCTCATAAATGTCACCTTTCTCCAAACCTCACGGCCAGAGCGGTTTAGCGTTCCTTTCCACTTTCTCTGACTTTCCACAAGATAAAGCTAATGATTTAAATCTGGCTGTCTATGTATCCTTTTTTTTGTTTTAATGACGCTGGACTTTTTAAAGGATAAATAAAGCCAAAAGGTTTGTTGCTTGGTTTTTTATATACTTTTCACCGGTTGTAGTTTTATTTTCCTGGGAGGTGTTTCACTGACGAGTAATGGTGCACAAATACCAATCTAGCCAGGGAACATGCAGAGAGTGATTCTGTTCCCAGTATAAAGTCATCAGTTCATAAGTTATAGAGCAGAATTAGGCCATTTGGCCCATCAAGTCTACTCCCCCATTCAATCATGTCATAAGGGCGGCACGGTAGCGCAGCGGTAGAGTTGCTGCTTTACAGCGAATGCAGCGCCGGAGACTCAGGTTCGATCCTGACTACGGGTGCTGCACTGTATGGAGTTTGTACGTTCTCCCCGTGACCTGCGTGGGTTTTCTCCGAGATCTTCGGTTTCCTCCCACACTCCAAAGACGTACAGGTATGTAGGTTAATTGGCTGGGTAAATGTAAAAATTGTCCCTAGTGTGTGTAGGATAGTGTTAATGTACGGGGATCGCTGGGCGGCACGGACTTGGTGGGCCGAAAAGGACTGTTTCCGGCTGTATGTGTATGGTATGGTATGGTAAGTGACAGGCCGAATGGCCTCATTCTTCTCCTATCAAGTCCACTTCGCCATTCAATCAGGACTGATCTATCTCTCCCTCTTAACCCCATTCTCCTGCCTTCTCCCCATAACCCCTGACACCCATACTAATCAAGAATCTATCTCTGCCTTAAAAATATCTCATGACTTGGCCTCCACAGCCTTCTGTGGCAAAGAATTCCAGATTCATCACCCTCTGACTAAAGAAATTCCTCCTCATCTCCTTCTTAAAGGAACGCCCTTTAATTCTGAGGCCATGACCTCTAGTCCTAGACTCTCCCACTAGTGGAAACATCCTCTCCACATTCACTGTATCCAAACCTTTCATTGGCTCTCCTAACCCCATTCTCCTGCCTTCTCCCCAATACTCCTGACACCCATACTAATTTAGAATATATCAATCTCTGCCTTAAAAATATCCATTGATTTGGCCTCCACAGTCGTCTGTGTCAATAAATTCCACTCAGTGGGCCGAAGGGCCTGTTTCCACGCTGTATCTTTAAACTAAAACTATGTCAACATCCGAGTATGGAAACGACTCGTGTAAACACATCACACTGCAATTAAAGTCGCTTGCCAGCGAGGTGTTGTGGTGGGTCTGCAGATGGAATGTGTACGTAAAGTACAAATATTGATTCGATTTGAAGAATCTGAAGAAGGGTCCTGACACAATCACCTATTCACTCCCTCCCACAGATGCTGCCTGACACGCTGAGTTCCTCTAGCACTTTGTGTTTACTACAGATAATTATCCCTGAGCATCTCTCAGCCCATTATCGTGCTTTTTTGGGGGCGAACATGCTGTATTTTATGAACTCCTGATAGGCAAGGATTAGAGGGTAATAGCTGCAAGGAGAGGTTGGAGAATCTTGGATTGCTTTCCCTGAATCACCAGAGGCTGATAGAAGTCTATAAAGTGATGGGAGATAGGGTAGTCTGCCAGGACCTTTTTTCTTGGTGTGGAAATGTCAAAAACTAGAATGCAGAGCTTTAAGATGAGAGGGACAAAGCTTAAAAGAAGATACAAAGTGCTGGAGTAATTCAGCAGGCTTAGTTTAGAGATATTGCATGGAAACAGGCCCTTTGGCCCACCAACCATGATCACCCGTGCACTAATACTATCCTACACACCAGGGACAATTTACAGAAGCCCATTAACCTACAAATCCGCATGTCTTTGGAGTGTGGGAGGACCCCGGAGCACCCAGAGGAAACCCACGCAGTCACAGCGAGAACATACAAACTCCGTACAGATAGCAGCCAGAGTCAGGATCGAACCTGTGTGTCTCTGGTACTGTAAGGCTGCAACACTACCGCTGCGCTACTGTGCCATCCCAGAGATGCTACCTGACCTACTGACATACTCCAGCTTTTTGTATCTTTTTTTGGAAAGCAGCATTTGCAGTTCCCTGTGTCTACAAATTTGAAAGGAGATGTGGGTGCACGTTGTTCATACGGAAGGTGGTGGGTGGCTGGAACATGCTGCCAGGGTGGTGGTGGAGTCAGTTATGGTAGTCAGGCTTTGAGATAGGCACATGGATAAGCAGGAGTCGGAGGACTTTGGATCATGTGAAGTCAGATGAGATTAGTTTATCTTGGCATCATGTTCAGCACAGGTGTTTTTAACTCCTTTGGCCACACTGCGTGTGTGTGTCTGTAGGTGTGTGCGCGTTTGGGAAGAGACCAGTGTTGTATTTATTTCCTTCCCTAATTTCATTTGGACTGTGTGGCATGTTTTTCCGATTGGAAGGGAATTTAAGTCCAATCTCATGCAGAGTCCCAAAAAGGACAGCATTCGGTTACTTGAATTGAAATAGCAGAGCTGTCATGGTGGGATTTGATCTTGCCTTTGGGCTGAGTTATTGATAACAGAACCACAGTGCTGCTGCAGCCCGAGTGGGTGGTTGGGAGGGTCTTTCCAAGCAAATGTAATGCAATTCCTGGTTGCTGCACTAGTTCAGTTTAGTTTATTGTCACGTGTACCGAGCCTTTGGTTGAAAAGTGAAAAGCTTTGGTTGCGTGCTAACCAGTCAGCGGAAAGACAATGCATATGTTGGTGAGGTGACATTGTCACAAATTCCACCCCATCAGTGCCTTAGCGTCATACGGCATAGAAACAGGCCCTTCGGTCCATCTCCGCCGTGGTTTATTACAATAGCCGGGGTGAGCTCCAACAAGATTCAACTCCGGTCTCCCATCTGGTGACTTCTGCTAGGAAGTGAATGTATGTATCTTCTTGTGTAAAACACAAAGTGCTGGAGTAACGCAGTGTAAGTCAACGGGTCAGGCAGCATCTGCAGGGAAGGGATGGGTGATGTTTTTGGTCTGGACCTTTAGAGTGCAATGGGGTGTGTGGTGGGGGGGGGGGGGGGGGGAAGAAAGCTACAACGAAGGGGGGAGAGAGGGACAAAGCCTGCCAAGTGATAGGTGGATGGAGGTGAAGGGTTTGAGTGGGACATGGGTGGTTCAAAGCCAAAGAGGAAAGGAAGACAAAAGGGTGTCGGATAAGGAGCGATGAGAAGTGAAATGTAGAGCCACAGGGATGGATATAGGTGTAAGTGGAAAGGGAGGCAGGATAGTGGGAGAAATGGATCCCCAGAGTTGGAGCACATGGAAGAGAAGGGGTTAAAAAAAGTGTTGGCATCAAAAATTGGAGAATTCAAAGTTCATACCGTTGGGATGTAAGCTAACCAAGCGGAATATAAGGTGCTGTTACTCCAGTTAGTGTGTGGCCTCACTCTGGCAATGGACGATGTCCTGGACAGAATGTATTTTCCCAGTAGGCCAGGCAGCATGTGCGGAAGTATCCGAGAAACAGTCAATGCTTCGGGTCTAACACCCTTGCTTTAGTTTAGTTTAGAGATTTATTTAGAGATACAACATGGAAACAGGCCCGTTGGCCCACCATGTCCACACTGACCAGCAATCTCTGCACACTAACACTATCCTGCACATTAGAAACAATTTACAGAAGCCAATTAACCTCCAAGCCTGTACGTCTTTAGAATGTGGGAGGAAACTGGAACACCCGGAGAAAACCTACACAGCCGCAGGGAGAATGTATGAACTCTGCACAGACAGCACCCATAGTCAGGATCAATAGAAGCGGGCAAAGAATTAATCGGAGAAGACCCAAAGCTCTGTTGAACTTGAGATCTGAAAGGGCGGAACGTAAAGGAAATTCTTGAGTTTTTGGATTGTAGGGATACAGCGCGGAAGCGGGGCATTTGGCCCTCCAAGTCCACGCCGACCCGTGATCACCCCGTACACTAACCTACACACACTAGGGATCATTTTACAACTTACCGAAGGCAATCAAGGTACAAACCTGTATGTCTTTTGGGTGTGGGTGGAAAACGCTGCATCCGGAGAAAACCCACGCGGTCACAGGGAGAATGTACAAACTCCGTACAGACAACACCCATAGTTAGGAATAGAACCGGGATTTCTGGTGCTGTGAGGCAGAACTCTACTGTTGCTCCACTGTGCCGCCTTAAGAGTGTTCTACAGGCTTATGGGTTAGAACATAGATCATTACAGTGCAGGAACAGGCCCTTTTTAAAAAGGGAGGGAGAGAGAAAACGGGGAATTATAGACCAGTTAGCCTAATATCAGTAGTGGGGAAAATGCTAGAGTCAGTTATTAAAGATGTGATAGCATCACATTTGGAAAGTGGTGAAATCATGGGACAAAGTCAGCATGGATTTACCAAAGGCAAATCATGCCTGACGAATCTTATAGAATTTTTCGACGATGTAACTAGTAGAGTGGATAAGGGAGAACCAGTCGATGTGTTATATCTGGACTTTCAGAAGGCCTTCGACAAGGACCCACATAGGAGATTTGGGTACAAACTTAAAGCACAAGGTATTGGGGGTTCAGTGTTGAGGTGGATAGAGAATTGGTTGGCGGACAGGAAGCAAAGAGTAGGAATAAACGGGTCCTTTTCGGAATGGCAGGCAGTGACTAGTGGGGTACCGCAAGGATCAGTGCTGGGACCCCAGTTATTTACAATATATATTAATGATTTGGACGAGGGAATTGAATGCAATATCTCTAAGTTTGCGGATGACACGAAGCTGGGGGGCAGTGTTAGCTGCGAGGAGGATGCAGAGTGACTTGGATAGATTAGGAGAGTGGGCAAATGCATGGCAGATGCAATATAATGTGAGGTTATCCACTTTGGCGGCAAGAACAGGAAAGCAGAGTATTACCTGAATGGTGGCCAATTAGGAAAAGGGGAGATGCAACGTGACCTGGGTGTCATGGTGCACCAGTCATTGAAAGTAGGCATGCAGGTGCAGCAGGCAGTGAAGAAAGCGAATGGTATGTTAGCATTCATAGCAAGAGGATTTGAGTATAGGAGCAGGGAGGTTCTGCTGCAGTTGTACAGGGCCTTGGTGAGACCACACCTGGAGTATTGTGTACAGTTTTGGTCTCCTAACCTGAGGAAAGACATTCTAGCCTTAGAGGAAGGTTCACCAGATTGATCCCTGGGATGGCAGGACTTTCATATGAAGAAAGACTGGATAGACTAGGCTTATACTCGCTGGAATTTAGAAGACTGAGGGGGGATCTTATTGAAACATATAAAATTCTTAAGGGGTTGGAGAGGCTAGATGCGGGAAGATTGTTCCCGATGTTGGGGAAGTCCAGAGCCAGGGGTCACAGCTTAAGGATAAGGGGGAAGTCTCCTCCTGCACCTATTTTCTATGTTTCTATGTTTAGCTCGCGATGTCCCTGCTGAATATGATGCCAAATTAAACTGATAAAGATAAACTAATGGAAGGTATTTATTCACAAAATGCTGGAGTAACTCAGCAGGTCAGGCAGCATCTCAGGAGAGAAGGAATGGGTGACATTTCGGGTCGAGACCCTTTGACCCTAAGATAAACTAATGAGTCAGACACAAATAAAATGATGCTATTTGCAGCAAAAATATTATATTTTCTGTTATATAAAATACAATCACTTTCATGTACAGATATGTACATGTCCATAATTTTCCATTCTCAGTGTCTACATTCAAAGATCTACATGAACACCAGCAATGTCTGTTTTATTAAGGTTTCTTCCTGTCTGCGTTGACCCAGTGCCAAGGGCAACTTGCAAATCTGGTCAATCTTTCCATGAGTCACAATAAGCATAGACAAAAACCACACACAACAGCCCGAGAGAGCAAAGTTGAGCTGGAGAGACCAACAGAAGCGTGCAGAGGCCATCAGGTCAGGGTGATTCAGATAGGAAGAGAACAAGGAAGCTAGCAATCACATTCCACGCAGCCCTATATTTAACACCAGCTGGTACTGACATGTTACTGGATCTCCAGTTTATTTTAGCCCAGGGTTCAATTTGATCTGTTATTTTGAATATTTCTGCAGGGACTCATTTAACCCTGCAAGTTTCGGGTCAACTGTTACAACCCTGAAGAGGTTTCAGGCTTGGTAGTAGAAAGCTCTTCTGAGGATTAGATAAAAAGACTGAGTGGATGCATTTTTTAGTGGAGTTTCCAGCACAGTTTGCCTCTCCCTACTGTAGTCAGCAACATCCACCAGACCTGTGCACCTCGTGTGAGAGCGGCTCAACGTACATGCCATTTCAAGGCGGCAATGCATGGGTATAGGGGGGGGGTGGAGAACTGGATCAAGTTGTAAATGTGACTCTTCCCTCATTTGCAGTTTCATGTTACACCCTATAACTCATATATTTCCATTAAAACCGCAAATACTGCAAAGTACCGTTGGAACTCTGCTCGTAAAACACGGCACACTGAAACTACAACCTCCCCCCTAGCACGGACAGGGTATAAATATTACCCTGTGCAACCTGAAGATCCAATTACAAATGGATACAGGAATTTAGAAGGGGGTGGGGGCAGAAGAGGATGGAAAATATATGCATGGAAAAGGTTTTTTGTTTCCTAATATGAAGAGCAATAGCCTTTAATGTCTTCACAAGGTTTGTGCCCAGATCAGAAATGACTATTCATCACCTGAAGTCCGTTTCACTTTTCTTGGGTCATGACTAACCAGAACCACTCCTCCATCCACCTCTCATTTCTCCATCTTGGTCATTTTACTCCATGAAAATCCATATTTGGAAGATCTATATTGTCCCCCCATTCCCCAGGTTCCTTACGCAGTGAATGAGTTACAGATTTCACTCAATGTTCAATCGTTCTATAATTTCAATTGATTACATTTGTGTAAAAAGTATTTTGAAAAAACATCTTTGCAATTGCCAATATTGTATTTAAAAAAAAAGATAGGATGCACGCTGCAGAATAATGGGGATATCAGGCGAGAAGAGAATTTGGAAAAAATTAGCAGCTTTCTTCAAGGACATTCTTAAATTTGGAAAAATTTAGAAGCTTTCTTCCCAAGGACATTCTTAAAGCTTTAGTGTATATAGAAACATGATAAAGAATAACTAAACGTTATCCCCTAATCATGTAACTATGCACTGTAAATGGCTCGATTGTAATCATGTGTTGTCTTTCTGCTGACTGAACAGCATGCAACAAAAAGCTTTTCACTGTACCTCAGTACACGCGACAATAAACTAAACTGACGTGGGAGGAAACCGGAGAACCACAGTAACATATTGTTTCAACTATACTTGCCCACCCCCTTGCACAGACGTGCACATCTGGAAGCCATGTTAATTCAGTCAAAATCATCCACAATTTTAACCATTTCGCTCTGTCAGTTAACGGTTATAAATATCTGATTGTATTGATGCCCTTCAGGGACAGGAAAATAGTCATAGAATTGTAGAGCATGAAAACAGGCCCTTTGGCCTGCCTGGTTCATACTGACCAAGTTGGAATACTGGGCTAATTCTATTTACCTCCATTGACCTATATCCCTCTCAGCCCTCTTAATATACTTGACACAGTCAAGAAAATCTATAGATACCTGACACTGTCTGTTTCTCACCATTACGGATACCTGACACCGTCCATGTTTCCTTCAAGGACCGCTAGCTATCTGACACTGTCCCTGTCTCTCCGACAAGGTCAACAACGTACAGAAAGCTGACTGTCCTTGGCTCTCCATCAAGGACTGCAACAGATAGCGGACACTATTCATGTCCCTCTGCCAGGGATCTCTACAGATAGCTGACTGTCCATCTCTCTCTCAGAGACAGCTACAGCTACCTGACATTGTGCATGTCCCACTGTGGAAACCTGACACCGTCCATGTCCCACCACTCTCGCTACCTGACACTGTGCATGTCCCACCACTGTGGAAACCTGACACTGTGCATGTCTCACCACTAGAGCTATCTGACACTGTGCATGTCCCACCACTCTCGCTACCTGACACTGTGCATGTCCCACCACTGTGGAAACCTGACACTATCCATGTCTCACCACTAGAGCTATCTGACACTGTGCATGTCTCACCACTCTCGCTACCTGACACTGTGCATGTCCCACTGCGGTAACCTGACACCGTCCATGTCCCACCACTATAACTATCAGACATTGTGCATGTCCCGCCACTGTGGAAACCTGACATTGTGCATGTCTCACCACTAGATAGCTGACTGTCCATGTCCTATCACTACAGATACCTGACATTGTCCATGTCTCACCACTACAGATACCCAACATTGTCCATGTCTCTCAGTCAACGACTGCTACCTGAGACTGCCCGTGCCTCTGTTGAGGATTGTCGGATGCGCCAATGCCCTTCAGTCAGGGAAACAAATGGATATGTAATTGTGCCTACCTAGTGGGAATGAAGGGTGGGATTGTGTACCAATGCCCACACCCACTCTCAGTCAAAGCTTCCACCTGGCATACAGACCGGACAGCTTTTCCAGTATTCAGTTGCAGCACACAGATACTCTCTCAATAGGGTCCACCTGGGTTTGTACTGTCTAGGTCCAGAGGTAACATCACGCAAAGTCCTACTGACCAGAGAGATTATAATCCTGTAACTCTAAGTAAATTAGATTGTATCCATTTAATTCCGCAAAACCTGTCCTAGGTTAGCAGGACAGAAATGATGCTACACTGTATAAATGTAATCTCCCCAAATATGAATTGCAGATATCTGATGTACATCGGTTCATTGACATTTATTTATTTATGCTGTATAGAGGCGTTTTCCTTGCCCTTTAATTCAATGGAGATCTGGCTATTTTATCAATGACTTTGTCCATTGTGAGCTGTGACCAAAAGCTCACTGGAACTGCCCAGAATGGGGCCAGCTCTGATAATGGTTGACCATTCATTGTCTTTTAGTCTCACAATGTTAGGCTTTTTCAGAATGCAGTGATAAACCTGCGGTGCAAGTAACAGGAAGTTTGAATTGGCAGCATAGACTATACAGTATCTGCAGACGTTCCATACTCTGCTACCCCTCAATTATCAAACCCTTTCTATATCTGTTAAATCTGAAACATGTTTACACTTAGCACACAAATTCCTTTTAGAGTTGCACGGCAAACAGGCCCTTCAGCCCAACTTGTCCATGCTGACCAAGATGCCCCATCTAAGCTAGACACTTTTGCCCACAATTGGCTCATATCCCACTGAACATTTCCTATCCATATACTTGTCCAAATGTCTTTAGGAGTCTGAAGAAGGTTCTCAACCCGAAACATCACCCACTCCTCTCCAGAGATGCTGCCCATCCCGCTGAGTTACTCCAGCTTTTTGTGTCTCTCAAATGTCTTTAAACATTATTATTGTTATGCCTCAACTATGTCCCGACAGCTCATTCCATATATCCACTGCCCACTGAGTGAAAAGGTTGCTCCTCAGGTTCCTTTTAAATCTTTCCCCTTGCACCTTAAACCTATGCTCACTGATTATTGATTCCCCTATCCTGGGCAAAAGACTCTGTGCATTCACACTATCTATTCCCTTCCATGATTTTATAGATCTCTATAAGATCACCCCTGAGCCTCCTGCGCTCCACGGAATGAGGTCCGACAGTCCTCTTACTACCATTTCAATAAAGACGCAGATGTATTTTGCCAAGGGTAATCAAAACCAGAAAGAGGAACTTCTTCCAGATGTGCCAGCGGTTTTGCACAATTTATTACTTTTAGGGATTTGTTAGATACTTTGCACCAAAATGCCAGAGAAGGATCTCTGATGTTAATTGGAATCCCAGCCTTGCGTTGACACTGTCTGAACTATCCCAGCTCATCACACAAAGCTACAATCTCAATAGGTAGAAAGCAGCAGGGAATGTTTTGATGTAACTGGGCTTCTGATGAGGAATTTGATGGAGATCAATGAGGTACGGTCGTGGAGTCAGAGCTTGAGGTTAATTGGGCCAGGATCTGCAAGTGCAATGTCTCTGACCGCAGCTCTTTCACTATGTTAACCCAACGTTTTAGTAAACCTGGGATTCTGAACATTAATGTGTGTTTGTGTGTAAGTTCATAAGTCAGAGGAGCAGAATTAGGCCGTTCAGTTTAGCTTATTTATTGTCACGTGTCCTGAGGTACAGTGAAAAGCTTTTGTTGCGTGCAAACAAGCTTTTGTTGCGATTGGCCCATCTATCTACTCTGCCATTCGGTCATGGTCATGATAGATGGGCCAATCTTTCCCACTCAACCCCATTCTCCTGTCTTCTCCCTGTAACCTATGATGCTATTACTAACCAAAAAGCTGTCAATCTCCACTATAAAAATACCCAATGACTTGACCACCACAGCCGTCTGTGGCGATGAATCCCACGGATTCACCACTCTCCGGCTGAAGAAATTCCTCCTCATCTCCTTTCTAAAGGTACGTTGTAAAAGCAACAACTTTCAGTTACATGACACAATCACCATCTGAAAACCTGCTACGGTGTTTACACACAAACGTATATTGTGGTCGCCGCTTGAATGGGGAGGTTAATGTGTAATTGGGTGGAGTGGGGTGGGGTGTGACACAATGTGGATTATATGGAGATGTATTAGAATTTAGGATCAAGGGCAGTGCTGCTGCATCTTGATCATTTTGGCAAGGAAAGGCTGAGCTGGATATCTGACCCCTTTCCTCAATCCCCGTGAACAGAGTGCTGAATCAGCGCATCTACACGGCAGTGTTTGAACATGGAACAATGCAGCAGAGGAACATAATGTTTGCACCGAACACGATGTCAAGATAAACTAATCTTATCTTCCTGCACATGATCCATATCCCTCCATTTCCACGTGCCCATCTAAAAGCCTCTTGCATGTCACTATCGAATCTGCCTCCAACACCAACCCCGACAGTGCACTCCAGGCACCCACCACCCTCTTGTGCACAAACGTGCCCTGAATATCTCCGTTAAACTTTCCCCTCTCACCTTAAAGCTATGACTTCCAGTCTTTGACATTTCTGCCCTGGGAAAAAAAAGATTTGGCTTCACTCACCTTCCTACAACTACCCTGTGAAACTTTATATTCTCAGACTGGGGCTCCCTGGCATTCTCCTAGGTCTTTCCATTGGCCCAAGATGTTTGCTCGTAGCCTGGGATGGAAGTCAATATCCTCTGTTATCCTTGGCAAAATCCAGACCAGCAGTGACCAAGTGTGGCACTCTGCCACTCCAATTCACCTCCACTTCAGTGGAGTGATCAAGATCAAATCCCTACCTCCCCATGTTGTGGATGTGATATTACAAACACAGAATGTACAAATTACCAAAAACAGAATAACTGGAGACTATGGATACGGGTACCTAAATAATACCGTTCACCAAGTAACATGCTCTTCTTCACTCTTGACCCTCGAGAAAGTAAATAGTCAGCTCTTGTTATGCAATGTTATGCAAGATTTGCTGCCCTCTTTGCAAAGCTGTAGTTAATGATAAGTGTGGAAGGTGGACAGCTTCCAGTTGTAACATAGGGAGGAAGCGAGGTGCCTCTTGGTTAGAAAGGCTGATGTCCATGAGACATGGCCATGTCTTTACCTATCCTTTGGAAGGATTAGTGTGTTAGTAAAATATCACCAGAGCTACTGGTCTCAAAAATTAGTTTTGCCTCTAACCAAGCATATTTTGAGAGCTTAAACTCCAATAATGCTGAGAAAAAATGTTATATTTTCAGATGAATCAGCAGTGAGGTGGATGCTTGAATCTTCCACTGTGCAGGTAAAGGTTTATAAAGCTATATCACACAATTACTCCTGCTTTCGCCAGCAAAGTGCAGCTAAAAGGTGGGCTGCTAACTTAAAGCCCTCGACCTTCAATTTATCATCAAACGCCTGAGTTCTCCCGAAAATCTGCATCTCCTGCCTCTACCCAAACTTTGGCGTTTCTTTCATTCTATGATTTCCACAAGCTTACAAGATCAGTCGACATCTAAAGAGCACGCAACTCTGCTGCCGTTTTCTTCTAACAATAAAAAGTCGCACACACAAATCGGGACACGGTCCACTATTCATTCGATCGATTGTCTTTTTGGTAAGTATTATTAAAAGATCCTGCAGAGCAAGAAGAAAAAAAAACTCCCCTTTTAATGGAGGCATTATTAAATGCTGCCTATAAATTCAGTACAATAATAATCTCTTGAGAGCTGTTCAGTTCCTGCAGTCGCACGTAGTTATTTCATGCTTTCAAAATTGTGTTGAGACCCAGCCTCCTGGGTTCCTGTGTCAGTCTTTACCCAGGCCACGACCAATCTGAGTGGCCACACGGATGACTCTTCTCGTCCTCCAAGCACAGGCACAGTCCACAGCGATCGGATGGAGGTCGGAATTCATTCTGGCATCACAGAGTTGCAATGGAGAAGGCAATCAGTGATTGGGGGGGGGGGGGGGGAGGGGGGGATTGTCTTTCTTTTTTCTTCGCCCCCTCCCCCCCATCTCCCCCCCCCCCACCACCGCCACTCCAGGAGGGATGAGGTTGAGATGGGTTCCTTCAGAAAATAAAGCCTTCCTTGGAAGCACAGGTGGTGGTTGTGCGGCGGTTCCTCTTGTGTGGCTATCTTGCCATCTCTGGTCATCTGCCTCTGGAGAAACCCAGGGAGAATCCAGCACATCACCTCTTCATCCCGGTAGGACCTTCTGCTAAATGATGACAGAGGCAATGAAGATTTGCCCTGGTGTCCTTGCACATTCATATGACCTTTGAGGGGTCTTGCTTGCTGATGAGCACCTCCAGTAGCTTCAGTTTGGCCTTGACGTGCTTGTATTCACTATATTCCTCGGCCATGGGTGTTCGATCCTCCTTCTGCACACTCCTATCCAAAACAAGAGTATAGTGAGGGCACAGGTATATAATTTTACATTTTGGAATTCTAGCCACCCCCATCTCTTCCATTTTCATGCTAAAGGCAAAACGAATGTACATTTGTACGTTGCCCTTCACACTCGCACTCTGCCGAAAGTGCCTCACAGGGACCTCGTGGCCATTGTTCTGAAAGCAAATTAGAGTCATGGTATGGAAACAGGCCATTCAGCCCGCCATGTCCACACTAACCCATCTGTGTTAATCCTATCCTCCAGTCATTGGTTAGTAGCCTTCTATGTTTAATGTTTTAGACTTTAGACTTTAGAGATACAGCGTGGAAACTTGCCCTTCGGCCCACTGAGTGGCACCAAGCTGTGATCACCCCGTACACTATCACTATCCTATACACCAGCGACAGTTTTGCAATTTTTACCGAAACCAATTAACCGACAAACTTGTACATCTTTGGAACGTGGGGGGAAACCGGAGCACCCGGAGAAAACCCATGCGGTCACAGGGAGAACATACAAACTTCGTACAGATAGCACCCATGGTCAGGATCGTACCCAGGTCTCTGGCGCTGTAAAGCAGCAAATCTATCACTGCACCACTATGTAAATCGATTCAAATGTGGGTCTAGCCATTTCCTAGATGGTGTGGGTGTCTCTGCTTCCACCATTCTCAGGCAGTGCATTCCACAGACCACTCACTGCTAAAAAAGTCCCCTTCAGATTGTCCCTAAATTTCTTAATTCTGAATCTATATCTTCTAGTTTTAACTAGTTTTGATAGGGAAATGTTCCTGCAGTCTATCTTCCCTGTACCACTCATAATTTTATATTCCTTAATCATGTTCCCCCTCAACCTACTCCAGGGAAATCACACCCAACCTCTCCAGTCTCAACACAAAAAATGATTTTCTTTTAAAGAGATACAGCGTGGAAACAGGCCCTACGGCCCATCGAGTCCCGCCAACCAGCAATCACCCGTACACTGATTCTATCCCACACTAGGGATAATTTACAGAAGGCAATTAACCTACAAATCTGCACGTCTTTGGAATGTGGGAGGAAACTGGAGCACCCGGTGAAAACCCACGTGGTCACAGGGAGAATGTGCAAACTCCGTACAGACAGCACCCATAGTCAAGATGCAACCCAGGTCTCTGGCGCTGTAAGGCAGCAACTCTACCGCTGCGCCACCTGCAACTAATTCAATCAAAACAAACTCACACCAGCAGCACTGAGGTGGGTTGGAGTTCATCAGGCAAGTGCAATACTGGGTGATCTCATACATCCCTGCCATTGCATGCTATATTTGCATCTGACACCATCTAAGATGCCCCAGAGACCTAATACATTTATTGTTTCTGTGGCACCAAATCTGGAGAACTCCCACGTATTCATTAAGCATTCTGTTCAACGAACAGAAATTCATCCACATTGTTTTGGTGTTAATCTATTTCTGAAACACAGAAATGATTGGCGCCTAAAATTCCAGCACCTTGTTGATCTGAACATTTAGTCTGTGGTCTGATCCGAGAAAAAGGATTTGAACCATCTTTAAGCGGACTTATCTTACAATAAACTTTGCACCATTTAACCTTTATCTGTATGCTGTGAGTGGCTTGATTGCAATCATGTATTATCTTTTCTTTGACTGGACAGAAGCAACAAAAGCTTTTCATTGAACCGTGTGACAATAATAAACGAAACTAAAAGGTTGCTTTGTTTAGAAGTTTACCAGAATGCTGACTGGATTAGAGGGTTTCAGCCACAGGGAGAGAGTAGAAAGTCTCAGATTGTTTTCTCTGGAACGTCAGAGGTTGAAGGAGACTTGAGAGAAGTATATAAAATTAGGAGAGGCATAGATAGGATGGTCAGAACCTTTTTCCCCAGGGTGGAAATGTTCAAAACAAGAGGGCATATCTGTAAGGGGAAGGTGAGAGGGGAAAGTTTAATGGAGATGTGCAGGGCAAGTATTTTGCACAGTGAGTGGGTGGGGTCCTGGAACGCCTTGCCAGGGGTGGTGGTGAAGGCAGGTACAATAGTGGTGTCCAAGAGGCTTTTGGTTAGGCACATGGAAGTGAATCATGAACAGGCAGATGAAACTTGGCATCATGTTCGGCACAAACATCGTGGGCTGAAGGGGCCTTCCTGTGCTATGTTCTATGATTTAACCGTCGACTGCTCTCCAGTAAATATCATTCGCCTAAAAGGTTCGATTGAAAAGTTAGCCAACCTTCCGTTTTCCTGAAAGAAAGTGTCCTCGAAGTCTCTCAGGGTTTTGCGAAGCCGCTTTTTGTCAGCTCTCGCCTCTTGCAACTGCTCCAGGAGTTCAGGCCTGCAAACAACAGGTTGAAATGTCAGTCCAGAAGCACCGCATTGCGTTGAAAGAGCTGCAACTTTACAACAGGGAGACACTTTGGAAATTCAGCTGAGAGTTTTGTGCTCAAATCTCTGGAGGGCTCTTTGACTTGGGGTAAACAAAGTTACAGAGAGTTCATGGAGAGAACAGCTGTGGAAGCTTGAGTCATGTGCTTGACTCAGAGTGCAACCAAAGCCCACAGTCAGTGCTATCTCAGCGTAAGATAAGGATGGATTTGACATGAAATGGCAGCTGGAATGGAGAGCTTGATGATCGAAAAGCCACCGATTTTCCATTGACGGGGCTTAGTTTGCGATCATTCAATGGAGTTTTTGAAACATTTCATAGAATACCTCGGAAAGCTTTACCAATGTAAGTTCTCCCGGAAAGATGCTCCATGTTTTCTCTTTCTTGTTTAATTAGGGATCTCTTCCAGCATTAACAGAAAGGGTGGTATATGGAACAAACTGCCGGAAGAAGTAGTGGAGGCAGGTACCATCATTACATTTAAAAAACATTTGGACAGGTATATGGATAGGGTAGTGTTAGAGGGCTATGGGCCAAATGTGTGCGTGTGGGATTAGTGCAGATGGGGCATTTTGGTCAGTGTGGGCAGTTTGGGCCGAAAAGCCTGTTTCCATGCTGTATGACTCTATGACTCCTCTGCCTGCACGTGGTCTGTATACCCCCCCCCCCCACCACCACTATCTGCATATACATGTGCCTATCTAAAAGCCTCTTAAATGACACTACCATATTTGCCTCCACCAGCCCCCCACTTGTGTAAAAGCTTGTAGAGGGCAGTGGTTGCCTGGAATGTGCTGCCAAGGGTAGTTAGTGGTAGAAGCAGATACGATTGTGGCGATTAAGAGACTTTTAGATCGGAACATGGGTAGGCACATCTCCTCTAAACTTTGTCCCTCACACATAGAGTGATACAATGTGGAAACAGGCCCTTTGGCCCAACTTGCCCAAGCCGACCAGCATGCCACATCTGCATTAGTCCCACCTGCCTGCATTTGGCCCATATCCCTCTAAACCTAGCTTATCCAGGTACCTGTCTAAATATTTCTTAAACATTGCGACCGTACAAGCCTCAACTACCTCATCTGGCAGCTCATTCCATACATCCAGCACCCTTTGTACGAAAAGGTTATCCCCAGGTTCCCATTACATTCCACCCCCCCCCCCTCACCTTAAACCTATATCCTCTGGTTCTCAATTCCCCGGCTCTGGGTAAAAGACTCCGTGCGTTTACTCGATCTATTCCTCTCATGATTTTGTACATCTCTATAAGATCACCCCTCATCCTCCTGCGCTCCATGGAATAAAGCCCCGGCCTGC
Source organism: Rhinoraja longicauda (assembly GCF_053455715.1). Taxonomy (NCBI): domain Eukaryota; kingdom Metazoa; phylum Chordata; class Chondrichthyes; order Rajiformes; family Arhynchobatidae; genus Rhinoraja; species Rhinoraja longicauda. Next base: position 101,401,097 of record NC_135953.1, on the reverse strand, counting down.
TCAACCTCTCCCTATAGCTCAGGACCTCGAGTCCTGGCAACATCCTGGTAAATCTTCTCTGAATCCTTTCCAGCTTGACACCATCTTTCCTATAACATGGTGACGAAAACTGAACACAATATTCTAAATGTGGCCTGGCCACATTTGACCTCCCAACATGACCTCCCAACTTCTATACTCCCAACCTCTGTACTTGCCCCAAAGCTATGCCTCCCAGTATTTGACATTTCCACCGTGGGGAAAAAGGTTCTGACTATCTACCCCATAACTTTATTTACGTTATCGGGTCTCCCCTCAGCCTCTGGCGTTCCAGAGAAAAGGATCCAACCTCTCCTTGTAGGTCATACTTGACCTTGTATGGTCTCCTTGTAGATCCACATTGTTGTACTCACATGGAGGCAGAGTGCAGGTTTGAGAGCCGTAGGTCGAGGCTGCATCGGGCCGGTGTCTTCTCATCCACCGGTGACGTGACGCCATCCGTGCTGTCGTCCAGCTGGTCCAGGAAGCTGCGGATGGTGAAGCCCGGCTTTGCCGTCACCGTGAAGTCCATTTTGGGGTTGCCGTCGCCTTCGGTGCCGTCTTCCTCCTCCTGAACGGCAGAAGCACATCGCCGCAAGGTTAGCACAGCAAGGAAGCCCGCCCCACCGGGGTCCGCGGGGCATGGCCTCTGTAATCACCCGCCGGTCTCCTCAGCAAAACCGCGAGCTCCCCTACAGACCTTCACTGCTGTACGTCACCAACGCTCCTGGGCAGTGAGTGCCAGCTGGGCTCAAGGGACCGAGACCAAAGGCAGAACCTGCACCCAAGTGAATGCAGAGAAGGTGGGTGGATAATTGCACATACCATACCATCCTATCTACCTGTGACGCCCTGGAATATTAAGCTGCCAGTCCTGTCCCTCTCCTAGCTAGGTTTCTGTAATGGCTAAAACATCAAAATCACACATACCTATCCGTGCTAGAGTGGTCAAGAACACTTTCAGTACATTGGCCTTTATATGTCAGGGTATTGAGCATAGAAGTTGGGATGTTATGTTACAGTTGTACGACATTGGTGACAGTACACAGTACTGTTGCTAGAGGGCTGTGTTCAGTTTTGGTCTCCCTGGTATAGGAAAGATGTCGTAAAAAGTGCAGAGATTTACGAGGATGTTGCCGGGACTCGAGGGCTTAAGCAACAGGGAGAGTTGGGCAATCTGGGCCTTTATTCCTTGGAGTGCAGGAGGCTAAGGTGTGATCTTATGGAGGTGTATAATATCATGAGGGGAATTGATAAGGTGAATGCACAGATTTATTTATCCAGGGTAGGGGAATCAAGAACCAGTCGACATAGGATTATGGCGAGAAGGGAAATATATAATATGAACCAGAGGGGCAACGTTTTCACTCAGCAAGTGGTGGGTATAGGGAACGCACTGTCAGAGGAGGTAATTGAGGCAGGTACAATAACAATGTTTAAAAGACAGTTGGACAGCTACATGGATCGGAAAGGTTTAGAGGATATGGCCAACATGCGGGCAAATAGAACTACTCAGATGGAGAATCTTGGAATAGGCGAGTTGGTCTGAAGGGCCTGGCGCCATGACAAAGGTCTTCCATGACCCAGGACAGTGGCAGCTTTCAGAGGCAAAGAGAAACCCCATGACGCAGAAGAATACAACAAAAAATAAACACCAGGGGAAGGGAGTTAATGCTAAGTGGGATGACTGGCAGGATCGGTGAGGTTGCAATGTTGCTCTTGCCTGAGATGAGCAGGAGTACGTCAATCAACCCCTCAAACCTCAACAACACGGCTATTCATTCTTGTGCAGATCCACTTTCCCACTGGGTTCCCACATTCCTCCGATTTGTTCAGCGTTCAAAAGCGTTCAATCTACCCGTCTCCAAACATCCAATATTCTTTGAGGCAGAGTATTCCAAACACTCGCAATGTAAGGACATTTCTTTACGTCTTGGCTCCATCAGACCAAAAGCAACAAAGTACACATTGACAACCTTGCCATGGGGCATGCCTTGAGTGGCAGCACCCACTGTAATGCTCAGTGTTTAACTTGGTTGCATTTTGTTCAAGCATTGTCCAAGGGTAGACTCGGCGGCCGTTTGGCCGAACACTTGTGCTCGGCCCAACTTGCGAACACTAAGGCCTACAGGATCTCCCAGTCGTTAACCATTTCAATTCCCCATTCGGACCTGTCTGTCCTGTCCTCCTCCATTGCCAGAGTGAGGCCACCACAAATTGGAGGAAGAGCACCTCATATTCCGCTTGGGTGGCTTACAACCCACTGGTGTGAACAATGAATTTTCCAATTTTAGTTAACTTCCCTCCTTAACCCCCCCACCCCTCCTTCCTTCCTTCCGTCTCCCCTGTGTCGCACACGGACTCGCACCTAGTTGCGAGTTTTGGGTTGAGGTCCGAAAATCAATCTAAAAATATTTTGTAAACCAGTATCTGGAAGAGGGGCAGGACAAAGCGTGTCAGGTAACAGGTGAACACAGGCGATGGGGGGGGGGGGGGGGTGGCGCGTGGGCTTGGGATTCTGCCCCGCAACATCATCTATCCACGTTCTCCAGTGAGATTAGTACGGGTATCAGGGGTTATGGAGAAAAGGCAGGAGAATGGAGTTGAGAGAGAAAGATACATCAGCCATGAGTGAACGGCGGAGTAGATTTGATGGGCCGAATGGCCTAATTCTGTTCCTAGAATTTATGAACTAGATGCAGTCTGACCCGTGGAGTTACTCCAGCGCTTTGTGTCTTTTAACAGTGCTCCACGTGCGGCCTCACTAACGTTAAGAACTAACATGGGGCTGGAGCAGATAGTCGTTGTGATGCCCGCAGATCAGCTTTGCAGACTGTCGATAACCACGGCAAACGATCACTGGCCAACTGCATACCATGCAGGTGTTATCACTGCATGCGCAGCGTCATGCGACCAACACTCGTGCACAGGTGACTCAAACATTAATGACATCCACCCCCCCCAAAATTACTAACTGATTAGGCTCTTGGAATATGAATAATCTCCAATATCACGGTTGGAATAATGCCGCAAAATCAAAAATTAACAATCAGTTCAGTTCTTACAAAGCGACAAAAATCAGATGAAAACAAGGCCACTTTACACGTACCTGTGTGCACATTGGTCGAATTGTCAGATGCTACAGACTTCTCCACTGCATTTCATTTGTAACCTCTACATGGTAAAATCGGCCAGAAGCCGGGCGATAATCGTGCCCCAAATTTCCATCAAAGCAAACATGGTTCAGATCCCTACTATAGAGTTGATGGTGGATTAAGTGGGATTTCTATGGGTCTGCATCACCTTGTTTGACATTGGGACTTGGGTCATGTTCTTCTAAGGTTCAACGTAGAACAGTGCATACAACAGTTTAGCACAAGAACAGGCCCTTCGGCCTACAATGACAATGTTGAACACAATGCCAAGACCATTTCCTATCTACCTAACTGGAGTCCATGGCTCTCTGCACTGTCTGCTTAGAGTTCAAGGCTTAATAGTGATTATCCCATAAATATTTCCTGTTGGTTAGATAAAAATGTTGATAGATGTTATGACTTTGAATGGGCTCATATCACTTGGAACTTCAGGCGCACCGAGACATGTGATAATAAAGCACCATTGAACCATGACTCGTGAGTGGAAGCATCTTCTGACTGGGAAGAAGGATAAATACTGGCAGCACAAATATAGCCATAGATAGGGTGGATCCTCAGGACCTTTTTTTCCCCAGGGTGCAAATATCAAGGACTAGAGGGCATAGGTCAAGTCAGAGGAGGCAAGTTTAAAGGAGATGTGTGGGGTGAGGTTTTTTTACACAGAGTGGTGGGTGACTGGAAATGCGATGCCTAGGTTTAATGACGTACGGTTTCTCCATTTGTTCTCGAAAGACTCTGATGTTTAATCAATACGTTGAATTATTATTTTCCAAGTAAGAAACATTTATTTTTTTGTGCCATGAAATGAAAAATCTTTTGAAATCTGTTCAGTGGTGCGCTAGAGAATGGCGGCACAGTGGTGCAGTTGGTCCAGCTGCTCCCTCACAGTGCCAGAGACCCGGGTTCAATCCTGACCTGGGCTGCTGTCTGTGTGGAGTTTGCACATTGTCCCTGTGACTGTGTGGGGGTTTTCTCCGGGTGCTCAGGCTTCCACCCGCATCCCAAAGGCATGCATTTTAGTAGGTTAACTGACTTCTGTAAATTGCCGCTAACGTGTGGATGTGAAAATGGGATAGCCCATGGAACTTGTGTGAAAGGGTGATTGGCGCAGATCCAGTGTGCCAATGTGCCTGTTTCCATGGTGTATGACTCTAAGATAGTGAGACTCCTTGTGTGCATGGCCAAACATGAGAATCATTGATGCTCCATTTCATGAAATGTATGTCACTGGTGCATTGAAATTTCCTATTCGTCTTTTTCTCCTGCAGTGCCTGGATTATCTCGCCTTAGGATTAGTCTCCAGCTGGCCTTTTGGCCAACAGCACTAACTCTCTTGTAGCCAGGTCACTGTCCGTGAGCAAGTATTGATATTGATTGAAAGAATCAAAGGTTTAGACATATGCCAGCGATAATAGCTTGACATAGGCTAGTATTATGAATCGTGCCAATTATTCTGAAAACATAAATGCCTAGAAATTTAGTGGCAGTCCTCGAGCCAAATATGCTTCAATGGAAACAATTTCTCAAGCAGAATATACTGCAATAATAACATGTGTTTAACATGACTACCAGAGATAAGTTTCTAGGCATAAGGATGGTGAGGGAATGGGAGCTTGTTGGAGCAAACAAACTTTTCCGTCTAATTTTAGTTGAAACCATCCTTTACGGAAACGCCAAATCAACATGATTTCATGCCTGCACTTTGATTAGGGTGCCATTAAGAAGCCATCACAAAATCAGATCAGGTTAGAGCCTGCTTGTTGCTATTAATGATTCTCGGGATTTACTGGCAGGCAGGAAACACAATCATTCAGCGTGGTAACAATCAAGGAAATCAACAGGATTGCAACTACAGAGATCAGTGATTAGTCAGCAATCCGGGGCGGGTTGGGAGGGAGGGTTTCACCTTCACCTTCAAATCGTCGAAGAAAGAAGCTGTTTCGCCCTCGATTATTGGCTGCAGCAAAGGGCTTCGCCGCTTGCTCGAAGGGGAACCCTGTGGTGGGTGTTAACAGGCAGGTTATATTTGTTCAGGCCAACACCAGACCCCCTAGTGCCCCGTCCTCCACTGCAGCTTGCTTATCACAGGGCGACCGGCTGAATGCACGGTGTAAGTGCGGGAGAGACAGGAAGCTTCTACCCGTGAGGCCTCACCGGGACTGCCTTGTGGTCGAGAGGAAACGGGCGCAGACGGAGGATGAAGGAGTGAATAGTGACGCAGCTGTTGTCCCACAGCTCCGGTGACTGACCCGGGTTTAATCCTGACCCCGGGTGCTGCCCGCGTGGAGTTTGCACATTCTCCATGCGATGCTGTGGGTCTCCTCCGGGTGCTCCAGTTTCCTACCGCAACCCGAAGCTGTGTGGGGTTGGCAGATGAATTGGCAACTAGTGTGAAGGTGAGTGGCAAGACCAGGAGAGAGTTACACAAAGTTGATGAGAATGTGGACAGAATAAACTACAGGAAAAGTTAGTAGGGCAATGGGATTGTGAGCCAGTATAAGCTCGATGGGCCAAGTGGTTCCCTTCTATATCATAAAGAAACAAGGTAATATGGAAAGAACTAAAGCAAACACCAGGGACACTACGGAAGGGTGGGAGGGAAATTTATCTTTAGCCACATAGGGCAGCACAGTGGCTCAGCAATAGAGTTGTTGCCTCACAGCACCAGAGATCTGGGTTCAATCCTGACTACGAGTGCTGTCTGTACAAAGTTTGTACGTTCTCCCTGTGACTGCGTGCTCCGGTTTCCTCCCACACTCCAAAGACATACAGGTTTGTAGGTTAAGTGGCTTTGGTAATAATTGTAAATTGTTCCTGGTGTGTAGGATAATGTCAGTGTACGGGGATCACTGGTCAGCACAGACTCCTTGGATCCAAGGGCCTATTTCCGGGCTGTATCTCTAAACTAAAGTAAACACGACACATGTTTGAGATTGTCTGCCTCTACACATTCAATTCACTTGGCATCTGAACGTGCCCAGAGAGAGTACGATACTTTCACACGTGTTTAACGTTGGCAATAAAGGCCAATGTTGTCCCTTAAATGGCAGAAGAGACAATGGTGTAGGGCACTGGGGATAACCGCAGAGTGAAGCAACATGAATAGGTCTGGGAAAGAGTGCAGGGAAACAGCAGTACCACAGTTGTATGTAGGCTGTGTATTGGTTTTAAACTATTCAACATCATCCAGTTCTGCTGCAAGTTTATCGACCTGTTTTTCTCTCCACAGAAGCTGCCCGGCATCCTGTGTATTTTGCCAGCATTTTCTGTTTTGTTTCAGAGTTGCAGAACCAGCAGTGCGAGGCAGGGCGATGGTGCAGCAATAAAGTTGCTGCCTTACAGCTGCCTTACAGCGACAGTGACCCGAGTTCAATCCTGACGACGGGTGCTGTCTTTGTAAGGAATTTATACGTTCTCCCTGTGACCTAGTGGGATTTCTCCGGTGCTCCAAAGACGTACAGGTTTGCAGGTTAATTGACTTTGGTAAAAAAAAAAGTTAATTGTCCCTTGTGTGTAGGATAATGCTAGTACACAGGGTGGCTGGCTGCTGGTCAGTGTGGACTCGATGGGCGAAGGGCTGTTTCTGCACTGTATCTCTAAAGTCTAAATAAAAACATCTGCCTCATAGTACGTTACAAAACACAGCGACTGCGTCAAAACTAATTGTTTTTTTGCTAAAACTTGTTAGATCATCAAGCTACAGTCTGAGTTTATTTCGTAGTTGCAGTTTAAATTTTTTTTAAAAACACAAACAGGTTCCTAAACACAGTGTGTAGGAAGGAATTGCAGATGCTGATTTGTACCGAAGATAGACAAAATGCTGAAGTAACTCAGCGGGTCAGGCAGCATCTCTGGAGAAAAGGGATAGGTGACATTTCAGATCGGAACCCTTCTTCAGACTGAAAGATAGAGGTGGAGGTGGGGGTCAAAACTGGAGGCGAGAAAAGGCCAGAACAAATCAGGGCCAGCAACAGAAGACCTCAGGATGACCTTTTCTTCAGAGATGCTGCCTCACCCGCTGAGTTACTCCAGCATTTTGTGTCTCTCCTTGACTCATTGGCATGGACAAGGACTCCACAGTAGTCAACTCCTGAGGCCAGGCACAACACCTGCCGTCCCTTCCCCTCGCCCAGCAAGATGCCGGGGGCCTTCGCCTCAAGATTAGACCTTGGTCCAGGACCAATCTCCGTACCCGCCAACCATGCCAAGTCCTGCTACACACACGCACTTTACTTACAATCACAGGGATGGTGCTTGCCCGCGACAGGATCTGCTTCACCAGACGGTATCGGTCGTAAAGCGGCATCATTATCTGTCTCTCCGCCTTTGTCACCTGCAAATAAGTCGGGATGTCAGCTTTCTGCTCCAAAAGCACCGCCACTCCTCAAGGACCACACCTTAAATCTGGGCTCGACATCCGGGACTCTACGGATGCAGCATAGAAAGCTTCCTATGTATGGGGGTTGCTTCGCAGCCTGGTTTGGCAACAGGGCTGTCCAAGGCAGCAAGGGTTTGCAGGGAGTTGTGCATGTTGCCTAATCCATCACACAAACCAGCCTCCCCGCCCCCAATCAACTCCAACTCAGGAAAGCAGCCAAGACAGAGCGGGACCACGCACACCCTGGTCATTCACTCCTCTCCCCTCTCCTTTAAGGCAGACAATACAAAAGCCTGAAAGCACGTTCCACTGGATTCAGGTACAGCTTCTTCCCAGCTGTCATCCGACTACTGAACAGTGCTCTCATAAGCTAAGGGTGGATTCCCGATTTCCCAAACTACCTCATTGTGGTCCTTGCGCTTTTTTAATCTGCACTATTTCTGCAAATGTGATGGCATGGTGGTGCAGCGGTAGAGTTGCTGCCTTACAACGCCAGAGACCCGGGTTTGATCCTGACTAAGGGTGCTATTTGTACGGAGTTTGTACGTTCTCCGTGTGACCGTGTGGGTTTTCACCAGGTGCTACCGTTTCCTCCAACAATCCAAAGATCTACAGGTTTGTAGGTTAATTGGCTTTGGTAAAAATTGTGAATTGTCCCTGGCGTGTAGGATAGTGCTAGTGTACGGAGATCGGTAGTCGGCAGGGGAAGGCCAAAGGGCCTATTTCCGCACTGTATCTCTAAAGTAAACTAAACTATAATGCTGTGAGAATATATTCTAGTATATTTCTCTTTGCACTACCTGTTGTACTTGTGTATGCCTTGACTGTATTCTTGTATGGTATGATTTGACTAGATAGCACGCAAACAAGGTTATTCACTATATTTTGGTACACGTGGTAACAATAAATCAATACTATCTAGTGACATTATCACCTAATTAATCAAAGGCTGTCTGCAAAAGATTAAAATCGACCTGCTTTTGCAACTTTCAGAATTCCAGCAAATAGGCACATAGGAATCTGAGGGTCAACTTTTTCACACAGCCAGGTAGGTAGGTGGTGGGTATATGGAATGAGCTCTGCCAGAGGAGGTAGTTGGGGCAGGAACTACAGCAACATTTAAAAGACATTCGGACAGGTATGTGGATAGAAAAGGTTTAGAGGGATATGGGCCAAACATAGGCAAGTGGGACTGGTGTTGATGGGGCACCTTGGATGGCATGGGCAAGCTGGGCCGAAGGGCCTGTTTCCATGCTGTCTGACTCGATGACTCTAACAATGTCAGGAAATACTTGCAAGAAAAGACCTGGAAGGAAACGCTGAGAACATAAGCATGGGAGTTGATTAATTGGGCACATGGTCTATTTCTGTGCTGTCAGGAACACGTAGAAAACACTTACCGGCCTCCCGTGGATGCTCTCGTAGTACAGAAGCCCCTTCTGGAGAGCGACCTTCTCGTTAGCTATCTCGTCTCGAGTCATGTCCTGTTCAGGGAGAGACGGACACCATGGTGAATACACACCAGCAATGCTCTGCAACCACTGGCCAGCTGTTTATATGGGAGAATGGCAGTGATGAAGGTGTAGATCACTGCGGGAAGGATGTGGAGGCTTTGGAGAAGGTGCAGAAGAGGTGTCCCAGAATGCTGCCTGGCTCACAGGGTCTGGAGCATCGAGGCTGAGGGAAAATCCGACAGATGTTTACCAAATGAAGACAGGCACGGATAGGGTGGACGGTTGGGGGGGGGGGGGAATGTCAAAGACTGGAGGGCATAGGTTTATGGTGCGAGGAAGAAAGTTTAAAGGAAATGTGTGGGACAAGCTTTTTGGTGGGTGCCTGGAAAATGCTGCCATGTGTGATGGTGGAGGCAGATGCGAGGTTCTGGATAGGCACATGGATATGCAAGGAATGGAGCAATATGAATCACATGCAGGCAGAGATTAGTTTAATCTCATCATGTTTATGCACATGGCATCATGTGTAGCACGGACATTGTGGGCTGAAGGGATTGTTCCTGTGCTGTACTATTCCATGTTCTTGTATAGAAGTTGGGAGATTAGGTTACAGTTGTGCACGACATTGGTGAGGCCACATTTGGAGTATTGCGTTCAGTTTTAGTCACCTTGTTTGAGGAAAGAGGTTCTTGATCTGGAAAGGGTGCAGAAAAGATCTACGAGGATGTTGTCAGGACTTGAGGGCCTGGTTGGGAGAGGTTGAGCAGGCTCGGACTCTATTCCTTAGAGTGCAGGAGGATGTACCTTACAGAGGTGTACAAAATAGTGAGGGGAATAGATAGGGAAAATACACAGTGTTTTACCCAGAGGAGGGGAATCGATGCAGTTTTTGTGCTGTGCAGTGCTACATTCTATTTAACTAGTAGACTGCCACATGTTGGTGAAGGGAGAAGTATTGGACAGGGTGAGGGGGATGAATTCTTGAATTGATGTGGAGCCGTGGATGTTTTACGACCACCCAAGAGAGAAGTTTAATGTGTTATCCGAAGGAAGGCACCTTCCTTGGACTGTTTTACAAGGCAAGTCCGTGGAGGGAGACAGTGAACTGCAGCCTGACACACGGAGACTGGGGATGAAGGTTATTGGCAATGGGGCAGAGTGGAGCTGGTTACCACACAATAGTTACCTTTATATCTTCCGGTCGATTCACCTCGGCCCGCTTCTCCTGCAGCTTTTTAAGGATGGTATCGAGCGTCGTCTCCATCGAGGGCTTCTGCACTTTCTCCGTCGCTTCCGGCTTCTTGTCCAGCTCCTTCTCGGGACCCCTCTCCAGCTGTGACCCAAAGCTCTTGGGCAAGGTGTTGCTGCGCTGTCTCGCCTGGGGGATGATGTCTTCTTTGGACACCTTCAGCTTCGTGTCTGCCGCAGACGTACGATGCAAGAGAAAGAAGTAAACTGAGCAGCGAGCACAGTGGATGGCACGGTGGGCACAGCTGGTAGAGCTGCTGCCTCACAGCGAGTGGCACAGTGGGGCTGCTGGTAGAGCTGCTTCCTCACAGTGTGGCACAGTGGGCCTGCTACCTCACAGTCTGGAACAATGGGGCTCCTACCTCACAGTGTGGCACAGTGGGGCTGCTGGTAGAGCTGCTGGTAGAGCTGCTACCTCACAGTGTGGCACAGTGGGGCTGCTACCTCAGGGTGTGGCACAGTGGGGCTGCTACCTCACAGTGTGGCACAGTGGGGCTGCTGGTAGAGCTGCTGCCTGACACTGAGTGGCACAGTGGCGCTGCTGCCTCACAGTGTGGCACAGTGGGGCTGCTACCTCACAGCGGGTGGCACAGTGGGGCTGCTGGTAGAGCTGCTGCCTCACATTGCCAAAGCGCTGGGGTTGATCTTGTCCTCAGCTGCTGTTTATGTGGAGTTTGAACCTGTGATCTAGTGGGTTTCCTCCGGGCTCTCCGGTTTCCTCCAACATCCTAAAGACGTGCGGGTTAATAGGTTGATTGGCCTCTGTTAATTGGCCCCAGTGTGCAAGGAGTGCATGTGAAAGTGGGTTAACATAGAACTAATGTGAATGAGTGATTAATGGTTGACGTGGACTCGGTGACCCGAAGAACCCGTTTCCACGCTGTATCTCTAAATTAACCTAAACCAATGACATGGGGAAATGAGGACAACTTTGGTCTTGGGAGAAATAATCAGCTGATTTATCTCTTTTGCAGCTCAGGATTGCGGGACGGAGGGAAAACGAGGGATCTCACTAACTCAAATAATACTACATGTTCATCATAGAGTCAGCAGGGATTGGAGGCCAATCATCCCATTGAGTCTGTACTTGCCCAGGCAGGAGCGATCTCACCAGTCGTATTCCTTGCTATTTCCACATATTTCCAGAGGGAAAGACGAGAGAGGTGTAATCGCAATCTTTTGCAGGTACTATCACAACGTCTAAGAAACATATAGACAGGTACATGGCCAGGCCAGGTCTAGAGGGATAGGGGCCAAATGCAGGCAGGTGGAACTCGTGTAGATGGGACGTGTTGGTCAGCGTGGGCAAGTTGGGCTGAAGGGCGTTTCCACGCTGTACGACTCAATGAGAGAGGTGGAAGGAGAGAGTTTTGGAAGTCCACGATACCTTTCAGCTGCTTGCGGAGTTTGGCGAGTTCGTTCATCCATTTCAGTACTTCGGGGTTTGAGGCTTTGTCGCTGTGCGAGGGCTGTGGAGTTAATGGAGAAAACAATCCTGCTTTAGGGATTGGTGGAAACATCAGGATCAGAGAGATAGATATCACCATACTGTCAGCTAGATCTCCATCAGTCTGGGTTTGGATGGGAAATGGCAGCAAAACACAAAGCCAAGGGGATAGGCTTGGTAAGAAACGACACAAAGTGCTGGAGTAACTCAGCGGGCCGGGCATCATCTCTGGAGAACATGGAGAGGTGACGTTTCGGTTTGAGACTCATCTTCCGATTTCTGCTTCAGCTCAGTAGGCCCTGTGTGCTCATCAGACCCGACATCTCACACAGAACCTGCTGATCTTGGTTGAGGCACCAGGGACTAAAGAAAACAGAGTATTGCAGGTGCTGGAAATTTTAAATAAAAATAGAAAATGCTGGAAAAAGCTCGGGAGGACCGACTACAAATGTGGGAAGGCAAAAGGAGTTTGTATTTTTTGTATTTTTCAGTCTTTTCTGTCTTACATAGAAACATAGAAAATAGGTGCAGGAGTAGGCCATTCGGCCCTTCGAGCCTGCACCGCCATTCAATATGATCATGGCTGATCATCCAGCTCAGTAACCTGTACCTGCCTTCTCTCCATACCCCCTGATCCCTTTAGCCACAAGGGCCACATCTAACTCCCTCTTAAATATAGCCAATGAACTGGCCTCAGCTACCTTCTGTGGCAGAGAATTCCAGACTCACCACTCTCTGTGTGAAGAAATGTTTTCTCATCTCGGTCCTAAAAGACTTTTATCCTTCCCTCCTGATCCCAAACATCTTTCTGCCAACTACAAGGCTAGTGTGGAGCATGATGTCATGGCCTTTACCTGGTGGATCTGATGCTACTCATTCAAAGGCTTGACACAGAAGCCCATTGTCGGTCAATCCCGCCTACCTCTTCTCCTATTATTCCCTCTACAGTGTGGCTGCAGGGTGAACCATTTATAAAGTGCACTGCAGCAACTAACCAAGGATAATTAATACCTCCAAACCTGTGAACCTCCATCATCTCAAAAAGCAAAGTAAAGCGAGGAACTGCATATGCTGGTTTATCAAAGAAAGACACGAAATGTTGGAGTAACTCAGTGAGTCAGGCAGCATCTCTGGAGAACATGGATAGGTGGAATTTTTGGTTGGGATCTTTCTTCAGACACAAGAAACTTCAGATGCTGGATTACCAAAGAAAGACACAAAGTGCCGGAGTAACTGAGTGGGTTGGGGCAGCACTGCTGGAAAACATGGATAGGTGACGTTTCGGGTCGGGACCCTTATTCAGACTGATTGCAGTGGAGGCGGAAAGGAAGCTGGAAGAGAGGAGGGCAGGACAAAGTGTGGTGTGCGTAAGTGAACATAGGCAAGGGGTTTTCCACAGAGGCAGATTGTTGGACAATGGCCAGAGATGGAAACAAAACAGGTGTGTGCCAAAAGGATAAAGAGTTGTGAATTGTGAAGTTCTAGGATAGAAAAGTTGCGAATAAGGGCGGCAGACACATGTGAACACCAGCCCTTTACAGGTTGCCCTCCAAGTCACACACTGTTGTGACATGGAGATATAATGTTGTTCCTGTATATCACGGAGTCTAAATCCTGAAACTCCCTGAGCAACAGCACCTTCACCAGCGGTTCAACCTCCTTCTCAAGGGATGGACAATAAATGCCTACTGCATTTTGTAAACAATAAACAATCTCAGGGTTACCACACTTGCTAAGATATAGGGCAAGAGGTGAAGCAATGCTATATTAGTGTCAACAGTGCACTGATTACATGTATTTTCTGTCTTAACAGGATCTAAGGAGCGCAAGCCTTGGAAGGTGACAGACCAACAGCTGGTGAACAGGATTAGTATAGAGGGCACTCCATGGTTGGCATAGACACGATGGGCTGAAGAGCCTGGTTCTGTACTGCATGGGTCTAAAGTTAACACAGCTTCCACATTCTCTCCAGACTTCAGACAGGACTTGTTTAGAGATACAGCATGGAAACAGCCATTCGGCCCACTGACCATCGATCACCCGTTCATACTAGTTCTATGTTATCCCACTTTCACACTAGGGATAATTTTACAAAGGCCAATTAACCTACAAACTCGCACACCTTTGGGATGGGGGAGGAAAATGGAGCACCTGGAGGAAACCCACGAGGTCACAGGTGCAAACTCCACACAGACCGCACCCGAGGTCAGGATCAAACTGGGTCGCCGGTGCTGAGAGGAAGCGGTTCTACCAGCTGCACTACTCTGCCACCCTTTTGACAGGACTTAGTTTAGAGATACAGCATGGAAACGGGCCCTTCGGCCCACCGGGTCCATGCCGACCATCGATTTCCCGTTCACACTAGTTCTATATTAACCCACTTTCTCATCCACTCCCCTACATACATGGGGCAATTTTCCAGAGGCCAATTAACCCACTGAACCATTCATCTTTGCAACGTGAGAGGAAACCAGAGCACCCGGAGGAAACCCACATGGTCACGGGGATAACGTACAAACTCCACACAATCGGCAGCCGAGGTCAGGATCGAACCCTGGTCTCTGGCGCCGTGAGGCAGACTTACTCGATATTTCCTCTCTTCCTCGAATCTGTGTTCAAACTTCCTGATTTTCTTCTTCATATTCTGGATCCTCCGGGTCATCTGCGCTGGGGTCAGTTCCTCCCGCTCGTCGTCATAGGAACCGAGGGATGAGCTCCGAGGCCTACCAATAACACAGCAAGAGATCCAGTTGCACGGCATTGCCTCTTTGCATTTAAACTATTCACCAAATAAAGGCTATTGCCACAAACTTAAATATTGGTATTGGTTTATTATTGCACATGTACCAGCATACAGAGAAAATAGAGGAATAGATCGGGTAGACGCCCAGAGTAGGGGAATCAAGAACCAGAGGATATAGGTTTAAGGTGAGGGGGGGAAGATTCAATGGGAACCTGAGGGGTAATTTTGTACACAAAGGATGGTGGTTGTATGGAAAATGCTGCCAGAGGAGGTAGTTGAGGTAGGTAGTATCGCAAAGTTTAAGAAACATTTGGACAGGTACGTGGATAGGATAGGTTTAGAGGGATATGAGCCAAAAGCTAGTGGAGATGGGACATCTTGGTCAGTGTGGGCAAGTTGAGTTGCAGAGCCTGTTTCCACTCTGTATTTGACTCAATGGCACTTGCTTTGCGTTCTATCCTGTCAAATGACATGAGGTCATCAGGCTTTGCAAAGAAGAAGGAAACAGAGTGCAGAGTACAGTTTTACAGCTACAGAGAAAGTCGAAATGAAAACAAAGTGCAAGGGCCACAACAAACAGGATGGGAGATCGTGACTACACCTTTAGCTAATGAATAGGGCTGTTCGGTAGTTTGATAACAGCAGGGGATCCTGAGACTACTTGTGCCAAATAAATAATCACTGAACTTTGCACCGAGGTATATTTAGGAACACCAATTAAGAGTTGAGAGGGCATGAAGGAGGTCATTTGGCCCTCTATGCCTGTGCTAGCTTTTTAATTGAACTAAAAACAGAAAATGTTGTTCCAATTTATAGAGTCAGACAGCACGGAAAAATGCCCTTCGGCCCAACTTGTCCATGACGACCAAGATGCCCCATCTAAGCTAGTCCCATTTGCCTGCATTTTATCGCCCTTCTCGTTTAAATCCTTTCCTATCCATGTCCGTGTCCATGTATCTATTAAATGCTGATATAGTATCTGCCTCAACTACCTCCTCTGGCAGCTCATTTCATATTCCCAGCACCCCCTGAGTGTATACGTTGCCCCTCAGGTTCCCATTAAATCTTTTCCCTCTCACCTTAAAGCCATATCCTCTAGTTCTTGATTCCCCTACCCTGGGTAAAAGACTGCATATTCACCTTTTCTCCTGTGCTCCAAGGAATAGAGTCCTATCTTCCCAACCTCTCCCTATAACCCAACAACATCCTCGTAAAACTACTCTGCATTCTTTCCATTTAACAGCATCCTTCCTACAGCAGAGTGATCAAAACTGAACACAATATCCCAAATGCAGCCTCACCAATGTTTTATACAACTTTAATATAACGCCCCAACTTCTATACTGATAGCCCTCACTGATGAAAGACTGTGGAAAGAAGCCCAAGTCCTGTACTTTTCTCATGACTTTTTAAACATTTATCAAATTCTCTTTTGGGCGTTACTATCGAATCTGTTGCCAAGTGCAGGGCATTTCAGATCATCAAAATTTGCCACGTTAAAAACAGATATCTCCACATCTTGTCTTTGGCTCATTCACTGATCATCGTAAGGTAGCTTGTTTGTTACACTCTGGTAAAAATAGCTGTGCAATGGAATGTCTATCTGTGACATATGGTCAGGAACAGTTCCCAGGCAGCCCTGGGTCAGCACAATTACTCCCTCTCCAAGCAAGGGTAAGGGAGTAGGTCTGTTGAGATTATATAAGGGACAAGGAGAGGCTAGGGCTCTCTCTGAAGCAGAAAAGGTCACGGGGAAGGGGCTCGAAAAACAGGACAAGATTTCCCCTTTGGCAGGAGGGTCAGTAATCAGAGAATAAAGTTTAGAGTGGCACAGTGGTAGAGTTGCTGCATCACAGCGCCAGAGACCCGGGTTCGATCCTCACTCTGGGTACTGTTTGCACAGAGTTTGTGCGTTCTCCCTGTGACCGCCTGGGTTTTACTCCGGGTGCTCCGGTTTCCTTCCACATTCCAAAGGCGTGCGGGCTTGTAGGTTAATCGGTTTCTGTAAATTGTCCCTAGTTTATAGGATAGACCTAGTGTTTGGGTGGGGGATCATTGGATGGAGTGAACCCGGTGGGCCGAAAGGTCTGCTTCCATGCCAAATCTCTAAACTAAACAGAGAGGTCAACTTGGAGTCCTGGACAATATCTAGATAGAGTTCTTAAGGATAGCAGAGTCAGGGGGTATGGGGAGAAGGCAGGAATGGGGTACTGATTGTGAATGATCTGCCATGATCACATTGAATGGTGGTGCTGGCTCAAAGGGCCGAATGGCCTATTCCTGCACCTATTGTCTATCGTCTATCACCAGGTCCTCAGCAGCACACAGTCATTTATTAAAGCTTGCTGTGCACAAATTCTTATCATGACCACAGATAAAGTAACTCAGCAGGTCAGGCAGCATCTAGAAGGGAGAGGGAATGGGTGACGTTTCGGGTCGAGACACTTCTTCAGACTGTCAGTCTCTCTCTCCTCGATGCTGCCTGACCTGCTGAGTTACTCCAGCATTTTGTGATACCTTCGATTTGTACCAGCATCTGCAGTTATTTTCCTACATATCTAAAGCACCTCTCCGGGTACCAAGTGATCCAAGTTCTCTCGTGTTAGGTGCTATATAAAGCCAGATCTTTACCAAATATTGTCCAGAAACAAAAATGTCAATGATTCGGAGAGGTTGACATAAGGGAAGTCCATCAGAGTTTGGTTTAGTTTATTGTCACGTGTACCGAGGTACAGTGAAAAGCATTTTTGTTGCTTGCCATTCAGTCAGCAGAAAGGCAATGCATGATTACAATTGAGCCATCCACAGTGTACAGATACATGATAAGGGAATAACATTTTGTGCAAGGTAAAGCCAGTAAAGTCCGGTCAAAAATAGTCCACGGGTCTTTCTTCATCCCTTCCTTCCTCCCTCCGTCCGTCCACACTCACCTCATGAAGGAATGTGAATTTGGGGGAGAGGGGGGCACTTCTGTGTCGTTGAGGAACTGCTGGCTCTGACTGTAGGCGTAGAAACGGGGAGACAACATGGGGTCAGAGTCTTCTTCCAGCAGCTGATGGATCAGTCTCCCGGCCTGCGGTGACAAGCGAGCTTCCTCGGACTCCGCTTCCGCGCTCTTCCACATCGGCGACGCCGAGTCAGGCTCTGGAACAGAAACAACCCGTCTCAGGACTAAAGGTTCCACTGCCGTGGGAGAATGCACATGACCCACTGCTGGTCATTTTGTAAACCGTGGCCTAAAGACACCTCTTTCATCCAGGGTCAACACATGGAGGTTGGGAGAGAGGGAGAGGGAGTGTGAGAGAGTTGGGGGAGGGGAAGGAGAGACAGAGCAGGGGGAGGGGAGAAAGGGAATGGAGTGAGGGGAGTGAAAGAGACGGAGGGAAGAGGGGCGAGAGAGAGGAAGAAATGGATGGGGTGAGAGAAAGAGAGTAGGGCAGAGGGTGGGAAGAGAGAGACAGAGAGGGGAAAGAGGGGGAAAGTGAGTTTAGAGAGAGAGAGAGAGATGGGGAGAGAGAGAGGGAGTGTGAATGGGGTGAGGGAAGGTGGGAAAGAGTTAGAGAGTGGGCTTTGTCTGCAAGAGAGGGAGGCAGGGGAACGAGAGAAGAGGGGAGAGGGAGTGGAGAATGAGATTAGTGGGGGTGAAAGCGAGAGAGAGAGAGAGAGAGAGAGAGAGAGAGAGAGAGAGAGAGAGAGAGAGAGAGAGAGAGAGAGAGAGAGAGAGAGAGAGAGAGAGAGAGAGAGAGAGAGAGAGAGAGAACATGAGGAGAGGGGGAAGAAAGAGAGAGAACGAGAATGAAAGAGGAGGCAAGAGAGATGTGCAGAGAAGAAAAAGTGTGGATAGACAGATGGAGAAAAGCTAGATAGAGGGATATGAACGAGAGTGAGGGGGAGGATGAGGGGAGAGGAGAGAGAACAGAGGGAGTAGTGAGAGTGAAGGGAGTGGGAGAGAGAAGCAATAACAAAGGAGGAGAGAGTAGTGAAAGAGGAGCAGGAGAGAGGGAGAGGGTAGTGGGAGAGTAGTGAGTGGGGATAGTGAGAGTGAATAGAGAGAGGGGGAAAGGGTAATGAGAGAGGGGGAGAGGGTGGTGAGCAAAGGGGGAGAGTGAGTGGGTAGTGAGATGGGATGAGGAACAGTGAGAGAGGTTAGTGAGAGGAATAATGAGAGAGAGGGAGGGAAAGAGCAAGGTCAGAGGAGACAGGAAGAGGGCAGGAGAGAGCGCGGGATTGGTTTAGCTGTGTTTTTGTGTGTGTGGTTGTGTGCGTGCGTTTACCAGCGAGTTTGTATTGATTGTGTGCGTGATCGACTGCATGTATCACATTGAGTGTATGCAGCTTCACCTCAGTGTGCCAGCATGCTCACTTTGTGTTTATCTGTATGTGCATTCAGTGCATTAGTGTTATAAGAAAATAACTGCAGATGCTGGTACAAATCGATTTATTCACAAAATGCTGGAGTAACTCAACAGGTCGGGCAGCATCTCGGGAGAGAAGGAATGGGTGACGTTTCAGGTCGAGACCCTTTTTCAGTGCATTAGTGCGTTTTGTGAATTTGCTCATATATGTGTAGATTGTAGTCTGCAGGTATGTCTGTGTATGTACAGTTCTCTGTTTGCCTCTGTTACCCGTGTTTATGTCCTGTGTTTTTCTGGTTGCCCTGCGTCTAGTTATGTACAATCACTTAAATTTCACTCCATCAGAGCTCAGGGGCTCATTGAAATAAAACACATGTACAGTGCATCCTGCGGGCACAGAATTCCTGAGTGCACACACTGCATTGATAACCCGATCCAACTCCACAGGCTAGTAAATCCGAAATCTCCATCAATCAAAATAATACCTTTCACTCAAAAATAGTTCATTAAAAAAAAAACCCAGCAAGTTACTAAATTTGTCTGAAGAAGGGTCTCGACTCAAAACGTCACTTTTTCTTTTGCTCCAGAGATGCTGCCCAAATCCGCTGAGTTACTCCAGCATTTTGTGTCTATCTTCGGTGTAAACCGGCATCTGCAGTCCCTCCCGACACAGTAAGTTACTGTGCTCCAGGAATGCTAAGACATTCCATAATTCCAGCCAATTATTTTTAAGCAAACCTTGCAATTAGCCACACAATTAAAAAAGCAAGCCCCTCCGACAACTCACGAGACACAGAGAAATGAACAACAGCCCGGGGTTTAAGATGCAAATAAACCGCGCCCCCCTGGATCATTGCTGGAGTTTCTGCTACTTCCAGAAAGCAGTTGAGCGAGCGATTTTGCAGACTCCCCTGTAGAGGAAGCATTTCCCTGTGGCTTGCAGCCGCACGCTGACAGATTACCTCCCAACTCCTTCTCTTCCAACAAGCCAGTCAGATCCAGGCGTGGGATGTCCAGCGGGGCGCTCCCTTCTGCTGTGGCCGGCTCGGGGGTCCTGGGCGATCGGGCCAAGTCGCTTTGGCTCGGGGACTCCGGGATCTTCATGGTTGAATTCTGCAACAGCCCCTGGCAGAGGGGAAGGGAAAAATAAATAAATCAAATCATCTACAAAAACGTGATGAATCCAGCAATGAACCGAGGGGGGAGAGAGAAAGGGAGAGAGCAGAAACTCCTCTTGGCTGTCTCAAAACAAAACAAGCAGCAAAAAGAAATGTGCTTCCCCTAATCCACTGCTCTTTGACCCTCCCATTGTAATTAACCGATGGGCTGCAATATTTGAAGGCGAACCATCTGCCTCGCTGACAATCCTACCGTCGGCGTGACAGGCAGTATTTCCCCGCCAACCCTCCGTCTTGTTTACCAATCCAAGCGCCGTGCACGGTTCTGGTCTGTCTGTGCAGGGCGCGGTTTCTATGGTGAGGCAGCTTTTTTTTTTACAGTTAGGCAACAGCTGGATGGGAAAGCTCCCCCAGCTGCCGCGAACAGCAAAAATAAAAGCCGATCGAGCGAGCCTGCAAGGAAGCAGGCAGGATGCACACTTACACAGGGCGATTGATTAAAGCTTGCACTCCGGGCAGGCAACTTCCTGCACTAGCACTGGCAGAGTGAGAGCCGGAGGAGTGTTTTGGCGGAGCGGAGGGGAGGGGTGGTGGGAGGTGGGGGGGGGGTGGGGTGGAATTAGATAATGGTGAGGGGTGAGGCAGGCAAACACTATTAATGGAGCAGTGGGAGGGCCTTTCTTCACAAGCTCACGTTCAGAGCACAGGCATTACGTGACTCACAGGCATCTTCAAACAAAAGAACACTCTGTAACTCTGGGACTGTGTGCGTGCTGGCGGGGAGCCAGTACAAGCCTGGAGCAGACGGACGGCTGGTGTTGGCATTAGACTGCCTCCTCCAAAATGCTGCCGATTATTTATTTATTTTTTATGGCTGTGAGTCACGCTGCCTTGCTCTCAGCTGGTAGTATTTCACGGAGAGAATGCGGCGGCCAGATAAATTTGACGTACCGCGGGCAATAAATAAATCAGTGGAAAACCATAGTTACATTTGTCGTTTGAGATATTCAACAACAGAATTAGGCCATTCGGCCCATCAAGTCTACTCCACCATTCAATCATGGCTGATATATCTTTGCCTCTCAACCCCATTCTCCTGCCTTCTCCCCCTAACCCCGGCACCTGTGCTAATCAAGAATCTATCAATCTCCACCTTTAAAAATACCCAATAACTTGGCCTCCACAGCCGTCTGTGTTAATGAATTCCAGATTCACCACCTCTGTCTAAAGAAATTTCTTCTCATCTCCTTGAACTATTTTTTAGCCAAGAGGTAACACTAGGGTCAAACTGTGAATTGGGAAGGCAAATCGTATGCTCACCTTTATTCAAAGTGGGACACAAAGTGCTGAAGCAACTCAGCGGGTCAGGCAGCATCCCTGTATAGGTGGTTTCGAGTCTGAACCCTCCTTTAGTCCCTTCTTCAGAAGGGTCCCGACCCTAAACATCACCTATCCATGTTCTCCAGGGATGCAGCCTGACCCACTGAGCTACTCCAGAATTTTGTGTCTATCTTTGCTATAAAGCAGCATCTGCCGTTCCTTGTTATCACATTTTATTCAAAGGGGTTTAGAAAAATTGGAATCAGAAAATATAACTGTACCTCGGGTGTCAACATGTCTGAAAATTTCAGCTAATAAAAAGACGCAAAGTGCTGGAGTAATTCAGCGGGTCAGGCAGCACCTCTGGGGAACACGGAAAAGTGATGTTTCAGGTCGGAACCCTTCTTCAGATTTCTGAAGATTTACGCTGAGAGGGGAAAGATTTAAGGGGGACCTGGGTGAATCAGGTGAATCAAGAAACCATTCACAAAATCAAGAGGGCACAGCTTAAATGTGACAAGGGAAATTTAGTAGGAATCTTAGGGGCAACTTCTTCACATAGAGGTTGTTGAACGAGCTGTCAAAGAAAGCTGTAGAGACAGGTACATTTAAAACATTTGGATAGATACATGGATAGGAAAGGGATCTGGGCCAACACAGGCAAATGGGACTAGTGCAGAGCGCAGATAATAGTCAAAAGTGCTTAAATATCATGTATACCAGCAACCGAACAATGAGATCCTTACTTGCTGCTGTTTTACAGGCTCATTAACGCAACAATGTAATCAGCATGGGTGAGTTGGGATGGAGAGCATATTTTCATGCTCCACGACTCTATAAACAATTTGCAGATAGCAAGCTGCCTAGCTCATCTGATTTAAAGATGCTGATTTGAGTGATTAATAGTGGCCAGGGAGCAAGGGTGAACGTCTCCATTCTTTGAAGTTGAGCAACACCTTCTTTTACATCCAAAATGATAAGAACCACAGATGCTGGCAACCTGATCCCAAAACATATCGGAAACGCACAGCAGCTCAGCTAGCAAGTGTGAAAAGCGATAGAGAAATAACGTCTCAAGACAAGACTAGATATTACTCTCCAATCTGCTGAATGACTCCTGTGTTTTCTGCCTTCGTTTTTTTTTACGTGAACTGAGACAACTGGTTTAATTTCTGAAGAAGGTCTGAACAATGGTTTGAAGAAGGGCCTCGACCCGAAACGTCACCCATTCCTTCTCTCAAGAGATGCTGCCTGACCCGCTGAGTTACTCCATCATTTTGTGTCTACCTCCGATTTAAACCAGCGTCTGCAGTTCTTTCCTACACAACTGATTTAATGTTGCATCTGGACGATGGCATCTTAAACAGATTAGCAATCCCTCAGGACATCATTGGAGTCACGAGTTTGTGCCTCTGTCTGGGATGGAACTCGCACCCACCACCTAGTCTAAAGATACACAGAGATTCAGCAATGCGTACGGATAAACCTTTGAAGATGGCAGTACGGGTTGAAAAAATGGGATCTTGGGATCACAGCGGAAGAATAAATTGCAAAAGCACGGAAGGTATAACATATAAACCCACGCACTTCAGCGTGGGTATGGTGTCTATTCCAGAAGATAAAGGCTTGGACGCAGTGCAGAGATCGTCATCAGAGAAGCTCCTGGATTTCATATTTCAAGTTTCCTTATGGCAAAATAGGTGACCATTCAGCCCATCGAGTCAATGCCAGCTCACAGGGCAACCCCCCCACCCAAAGTTATTTTGCCATTACCCTAGGGTAGAGGCAATGTGCTGTGGCTAATTAATCTCCCAGCACATCTTTACGATGTGGGAACACTCAGAGAAATCTAGACAGTCACGGGGGGAACGTGCAAACTCCGCACAGATTCAAGCCCAGGTCACCGTTGCAGAGGGCCTTCAGTTATGTTGACAGGCTGGAAACCTTTACCATCTGCCTATTAAAAAACACCCAACCCCTGTATCCACCATTACTTGCCCGGCATTGTCCTGCCCCTGATAGACACCAAGTGTTAGAGTAACTCATTGGATAAGGCGTGGGTGATGTTTCGGGTCGGGACCCTTCTTCCCTCTAGTGTGCGGGGATCGCTGGTCGGCACGGACCCTGCAGGCCTAAGGGATTGCTTCCGCCCTGCATTTCCAGACTAAACAAAATTAAAATTCTCGGAAGGTTCTGATTGTGGATGATCAGCCATGATCACATTGAATGGCGGTGCTGGCTCGAAGGGCCGAATGGCCTCCTCCTGCACCTATTGTCTATTGTCTATTGAGACTGCGGTCGCAGAGCCGGACAGCAGTAGGAATCACAGAGGGGAGCAGTAAGAGAGGATGTCACCAAACTCTCATTGGAGAGAGGAGGAAAACTTCTTCAAAGTAGGCATACCTTGAGAAGACCACAGTGGACCAGACAAAATGTGTACGAAGGAATTGCAGATGCTGGTATATACCGAAGATAGGCACAAAATGCTGGAGTAACTCAGCGGGGCAGCACAAAGTGCTGGAGTGCTGCCTGACCCACTGAGTTACCCCAAGCACTTTGTGTCTATCTTCGGTATAAACCAGCATTTGCAGTTCCTTTTGTCCTGCTCCTCCTCTCTGCTAACTATCTTCCTCCCCTTCGGTCAGTCTGAAGAATGGTCCTGAACCAAAATGGCACCTATCCATGTTCTCCAGAGATGCTGCCTGACTCGCTGAGTTACTCCAGCACTTCGTGTCCTTTGGAAAAGTTGGAGTTGCTCTTATGGCAGAGGAATGAGAGGATGGGACAGAAGTGTTCAAAATAAAAGAAGAAATCTTGAAAATTATATATAAACAGAAAGTTGTTCCTATTCTGGGAAGGGTTGTGAACGAGAGGATGTTGATTTAAGTTGCTTGGCAAAAGAACCAAAGCTTTTCCCAAGCAGCCAGGAGTTGTGATCTGGGAAGTACAGCTGCAAGAGGAGAACTGATCCAATTGTGCGTAGACACAAAATGCTGGAGTAACTCAGCGGGTCAGGCAGCATCTCTGGAGAAAAGGAATAGGTGACATTTCAAGTCGAGACCCTCCTTCAAACTGAGAGTCAGGGGAGACGGAAACTAGAGAAATGAAAAGGTACAGAGACCAAATGATGAAAGGTATGCAAAAGAACAAATCAAAGCGGCAACGATGATCAAGGAAAGGTGGAGCCCACAATCAAACATTGTTGACTGTGGAAAAGGTGGTAACGAGTGGATACAAACAGTGAGACTAAGCAGGATGACAGTGAAACTAGTAGGATGACTAGGGTGGGGGAGGGACGGAGAGGGAGGCAATGCAACTTGAGTTACTTGAAGTTGGAGAAATCATTATTCATACCGCTGGGCTGTAAGTTGCCCAAGTGAAATACGAGGTGCTGTTCCTCCAATTTGCGTGTGGCCTCACTCTGAGAGTGGAGGGGGCCCAGGACAGAAAGGTCAGTGTGGGAATGGGAAGATGATTCAAATGTGCCTTTGAGAATGGAGATGATGTTAAAAACATTGCAGTACTGAGGCCAAACAGTCCAGGAATAGGGCAAGCTGGATTGTGGTTATAAAAGTTGCTGCTTTACAGCGAATGCAGCGCCGGAGACTCAGGTTCGATCCTGACTACGGGTGCTGCACTGTAAGGAGTTTGTACGTTTTCCCCGTGACCTGCGTGGGTTTTCTCCGAGATCTTCGGTTTCCTCCCACACTCCAAAGACGTACAGGTATGTAGGTTAATTGGCTGGGTAAATGTAAAAATTGTCCCTAGTGGGTGTAGGATAGTGTTAATGTACGGGGATCACTGGGCGGCACGGACTTGGAGGGCCGAAAAGGCCTGTTTCCGGCTGTATATATATGATATGATATGATAAAAGGCCACCGCATCAAATGAGCTGATCCCCCCCCACCCACACTACGCTGTAATGATCCTATTGTTGTAACCTGACTCAGGGAGAATCGTATTACCAGACCATAATGGAACGATCCTGGAATGCACTGCAAGACCCTGCGGGGTGTTGTCGAAAACGACAGGGGGGACAATAGAAAATAGGTGCAGGAGGAGGCCATTCGGCCCTTCGAGCCAGCACCGCCATTCAATGTGATCATGGCTGATCATTCTCAATCAGTACCCCGTTCCTGCCTTCTCCCCATACCCCCTGACTCCGCTATCCTTAAGAGCTCTATCTAGCTCTCTCTTGAATGCATTCAGAGAATTGGCCTCCACTGCCTTCTGAGGCAGAAAATTCCACAGATTCACAACTCTCTGACTGAAAAGGTTTTTCCTCATCTCAGTTCTAAATGGCCTACCCCTTATTCTTAAACTGTGGCCCCTGGTTCTGGACTCCCCCAACATTGGGAACATGTTTTGTAATTGTGTCGGCAAAGGAAGCGTGGCGACTCTTGTGCACAGTCTAGGTGAGGTCTTGCTGTGTGACTACCGGGTTGCCTGCAAAAACAAAGTATTTCATTGTACATGTACACGTGTACATATGACAATAAAGTATCCTTGAATCATTGCATCCACGCTTACCTTTCAGAGGAACTGACAGACTAAGTGAGGGAGGAGCAGAAGTCAACTGCGCTGTTGCACAATTTGTGGTCAGCAACTGAATTAATGTTGCCAACTGAAACCCAGTTACGACAACTTCTTCCAATAACAAACCAAGGGAGATTCAGCAGCTTGACCACAGAAGTCAGAATTCCTGAATGTGCTTTGCATCTTCTGAGAGAGGTTTTCTTTGTGCACCGATTCTTAATTGCATTGCTCCATTTATTCTGTGGCAGATACTTTCAGTTTGCAGCACAGGCTGGCATGGCCTACATGATTCATAGTTCAGAAGATAGACAATAGACAATAGACAATAGGTGCAGGAGTAGGCCATTCAGCCCTTCGAGCCAGCACCGCCATTCAATGCGATCATGGCTGATCACTCTCAATCAGTACCCCGTTCCTGCCTTCTCCCCATACCCCCTCACTCCGCTATCCTTAAGAGCTCTATCCAGCTCTCTCTTGAAAGCATCCAACGAACTGGCCTCCACTGCCTTCTGAGGCAGAGAATTCCACACCTTCACCACCCTCTGACTGAAAAAGTTCTTCCTCATCTCCGTTCTAAATGGCATACCCCTTATTCTCAAACTGTGGCCCCTTGTTCTGGACTCCCCCAACATTGGGAACATGTTCTCTGCCTCTAATGTGTCCAATCCCCTAATTATCTTATATGTTTCAATAAGATCCCCCCTCATCCTTCTAAATTCCAGTGTATACAAGCCCAATCGCTCCAGCCTTTCAACATACGACAGTCCCGCCATTCCGGGAATTAACCTAGTGAACCTACGCTGCACGCCCTCCATAGCAAGAATATCCTTCCTCAAATTTGGAGACCAAAACTGCACACAGTACTCCAGGTGCGGTCTCACCAGGGCCCGGTACAACTGTAGAAGGACCTCTTTGCTCCTATACTCAACTCCTCTTGTTACGAAGGCCAACATTCCATTGGCTTTCTTCACTGCCTGCTGAACCTGCATGCTTCCTTTCATTGACTGATGCACTAGGACACCCAGATCTCGTTGAACTCCCCCTCCTCCTAACTTGACACCATTCAGATAATAATCTGCCTTTCTATTCTTACTTCCAAAGTGAATAACCTCACACTTATCTACATTAAACTGCATCTGCCATGTATCCGCCCACTCACACAACCTGTCCAAGTCACCCTGCAGCCTTATTGCATCTTCCTCACAATTCACACTACTATAGAGATCATGGATAAGGCTACAAGGTGCCACCATGCTAACTCATTCACAGCTACGTGATAAAATGGATGCATAAAGGCCATGCATAACATGTCTAAAGAAGGGTCCCATCAAGAAAAGTCACCTATCCATGTTCTCCAGAGATGCTGCCTGATCCGTTGAGTTACTCCAGCGCTTTGTGCCTTTTTTTAAAAGCGTAAATCTTCGGATGTGCTGTCACCATAAGTATAATAAGATTTTCTTATTCCAATATATCCAAATACCTAAAAATGGGATGACAAGGAAATGCAGGGTCTCGACCCGAGACGCCACCCATTCCTTCTCTCCAGAGATGCTGCCTGTTTCTCCAGCTTGTTATGTCTATCTAAGGAAATGCAGATGCTGGTTTATATTAAAGATAGATACAAAATGCTGGAGTAACTCAGCAAAGTCATGCAGCATCCCTGGAGAATATACATAGGTGATGTTTCAGGTCAGAACCCTTTTTCAGACCGTCATGTCAGAAATTAATTGATTGACTGAACGATACAGTATGGAAACAGGTCTTTTGGCCCACTGAGTCCACGCAGGCCATCAATCGCCCGCTCACACTCGTTCTATATTATCCCACTTTCGCATTCCCTCTATACACACGAGGGGCAACTTATAGAGGCCAATTAACCCGCATGTCTTTGGGGTGTGTGAGAAAACTGCAGCACCTGAAGGAAACCCACGCTGTAACAGGGAGAACATGCAAACTCCACACAGAAAGCACCCGAGGTCCATATCGAACCTGTATTTCTGGTGTTGTGAGGCAGCAGCTCCATCAGCTGCGCCACTGTGCTGCCTCAAATGTCATAGCCATTTTAGATAGGCCAGGATCCCATTATTATTGGTAGACTAATTAACCGCTGCACGATTGCCCCTGGTGTGTCGGTGAGTGGTCATATCTGGGGGGAACTGGTGGGAATGTGGATGAATAAAAAAGATTAAAGTATAAAGGGATGCGGCCGGTCGGTGCAGCCTTAGTGGGATGAAAGGTCTGCATCCAAGTAGCAATGACTATGAATCAATGACTCTATAACAAGAACAAGCACATGGCCAGGAATCTGCCTCAGTAATATTGATTGGGGAGCACGTCCTGGCCAGGATATCAGGCAGTATTGTTCTTCTTCAAATAGTGTTGTAATCAGGATTCTGAATGATCATTCCAGAAGCTTGGGTTCTGTCCAAATCATCCCTACCCAACTGAGGATATCGGAGTCTATCTATGGAACTGATTAACTATAATGCTGACATTCTTCACACTTGTATCTTCCCTTTTGCTCTACCTATTGTACTTGAGTTTGACTTAATCGTATTCATGTATGGAAAATCTGATCTGTTTGGAGAGCATGCAAAACAAAATTTTTCATTGTACCTCGTTTCACGTGACAATAATAAACCCAAACATGCACTTTCTTCTGGAGGGGCATTAAAACCGAGGAGTTATTTCATCAGTGGTTTAATGATCTGGGCGGATGAGTTGTGAAAGCTGTTATATAATTCAAGTCTCCTTTCCCATGCAGCGATTATAAACAACAGCCATTTTACTGAAATATAAGAACATCTTAAATCTTAAATAAAGGTATTTACATGCCAGAGTCCGCATTTCGTGACTGGGGATTATCGTAGTTGGCTTTCCTTCTAGTTTCGAATACATGAAAGATTAACTCCACCAACAAATCAATCTCTGGTTTGCTTCCATTGACAATCTAATGGCACTTCTAAAAGCACATTCAGCCACTGCATATGTGCTGCCCCATTGACAGAGACATCCAATAAGCACCTCTCTCATGGTCATTCCTCGTGGCTTTGTTGTTTACTTTCTCTTATTTTTAAGTTTAAATCCAGTTCACTTCTGAACATTTTATTTTTCCGCAGATAGTAATAAATTGCTCAGAAGGTAACAATTCCTTTCACAGCTGAAAGCAGTTTCTCCTTGGGTACCCGAATAAGAACACTTCCAAATATTGGGGACATTGATTTCCAAGGGTAACAACTGCATGTACAATCACTGGTAATCTGTTCTATTAATCTACTGCGACCCATCCTCGTAACCCTCTGTATCCTTCCCAATATAATGCTGGTCCTTCCTTCAGTGTAGTGCTCTGAATTAGTCAAAAACCTGAAGTGAGATGTAGCCACCAAATTATACGTTAGTTTAGTTTATTACTGTCACATGTACTGAGGTACAGTGAAAAGCTTGTTTGCATGCTATCCAGTCAAAGAAAATACTCTACATGAATACAATGGGATTAAAAATAGTTCAAAGGCCTCCAAAATCCGATTAAAGATAGTTCAAAGGTCTCCAATGAGGTAGATGGGGGAGGTCAGGACTGCACATTAATAGATGATCGGACTATTAAGTTGCCTGGTAACATATGGGAAGAAACTGTTCCTGAATATGGAGGTATGTTTTTTCAAACTCCTGTACCTCTTGCCTGTTGGGTGAGGGGAAAAGAAGGAGTGGCCGGGGTGAGATTGATCCTTGATTATGCTGGTGGCCTTGCCGAGGCAGCGTGAGGTGTAGGTGGAGTCAATGGAAGATAGTTTAGTTTGTGTGATGGTCTAGGCTAAGTTTACAACTCTCTGCAACTTCTTGCAGTCCTAGATGGAGCTGTTACTAAACCAGGCTACGATGCATCCCGATTTCTTGATTAGTACTGGTGTTTCTTGATTAGTACAGGCGTCAGGGGTTATGGGGAGAAGGCAGGTGAGTGGGGTTAGGAGGGACTGTGGTTAAATGGCAGAGTAGACTTGATGGGCCTAATTCTGCTCCTATCACTTCTGAGCTTATAAGATGCTTTCTATATTATAAATTTTTGCACAACTCCTTTGCTATCATATCAAGGAGAAATACTAGTAAGAATCCAAAATAAAAACTAAAAATGCTTGCAAGTATTCAGGCAAAATTTGGGGAGATGGAAGCAGAGCCTGTGTTTTATCGGAATATTTGATTTTTGTTCACGCCTCCATTGAGCAGAATCTCAGTGCCACAGTTGACAGATTCTTGGGTTACTGCTGAATTATTCAATACTCTGTGTTCAGACTTCCTGTAGTAATCATATTTATAGAATGACGCGATCAATACTCACCAAAGTCAGCTTAATATGATCACACGAATCACCATCACAGAACGCGCTCTCCTTCCTGAAAGGGAATGGAAGTCATGTTTAAGATCACTCTGCGAATGAGGGCAGGAATAGCCCTGTGAGCCTCTCAAACCTATTCTGTCATTCAATAAGTTCACGGGCAATTTTCCACTTTTCCATTTCTTTTGCCTAATTCCCGTTCCCTTTCATTCTCGATGAGTTGAAAAAAATTGAGCCACCCATGTCTTGAATAGTTGCAATGTCTGGGCATGTCCAAGATCTGCAGGGCACAGAATTCCAAGGATTCCTCTGATTGAAGACATTTCCCTTCATCGCAAGTGGCCAACCAATTATCTGAAGATGGGCCTCGACTCGAAACGTTACTTATTCCTTTTCTCCTGAGGTGCTGTCTGACCCGCTGAATTACTCCACCTTTTTGCATCTATCTTCAATTATCCTGGCACCCTGTCCCCTCTAAAGAAGCTTTACTTGAAAAACACAAACAAGTGTAGTTGATGCCATGAACCCAACAATCCAGTTTAGAGTTTGGTTTATTATTATCACGTGTACCGAGGTACTGTGAAAAGCTTTCTCCCCCCCTACTCCTTCCAATCAGTCTGAAGACGGGTCCAGACCTGAAAAGTCACATGTCCATGTTCTCCTGGGATGTTTCCTCCTCCCCTGCTCCTGCAGAAGATACAGAAGCTTGAAAGTGTGCACCACCAGACTCAGGAACACCTTCCTTTCTGTTATCAGGCTTCTGAGCAGTCCTTCTATGACCTAGGGTACAGTCCCAATTCTCCAATCTACTTCATTCCCGACATTGTATTGTAAATTCCAAAGAAAAAGTCAAATGCTGAGAACTATATTCTGCACTCTGCATCTTTGCTCTAGCTTTTGTATTCGAGTTGGTTTGATTGCATTGATGTAGGTGATTAGATTGGCTAGCAAATCAATTAGGTGATACAGCTTTTCACCGTACATAGGTACATGTGACAATAATAAACCCAAACATTATGCATCACGGTGTTTAAATGTACACGCCGTTCAGGAAGTTGGCATGTTTGAACACGTAGTGCACGGACGCATTGTTATTGTTTGATGTGGTTGACAGTTCTTGGCTCAGATGTATGTATAAATCCTCATCAGTGTAGGTGGGTTAAAACCCTGCTCTGGGGCCTGAATGTTTTACAGAAAGAATTGTGGCATTGTTACAGGTGAGATATTAAGTCAAGACCCGATTTGCCTTCCACGACAATACACAAAGATCACAATCAACAACTAATATCTAATCAAGAGATAGAAACAAGGAACTGCAGATGCTGGTTTATACCAAAGATAGACACTAAGTACTAGAGTAACACAGCAGGTCAGGCAGGTCTGAAGAAGGGTCCTGACCCGAAACATCACCCATCCTTTTTCTCCAGAGATGCTGCCTGACCCGCTGAGTTACTCCAGCACGGTGTGTCTATCTTTAACATCTAATCAACATTTACGACGAACCAAAGCATCTAAATCTAACAACCACTCCCTCTATAGATGCTACCTGACCTGTGGAGTTTTTCTAGCACTTTGTTTTTTGAACCAGTTCACTGCATGTGGGATCTTTATGTCCATAAATGGCTGCCATTTTGGCCAAAAAATATCAGCTTTCAATTTCAAAACTGATTTGTGAGTTGTGAAACTATGGGAAGTTCTGAGCAGGTGAAAGGTACCTCAGTTATTCTTTGCTGTCTGACAGTGTGGTGTTACAGTGGCGCAGATGGAAGAGCTGCTGCCTCACAGTGTGATCCTGATTTCAAGTACCATCTATGTGGAGTGTGCATGTTCTCCCTGTGATCGCATGGGTTTCCTCCGGGTGCTCTGTTTTTCTCTCACTTCCCAAGCAGTGCAGGTTTGTAGGTTAATTGGCCTCTGTAAAATTGCCCCTAGTGAGTAGCGAGGGATCGTGAAAGTAGAATTTTCCATGTTGTAACTAAACTAAACTTTAAAAGGGCACAAAGTGCTGGAGTAACTCAGCGGGCCAGGCTGCATCCCTGAAGCACCTGGATAGGTGATATTTCAGGTCAGGAATCTTCTTCAGACTCTCTGGTTGAAGAATTCTCTCGAGAAGCTACCTGAACCTTTGAGACCCTGCAGCACTGTCTGCAGTTCCTTGTGTCTCCACTAACCTTTTGTGCAATTTGATTTAGAAACTGTTGTACTTCGTGGTCCGGTACCTGTTGTACCTTTGTTGTGACTCTGGAAGGACCACGAGTACACATGTTTAAGATGTTATCATGGTGGAGCTTAACTCCAGGCTGTTTATTCCAAGGCCGCCTGGATCTGGAGTGGCCGCCTAATCACACCAATCACTTATATACACAGGCATACAAAGTAGTCCTTGTGACCAACAAAGTAGTCCTAGCAATATCACAACAGAAACTACCACTGTTGCATTGCAATTTTTTAAATAGTGGCTGCGTTTATCAGCTGCATCTGAGGTAACCTGATATTGCTGTGAATCAATAGAAGGAACATTAAATACTGTTAAAGATAAAGGAGTTCAGCAAGCTCTCCCACAGAGCTCCCTCCTCTGCACACCACACGCACAAACCCTGAACTGCAAGACAAATTCACTGCTCAGTCACCTTCCTGTTGCCCCTATTCCCACCCTGTTACTGTAACATTGCTCTGTCATAAGGTGGTGTGCACGCTAGCTTATTTTGGCTGCTGTATTCTGAGTCACAGAGTCACACAGGGTGGAAAGAGGCCCTTCGGCCCAACTTGTCCATATGCCCCATCTACACCTATCTCACCTGCCTGCATTTGACCCACATCCCTCTAAACCTTTGTTATCCATATTATTTTTTCTCATTGTACTTTGCATAAACGTATTATTTTTCTTTTTTTTTTTACTGTTTAGAGTCTTGACCAATTTATGTATAATTTATGTATAATTTAAATTTTGTGTGTTGTCTAGGTCTATGTGCCTGCGACGCAGCTGCAAGATTTCCATTGTACCTGCATCTTACCATACTTGCATCTGCGACAATAAACTCGACAATAAACTTGACTTGAACTCTCCAAACTGGGACTCGAAAACAAGACCTTCTGACTCAGAAGCAAAAGTATTAGCAATATTGTCACGGTCACTGCAAATGCTAAAATAATTCACTTCTAATGCACATTTAGCATGACATCAATGTTTGGTGTGGGCATTGTGGGCCGGAGGGCCTGTTCCTGTAGAAACAAGGAACTGCAGATGTTGTTTTGCACAAAAGTACACAAAGTGGTGGAGTAACTCAGTGGGTCAGGCAGCATCTCTGGAGCACATGGATGGGTGATGTTTCTGGTCGGGACCCTTCTTCAGTCTGAACTTCTTCAGAGTTGTCCTGTTTTATGTTCAATGACATGCAGGAGTTCCCTTGCTTGTCCCACCTTCTCCAGGCCTCTGAACACCAAGAAACTATTTTCCTGGCATCTAGGTAAATATTCTTAATACCTGAGCCAGGTCATTCAGGGGCCAAGTCAGGAATCTTTTCTTCATGCACAGCACCAAGTAACCCAATAGGAAACTCAGATGGAACACCTCATAGTGGTGGGAACGTTGAACTTACTACTACAGTGGAGACAAGTAGTGTGCATACATTCAACTAGAGGCTGGAGATGCTGTTCCTCATATTCTGTTTGAGTAGCTTACAAACCAATGGTATGAATATTGAATTCTTCAAATTTAGGCAACCTCTAACACTCCCCCCACCCCACTTTTTCTCCCCCCCGAACTATAGTCCACATGGACTCTAGCTATTTCACCCCTCTCCCTATGATCCTTCCTATGGCTTCACAATTTGCAGCTCTTCAATCCTTCCATCTCACACCTGCTTTAATCTCGGCCTTTGTTCCAACCATCTACCGACCAACCCCCCCCCCCCACCACCATCTCACCCGTGTCCACCTTATACCTTCCACATTTTGTCCTGCCTCTCCTCTCTCTCGGATTTCTCCCCCACCCCCCACCAACCGGTCTATTCGTCACCTATTCGTGTGCCCCAGAGGTGCTGCCTGACCCGCTGAGTTACTCCAGCACTTTGAGTTCTTTTGTGTACACCAGCATCTACAGTTCCTTGTTTTTACTGGTGTAAACTAGTTGGGCTGAATGGCTTCTTCCTGTGCTAACCTATCTATACCTATACAAACAGTAAGCGTAACCTTCTCTCTCTTCTGAGAATCTGCAGATTAAAGATCTTGGAGCTTTTGAGGCAAATGGAGAGACTTTATAGTGAACAAATGTGGAACGAAAGTAACAGAATCGAACCAAGGAAGGGATCGACCGAGATTTAATTGAATGCAAAAGCAGATGTGTTACGCTGGAAGATCTCTTCTTGAGCCTCGCATCATTGGTGTCCCGATTAACACTGCAGTTTTTAACATAAAGGAAAATGCCTCCGAACACCAATGAACTGCTCATCCACATGGACAAACCTACCTCTCGTGTTCTGTCACATCATCCGAGTGAGTTGAGAAACTCAAGCCGCCCCTATGCCCTGGGTCTGAAGACCAGCTCGAAGAGGCGCTGCTGCTTTCCATGGGCTGCCAAGGAACAAAACGACAAGTTACTTCCAACCAAGTTCTGGGAGGCTTTGATGGGGGAGATGCAGAGAGACTACTTCCACTGGACACGAGTAAACTGAAGACGCAAAATGCTGGAGTAACTCAGCAGGACAGGCAGCATCTCTGGAGAGAGGGAATGGGTGATGTTTTGGGTCAAGACCTTTCTTCAGACTGAAAGTCAGGGGAGAGGGAAACAAGAGGTATGGAAGGGTACAAAGAACATGTACGGTGTGAAAAGGACAGACCATGATCAAGGAAATTCATTGTTGGATGAGGGAAAGATGACGATGAGGCATACAAACTGTAAAATTAATCAGGAGCGCAGTGAAACTAGTAGGAGAATTCATGTGGGGGAGGGACGGGGAGAGAAAAGCAAGGGTTACTTAAAGTTACAGAACTAAATATTCATGCCGCTGGGTTGTAAGCTGCCCAGACGAAATACGAGGTGTTATTCCTCCAATCTGCGTTTGGCCCAGGATCGAAAGGTCGGTATGGGAATGGGCGGGGATGTTACAGTGTTTAGCAACCAGAAGATCGTATAGGCCCAGGCGGACAGAACAAAGGTGCTCAGCGAAACGATTGCCCAGTCTGCTCAGTCCATCTGGGCCTACACCATCTCCTTGCAACCCATTGGTATGAATATTGATTTCTTTAACTTCAAGTAGCCCTTGTTTTCCTTCTCTCTCTCTGTCCCTCCCCCACCCTAGGTCTCCGACCAGTTTCACTGTCCTCCTGATTAATTTTAACCTCCGATTTGATCTGTACCGTTTCATACCTCTAGTTCAGGGTCCCCAACCTTTTTCGTTCCGTTTACCCCTGGCAACCTTTCGAAAGTAAATTTATCCCCACCATGTTTTGTTCAGTAATTTGAGTTTACACTTCTATCATAATAAAGCAACTGGCAAAGGAGAAATTTAAAGTTCAAATAATAATAATAATAGCACATAAGAATATTGTTTCACTTATTTATGAACAACTAATGATGAACAGATGCCTGTGTACAAGAACTAAACACATTCAGTCTATGAGAACACATCAACCAACATTTCTACCTCTAAACTAAAAGTTAAAAAAAAAAATTATAATTGGAAAAAAAAATGTACAAATCCAGAATCAACAAATTTACCCCCTTGGAATGCGAAATTTACCCCCTGGGTATGCGAAATTTACCCCCTGGGGATAAATTTACCCCAGGTTGGGAACCCTTGCTCTAGTTTCTCTCTCCTCTGACTCTCAGTCTGAAGAAGGGTCTGGTCTCGAAACGTCACCTATTCCTTTTCTCCAGAGATGCTGCCTGACCCGCTGAGTTATTTCATCATTCTGTGTCTCTCTTCACTTTAGACTGTTGGTCCCAGTGGGAGTTAATGCAGTGAACAATCCCTTCAACGTGAGCCCAATGTAGGCACAGCTACTAATGCCCCAAGATTAAGTAGAGTTCAATGATTGGTCCACAAAGAAGAGGTCTATGATTCAGCCATTTTCACCGTGTGAAAATGTAATTGTTTATTGATTTGCTCCTCAAATATTTGCAGAAGATGGAGTATGTGATGGCTTATTGCATTTGGTGATGATGACGATACTTTATTGTCACTTGTACCTAGCTAGGTGCAGTGAAATTTATTGTTTTTGCCTACAAAGTATACAAAAGAGCTACCATAAAGATGCTGACAAAGTTGCAATTTAGATGGAGGGGAGAATGAGTTAATAACCAGATCTCTATACTGGAACATCTCTAAGACAGTAAAATAACTCATGTATTAAACATGAGGAAGCACTTATGCAAGCACCTATGCCACATAGGACATTAATGATTCATTAAAAACCTTCAGAAAGGATTTTCTCTATCTCACGAAAGTTCTTCCTTTCTCCTCGCTGATACTGTAACAAACAAAGACGGAATTGCCTTTTGGTTTCAACCTGCTTGCTTGTCTGTCCATCTCACCCTCATCCATGCTGTCATGTGGAACTGATTCGAAAGGCAGTACTACATGCATCCCATACTAGTGCTTGCCTCTGGCCTCAACTAACCTGTTTCCACTCCTCTGAATTAGTTTAAAGATATGGCATGATAAACAGGCCCTTTTGCCCACCGAGGCCACTCCAACCATTGATCATCTATTCACTAATTATGTTATCCCATTTTCGCATCCACTCCCTAGAACTGCGGCAAATTACGGAGGCCAATTAACCTGCAAACCTACCTGTCTTTGGTATGTGGGGCAAAACTCCGCGGAGCGCCCGGCGGAAACCCACGCAGTCCCACAGAGAATGTACA